>NC_072022.1:11716695-12457612 GCF_027791375.1 Indicator indicator | reverse complement strand
TGCTGAAAACCACTCTCAAAGCCATGGGGGGTGGATCTTTGAAAAACTGGGAGAAACATTTAGCACAAGCAACCTGGTTGGTGAATAGTAGAGGTTCAGTGAATCGAGCTGGACCTGCCCAATCAGATTTGTTGCGAAAGGAAGAAGGTGATAGAGTTCCTGTTATCAGAGAAAAGAATCTGTTAGGCAAAACGGTTTGGGTATTTTCTCCTTCAGGAGAGGCCAAACCTGTCCGAGGGGTGGTTTCTGCTGAAGGTCCTGGTCACACCTATTGGGTGATGCAAGAAAATGGTGAATTTCAGTGCATTCCACAAAGAAATCTAACTTTGGCTGAGAGAGGTTAAATTCAGAGTGTTGCGCAGATACAGCATCGCGCCCAAGAGGAGAGTTCATGAGATCTACGGTGCACGAACCCTGAGAGCCCTGAGTCACCTGAGAGTCCCTGTTCCTTCCTTCGCTCCATCTGCGAGGAAACAAGCTGTTTGCTGTTTTTCCTGTGATTTGACTCTTTTGAATCATCTACATCTGAAATAGCCGGAATGGACTATGGTCTTTATTCACCTATTGTTGTAGATATTATTTTAGATTAGATAAATGATAGTAGCAGCCAATGGAATTGTTTAGAAGGGGTGGACTGTGGTGGTTTGAAACTGTCTTTTTAATTTTTCCTTGCAAAGTTCAAAACAGAGAAAGTGAAAGAATGTAAATAAGTCACTATTGGGTGTAAGAAAGCAAAATAACGATTGTTCTAAACACTTCCATTGGATAGATAGAAATGTTTAAGAACTATTACCCAAAACAAAGTAGGCATTCGGCACATTCTGCGTTCGGCAGTGGGGGCAGTTGCTGAGCTGTCTGGCTGCTGTTTCTTCTTCTCTTCTGGCTGAAGATAACACACTGACCTTGGCAGCTAAGTTAACAGCTTTCTGCTTAACTAACTCTGCTTCTCTGTCCAGGGGGGTCTGGGGGGGAAGCTCCTGGGAGAGGGAGGCCCCTTTGGGAGGGTCCCCTTGGGGGGAAGCAAAGGGAGATCGGTTGTGCTTTTTCTGTTGATTGTATATATTTGTGAATGTTGTGAATTTTGTATATTTGTACATATTCATTGCATTTCATTGTAGATTTTAGACTCTGCTTGTAAATACAGCTTTTCATTTGCTTCCAGACTGGGCTAGCCTGGTTATTGTCGGTGGGGGGGGAATTTCAGCTCACACCGACACAGAGCAAGAACAGGCAAGATCAGATGTAGTGTGGCAGTAGTGGGATTTCCTTGGTTGGGGGTTTTTAATTAGTTAACTTCTAGGGAATTAAAAGTTTTCCTTTAATATATTACTTAAATAATTGAAGGTGCTTTTTTAAATAAGGAATTGATTTAGATGAATAAGTAGAGTTCTTCCTGCATCCCTGTGGTGTTGGGGAACTGGCAGGCATCTTCCTGCTCTCAATGTGCAGTAGTTCAGCACATGGAAACCCACTGGGCAGATGACAGTGCAGCCCTGTTCTCTGTGAGCCCCCAGTGATGGGGCTGGAATGTGAGTGTGCTATTGGGGCTGTTTTTGAAAAGTGCTAGCACAATGTTAGTCAGTCAGGGTGGGGGGGAGGGGAGAGTGAGGATAAGGATTTGCTTCCATGTTTTTGCTTACAGATTTATTTGTTTAGTTTGTCTTTTGAATTTGCTCCGGTTGGACTTTGCCAAGTAGCAGGGTCAGAACCTTGACCCAAATATAACCTTTTCGGCAAGATACTACAAGGAGTTCAGAGGAAGAGGGGAGCAGTGTCTTTTTAGGCTTTTAAAACTGGCAAATAGGGCCTTTTTGGTGAATACTCATTCACGGAAAAATCAGTTTGCATGTAGCAAATCAGAATCGTAGAATGGCTTGTGTTGGAAGGGACCTGTCCAGGTCATCTAGTCATGCTGTCCCCAGGGATATCTGCAACTAGAGCAGGTTGCTCAGAGCCCCAGGCAACCTGACCTGGAATGGTTCCAGGGATGGAGCATCTACCACCTCTCTGGGTAACCTGGGCCAGGGTCTCACCACCCTCAGTGTCAAACAGTTCTTCCTTCTCTCCAGACTGAATCTCCCCCTTTTAGTTTCAGTCCATCACGCCTTGTCCTGTCACAACAGGCCCTACTAAAAAGTCTGTCCCCAGCTTGTAGGCCCCTTTAAGTACTTAAAGGCCACCAGAAGGTCTCCTGGAGCCTTATCTGGGCTGAACAGCCCCAACTCTCAGCCTGGCCTCACAGCAGAGGGCTCCAGCCCTTGGATGATTGTTGTGGCCTCCTCTGGCCCTGCTCCAACAGGTCTGTGTCTCTGCTGCCCTGGGGACTCAGAGCTGGGTGCTGTACTCCAGGTGAGCTCTCAGCAGAATTCAACTGAAGCCTTTCAGTGCCACCATCTGACCTTTATTCACCACTGACCTTTATTCACCACTCAACCATTTCAAGTGGAGGTGCTATTCGAAATACAGAGTAATCTCATCTGGAATGTCACAGTCCACATTTCAGACTAGAGCTCCTTAGCAAAAACACCTTTATACACAGGTTTCTGGCCTTACACCTTAAAAACCAAACCAAACCAAAATAAAAAAAACCCAAACCAGCCCCAAAGCACCCCCACAATTCCCTTATTCTGGGAGCCATGCACTTAGCTTTTTAGCTACTTCCCAGAAGGATGGTAGAAACCACAGCATAATAAGATTGTGGAAAATAAATGTACTCCAGAGAAGCCCTTAGTGATTTTTTTGGCAGCAAAGCCATAAGGCTTCCTTGTTTATTTCAGAAAAGTACAGTGCAAATACATTTATACATTAAAAATTAAATTTTCAGTCAGCCCTGTGTCCATACTACCTGGGGTCAATACCTGTGACATGTATGTCAAAGCCTTAAATGGTCTTGCATGAACTCATGTAAACTTGCCTTTTGAGAGAAAAGACTTCATTTTGTACATTGTTGTGAATACACAGAAGTACAGCTGTGAATGCCATGTGCAAGTTGGGTGGCTGAGCAAGGGGCTACATAACAAGGGAGTGTGACGAAGCATCCCTGCTACAGGCAGGAGCTGCTGGCATCAGGGGAGTCTGAGTCCCCCTTGCCTGGCTGAGGGCGCTTTGGTGAGGACACTTGCAAAGGGGACTGCTGTTGTTGGACAGGGACTGTCCTGTCAGAGAGGTTCTTAGTCAAGATGTGCCACGGCTTCCAATAATTCTTTCTAAGCAACCTGCTAGTATGGTTCTTTGGTCTCCGGCTGCTTTGAAGTTGCTTCTGCATCACTGGGATACAGGTGCTGTGGTGTGGGAATCCCCATTCTCCATGTTTTACCTTGTCCAGGATGGCAGATCCACCTTGGCCTTAAAACACTAACCAAAGCATGTTACAGGACTAGAATGGCTTCTCTAGAAATCCCTGTCAGGGAAGTAGAGATGTGCTGTCCTGATACCTTTGGACAGAGCACTGGCTTCACAGATGCCCAGAGGACTGGAGGGAGCTGGTTGTGTTCATAGCTCTCTGTCATTCCCCACCTGATTCTGTAAGGCATTTAGAGAGTGCCTCCATTTGGCATCTCTGGCTCTGCCTCCCTCACTGATGCCTCTCCACATAAAGCTCTCAGTGGGAGGGACCTTGTAGACTGCCTTATGGGTGAGAATGTTATGATATGATACACAACATGAACTAGACATCATGTTACACTTCCATTTAATTGAGAATAAACCTTTTCTTCCCTTTGGATTGTCTGGAGAGTGACAAACTACACCTGCATGTAAGGAGGTCAGACAACTGTTCTCAAAGAGCAATGGTGTTATGCTTGCCTGGCCTGGGAATAGTCTAAGGATGACCTAAGAATGGGTTTCCTGATTTACAATCCCGTGGCAGACCAAGTCTTCATCTAGTACAAACATCATAAAAATGTGGCAACCTTGTTTCTAGCCTGCTTATGCTTAGCATTGGTTTCCTCCAGAGCACTTCAAAGGGGAAACTTTGTCATTTCCTGCATGGAAGTACAATTGTTGCAGCAGAATGCAGGACTTTATCCTAATCCCTCTGCCTTCTTCCATGCTGAAAAGCCTCCAGCGAGTTAGTGCTTCACAAATAAACAAGTTTTGCAAGCAATTTATCTCTTTCTTAAAGCTCTTCATGGTTTAGTGTAGCTGCTGTTTGTATCCCAATTAATTACTGGCAGAAATGAGTATGTGGGGCTGAGGCACAATTAGGATCAGCCTATAGTTGTTGTGTTTAAAAGGGTCAGGGATGCTTTCATAGATGGTTTCCATGTTGGATGAGACTGGACAGTCTCTTCAGCTGTAACCACGCTATTTCTCCTGTGACTTAGGTCTTTCATTGGGGAGTGTTCTTGCTTTCTGCCTTCCAGAGAATGTGTTGCCTTCCTGTTGTCTTTCTCTGAGCAGCAATACAATGGAGGAAGAGTCAAATGGCTGTCAAGATCAAAGAAGCTGAGTGCACTCTTTATAAACTGCCCTAATTACAAAGTGGCCAATGAGACTTCATTCTTGGTGTCTTCATCTACTGGTTGCTATCTGATAGGAGCTGCTGGCAGTGTTTATGCCCAGAGGCCTCCCATTTTTGTGCCTGCAGATTTATGTTATTTTCTAAAGGGAAACCCAGTCATTTCAAACCTGCCACAGCAAGAGGGGCAGTAAACAGTAAGACCTGACTTTGTACTAGGCATCCAGAGTCAGGACTGATTGAAAAAAAAAATCAACAAACTGCAACATTTAAATTTGTTGGAGAGCAGGTGATTCAGTGCCCTTTCAGCATGTCTGTGTCATTCCTGGTTCCTGTATGTTCAGAGCATTGTGCAATCCTCTGGAGCCAGTCCAGGCTTTGGATAAGTGCCTGTTTTTGCCAGGTTTTCCTATCCCATGGGTTTAAGAGAGAGGGAGGAAGGAAGAGTAAAACTCTGTAATGTAAAATGGCTGGATCCATTAGGAGCTCTCCTGAACTCATCCCTCAGGACCTCTTTTGCCCTTCCAAGACCTATTTGCAGCTCTCCCCTAAAAGCAGCATGAGGCCAGCATTGTGCCCTTGGGCTATGGTGGTCAGCTTGGCTGTGTACACCTGGCATCATCAAGCAGGGAGGTGGAGGTTTGGTATCTATCCCAGGGATTTGGGTGGTTCCTAGGCTATAAGGGCTCCCCTGGGGGCTTTTAGCCTGATGGGATAATTGCTGGCTATGCTCAGCTGATGCTTCTCCTGGAACTTCTCAGCAGGATTTTGGCTCTTTGAGACCTTGCATGCAGAGGCCTGCTGGAGATGGACAGCCTCAGGAGGCACTGTGATAGGTGCTAAGGTGAGCTTCAGGACTCCAGCCTGGCTGCGGTGGGGCAGAGGAACATTTGCTAAGGTGTGTGTGTGGGAGTCCTCTATCAGCCCTGCCCTGTGTTTGTGCTCACCTTGCTGATGGAGCAAGCTTTTGCTGGGAGTGTTTGCCCTGGAGGAGAGTTGGGTAGCTGTCGCTCCTGAGGGTGCAGTGGCCTTCTGGAAGGGTGATGGCTTAAACCGGTATTTAGTGCCTGCTAGGGCTCTTTAGATGAGCTCTTTAGAGCAAGACTCCTACATAGATTTGAGGTGAAAGACTTTAGAAAACAGTCCAGATCCTCCTCCTTCCATGCACTGGGAGCTTGCCTCATTCATAGCCTGCTGCCTGGGCTGCACTAACTGGGAGGAGTGGGGTCTGTGCTGGTTTGTGAGGTGCCTGGTTGGGACACGCATCAGCGATGTAGTTACGCTGTGTGGAACATCCTTTTCTGAGTGGGAAGCTGGCAGGAAGACAGTCCAGGAGGGTGAGTATGATGGTGAAGCTGTATTTCAGTATTTGTGGCTGTGAGAAGAGGGACAATCTGCTACACAGAACTGCAGTGCCTTAGTGGTTTCTTTTAAAACTTTTCCCAAGTACTACATCTTCTTGGGTTTACAGGGGTTTCTTTCTTGATCAAACAGATGGCCTACAAAGAGTGTGCTATTCTCATAGAATACTCCCCACAGAATGGTGGGGGTTTGAAGGCACCTCTGGAGATCATCTCGTGCAAACCCATAAAGCAGGGTTACCCAGAGCAGGTTCATGATTATCTCCAGGCAGATTTTGAATCTCTCCAGAGAACAAGACTTCACAACCTCTCTGGGCAGCCTGTCCAGTGCTCCTGGACCCTCACAGGGTTCCTCATATTCAGGTGGAACGTTCTCTGTTCCAGGTTTTGCCCACTACCCCTTGTCCTGTAGCTGGGCACCACTGACAGCAGTGCATGGAGACTCACTGGAAGTTGAAGGCTGTGTGCTGTGTTGTGTGGTGGTGGGAGTATGTGGAGAGAAAATGGAATAAAATCCCCAGGCCAGCCCCTGCAGTGAGAGAGCATGGGATGGCTCATCAGCCCAGCGACTGAGGAACAACTAGGGTGCTATCAAGGGAAGGCATGTTCCTGTTTTTCTATATGTATTTTTGTATTTTCTATGATTTTGTGAGTCTAAGACTTTCCTAAAAGGGCCACTGTGGTCTGAGTCCTTGAGCTCCTAACACATTATTAGGAGTTAGGTTACATTGATATGGATCACACTGATGATGGGGCAGTTGCAGGGGTTGCTAAGAAACCCTGAGTTCTGCCCTGCCCTTAAGCACATGGCGTCAGATGTATGCGGCAACATAAAAAGCCATCTTTAAGCCACTAAGTCCTGGTGCACAGGATGAAACTGTAAGACTATTTGCTCCTGCTGCATGCAAAGAATAATTTGTTTTGGCTGCCTCTTAGGAACTGGTCTTTAAATTAGTATTTCCTCCTAGTGTTTATCCCAAATGCCTGTTAGCACTTTGGTTGTTTCTATTTCCCCTGCCTTCATAAAATCCATCTGAAAACATTTGAAAAAAACACTGCAAAAGCTCTGACGTCCTCCCTTCAGTTTAAGCCTCTTATGTCCCTTGATCCAGTGGCTGCTGCATTTTAAATTCTCCATTTATTTATGGATTATTTCTTTGGTTTGGCTTGGTGGTATTTTGGGTTTTATTCCCCCCCCCTTTTTTTCCTGTTCCCTTTAATTCATACAATAGGGGCAGGGTTTTCCCAGCTCTCTGAATTCAGCATGATCAGACTGAGCATCAGTTTGGCCCTTGCTAAATCTAGGGTGCTTGAAGCCTCCTGGGCCAGAGGAGGTCCTCTCTCTGGGTGGCTTTTCAGAGTGCATTCAAGCACTGGTTTCAGGGAAGCAGTGGAAAACATAGCTCATTTTATCTAAAGAGGACAACACGGTGTGAGGTGGTGAGATGCTGAAGTCTTGCTGAAAGCTAGAGGGTTGGGAGTTTTTTGGGAAAGCAGAAGGGGGAGTGTCTCTGTGTGTGCCAGGCCAGGGTGCCCCTACTTTGCTGGGAAAATGTTTGCATTTTCCTGGTCTGCCTGGTGAGGCCAGAGAATGTCCCTTTCTTCAACTCCTTCCCAATGACGCATACAAAAATGTGGGAGCATTCTCATGGAGCAAGGTTTTTATTGTTGTTATTATTTGTAATGTGGTAATTCACTGGAGTGTAGAAAATGCTGCCGTTGGAAGCGATTTCAGTTGAAGCCCTTCATGCTGTTTTGTGTTTGTAATAACGTGTTAGCTCTGATTTGTGTTAGCTTGTTCTGAAGCTTAATGGGAGTCTTCTGTGAATGTATCTGAGAAACCATCAAATCCTCTTTTAGCTAAGTCAAGCAAGCTCTTTGGAGAGCAGTTTGATGGGATTGCTACTAATCCCAGCCTTAATACTCTTCCCTCATTAAGGTAACCTTGCCAAGAGCTGGGGCAGATCCTGGAGGTGTTCATCTCAGGCACCCACTCAACATGAGAGGTTGCAGCACCACACAAAGCTCTGCCAAGGTGGTGTGCAAACTATTGTTTATGGCACACTTGTGGTGTAGAAAAGTAGAAACAGTCGTTTGATCTCAATTTCTGACTGTACTTGGGAGCTACTCAGAGGGGAAAGGGAACAGGTTCCTGCCAACTTGCAGATGGAAAATGTAAGATGCTGCTTGTGTGCCCCGTTCTGGCAGTCTCTGGGCTGTATAAGTATTCGTGCCATTACTTCCAGAGCCAGGTGAGTGATTTGGGAAGGGACACCTCCATCCTGAGGTCCCATCTGTGCAGGAGCCTTGAGGAACCCTCTGCTCCTTGTCAGGCACAGTGTTTGCAGGGAGCTGCTGCCATTTCTGGGCATCACAACTGGGTGCCAAACATGTCTGTGATCACTTTGGGACTCCCAGAACCTCACAGTCAGTAGGCCATTTTTGTTGTGTGGTCTTGCTGGTGTTTATAAGGCTTTTCAGATAAATCAAAAGAGAAGATCCCTGCTCTAAATGAGCATGCTGTCTACATTAGAGATAATTATATGGGATAAACATTAAAGGAAAATCAAAGGATTAAAATCAATGAAAGTTAATAATCTGAATATATTAAAATATCTGGGCTAAAGAAGGGAGACAACAAACCCTGGGTGGAATTCAAAGGCCCTAATACAACAGGGAGTTACACTGTTAAGAAAATGGATAAAATGCTAAAATGAATGATAAAAATGGCAAAAATCTGTTCCAGCTGAAAACAAGGGAAGAGATGGCTTTTGTGAGTAGTCTTCTCCCTTTTCTCAGATTTTAAAATGCTGGCTAAAACATGTACCAAATTAATTCAGGTGGTTAAAACATGGAAATTTAGAATGTGGTATTTAAATGTAACCAATTTTTCTCTTATCACTTTTAAATTTTAAAAACATTAGGCTGTCTTGTGTGCTGCTCTTTCACGATGTGGTAGGAGTGTGTTTGAGCTTGGGTTTCCACAAGGAAAGCAAGAGCAGATGTAGCAGTGAACTCTTGGTCCTGTGGAAGTCACTCCTGTGTAAGTTCACTTCTTTCACAGGAGATCAGGTCCACCCTTGGCCATTGTCGCCCCCGCAAAAAGCAATTTTTGGGTAAATACAGAGTAGCTATAGCGTCAGAGCCCCAGGATGACATCCGGGGTTAAGCCACCTCATCCTTTCCCATGTAGTACCCTCTGCTTTAATAGACATCCAGGTCTGGGTACAGGAGGAAGCCCATGAAAGTGGAATCATTGATGTTGTCAGCATAGACACCGTTGTTGCCTCCATCGCCATACACCTGAAGCCAGACCTCATCCCCAGAGCTGAGGTGCAGCAAGACAGAGCCACTAGCTTGATCCACGTTGTTCTTTTGGAACTGGTCATAGGTGAAGACCACTGCCTTGTCCTTCTTGTAGAGGCTGACCTTGACGTCAGACAGGTAGACTGTAAGGTGGTAGGCGAAGTAGTAGGTGCCAGGGATGCTGCAGACGAACTTGCCAGTGCTGGCATCGTAGTGGTTCTGCTCATTGTAGAAGATCTTGCTGAAGCGGATGGGGACATTGGGCTGGGGGGCTCGCTCTGTCAGCCCCACACTGAAAGCAGAGCGGTGGACAAAGGAACCTTCGCCCTTCTGCCCTTTCTGCCCTGGCTGTCCAGGAAATCCTCTTGGCCCTTCATGCCCTGGAACTCCTATTTCACCTTGGTCACCTTTGGGACCTTGCATACCTGGGGGACAGATTGGGGACAAAGACTTGTGTTTGCACTGTGCTGGCAGCCACTATCCACTGGCCCAAAGGGCAGAGAGGGCTGTGTCATGATGATCTGCTCAGCAGCATGGAGCTGAGGAAAGGCTGGATGACTTCAATAGCCCGCATGAGCTGAATCAGTGAGTGGAAAGCCTGCTCAACTGCCCCCAGCTCCATGCAGAGCTGCCAAGAGCAGCATGTCTGAAAAAACATCATTAACTGGAAAAATAGCCTCCAGCTCAACCTCTTTGACTTAGCTTGTGGAATCTCCATTCCTGGAGATAGCCAAAAGCCATCTGGACAAAGATCAAGCATGGACCCAGCAAACACAAGACCTGCCAGGCCTGGGCCTTGGGGCTGGGGATGCCCAGCATTGATATATGCTCCCGCACCGATACACCCCCTGTTCTTCACCAACCTTCCTCTCCTTTCTCTCCCTTTAGTCCGTCTCTTCCATCTTTCCCATCCCGTCCAGGGACCCCATTGTGGCCAGGGTAGCCAGGAGCTCCTCCCATCCAGTTGGCACATGGTGTTTTGGGGTCAGGCTCTGGGTCAGCAGCCTCTGCGCGATGGGTAGACACCAGCAGAAGTGAGCAAAGGAAGAAGCCTGCTGGGCCCCTCATCGTTGCTTCCTGAAATGGACAACTGGTTTAACTTTAAAGGTTAACATCGGAAAACAACAGAAGAGAAAAAAAAAAGAAAAAAACAAAAGTTAATAACCCTCCACCCATGAATAATGGAGAGGCACAGAAGGCTCAAGTTTGAATCAACGTATCTGAAGGAAAGCAAATTCTGCTCACCCTGAGGGCCCCTCCATGTCCAGCAAAGTGCTGGCGTGAGCTCCAGGAGCCAAGCTGAGATGAGGCCCCTGGGAGCAGCAGGGACCTCAGCTGGGTAGTGCATCCAGTGTGGAGAGGAGCAGTTACTTACCAGTTACTTCCCAGGCACTCACGGGCTCTTTCCACGAGCACAGGTGTAGCTCAGCATCACGTACAGAGATAACAGGGTATCTGTAGCTGATTTCCTCCCAAAGCTCTGCTCATTTGTCCACAATATGCTCTAATCTCTGCCCAGCCCTGTGAGCAGCTGACTGAAAGCACAGGTCTGGCAGAGCCCATGCCAAAACCTTCAAAGTCTTTAAGCTGCTGAGCAGGTAGTTTATTGCTGTTTGTGCAGACCACTAACCTGAGTCTAGCTAATGTGGACGTAAACTGCAGCCAGGATTTCCATCTCCTCTGACTGACCATATGAAATGATGGTACTGGGTTTTTTTTCCACCCAAATTATGTTGGGGTTTTTTTTTTCAGATTATGGGGAGGTTAGTTGCACTGTGTTTAGTTGCTTTGCTAGTCAGAGCATTTAGTGTGTGGCTCCCAGAACCAGGTCAGTGGAGGCACCCCACAGCCGGCCTGGGCCTTTGTTCTGATGCTCCAGAAATCAACGGGACCATGGTAGCCTTTGGGCCGGGCTTTTAGGAAATGGATATTTAACAATCACTATTGTTGTGTGATACTGCTCCCCAGGCAGAGATTATTCCCTGGAACAATAAAGGTATCCTGTTATGACGATTGTAAGTGGAAAAATAGGCAAGAAAAAGTGGGTAACAGCATGGCCATTAGAGTCCCTTAGCTCTGTAATTTCCAAGAAAAATAATCTTTCAGAGCAATTCCTTTGCAGGGCTGATTTTCCTAGGCAAGCTATTTCAATGTCATATTTTAAATAATTTCTTATTAACTGTCCCATAATTGCTTCAAAGGCAACTAAACAAATGTAGTGGGTTTGGTTGAGGTAGGTAGTTTTCTTCATAGTAGGTGGTCTGGAGCTACGGTTTGGATTTGTGTTGAGAAGTGCTGGTAACATAGGGATGTTCTAGTTATTGCTGAGCAGTGCTTATACAGAGTCAAGGCCTTTTTAGCTCCTCAGCCCACCCCACTGGCACGTAGGCTGAGGGTGCACAGGAAGTTGAGAGGAGACACATCTGGGACATCTGACCCCAGTGACCAAAGGGATAGTCCATACCATATGACATCATGCTCAGCAGTAAGCCTAGGAGGGAGGCTGGCTGTGAGTCTGCTGCTTGGGAGCTGGCTGGGCACTGGGCGGTTAGTGGTGACCAGTTGTGCTCACTTTCCTGACTTGTCTGTCTTGGGTTTTATTTCTCTCTCCTGGTTATTTTCCTTTTCATTACAATTTATTATCACTATTTAATTTCAATTATTGAACTGTTCTTAAGTCTTGAGGTTTCTTGTTTTTACCCTCTCAATTCTCTCCCCCCTCTCTTGCTGTGGGGGAGTGAGGGAGTGTATGTGTGGGGCTTAGTTTCTGGCTGGGGTTAAACCAGGACTGTGATACTATGGCCACAGAAATTTCAGTTTTTGCAGGATATTGGGGGTCTTTGAAGAAAGCTTCAAAGTTCTGCTTAATGACTTCGGTGGGCAGTACCTAATACGTAAAACGAGGGAACTCCTAAAACAGTGCTCACCCTGCCAGGCTCAATCAATCCAGGAGCCACAGGGCACCGTGGAATGGGGCTGGGGCTGGGCTTCGGAGGCACTTTTGGGGCTGAGGGTGCCATGGGGTCCAGTGACCAGAACCTGCAAGGATATGCATATTTGGATATGCTGTGAGATGGCCACTTTGCCATGCCAGTGGGTGGCACTAAGCTCTGGCTCAGCTGCGATGCAAGCACCCCTCCAAAATCAGCACAAGCTGCCTGAGGACACCTAACTGTGGACAACATGCTAGTGTCCAATAAACATCTGCCTCAGAAGTGCATTTCTTAAGCTGTGTTTTGGTGATTTTGTTGGGGTTAGTTGCTCTTCCTCATATGCTGCACAAAACTCAAATAGCATTAAATTTTAGCAATGCATACCCCAGAGCCAGTTTTATTCCTGGTGCTAACCACCCCCCTCCCCCACTAAGGTCAAAAGTGGTGCAGATTTGAGGCAGCTCATAACAGAGCTGCAGGGAGCTTTCCTGGTAAATGCTTGTCCAGCTTGCTCTGAAGGGCTCCAAGTGATGCCCATCCCACAGCATTCCTGGGCTGCAACTCACTGCTGATGCATTATACAATCCAGTTTTCTCCTTCCTCAGAAGAAAAGTATGATGTGAAAGTAGAAAATTACTTCTACTGTGACAGTTTGATGCCAACACAGGTGGTTTTCTTGTTTGAGAAATGGAGGAATTCTCTGGCAGAAGTCTGTCTGACAAAGAGGAAGTTCTAAGCTCTGATAACTAAGTCTAAACTCTGCTTTAGGTATGATATTCCTGTATTGTGTCTTTCCCATTTCTTTTTGTCTTTCCATCTGGTGCTCAGGAGTGTAACATGACATACTCTGTGATATCTGAATGTTCGTTTTGGACAAGGTATAGATGAGCTAAGTAATCCTGATGGCTTTCAGTTATTCCCTTGGCTACTATATCGAAAGCTCATATGGAGCTTATCCATTTATCAGCAGAAATCAGCACATCATCCATAAGGATAAAGCCATTCATAAGTGTTATACAGTGATCCAGAATTTAAATGTCAAATAACACTAGACATATTATACATTTATATTATATAAAGTTATAGTAAATATTTCTATTATGCATTTATTAATATTTATTTTTATATATATTAAGCTCCCCACACCTCCCTGTGCAAAACACAAAACAAAAAAACACATCTCCAAATCCAATCCGTTCCAACTCCAGTATTTTCTTCAAAGGGTTTTAAGCAGAGATTTAGCATATGTTGATCTTTCTCTCTTTTTGTAATTTTATAATTCACTTTTTGCTGACATTCCAGCAGTGACTGGCTTCAGTGGGCTCACACCTTAAATTTGGGTGGTGCAGCTTTCTGGTAAGGAGCTGGTATGACCAAGGAGAACTGGGGCAAACACAGTTCTTCCAGGATTCTTTGAGGAAAGAGGTGAATCAAAAGGTGCCAGTGCAATACTTGCTGTTGTAGCCATGTGGTTTGTCACTCTTGCTCCTGATCACTTTTGATTTAGGGGGTTTGATCTCTAAATAGTGTTTCCAAAAACGGGAGCATGATTCTAAGGGAGATCAGCTATTCTTGGTTTAATACTCACTGGCTATTCTGAGAATAACTCTGAGAAAGGAAACTTCCAGTGAACAGAAAAGTCTGTATGTCTGATTCCACCCCAGAGAAAAGAAAATCCTGAACTTAATAAGAGGAAAAGGAAAAAAAGTCATGCTTACCAGCTGCCTTGAGTCCTAGTTGGCTTGCTGCAGTCTCTTTAGAAATGAAGTCCGGCTACCACATCGCTATCCCTAAGGGCACGAGGAGCTCTCAGCTCAGACACTGCATTTTTCCATTTGCTGTTGCACATGATGACTAAAAGTTTGGGTTTCCCAGTAATGTTTCCTGGCTATTGCTTAAGTTTTGGATCACTTATATAATCTGGTCACATTGTGATAGTTTGTGAAGATAGCCTTAAGAGGGAAAAGATGGGTTTGGGAATTTGATAGGAATGGAAAGAGCAATGGGTTGCTGGAGAAACCCATGTGAAAGCCTGCTGCTCATTCTGGGCTGGGCTTGTACAGCACTGTGTAAATTGGGAAATGTTGTTAGCTGATGGAGAAAGTGTGTCTGGAGCCTTGTGTTAACGCACTCAAATGGGCTTTTTAAAATGTGATAGTATATGAATCATTGTGGCAGAAGTCTTGGCTTCTCCTTTTAATGGCAAGAGCTGTTCCTGCCTGGAGGCTGCTGCCACACCAAAGAAGGGCAAAGCTGCTTTAGAGGAAGGGCAGTGCTGGGCGAAGAGTTTCATCTCAAGCCAGCCAAGGACGTGCCAACACTATTGTAAATCATCAGAGTAATTTCAGCTCTACAGATGGCTCTCAACCTACCACACGTTTTGGCTTTAGGTCAAGATTAAGTCTTTTTTCCCCTGTGTTTCTTTTCTTCCAAAACAGGCTGAACCTTGGAGAATGGAGATTTTTCTCTCCAGATGCTCCGAGGCAGTTCAGGGTTAGCTAACCAGGACTTTGGCAAACCTGGACTCGCAGGAAAAAATAGTGTGATGTGTGTGGTGTCAGGGAGATGGTGTCCTTGGCAGAGAGGAAGCTTATCTAAGTGAATGATATGGTATCCCAAATTACTGAGGTGTAAAGATTTGTTTATCTGCATGGATTAAAAGGATGTATAAATGAACACATAAATAATTTCTTATATGTAGATCTTTGAGTAAGCAAGGGTCAGTTTGGAAGCCCTGAAGAGTGCAGAAGGGAGGAGCTGCAGGATGGTTGCTTGCTGCCTGCCTTATTTTGGTCAAGCCCAGCATTTGAAGAATTTGATTATTTTATTGTTTTTATTTTTTATGATGGTTTTTCTATGCAGCATTGAGGCTTAAAACAATCCCTCATGAAATGCCAATAAAATATGACAGAGATATAGCTGGGTCTGTTTTCTTATAAAAGTGATTTGCTAGAGCCATATGTGTGTTTTGTGTGCGTGTGATGATGAAATACCCATCCCTGGAGGGGTTCAAAAGATGTCTAGATGTGGTGCTGAGGGACATGTTTTAGTGGCAACCTGCAGTGCTGGTTGGACTTGGTGATCTTGGAGTTACCTTCCAAACAAAATGATTTGCCAATGTTTCTGTTGAAGTCTCATCTCCTGAGCAATGAATGGAGGAACAGGATCTGGGAACTGAAATAATAACTATTTTTGAGTGGAGATGAGAGGTTTTTGGCTGCCTCTGCCCAGGGTGTGAGCAAGACAAGGCTGGTTTCCCTGCCAACTCAATTTGAAACCAGAAATGTGTGATTGGGGTATTTATTAGGCTTCCAGACCTGATGTGTTTAATATGTAGTGCTGCAATTACCTGGTAGGATTTGATGATATTAAAGGTCTTTTCAAACCAAAACAATTCTATGATTCTCTGTCTCATGGCTTTTCAATTCAGCTGTTAGGAATATATCCAGTGGTCCATCAAGCAGCCTCCCAAACATCCCTGCCTCCCAGAAGAGGGGTGGAAGCAGCCAGCTGATACAGCCACTGATGAACTCTTGGTTATGTTGTCTTACACACTCGATTGTGGGTCTGTGCTGGCTCCTGTTCCTGCTGCAGAGGGAGATATTGTACAACCCAGAGAGCTACCTTTTTCCAGGAAAACGTATAAATTGCCCTTTGCTTTGCCCAGTGAAAAGCAAAACCTGCCACAAATACGGACTGGACCAGTAGTACCCATAGCTGTGGTGCTCAGAGGCAGCAGCTCTGGTTGGTGCTAGGGGGTCTTTTTGGCACAGAGAAAGCTGCTGTCCACAAGTCCTGCAACACCTTCTTCACTGCACCATGCTCACAAAATCCCAGATGCAGGACATGCTGCTTGTACCTAACTTAGCTACAAACCTTGTGCCCTGCCTGCCTTTGTTTTCTCTCTTGGATCTGATGCAAGCCTGCAAATACAAAAAATGCAAACCTGACATGATGGATTGTGGGTCACAGCTTTCACTAAGAATAAAAATAAACAGGAAGGTATATTTAGGTGTCTATAAACAGGAATTAAAAAAAAACAGGAGGCTCATTATCAGCTGTGCTTCATCAGTGTAGTCATGATCCCCACTGGTGTGATTTGAGGGATGAAAAGCTGCTTTGGCTGCAGAGACATTTGGATGGCTGCCCCCAGAGGAGGTTGGTGGCTGCCCAGGCCACCCTAGCCCTGTGGGCAGGATCTGTGCCATGAGGGACAGGGAAAGAGCCCCCAGCTGGCAACCATTGTCCTCCCCTGGAAGGGTCAAGCCAGCACTACTGTGGAGCCCAGTCCATGGGAACACTTTTCCCTCTGGTTGTTCCTTCCTGGAACTGTTGTGCTCCCCCCATCCCAGCCCTGGGGCTGGGGCCCCTCTGCTGGGAGCTGGCCTCTGCCCTGCTCTGGCTTTCTGTCCCTGTGGGATGCTTGGCCCTTGCCTGTCTTTCTGCTGGCCTTGGATACTGCACGTCCCAGAAACAACACACATTCCCCACTTTGCTAAAAACAGCAAAGACTGTGTTGTGGAGCAGGCTGGCTGTCAGGCTCCTGCCTGCTATTTTAGTGCTGCCCAGGGCTGCAACAGCAGAGGGACAGAAGCCTCTATGGCAGGAGTGCTGCTGGTTCTGTCCTCCGTCACTGCTGGCAGCCCTGGCTGAACTGGGTACCCCTCCACTGCAGCCTGGACAAGTCTGCGTGTTCAGCCAGACAGACCCTATGCCCATTTCCACCATCACCCTGTGGGCACCTGCATCGGAGCCAGCCCAAAAGAAAAAGCAGTGAAATGGCCTTTAGTGGCAGTGTTGCAATTAGCAAGGACCTGAGCCACAAATGGCAGCTGTCTCTGATGCCCTGAATTGTTGTGCCCAAACCCTTCTCCTACAGCACTGCACTTCCCTCTAGTGGCTGATGATTCTTGGGGATGAGAAGCTCTCTCCCTGAGGGCAGACCAGAGGGTGTAAGCCTGGTCTGAGTGTCCTTGGGTGCTGGTCAGCCTCCCTTTCAGCCATCTGTCTCCCATGGGGTCTGTTGTGCCAGTGGGTGCACCTTGTGCTGCCTGGCACTTGGCTGCTTTGGTCATTTGCATCCCTACAGTGCCAGTGGGAGGCATGAGGACCATCAGCACTGCCTGTGGTGCAGACAGATTTGTCACAAACCCATGGACCCTGATGCTCCCACTAGATTTTCCTATATGAGTGTGGGGAGGCAGCTAAGGGCCAGGGAAAAGCAGAGCTGGACAAGTAAGGCTGTGCAGGTGCAGCACAGGTTGGGCCAGCCCAGAGGAAGGGACAAGGGCTTTATGAGGACAGGGGGAAGCCTGGCTAGGCTGTGCATGGTGTGTTGGTCATGTAAGGTAAAACAGTAGTGCAGGTTGAGTGGTGGAGAGGATATGAGCCCCAGGGGGTCCATGCCACAGAGCAGTTGCTATGCCAACATTTGGGGACCACCAGAAGCCAGCAGCAAGGAGATGTGCCTCACTCAGCAGGACCACGGGACCCGCCTGACACACTTTGCTTTTGCTTGGTGAATCCGGTCTGCCCCTCAGCAGTGAGGTTACCGTTTTCTCGGCCCGTTTCACATGGACAAATAGGCTTTTTTTCTTTCCTGCAGTGGGCAGCTCGGGCAGAACAGCTCCTTGCCAGGCTTGAGCAACAGCGTATTTCTCTTCTCAGTGATCACAAATAAACTCCCTGGCCTCAGGGGATCCCTGCTTGGCTCTGGGCGAGGGATCTTGGCACAGCAGGGTTTCTCATGACGAAAGGGACATTGAGATGCATTTGTTCAGGAAACAGAACCCTGTAAATACGGCTCAAAGCTCTTTTTATTGCTGTTATAGCTGTTCCCAAGGCACTCATTTCTGCGCTGCAAGTTCAGGGTGCTGCTCTGGCCCCCCAGAGTTGCACCAGGGAAGCACAGCCAAGGAGCAGTGCAGGGATTGTGCACAGCCCCATCCAACTCCCCTCCATTCTCAGGTACTGGCTGAGCCAGGCTGTTCTTGTTTTGAGGCTCATTCTGGGCAGGGAAGAGGCTGAGCAGGAAAAAGAACAACCTCAGTGATCTGGTATGTGGAGCACTCCCCTGCCAAAATGTCTTCCCCAGGTTTCGTTCCCAGCAGTGACTGCATCTTTCCGAAAAAACACCTGAGAGTGTGCCTCTGCCTGGCTCTCCCCTTCGGCTCTGTCCACGGCCAGAGCTATTAACGAGGTGTTTCACGGGATTTCTTCACCCATTAAAATGAACACCTCAGTGTGGGCCAGGAAGGAGAGCTTGCAGCTGATAATCATGCAGATAACCAAAGCCTACTCGCATTCATCCAAAGTGCATTTTTACAAAGTGGATGAATTATTTATTAGAAGAGCATTGCTGAATAATTCAGGCACTGAAAAAAGCAGTTTCCTTTGCACACACGAATTTCCTGCTCCAAGTCAGCCAGACCCCTCTGCTGTGAGGTTTGGACAATAGATGGTGCTAACCACCCTGGCACCACAAGCTTGACTGAGTACTGATGAGTTACGAGATCTGGGGGCTGCTTTGCAGTGATCCCCTCTGTTGTGATCTAACCTCACCCAGCTGGCACTAAACACCATGAAGCCCTTCTCTCACTTCTACCCCCTCAACAAAAGCCTTGAAGGCTTAGGCAAGGCCTTGAGCAACCTGGTATAGCAACCTGGTGTCTCTGCTCATGGCAGGGGAGTTGGAAGTAGCTGATCTTTAAGGTACCTTCCAACCAATTCTGTGATTCTATCACAAAGGGCAGGGGAGGGCTCACTCACCGATTGCAGTAGCAGGCAAAAGACAGACTTGACTTGGGGAAACAAAATCAATTTAATTTAAATGATAAAACCACCACCATTTGTCAGATGAATTGGAGTAGGGCAGTGACTGATACAACTGGATTTTAAACCACCTTCTTGTCCTTTGCAGGCTCAGCTGTTCTCCCCATTCTCTACCACCCCACTCTGAGCAGTGCAGTGGGGCAGGGAATGGAGGTTGAGGTCAGTCTGTCCCATAGTATTTCTGATGCTCCTTCCTGCTTCGACTGAAAACTCTTCACAGTCCTCCTCTGCTACAATGAGGTGTCCCTCCACCAGAGACAGCCCTCCATGAACTTCTCTGACCACAAGGGTCTCTTCCATGGGAAGGAATGCCTCAGCATGGACTTCCTTCAGTGCCACAGCCTTCTTTGGGAGCAGCCACTTGCTCCACTGTGGGGTCCTTCATGGGCTGCAGAAAGGATTCTTTTCCATGATTGATCTCTAAGGGCTGCAAGAGCTCAACTTGCCATCTCACCATGGGACAAAGAGGAATGGTTGCTTTAGCATGCCTTCCTTCCTCCTTCCTCACTGACTTCAGTGTCTATATAGCTGTGTCTCCCTCATGTCCACGAGGTTGTCCAATTCCTCTTCCAAACAAAAGAACTCTCCCAACAGGTTTTTATTTTCCTAAACGTATTATTGCAGAGGTACTGATTGGCTCAGCCTTGGCCCGATGTGAGTCTGAGTCTAGGGAGCTTCTTGAAGTTTCTTATAGGACCCATGCCAGTAGCCCCCTCTCCTGCTACCAAAACCCTGCCAGACATGCACAAAAATACACTCCCAAAGAGCCATCATTTCAGTGTAAAGCAACAGGAGGGTGCACGGTAGTTTCCTCCAGGTGTCTCAGACAGCCAGCATGGCCTCTGCCTTTGGTGGCAATGTTGATGGAGAAGCTCCTCAAACTCCAATCTGCAAGCTCTAGCCAGGCCCTTTCCCTTGCTGGTGCATGGGCTTTTAAGATGGAAGGCATCTAAACACAAATAAAAACTTCTTTCCTGTGATGATTTTGGGACTGGAACAGCCTGCCCAAAGAGGTTGTGGAGTTTCCTTCTCTGGAGAGATTCCAGACCTGTCTGGACATTGTGGTCCTGTGCAACCTGCTTTTGGTGGCCCTGCTTTTAGTGGCCCTGCTTTAGCAGAGGGTTGGACTAGATGGTTTCCAGAGGTCCCTTCCAACCCCTATGTAATATGATTCTGTGTTACCTCCTGGTCTCCCATTTTTTGTCACTTTTTGTTGCTGAGGGACAAAATGGCATCATCTCCCCTATCACCACTCATCACTGAAGATGTTTCTTCTATCAGGCTCTGTAGCTGCTGCTCTTGATTTGAGCTAACAGTCTTGCTAGGATATCTGGAGGAACTGCTGCACTAATCAGAAGAGTGTGTTTGCTCTGAGCCTGATGGGAAGTGAGGGGAGCAGCATCGGAGCCCTGTCACCTTGAATGGTTTGGCAGAGACTGTGTGGGGGAAACTGGCTTCGTTCTGGGGTCAGCACAGGAAATGAGGGGCTATGGGATGTTGGTGCTGCTGCTGCTGCTGCTGGGGTTTCAGGGTGACCCCCAGCTCTCCCCACAGAACCCAGCTGGGAGATAGGACTTCTTGCAAGGGAATTTTACTCCCCATGTCAAACAGGACAGTTGCTCTCCCTGCTGGCAGGTGGGTGGGTGCTGGCACATGTGGCTCCAGGCAGGCAGGGCACAGGCAGAGCTCCTCGTGATTCAGTAAACCACAGCCCTTGTTTGAAAGCACTGCCTGGTGACATCCCAGTGCTGTCCACCTCTACCCCACCACCGGGGTGAAAGTCAGGAGCCCACAAGTGACCTAAGGCCTTCCCATGATACTTTTCTTTGCATTATGCAAATGCACAGGAATAATTTTTGGCCATAATAGTTTTTCCATTGACTGCAGATTCGATCCAGAGTCACCAGCTCCAGTAACCTCTGCCATGCATTAGCTGACTCCCTGCTTTTTTCAGCTTGATGGATGTGATTGCAGGGCTATGGGTCAGGCAGGTCAGGTGCTGGCTCGCTGGATTTTGGAGCTGTGTTCTTGGTGCAGGACCCTCCTGAACTGTCATTCCATTGTCAGCAAGACTGAGTATTCTCAGGCCAGAAAAGGAGGCTGAGGGGACACCTTATTGCTCTCTGCAACTACCTGAAAGGAGGCCATAGTGAGGTAGGTGTTGGTCTCCTCTCACAAGTCACATCTGATAGCATAAGAGGAAATGACATCAAATTGCACCAAGTTGCAAGGGGAGGTTTAGGTCTGACATTAGCAAAAATCATGCCAAAAGGGTTATCAAAGACTGGAACAGGCTGCCCAGGGAAGTGGTTGAATCCCTGTCCCTGGATGCATTTAAAAGCCATATAGATATGGTACTCAAGGATGCGGTATAGTAGTAGACCTGGTAGAGCTAGATAATGGTTGGACCTGGTGATCTTAAAGGTCTTTTCCAACCATTGTGATTGTGTGATTTGGGCAACCAGTTCTTGCCTGCCTTGCATGCTCAGATTCAACAGCCTTTGATTCAAAACACCAGTGAGGTGCTCAGGGGTAACAGTTTGCTTATTCCTTCCCATCATTTACAAAACCTAATCACTTAGAAACTAGGACATTATTAATTAAAGGCATTATGAATCTTATATTGCCTATATAATGAAGTATTACTGTGGAATCTGAGTGATGCATATTTCATCAGGAAACTTTAAATCTGATAAAAAATTATTAGTGTCTGTTTTTCTCTGGACATTTTGTGGTATAAATCATTACAAAGCACTCTCTGGGAAGTCACAGAGAATGAAACATCCATGACACTTTCTATGGGGCATTTCTTTGTGCTTATCAGAAAGCTTTTATGGTGGCCCTAGGGCTAATGAAAGACTTATGATGTCTTCAATTATTCATTTCTATAAGTGCCTGTTCTCCTGACTTGAACAGCTGAAACCATGCTGTGACTGGTTTTAGCAGTAAATGGTGAGGGTTTTTTAATGGAATCAAATGACTTTGCTTCCACTGCAGACTTTGCCTTTCTTCCATCGGAAAAACAATGGTGGTTCACTCTCAGCTATCACAACACTTTATATGTTTCTCCCTCTGGGAAGTACCTTTCCACCCAGCAGCCAGCTGAGCCAGCAGTCTTCATTCACACTCGGCTGCAGCACCTCCCCTGGTGTCTGCCAGGAGGTTTCTGTGGGAGCCAGACCTGGCAGCCGAGAGCAGACTGGGGGCCTCGACATGCTGTCGCTGCAGGCGTGCTGAGGAACTTTGGAGCACTGGGTGTGTTGCATTCAAAGCATCGCATTTGCTGCAGTGGGCTGTGATCAGCAGCCTCAGTTAGAGCTTCCTCCTCTGTGCCTCAAGCTCAGCCCAGGCTGAGGAAACGCTTCCTCCTGATGCAGACCTGGTGTTTCAAAAACCCGTTAAAAATACCCATGCAAAACATGCAGTGGTTTGTGTTGGTGCCCTTGAGCTGTCACTCAGTTGCATCTGGATGCCAGGGACCCCCTGCTCCAGGCACACAGCAGCTATCAGACCCTTAGTGCTGCTCATCTGGGCTTGAGAGAGCTGAGTACAGGTGTCCACATGGAAATCCTGTGGAACTGGGCTCCCAGACAGCAAACCCACAGGCAACCCAGATGTCCTGAACTCTCCTGCATGCAACCTTCTGCTTCTGCTGTACCCCAACAGATGCCTCTGTGGCAGGACTGTGGGCCTTGGGGTGTCCTGACATGCTGGGCTGAGATTCTGTGCCTTGGCTTCATAAGTCTCCTGCAGGAAAAGCTGTGGAGCTAGACAGGCTGGGGAGGGGGGCAGAGTGAAAGCACTTCTATATTAAAACACATTTTTCTGGTGCTCCTTTATAGGTTTCTAACATGATTCATATGTCCCTGCCTGGCCCATCACCCACAGCCAGGCTCTCCCCTTCCTCCTGCTCCTCTCTGCAATGTTTTCTATGGATTAGATTCAACTGGATAAATTCATCTCCTTTTGTATTTATAATTCCTATGAGGGTGGTGTCTTTAACAGAGACTCTTCCTTCTCATTGCTTTGGCAAAGCAAGTAGCAACTCCCCACTGTGTCTCTTCTCAGATGACACAGAGGTTCTCTGAATAGCAAAGAAAGAAAACAAAAAAGACCTAAGCTGTTTCTTTCTTTCTTTTTCTTGCAGCAACACATATCCACCTCATGAACAATTTCTCCCAACGTTTTATTGTTTTATTTTTCATATGGTTCTACCCTTGAAGCACTGCCTGTGAAGCATCCTGCTGCTCACTGGTAGAGATGGGGACATCAATTTCCCTTTGACAAGAGAGGAGCAAGAAAGGAGCTTTTTCCTTCCCCACAGCCAAAGTGGAAAGATAAGGAAATTCAAAGAACAAAAGTGAGTTAAGATATGGGCATTAATGGCAGGAAACACCTTAGTACCTGCCATCTGCGACTGCAACGGGCCTGTATTGACTTTACAAGTGGTTCAGCTGAAAGGCCTAATTTAGTTCCTCTGATGGCAGAAGCCATCCATGGGCATGATCAAGGCTGCTGACTTGAGGCAGGAAGGAGTTCTCATGCCATCACCTCCTTTTCCCAAGGCAGGGCAGAGCACTGGTGCCTGCTGACCTGGGCTCTTTCCCAGCCTGTCGGCTCTCTCAGCAAGGAAACCCTTAAGCAAACTTCCCTTTGGTGGCTTCAGAGGAGACCACTGATGGAACATTGATTCTGAGATGTTGCCCACGTGGTGTGTCTGTGCAGTGTTGGCCTGCCTTCCAGTAAAGAAGGCTTCACTCATCCCAGTGGGCACCAGCATGGGCAGGTGATGCCGGTGCCATCGCCATTTCCGATGAGTTGCTGCTGGTGTGCCCAGTGGCATGGGGCAGAATCCAGCCCCCCGAGCCCCACAGCTTGTTTGTTTGTCGTCTCTTGGCTTGCTTTCTGCAAATATTTTTATCCGGCTGAACCACAAATAATCGCTTACAGCTTTGCTCTCTGGGTCTGTGATGAGCCTGCAAACGCCTGCGGGTGTTTGCGAGAGATAATCAGGGAGCTTTTGTGCTCAGCGCCTTTGTCGTCCCTCACTCTCTCGCTTTTGTCTCTGGGCTCCCTTGGTCTCCCATCTCCCCCTCAGTGAGTGGTACCTTTTCTGATACCTCTGAAAATAACTTGGTCCTGTTTTATGTGCTTGTTTCTGGAAATGACATCTCTGCATGTGCCCCTCAGTGACTGCTGCTCAGGCAGCATTTGTCTTTATGATTCAATTAAAAGCGTGGCCATGTTTTCCCACTAGACCCTGCCACCATCCTAACAAAGCATTTTCTACCTTGTTAACCTTTTCCAGTTCACAAGTGTCAAGTATTCCAAAGCCTTTCCCTTTGAGATAGGCTGCTCCAGCTACATTGTAATGACTCTGAAATGCAGAATGTTTCTGATGCTCTGAAATGAAGAGAAAGAGAAGCCCCAAGGTCATTACTCCTGCCAAGCATTTCTCCAAGACTGAGATTACCTGCTTTCTGAATACTCTCTTCACTTGGCAGACCTCCACCACTTCAAATAGGATCCAGGAATATCCTTGGCTTTATGGTCGATTTTCCTCCTTCCTCAGTCATCTGTAAGTAGGTTTCATACATGCTTGTCAACAAGGAGATTGGATCATGATGCATTGCCCTAAAGAAATATTTTTCTTTCTCTGTCCTCATTATTTCACGCAGCTTCTCCAAATTGGTTTGTTACTCCTCTTGCTGTTTCCTACGCTCTTCAGCCAGTGTTTGGTTTCTCCCTCAACTTCTACATATTCAGTTTGTTATTTGCAGTCAGTCTGGAGCAGAACATGAACCTGACAACATCTGAATCATATTTTCCAGTGCTAGAGGGCAGCCCTTATGGCTAATGACAATGCACCTTGTGTATAATGAGATTTTAATAACAGGTAGGTAAGGAAACACTGATGACAGGAGGTGTTAAAGTAGCGTGGGTAGGAACTTGTCTCAGCTGCAGCTTCTCTTACATGAGCTCATCCTGAAGCTGCTGTGTGGTGGCCCAGCCTCAGGTACAGAAACCCTCCTGCTTTGTCCTTTTGCAGAGGCTGGCTGTAAAACCTGGTGGTTCAACGACCTTCACAGCCAGCCAGTGAGACAGCTGCAGAGGCTGGAAGGCTTTGGTGTGTTTTGGTTTTGGTCTTGCTCAGCTCTGTTCTCTCCATTTTGGCTGGCTGACTCATCGGCTCCTCTGCAGTCTCTCTTGCTCCTGTATTAGGAAGGTGCTTCCCCAAGAGTGTCCCCTGAAATGCCCCTTCTCTTTGTGAGGGGAAACCAGTTAGCACTTGCAGCTGAGAGACTGGGAATGCTGCAAAACTTTCTATTTCCAGTTAATATGTTTTGAAGATGGAGGCTTATTGCTAACTCCTTGCAATAGGTGGGAATTTACCTGTAGTCATTGCTCAGTTACTGTATTCTCTGAGAACATTGTTAAGATGCTGGAGGTGGTTGAGTCACTGACAGCCTTGGAGGTATTTAAAAGATCTTCATGTAGATGTGACACTTAGGGATCTGGTTTTGTGTTGGGATTGGCAGTGCTGGGTTAATGGTTGGAGTCAATGATCTTAAAGGTCTTTTCCGATCTAATTCTCTGATTCTGTGCTGCTGCTGGGTTTAAAACTAGAAGAAGTCTTTCATTAAAACCTCATGGAGTTTTGGTTGCACCCTTCCATTGCTTATCAGCACTTCAGTATACTACTTGTATACCTAAGGCTTTTGGTGTCTATTGTAGCCACCTGTGAACTGGCTCATGTGCAGGGTGTAGTCCATATGGCTGTTTCCCAGAGCAATGCCTTCCAAACAGCACTGAGAGTTCAGCTTGGCTGTTTTTACCTCTGGAGGAACCCAGATGAAGCCTCCAGCATGGAAAATTATCTGACACCTGGCCCATCGCCATATAGACCTGTAAATTATAAGCACAGGCACGTGTGTCTGGTTTGCATACTTTTTTATCTCTGAACATAGGCACAGGCCACCATCCTTTTATTGTCCTTAGAAAAAGAACTTACCCTGTTGTTTCTCTTGCTTCTCTTTGGGCTGGTGACTTTAACCGTTCTCTCAGGGTATCTCTAGGCACCAGAGAGACAGTACTTAAGGAGCATGTGTATCAGGCAGGCTGGTTAGAATCCTACAACCTCTTCCTACCACCAAGAAGATCTGAGAAAGCTGCACTAACTGCCTTGGACAGGATGTCAGGCCATCTCCTCAGCACCACGCTCTGTGTTTGGGAGCTGCCTTTGACTCCAGCTCAGGAGGCATCAGAATGAGCTGTTGCCCCTCTGTGTAGTTTAAAGATGGCTGAGTGATGCCCAGTGTACCTTGACATTGTCTCCCCTGCCCTTGCCATGTTTGTGCTGTGCGTTGCTCAGGGCAGAGACCTAATCAAAGGAGGCAAGAGCTCCTTGAGCAAATCTCATAAGGGAATCTCCTTTGCTGTTGGTGTAATGCCCCAAGCCATTCATCCCTTCTGTATAGAGCACCACCAGACTCCTCTTCCCTGTGCACTGTGCGAGGGTGATTTATTTTTGGTTTCCTGCTTCTGCAAACCAGCCTTGCCACTTGCACACATTGGCAGCTCTGCCCGCAGGTAAGCTCTATCCTGGCCTGCCTTTATTCCCACCATCTGCATGCTCCTTCTGCCTGTTTCCTGCCTTACTGCTTGGGGTGGATTTAACAAGAAGCATTTCCTGCAAGCTGCTGTTTCTGCCCTCTTTCAGCATGCTCCTGTGGTTTCTGTGCTGCTTTGCTGCGATATCACCCTGCCTTCCCAGCCAGCCTTGCAGCCTCTCTCATCCATGTGCTGTGAATGCTGCGCCATTCAAGATGCACTTTTCTATATCTTAGGAGGAGTATTCTGGCAAACCGTTCCTCCCTTTTAATTTTCTGAGCCCATTACAACCAGAATGAAGGACTCCATTGTTCTTCTGAAGATCACATTTAATTTTGCTGTTTCTGTGCCATGTATAAAAGCTTTTTCACAGGTTTCCTGCCCCTCTTATTTCTCTTAAGGCCAATGAAGTTTAATTTAATCTATGATTATGGTATCTTTTAAATCCATGGAGCACAGTATGATAACCTGTTTGCTGTTCTCCACTTAACTTTTGGACGGACCTACTGCCTCTGATTTAGAGATATTGAATTAAAAAATGTAGCTTTTATTCATCTTCCCTTTCAGGATCCATTTGCCTCCTTGAAAAGATGAAGTTTTTGCTTAAATTTTTTCCAGATGTCACAGGTACTTTAGGAGGCTGATGTGGATTAGATGTTACTGCTCTCTTTGTGTAGGCCCACATTAGCTACCCACCATCTCTGCTTTTCCCACCTGTTTCCATCTTCTGTGTTTAGACCCACACCTTGGGTACCACCCAGCATCATGGTCACCAGGAAGGACTTTGTACTGGGATTAGGATGAGTCACTAATGTAATAAAGGGAAAGATTTGCACATTTATCTCAGGCTTCTGCCAACAAAATAACAACAACTGCTCTAAACCTGAACTACCTTGCAGGTATCCTTCAAGTAGCCTTCAGGATCCTTCAGGCATTTTCAGTCCAAACCTCTTGCAGATGGGGCTGCAAACAACAGCCCTCACCTATAAATCCATCCATATGGATCTCTGCTAACTCCATCCCTTTTTCTGCACTCCTGTGAGTACAGAGGTGTGCCTGAAAGAATAAGGCCAACCACTGAAGGGGGCCTTTGGCCAACGCATTCGAGAAGGCTTGACAAAAGCTTGACTTTTCTTCCAAGAGAGGTGCTATCAAGCCATCTTCCTGTTTCCAAATGAACACATGAACGGGGCTCTTGGGTCTATTCTGCTGCTGTGTGGAGAATTCTGCTGACTAGACACTTGGAGGTGTTTAAGAAAAGACTGGATGAGGCACTTAGTGCCATGGTCTAGTTGATTAGATAGGGTCTGGTGACTGGTTTGACTTGATGATCTTGGAGGTCTCTTCCATCCTGGTTGATTCTGTGTGCATGTGACATCTTCCCCTTGAGGATATTTGGCTTCACCAGCCCCTTCAGTAAACCAGGGGCTGAATGTTCTGCTGGGGGACAGTGAGGGATGCACCCTGCCATTGTGAAAACAGGAAGCAGTGAGAAGCTAAATCTGTTTTTACAGCTCAGCTGTCTATTGAGAAAACAGACAGTTTTCTGCTGTTCTTATCTAATAGCGAGACTTTTGCTTCCTGTGTCACTGTAGGTAATGCAGAAATTGTCTTCCCTTGTGAACCTCATTTCCTTGAGATCTTTTCTCAACTCACAGCTTCCGCTTCACACACTCTTATCTAAGCAGCTCTCAGGTCACATCCTGTTCTAAAGCCATATTTTAGAAAAGAAGAGATGCAGGAGGTGTGGGCTGAGGGACACCACTATCTGTGGTTATCCACTCCTATTCAGAGCTCAGGTATTTGTAGATTTGCAGTTTGTGTCTGTACAGCAGCAAACGGAAGGAAAAAGCTCCAGAACAGGTGGAGAGAAGTCTCATCTGCATCAGCTAATGCATGGAGGGGAGACCCTGGGTTGGGGCCAGCACACATTAGCGTGCTGACATCATGCACACCCATAAGGACAGACTGCTCCTGTGGCAGGTCCAGGGGCAGGCTGGAATAGTCAGACTTGGCCTAAGCTTTTCTCTTAAGTGCTTAGAAGCACATATTTCTTATTCTTCTCTGGCCAAGGGGGCTTTCTAACCAAATAATGGTGATGAAAGATCGAAGACAAAGGAGGGCTGTGTTCCCTGTTTTCTGAGCCAGGGAGCCTGCAAGGGCAGATACTTTACCCCTCCCTTTTAATTAGAAAGTTAGTCACACCACTATCTTTTGAGGAGAATCCTTGTCCCTTGGGTCTTGTGTTTGTGCAGGCATGCCAAGAGGGTTAGTAAGGAGCTTCTGATCAGAGCTGGGAGCACCACATGTTCTTCATAACTTGCAGCACCTGGATCCACATCACTGGTCTCCTCCCTCCTCCTTTCGGACTCACAAGCCATGTCCCTAGCAGGAGATGATCTTTCAAATTGCAGCCCCTAACTCAGGATGAACTCCTGTGCAGATCTTGCAGGGATCACAAGTGTGGGTGATGATGGCTGGCATAGGGTCAGCATGATCTCTTTCCTTGCCTTAATGCTGCTTCCATACAGGTCCCTTGGGAAGTGTGCTGCCGTTGCTGCCATCCTGCTCCCACAAGCTGGAGGAGAGGACTTGGCCTGAAGCATGCATACCTCTATGTCAGCTGTATGACTGTGGGAAACATAAAGAGAGGGTGAGCTTGGAGGACATCAAGCTTCTGAGCTGGCCATGATGGTGCTCATGACTGCCAAGCCTGCAGAATCACTGCTTCACACTAGAAAGGCATTTGGCCTATGTCATTGACAGAAATATTTTGCCAGTGATTCTGCCCATGCATAGATGGAAACAAGACCATTCTGAGGCTGAAATGGGCCAAGAGAAAGCAGTGAAGCCAAAGTATGCAAGAGCTACCCTGTTTCACAGGGCAGGGGAGGCATTTTTGAGGAGCCTGCCATTTCAGAAGTGCTTCAGAAAGCAATGTCCACAGCTAAAAGGGTGGTGAGGAGGCAGGCAAAAAAACAATATGGAGAAGGGTTATGTGATATGGAGATAGGATCAAGCCATAAGCAGTTGAGAAACTAATGATGAGTGAGGAAAGAAAGCAAACAAGTTTCAGAGATAGGAGAGAGGCACCTTGCAACACAGCGAGAACACAGGGGTTGAAGCATCCCTTGTTAGAGGAAGTGGGAAATATGATTAAAGAGAGAGAAGGTTCCTCTAACATCTACAGAGACAATTAAGGTCTTAAATACTGAAAAGTAAATACTGACATGGTATTAAAACATATCAAGCAAGCACAGGCCAAGCAAGACCCACCCAAAAACTGGTGAAAGAAAATAGGTACAGCAACCATAAAGAAATATGATCCTGAATATCTAAATGAAGGTAGAGTTATTATTAGCATTATGAAAACTTAAGGTGAAAGGGCCAGTCTTGCAGAAAGCCGTGGATGAGAGAGGGGCTGTTTTAAGAATAGGCTGAAGGTCCTCTGAAGCTTCAGTGTCTGGAGAGTGAAGTGGAGTAGGAATTAAGCAAGGAATGGAAGATGTTTTGCCATTTTTCTCAGCTTTAGAAAGATCTATCTTTCAGTTTCCAAGGAGAGATTACAGTGAAAGCAGCAGCAATTACCCAGTGCTCCTAGTGTGATAACTGCAACCAGAGATGTGCAGGGTGGGAGGCTCCTGAGATGTTTGTCAAGTTGGAAAGGACACAGGTTTAAGTTGACACCAAAAGGAGATGGTCCCTTTGTGTGATTTTCTGTGTTGTGTTTAAACTTTCTGCATCACATGGTCTCTTCTCTGGAAGAGGAAGTCCTCTCTGTGTGAAAGTTGCTGAGGAGGATGCAAGAGACACCTTGCCCTACCACAGATCTGGCAAAGCTGAGCTGGCAGCTACAAGTGAGGTGACAAAGACCAAAGGGTTACTTCAAACCAAGGTGTGCAACTGGTTTCCAGGCGTGGCTGTTGGCAAACAGGTAGTTGTGCTGTACACCTAAGGTCAGGGCAGTGTCAACGAGGTTGTGCTTTGAAGGCAACCCTCCAGGCCAAAGGATAGTCAAGGCTGTGGGCTGGAGACCTCTTTGTATCCAGGCAATTTGAACAGGTAGCCACACCAGCCATTAAATAAGGTAGCTTAGAAAAGGCTCCCTGGAAAGCAAAAGGAGCTTTGTACCCTACTGGTCACACCAGTGCTCTGCTCTCCTGCCCTTACTACCGCAGTAGCAGATTTTGTTTCTCCTGTACCTCAGTGCTACTTAGAAGGTTGTACTTGAGCATTGTATACAAAAGCAGCAAGGTGTTAAGGGCCAACAATGGAGAAGATTCTATGTAAATCCACAGACCCTCACTTAAAAGCATCTAAAGCAAACGGGCCAGGCAAGGTGTGCTTAGGAGGAAGGAGGGCTGTGTCTCAAGGGCTTTGCTCATGACTGCATTTTTGCACTGGCAAAATACACCAGACATGGTACAATCACTGTGTGGAAACTCCCATGCATGTTATCAACCAGTGACAGCTTTATTTGCCCTGACTCCTTATTTTTCTGGGATTCCATGGCCAGAGAATTATCCTGTATATGTTATCCTTGAACAGCATAAACAGCACTTATCTGTTGCCTCAGCTGCATGCTTCCTAGGGGGCTGTGGGTCCCCAAATCTGTCTGATGCTTTGGAGCATACCATGCTGCACTGTGAGTGCTCCAGTGCTGGTGCCCACCGTGCAGAGCATCGCAATGTCAGTGGGATTCAGCAGCACTCCCCTGCAGCCAGCTACTAGAGCTCTCTTCTGCACCTTGAATCCTCTTGCACCAACACAGGGAGTGGTCCCTGCTGGTACCAGGGCAACATGGATGCATCTGATCCCTCCTCATCCTCCCCTGCAGCATCTCCTCACCCCTTTTGGGAAGAATGGAAGTATGGAGGGGTGTGGGAGGGCCAAGAAACAAGCTTTGCAGGGGGATGGGAAGAAAGATTTTCTTTGGCTCCTGACCTGGGGGTGTAACCCACATAACCTATTTTATTTTGGTTACTTGGATTAGTTAATCTGCTGCTGTTTCAAAACGGAAGAGCTGGATATCTGCTGTGTCTGTTTGCATGGCGTTACTTGAGCCACACTTCTGACAGGGAGGTTAAAAATCTCTGGATGTGCTGCTCTCCTTTTTCTCTCCTATGTTTGTCACCTTCTTTTTCCTATTTCTTTTTTTCTGAGGAACCCAGAAAACCCAGCAGCCACAGAGTAACTGGTGCTATTGAGCAAGCCCATCATAAACACAGTGAAGGATAGCAGTTGCTCTAAAAAAAACACACTATGAATTTTAAAGAGAGAAAACTTGAATTATCTTTGTCATATAAGTGGCGATGCTGAGGAATTTTGTGGGAGCAGTAGGCAGGAATGGCAGCCCTCTGCAGCAGAGGGGAGCATGTTCTTGCTGGTGTAAGAGAATGGCAGGAGCTGGCTGCTCTCACAGCATTGGCCAGGGAGATATGGGACCCAAGCTGGCTGGTGATGCTGTGATGTTGAAATGGTATCGAGGCAAACATTGTATTCCTTCTGCTGCTGGCAGAGACTGAAAAGAAACAGCTGTCAACTCAGGGGATGCTACTGCTTTGTGTAAATCCACTGCCATTTTTCTTGCACTCTCAATTGGCACCATATAGGCAGCAAACTCCACAGGAGAGGTGGGTACTGGTGGTGGGAAGATGTTTGTCTGCTTAGCTTTCTTTCCTATGACCAGGCTAGGAAGCAAGAATGACTGTTACCATGGGGTGTTTCTTGTCAGAGATGTAGGAGTTGTGTGGTTGCCACTCACCAGAGCAACAATAGACACTTCTCCTTTTACTATTTCAGAGATCAGCCCTGAAAAAGTGCAGCTTTATGTTAAATTATAGTAATGGACTGGTAAGCTGTCCTGATGACCTCCACGATATGTTTCTAGCAGAAGAAGAGACCTTCTTGTGGCCTTTCAGTACTTAAAGGGCACCTATGAGAAAGATGGAGGCAATCTTTGTAGCAGGGCCTTTTGTAACAAGACAAGGGGTGATGGCTTTAAGCTAAATGAGGGAAGATTTAAACTAGATATAACAAAGAATTTTGTTACAATGAGGGTAGTGAAACACTGTCACAGGCTGCCTAGAAAGCTGATAGACGATCCATCCCTGGAAATATTCCAGGTCAGGTTGGATGGGGATCTGAGCAACCTGATCTAGTGGCAAATGTCCCTGCTCAATGCATGGTCGTTGGACTAGATGACCTTTAAAGGTTCCTTCCAACTCAAGCCATTTTTTGATTCTATGAAGAAATTCTATATATTTTAAGCAATCACAAGGCTATGGGATTCAGGGTGATCAATCCCAGTCCCCAGTTTGCCACATCAGGGCTCATTTAGAGTAAATTCAGCAGTGATGTTACACAAGCAGCCAACTGTCACAAGCATTGGTGCTCCTGTAAAGTGCCTTTCTAGGCACTGTGTGAGCTCTTTTTAGTCCCCTTTGGATGTAGATTAAACAGTCGTCATGCCAGATAGTCAAGGTTTGTTGGATACCTTGTCTTCCTTACTATACTTTGTCAACTAAGAATTTGAAATCCCTGTCATCTGATGCATGGTATGGGTGCAGGATGTGCTGTAGTCAGCACTTCTAGCACCCTTACAACAATCTCTTCTTGCACATCTTCCGGAAACCAACACCAAGACCGAACAAGAAAGAATTTTATTTGTTGATCATAAAATCCCCTTCATAGCAGGCTTCCAAATCAGAATGGAGGAAACGTGAGTTTCCAGTGAACCATCACAAAATGAGAGATTAGAGGCTTTTCACTACCCCACCAGTTCTCTGGAAATCTTAAAAATGCACAATCTGGGGCAAGTTTCTGTTCAATATCTTGCTGTGGCTGTGGCTGAACTCCACACACACAAGTGTGGATCATAAGGGCTGTAAAATCTGTCCCTCAAGTTCCACATTTGCAACTTGAAAATGTATATAATTAGTTTGCAAATCAGTTCAGGGTCTTAAGGTGTAAAGCCTGTTAAAGGATGCAGGTACACATATGGCAATTAAACCAGGAGAACCATGGGGAAATTGCTAACTTCTAATGTGAATGACGAAAACCATCCTGCTGCCTCCCGTCTAGGGGTGGTTGAAGAGCCATACCCTTTCAGCATTGCACAACGTCATGTAGCCAATTACTTCAGAAAGAAACCTTTCATCAGTTGAAAGCACTGTTCTGGATTTAAAAGGAAGAAGGGGATCACAAAGTAACATAGAATTGGTAGAAGCAGGCAGGAACAGCATGTATTTGGACCCTTTCAAGTCAAGTTGGCTTGTCCTAAGTTCACTAAAAAGGAAGGTGAGAAAGGATTTCTTACCTTAAAGCTGGTCTAATAAGTCCTTCAATTTCATCCCTGCTGTAGGGAGTCAGACAAGTTGACTGACCAGCATGGGAACACCCTACAGAAGTATGAACGTCTGCTCAAGGCCCCTCATCGCTGGTTCTCTTTGCTATGGATGAGGAACTGGGAGAGGTGATGCCCTCTGGTAAGCAGAGCCAAGATCTCTGGTCCAACCCAGAGCCCTCTTCCCATACACTGTGATCATACAGTGGGTACAAAACCTCTATGGTTCAGATGAACCTGGAAATGGTGGTTTCTGCTGGGGCTGCCTTTCTCTGTTCAGTGTGTGCTGAGTTTCGATGTATCTTTAAAGGTTGCTTAGATTTACTGGATTGAGCTCAGGTCAGGCAAGCTTTTAATTCTTCAGCTCTACACATACATACATCAGGTAGACCATGAAGCAGCTACTCTGTATCCACTGTGTCTTAATTCTGGGCTGGGCTGGAACATCTCTTCTATAGGAGGAGCCTCATACAGCCTCCTTGTATTTCTCTGGAACTCTGAGAAGTGGTGGGGAGTTGTATGTCCTGCTGTGAACTACTTGAAAATGTTTTGTTGAAATTACTTTTCAGTTAACTGTTTTGCTGGGTGATTTAATTTTTTTTTTCTAATAACCTTAGGAAAAATGTTATTAAATTCCATCAAGAAAAACACTTCAAATTGAGCACTTTCCATTTGGAATTCTTGCTTTTCACTAAAACTTTATGTTATCATTAATGGCAAGTGCTGACAGGATTGGCTGAAGTGTCTGCTCTTTTTTTCAGGGGTGTAATTCTGGAGTGCCTTGTAGTGAAAGGGTTTAGTGCACACAGTATAATTACCATAGACTGACAATCAACCAGGATGACTCAGCCAAACCCAGACCAAGCTCATTTTGAATTTTGAGCTGTGTGGTTTGTTTGCATTTTATGGAGGACAAAAGAACAACATTAAAACTTTGCTGAAAAGCAGTTTCTGGCTTGTAATATTCCCCTGGAAAAGCAAAAATGACCCAGAAAACTTTCTGACATGGTCATGGTGCACTGATGTGCTTTTCTCTTTGACACATGTTGGTTTACAGTACAGAGAGGAGAGGAAAAACTGTTGGTGTGTTACTTCTTCAGGGCCGTGCAATTCACCTTCATGGGAAGACTGCTGCCTTCCTCCCCATAAACCCTCCACAAAACCAAGCCCTAAGGAGCACGAAGACCAGAGCCTGCGAAATCTCTTTGCTTGCTTCAGTGCAAGGTCAGGCAGATTTGGCCTGATTTTGCACTGAAGCAAACTCAGGGCTGCTCTCTGGGCTTGGCTGGGGATGCAGGCAGTGGTGGGCACAGGCAGGCTGTGGGCAGCTCTCCCTGTCCATGGCCTGATGGAGCAGGGAGCAGCACAAGTGACTGCAAAAATGAATATATTATTTGTCCAAGTGTGGATTACTGTATGAAAGTGACGTGTTGGGGCTAACTTCAACCAAAGTCTGACTGGGGACCACTGATGGTCACATCTCAGGCATGCCAGCTGCATTCCTGTGCCTGCACTGAAAGACAGCTCTTCTGCAGGCAGGAAACCTTTAAAGGATGGCCACTGACCTCTCATGACCCAGAGGAATGAATATTGCCCATGTAATGGCTTCAGGCAACTCCACTCTTCCTGCTAGCCTGAAAAAAATGAGCATCCATGAGAAATAAAACAGAGCTCTGCAAGGAGGAGCCTCTTGCCTGTGAGCATGGACTGTGGAATACTGCTCTTGTCCAGGGAAGTTCCTTTTGCTCATCCTTGACCTCCCAGACCGTTGGCTGCAACCCAAGGAAGACATCCTCCTCTTCCAGAACAATGATGGGGCTGCAGCATGCCTCACCTCCAGAAAATGAGTTTGTGAAAAATTGCCAGTCCTCTCCCACCCCCTTCTGCTCATAACAGCTACACACAGGAAAATGTGATTACCTCCTGCTGCTGCCTGGGGAGGCTTATGGCTTGCAGAGTAAGTGAGACTGGACTTTATTCCAGAGTTACTGCATTGCTTTAGATATTTTAGGAGGCAATTTAAAGATGTTTCAACTGCATTTTGAATTTAACCAGTCTTTTTTTTTTTTTTTTTTTTTTTGAGGACAGAAGGTTCTGGGAGCTCTTGCATGAACCTCAAAGTCCCATGCTGAAGTTGTGTAGCCTGCCTGATCCTGTTCTGCAGAAAATGAGTTTCTTCTTTTCTCAGAAAACTAAGGGGTTTAGATTTAGCTTTCTTAGAAAAGTTAACCTACTCCCTGCCCCTCTCCTCCACCTCTCCCCCCCTTTTTTAAAACCATAATCAAGGTAATAGGAAGGCAGGGAGGAGGGGAAAGTCATTCATGTAATCTCATTTTGCTAAACTTTAAAGTATATGAATTTCTTTCTTACCTAAATAATGTTCAGTGCCATTTCTTCTCCATTTTATACTTGTAAGGAGCTGAAGACATTAGCAGCATACATAATAGTGTTAAGATGCTCATTGCAGGAATCATTCTAGCTGCTAATTGTTCAGATTTCAGCTGTATGAAGAAAAAGTAAATACTGCCTGCAGTTGGAGAGTCACTAAGTTTTAACATGGCTGGAACATCACACTAAAGGGATTGGAGCAATTTTTCTCATCTGTGTGTTTCTGTGTAGCATGATCTGGCTTTGGCATAACCTCTTCCTACACCAGTCTGTGAAGAAGCTGGAAGCAAGCAGGGCTGTGTGACCTCTCTGTGTGCAAACTTTGCTCCACTCCACTGCTGCACCTACAGGAGTGCTGGAAAACAATAATCACAGCCTAGTGAGGTTATACAACAGTATACATGTGGTTGTGCTGCAGCTAGGGCATGGCATGGGGCCCTGGAGGCAAGGAACTGATGTGGTCAGCCACCCTGACCAAACCACACCTGAGAAAACCCAGTTCCCATGAGCTGTTATACTGGGTTTTGCTCATGCCATACATTTAAAGGACAGATCTTGCAATAAATACAGCACCCTGCCAGACCCTGGCAAAACTTGCTGTCTGGACAGATTGAAGAGTGAAATCTGCCATTAACACGTTCTAGGTATTTAAATTGGTACCTTCCACTTGTACTTTGACTCCTTCTGCCATGCACAGAATCAAACAGGACCACTCCCTGTGACAGGCAGTTGAACAGACGTGCTTCCCCAGAGAGCCATGTCCCAGATCAAGATCTTTGAATCCTTTCTCTGTCAGGCAAAAAGAAGATGCTGCTGTACAGAGTTCAGAGGTTGCTGTACCAGTCTGAACTCTCCCTTGTGCAGATAGAAAAGGGAGAAGAAAAAATGTGGCCCATAGGCTGCTGGGATCCATGCTAACCCATTCCCAGGCAGAATCCTGGATCTGAGTGAGATTTTGCCTTATTCTATGTGTGGCAACTCAGTGACACAGAATTTTCCAGCAAAAAAATGGATCTGCCTTTTTCATCTGGGGCTGTGTGTCGACTTGCAGTTATGATGCTCTCTGCAACTGGACTTTGAGACAATGGAACCTGCCTAATTGTTACTGTGTGCCTACGCTGCACATGTGCCAGCAGGGATTAGACACCCTCCCTTCCCTGTGCGGTTGCTGCCTGAGGTCTGCCATTTCTCTAACAGCAAAATGTGTCATATTTTTATTGAATAGCAACGTCCCAACACAAACAGCAAATAAATACAACACAGGCATAATGATTCATGGGCTCTGGTAGACTTGCTCAGCCCTAGGAGACTGGAGCTGGCCAAGGGATGAAACACTGTGGCCTAACTCTTGTTTTTCTTCACTTTTGCCTGGAAAGTGCACCCACGGGAATTCAGAAAACAAGACTCATCCTGCCTGTGTGAGAATCCAGGATCCTGAACAGGCTGGGAGGAGGAGTGCCTCCGGGAGGCAAGGGGGCTGAGTGGCATTGTGCCTTACTTTACCCAGAGTCCCTCTCTGAGTAGGGGGCTGGCTGCTGCTGCTGCCTGGGGCAGACTGGAGAGGGATTGTCTGGGCACTGGGTTTACAAAGAAGGCCTTGGCCAGTACAGTGCATGGCAGGCCGAACATGGGCTGGTAACAGCAGCCCCAACAAGGAAAGCAACTGAAACAGAGGGTACAAACAGAAGTACACCCGTGTGTGCCATCCAACCTTTTCTCTCCACTCAGGGCAGGGTAAGTTTCAGAACAGACACTGAAGATAAAGCCTTACTGGAAAGGATGCAGAGGTAGACAGCAAGAAGGATGGAGAACTTGGAAACATGAGCTATGAGGGCAGACCGAGCAAACTGGCATAGGTTAATCCAGAGGAAGGAAGATTAGGGAGACTAGTTAAGCTTTGAAGGATACAAAAGACTATCAGGGAAGAAAGCAGTAAATTGCCCTCTCACTGGGAGTAGGGGGGAAATTATAATAATATTTTTGAAAAAATATTGAAAAAAATTTTACAATTATATGATAAATAAGCCCTGGAAAAGATACAGGTTGGGATATGTTCATCAATAGATGGTCAGACAAGCCTCTGTCAAGAATGCAGGTTTGGACAGCAAGGATAAATAATGTGGATTTTTGAAGTTGCCTTAATTTCAGTAATTTTTGTTTAGCTGGTTTCACTGTGTTGAAGCCAGGAGTTTCAGGAGAAAACCTCTGCCATTGCATGGGATGAGAGTATTTATGCTGGGACTGTGTGGGACCTCTGTGCAACTGCTCTGCCCAGCATGTGTGGTTTTCCTGTGATTCAAGGAAATACAGTTTAGGCAATTGAGGAGGCAGCAACTTATTGTCATAGAGCTATTAAAGCTTTAATCAAAGAGTTAAGGAACTGAAGATGTGACAAAATATTGTTTTGATGTAAAAGCCACCTCTATGAGCCTCTCAGTAGAGAAGGCTTTGAGGAAGATTCCTTTCAACAGCCCCATAAAAGAATTATCTGTTGTTCCTGAACTTCTAATAATAGCAGGCATGGAGCATAAATATTAATCACTTCATTGAGCAGCCAAGTGCTTGTCTGCAACATTTCCAGTGATGCACAGGTAGGTATGCCCCATCCCCACCAAGACAGTCATGGCTTGAAGTCACGTGAATATAGCCATGGGGGAAAAGTTGTCAGCCAGCAACTTCTTCTTTCCAATAAAGCCTTCTTCTTTCCAATAAAGCCACCAAGGTCACTGGAAACTGAACCCAATGGAGAATCAGTAATCCTGGGACATGCAGCAGCAGCTGCTGATGCTGGAGGTGGTACAAGAATCCTTGGACTGGCCTGGGAGAGGACAAGAACATGCTAGGACAAATGCCTTCTTTTTATGGTGCTCCTCTTTTGAGGCTGTGAGTGACAAATGGGTAGGATTGACTCTGACTCCCAGAGCTTACCCTGAAACTCATTGTTCTTCTGCAGTGTGGGAAAAAATTACTTGGATGAAGATGCTGATGCCAGCTTTATTCCCCAGAAAGAAGCGACACGGGAAGGTAGGAGTCATGACCCTGAAAAACCAGCACAGCTCAGCACATCCCTCCAGAATATGGATGCTCTCCCTCACTCCCTCTATGGTCTCCTCTGCTGCCTGCCCCAGGGTATGGCAAGGCAAATGGGTTAGGTTCACCCTGCAGAGGCTCCTGGGCTCCAGCAAAGATTGCTTCTGGTTATGTGCAGATTTTGTAAGAGTTTCCATATGCAGGGGAAGGTTTCTCTTCACCATGGGTGGTCCTTCTTCAGGAACCATCATGGTCTGAAACCTCGATACAGTGAGAGAGGAGGGACAGACATCGTTAGGATGGGAGTGGGGAGTGCTTACAGTGGTTTGGGGGTGTCTGTACCATCCAGGCAGGGGAACTCATGAAATTATGCTCCTTTCTGCAAGCAGAGCAGCACAAGGGGATTCTGAGATGGAGCTGAGGGCCAGTGTGTAGGGTATTTCTGCAAGAATGGAGTGGCTGGAGAGAGGCAGAAAGGGAGGCCATGTGTTACCAACCTGGAGCCCCCGAGGGTGAGGGCAACAGGCTGCTGTCCAGCTCCTTGCACTGACAGCAGGTGCCTGTCTCTATGCAGTCTAAGCGCAAAAAAGACAGGAAAGATGCTCAGTGAAGGATCTCAACTCAGGCTAAGCTCTTTCTGAGCAAACATCTATACAAACACATCACAATTAGTGGTAAGTGTGGGCTGGCCAGCTGCCTGTCTCATTTATGACCCTACTCAGAAGAGCCACAGGAACTTACCTGCCTTCAGGTTCAGTATATATGTGAAGGTTTAACCAGCCTTTAAGTGCTGGGAAATGCCCTAAAACATTGTGTCTGTGCAGGAAACTGTTTGCCTGCTGTGAAACCTCAGCTCCTGTGTTGATGCTCCAAGAACAGTGCTCTCAACCAAGGGTCCTGAAGGGCACAGGGTCCCATACGGAAACCCAGTTAGGACTCAAGCCCTGCACCCTAGCCATGCCCAAGCAAGCAGGCTCTGCCCTCTTGATTCTTCTGGGCAGTGCATCAAACTGCTTGAGGGGAGCACCCTATACAGCCCTTCTGCAGTGGGCGAGAGGCACTGGGAAGCAGCTGCATTGCACACAAAAACTACGTCTCCCACTTCAGCTATCCCCCAGGTTCCTGGCTCAGACTGGTACCGGTATGGGAGCACCAGGAGAGAGCACAGTGCTGCACTGTGAGCCTGCATTCCGCAATTGTTCTGCAGGTTACTTCTATTCTGGGGACTTATTTAAAAATACGTGTCCTTGCAGATGTTTCATCTCCTCTGATGTCAGAGAGCCCTTGGGAAGACTCCAGTGGGAGTGGAGAAGTTCATGTGCAGGGGAATGGCACCTGCTGTGCAGTAATGCACAGGGAGATGCCAAGTTTGGACACAAACTTGCAGGACATGACCTCAGAGCAGGACTCAACTCCTTCCAAGGTAGAAAAACATGAATACACCCCAGAAATGGTTTGCTTGCTCTTTCAATGGAGCAGTGGAAGCGCAGCAGCTGGGACTGGTACAGTGTTCAGCAGCTCTGATTGCCCTGCTATAAGCAGGACCCTTGTTTTGGCTTGCTGTGGCCAAGGTCTCTCCTGTTCCCAAGTTCAAGTTTTAGGATGACAATAATCATGTTAGCTTGCCTGAAGCCTAATTAGTACATAACTTGGCAAAACATATTTGCACACACTGATCCTCCTCGTGCTTGTACGTTCAACAGAGAAACAGAAAAGGCTTTTAAGTGCTTAAAGCCTGAACCTAGTATAAACCAGAAAGTAGCCGTAAGCCCTGTGTTCTGTGCCACTGGTAGCCTCTTGGGCATGTGCCCAGCACCAGTTCTGGGACTGGCCCTGATGGAGCTGTGGGCCACGACATGGCACACTGGGACATGGTTTAGCATGCATGGTGGTGTTAGGTTGGTGATCGGACTTGATAATCTCAGGGTTCTTTTCCAGCCTTAATGATTCTATGACTCAAAATCAGGTGCTAGGGGAAGCTGCCTACATCTTGCTAGTGAAGTATTGATGTGTCTGCACGGTACATTCAAAATAAGGCCATAATAGTGGGGCTGGATGGGAGCTCTGTTGGAGGTAGCCTTTCTCAGTGTTTTGTAATAGGGATGCGATTGCTTTTGAGGTGTTTCCAGAAGCATCTCCCCAAAGGCGGGTGGGCATGGGATGATGCTGTGCACTCCCACTCAAGGGTGTCTGCATGGGGACGGCCAAACTTTGTCCCTCCTGAGTACTCCAGAGAGCAGGACCCATTCCACCGGAACCCTGTAACCCGTCACGCGTCAGCCTCGTTAACGGCTTCCCGGGATGAGGACATCTCCGTTACCGCGGGGCGTGGACAGGTAGGTGCGGGTGAAAAGGGTCCCCGGAGAGGAAGGCTCGGAGTCTACTGCGCCGCTTCTCTCTTCCGCAGCTCTGCCATGGCGAGAAGAGGGAGACAATGATGGTAAGGATGGTGTCGTGGCGCTTCTGCCCTGGGGCACCCTTACCCGGCGCGGGGTCTGCTTGCACCGTCCCCGCGGAGGCAGCCGGGCTGGCAACGGCACCTCCCCCAGCACGGCAGCCCCGGCCCGGCCCCGGCGCAGCGCCGCGCGGGGGAGCGGCGCTTAAATGCCTCGGCCGCGGCGGCAACAAAGGCGGACGGCGGCGGCAGCGGTGAGTGAAAGACCGGGTCGCGGCCGGCGGGGGCGCAGGTGCTATAGCGGGGACGGGAAGGGCTGTGCAGCCTCCAGGCCAGGCTCTCGGGGGTCTTCGGACGACTGGGCTGAGGGGTGCCCCAGGAACGGCGGGAGGAACGGAGCGGGCGACGCGGGCGCTGCCTCTGCCTGGCTGACAAGTGCCAGCTCTGCTTCTTAACTTCATTAATTCCTCTAATTGCTATTTTATTCGTCCTCGTAATCTCACAAATACAAACTTTTAAGCGGTTGCTGCTCATGGCCGGCGCTGCCTAGGCTGCTCATCCCCCTGGCTCGGCTGGACATCTCGGAGGTTCCCAGGCAGGGAAGCGGCGGGGGCCCCGGTCCAGGTCCCAGCGGGGCTTTGCCAGCAGAAAAGCCAGTCGGTGCTGGCCGCCGAGCCTGCTCAATGCCGGTAGTGGGAGAGGACGGGCGGGGGATGAAGCAGATAAGGTACCGTGTATCTCCAGCCCTTTGCTCTGTGCTGGCTGTGCTCTTGGATGTAGCTGCTCCTTGCTACAGATCGCACAGAGGTGCAGCGAGGGCAAGACGCTGTGGGGCATTTTAGGAGTAGCTAGGTGGGTTGTAATAACTCGCAGCAGGTCAGGCAGCAGAGAGCAAAAATAATGTGTAACATGTGCTGTGTGTTGCCACGCACTGGTGTTTCCTTTCGGGGCACATCTCGGTTGCTGTATTTACGACGCCCCTCCAAGTCAACGCCGCACAAAAATTTTGACTGTGGAAGTGGAACCGGTGAGGCAGAGGAATGGAAGCTGCTGCTGGTCGATGCTGTGTCCATAACTGCTGTCTGCAACAGGATCTAATCACTGATAGTGTCAAAACAAAAATATCAGAGAGGGAGAAGGTGCCATCGTGGGGCAGCTGGATGTAGCAGGAGCTTTTCTTGGCTGTGAGGGAGTGAGAAACCAGAACTGCCTATGAGTCTAGCTTGCAGTGTGTGAGTCCCACCTTAGTGGCACACTCACTGGTCTGTGCTTGCCTAAAAGTCTGGTAGCTAACCTGATAGGATTTTATAATCCTCCTTACATGAGGCATTCTGGAATCATTTTCCTGAGCTGGGATAATGTGATAGTGTGTTCATGCACACCTGCACCATCCTCCTGCTCTCAGTGGAAGAAGACCCTGGCAGTGTGGGGCATGCTTACGTAAAGTGTTTTACTGTGGGGGGAAAGGGATCTCTCTGTCCTCAGCTTTTCCTGCAAAGCAAGGTTATTGGCCTTGGTCGTGTGTCTTCCTCTGCCCCTTGCACTTCATAACCATGCCTCTTTGCCTCAGTCAAAGTGTCAGGGAAAGTTTAGGTGAAGCTTTGAGTAACTGAGTAGTTCATATAGACATGAGTGATGCTGAATCCTCCCCAGGAGGAAGAATATTCTCAGGAAAAATCTTCCCCGGAAGGCCCCTGGGACAGAGGCCAAGAGTGTCTGAGCAAACTTTTCCTGTTAACTGAAGCTTTTGCTGTTGAAGGGTGAGGACTCAAGGAGCTGGAGTCAGCATGCATGGGGACCTCAAGGGCAGGCAGTCTTTCTCCAAGCCTCCTCTGCCTGGGCAGCTGATCTCCTTGTGTCTGCATAAACTGCTGCTCTGGAAGTGATGCAGGTGCTGAGTCTAGACAAATCATCCTGGTTTAGCTAATAAATTGGTTTACTGCTGGAAGTGATGGTGCTGCAGACAGCTCCACAGTGCTGAGGTGTGTGTGCACAGAGAGCTCCAGTGCCCTGTCAAGGCTTGGCTCTTGACAGATTTATCCACTGTCTGCCTTTCCTTCATTTTCTGGTTGCTTCCTTTAAGTAGGCAAAATACTATGGAAGGAGCTTGGATTTGGGCTGAGTTCATACACAGGTAGTGTGGGCTCTGTGAGTATGTCATGAGGACCTCTGCCTAAACATGTGCCTCTGACAAAAGTGGTGGCTGGCCAGAAAACAGAGATGGACGCTGTGCAGTGAGCTGCCACACTGCCAGTGGTGCTGCAGTGCTCAGCTGCGTGTGTATGTGTCACTTGCTGGATAGCAAATGTGAGGCTGTGTGTCAGAAACCAGAAAGATAAATGGTCATCTCTACCTCATTTCTGCACAAACAAATATTTGTTGATGAGGCCTTGATAAGCAGGCTGCTTGCTCTGGTGGCTACTGTTTGTTTGCAAATACTCTAACTTGATTAAAGTCAAACTGCAGCAGGTGTGTTGTTCTTTACCGAGACCTGATTTTCTAGGAACAAAATAGGCAAGTACTTAAATCTTGATTTGAAGCATTTGCTGGCAGAAAGTTCTGTTGCAGGAGCTGGAAATGCACAGGAGGAATTAGAAGCGTCAGTATGTGATGGCCAAGGGTGGTCCAAAAAAATGGCAAAGCAGATGCAGCCGATAATGTTTCATATCTTTAACTCTGTCCTTGAGACTGTGGTGCAAGAGGAACTTGACTGCAGAAGCAGATTACTGTAAATCCAGAGGCTTACCTCCCTGCCCACCTCTGGCAGCCCACTGCTGAAGGGCAGCCCATTGCTGAAGGTAGCGTGTGCATAGCCACCCACACACATATCTAAGCCACAGGCACTTGGGAAGTGCACATCTCTCCCTGCTTCTGTGTTGCTCCAGGCTGGAGGAAGCAGAGGATGGTAATGGGTTCTGGCTGAAATCCATATCAGGTTATCTTCCTTTGCTCTCGGGCAGGGCTGGTGCAGAAAAGTAGCTCAAACTCAAGTTCTTCCACCCCCTGTGCTTTTCTAGACCCACTTGCTCTGTTGCATTGCCAGCTTTTGAAAAGGCAGAAGTGATGCACAGCAGTCATGGTCCTCCTTCCTTTCCACAGGAGAGGCTCAGTGGTGTTCACAGCTCTCGGTGAAAATGTCATTTTCCTGTTTCCAAGTCAGCATTCATAAAGATCAAAATAAAAGATCTGACAAAATTGTTTTGATGATCTTTTCCAAAATGCACAGACCTTTCCTACAGCTCTCAGATCTTGCTAGAGTGATGTAAATCACAATTCTGCACAGGATTAGCAATCAAAGAGCATTATGAATCAATCTGATACTTTGTCTTAACCATAGCCCTTCTTAGATTGCTGACCTACATATTGCAGCTTTCACTGTAACTGCTTCGCTGAAGTCAGGTTTTGTTGTGGTGTGTAAGGTTCCCCTACTGCTGAAGATCTCTGTGTTTGAAAAATGTTTTCATTGGAGTTAATAAGTGACTGACTAAAACTCCTGGTGACTTCAGATGTGCTTGAGGTCTGTGCTACTTGACTAGTAACATGTCTATGAAGTGTGAAATAAGTGGTTCCTTCGACTGCTCCTTTAATTACAATTGTGATGATTAAAAAAACCCAGAAGATTAAACGAGATCCTTTCAGTGTAAAGTACTCTTAGATGTTTAGCCAGCAGGAATCATTGTTATCAGATGCTCTCATCACTTGTGTGATTAAAAACCTTGAAAAGAGCACAGCAGTTCAGTTTGCAGTCAGATGTGAACTCAAAACTCCCTCCACGGAATCCCACCCTGAGGTTCGCTGGTGGTACCAGTGCGAATGCATGTCTGCTTGTTCCACTCACAGGCAAGTTTTTCTGCTCATTTCTGGAGTGATGAGGTGAACAATGGTAAAAAGGAGAGTCCAGAGCTGTATCTGCAAAGTATTGACTTAGTTGTTTTAAGGCAGCACTTAAGTCTGTTCCTCTAATTCCTACCTGTTTTTGTGACTTCTGCTTTGCAAGATATATCCTTGGGAAGCAATGAGATGTAGATGAACTAATGCCCATGTGCTTCCTGATGTGTACCATGTGCTTCTTGGCGTGTTCACTGATGTCGGCTTTGGTGAAGGTCATTCCAAGCGGAGGGTGTGTATGGCAGCATGTTCACCCTGCAGATCTTGGGTATGAAATCTGATCTGGTCCTGTGAGCCACTAGGAGCTCTTCTGTGAAGCTAGTAACAGGACTGTGTGACTGAGCACCTCTCTGCAATCTAAGAGCTCTATCCTCTATTTTTTGTCTCAGCAGGTCCCAAGTGGTGCCTTTGACAAGCTTGGCTTTGTCAGTCATGTAGCAGCATTTGGAAGCTGCTTCTGCCTGAGGTTCTTGGCTTGAGATGTCTGTGAACTTGCAACTCTGCTATGCTAGCAAGTTGGCAGATGATCTTTAAATATTTGCTCATCACCTGTTGCTCAGAAGTTACCACAAACTCTGTTCTCAAACAAAGGTTGCACAGAAAGCTGCCACACATCCTCTTGTGCTGCTTCTAATGATTCAAAAAGAGGTCTGTCTGTGAGATCTTTAACACAAAAATTTCATGGACTATCCCTGCCTTTTACCAACAGGGTGCTGAGGGGCAGAGAGGCCTGTGCGGGTTTTGATTTACTCCTGGGCCCCAGATGCCTTTACCTGGGAATGGTGTGTCTGGACAGACAGAAGCAGAGAGCTCCTTGCCAGACTGTGCTAACATCTCTGTGTGTTCATGATGTGTTTCCTCTGCGATGTGGCAGCTACTGAAAATGAACTGAGCAAAACTGCTCGTTGGTGTGTATCTCTGTGCTGCTACAGCAAGCAGAGAACCCAAACACATCCAGCTGAGGATGCCAGCCAGTTGCTCAGTATGTTGCATACTGATCTTCCTTCAGCAGCCCCTGTGGTACTGGCAGACGTGTTTGTCACCCAGCCTGGTCTTGTTCCAGAGGTTCCTGAGGGTGAGAGAAGCTGGAAGCAAGCTAACACTCCCCTCATGAATATTGCATCCATCCCGGCTTACCACAGAGGAAACAGTTTGCATTTTCAACTGTAAAATTTTCCACAAAAGTAGAAGTTCTTGACAGCAGTGATTAATTTGTTTAATATGCGTGATGGCTTGCCCTTTGTAAGACAGCATTTGCTGGTTAGAAAATCAGAGGGGTTTAGCTCAGCCTGGCTGTGATCACTGGCTTTTCTGCAGATGCTCTGTGTGTGCCAGCACAGTCTCTGGTCTGTGGGGAGGGTGTGCTGGCACTCAGCAGGGTGGAATGATGATAGGAACTGTAGTGGCAATCTTGCAGCAATGGTAGCTGCTTTCTAAAATGGATCTCCTGGGGACTGATGGAGATCCATGGTCCTGTTTTCCCCCTTCAGATGACTAATCTGAAGGAGCTGGTTTTCGTCTTGAAATAATGTTTAACTCTCAATACCAGAGTAATGAGGATTTTGTGTTCTCTAAATTCATTTGTGAGACAGAATCCTCAGGAAGCACCATGAGTGTAGAGCTCCTGATGCCTTCTAAACAGAGTGGCTTGGGCACAGAGCATCTCAAAGAAAGACACTTAGTTTGTGTTTAAAATAAATAAATAGAAATCTCATCTAATCGCTCAGAGGAAACACTGTCATGCCCTGAGTTGCATTGCCTAGCAAGACTGAGTGTGAGCCTTTGTGAGCTAAGTTGGGATGTTGTGTTCATTTATTTGGTTGGATTTTGCTGTGTTGGGTTTGTTGTGGGTTTTTTTGGTTGTTTGGTTTTGGTTTTTCCTCCTTCCTTTTCTAGGAAAACATAAAAGAGTGACCATTTGTCCCTTAACTAATTCCTTCCAGAGCTTGATAGAATATATGATATGGTGTCTGTAACTCTTCTTAGGAAGCTGTCTTGCATCTTTGAGAATGAAACATATGGTGGAGAGGAACCTCTTCCCCAGTAGGTGACATGCTTTCACTTACCTTCAAGAAACATTGCAGGGGCAGATTTCAATGGAAAAGAGATGAGATTCAGGTTAAGGGAGCAGAAGCAGAGACGAAGGAAATAATCCCAAGGATGTGGTTTAGTATTGGAGACAGGATTTCTGCAGGCAAAAGTGGGGTTGATAGAAGCAAGTGTTGCTTGTGCCTGTAATGTGAAAGCATATTTGGAGAGATGTGAGAGTTCTCCTCTGGAAAAGCTGCAAAAGCAGCACCAGAAGGACACTTAATTCAAGAATGACTTGTGTGATGGGCTTTCTGTTCATGATCCAAAGTGGGGACTGAGGAGTCATTGGCATTTTTAGGCTCTTGAAGTGTCATTTGTGTTTAAGGAACTGCCATCTTGAATCTGTAAAAATGAGCAGCTCACTTGTGGGGTGAGGAGGCTGAAAAGGTGATGGAGACTTGGCATTGAGCAGTGGTCCCCATGTGTTGCGTGCATGGGCTGCTGCTGTGCTGTCTATGCTGAGCTAGTGACAAGCTTGGCTCCCTGCTTTTAGTAGAGAGGCTGAAAAGTGCAGAGAGATGGGAGAGCTGCATGGGAAGAATCTTATTTTCTTTAGATTTATCTGCTGCTTTTCGGAACAGTCACTACTTGCCACTTTCTATTTTATTCTTTTATAACATAGTGTGGGTGTGGACAGGGAATATTTTAGGTCCTGTGGAAGCAGCTCAACAATTTCAAATGTGATTAGAAGTGTGTTTTTAAATATTGAGGAGAACTCTTTCAAGTCTGTGCCTGAGCTAGAAATCAAGTTAATTTTCAGGTGTGATGTAGTTTCCTTCTGCCTTTCTACTCTCAATCTGAAGTTTCCACAATTATGTTGTAAATTACTTTGCAAAGCACCCACCTCTTTCAGATGTGCAGCACCAATGCATTTCAATGATCTGCACGTTCTAAGGTTGAGGAGTTTCCTCGTTATTGTGGGAGTGCAGCTGGATAAACATTTTATTAGCTACTTGTGAATTGTTTAATTAGATGGATAGGTGATCATATAATTTGCAATCTAAGCAGAAAACTCAGAAAGGTTAATTAAGGATTAGTTGTAAAATTTGATGTCAAAAATCATGTTAAGTTTCAGCATGGACAATCTTAATTAGTTTAGTTCATTCTGGAAGTGAAGGGAAATGAAGGAAATATAAGTGTAACATAGATACAGATGGGAGGGCTTGCCAAGGTTATTAATGCACATTAACTCGTACTTTTAAAATTCATACCTGCCATTAACTGGTTGGATTTTTCCCACATGTCTCCATGCAGACAGCACTCTGGAAACCTGACTGTTTTTAAGGTATTGCAAAAACGCCTTTCCCACTACCCCTCTATCCCTTCACAACCTCCAAGCTGAGATTTTACACTGGTTGAGGACAGCAAGTGAAACCCTGCAGGTAATATTTCAAATGCTTAATTTTGTGCCTGAACATCATCTCAGTGGTTGTCAGTCTTTCAGATCTGAAGTATTCTCAGGTGTGAATGTCATGCATGCACCACAGCAGGTTGGCGCAGCATGGGGCAACTGTCTCTGAGCTTGCAAGAGGAGGGGCAGAAAAGGGGAGCTCTGTCACAGCTACTTCTGTTCACAGCTCAGCTCCACCACTGGCAGGAGTTTAAGCTGAATTTTAGACTGCCATCTGTCAGATGCCTTGTCAGGCAGTGCTCAGCCTTCTCAGCACCTCGGTGGTGGTCTGATCAACAGCTGAGTTGATAAAACCAGTTCCTGCTGTCAGGAGGTCTCAGGACTTTGTTCCTCACTTCCACCCATGTGGATCACTCATAGTTGCTGTAGCTCCCTAATCTGAAAGAAAACAAACCTGAGGTGAAATTAAACACTGCTCAGGGCTCCCAGTAAGTGAAGGGAGTTTGCAGCCCTGACATGTGCTGTTGCTGGCTGGCCAGCTGGCACCTGGGAGCTGTGGGATGGTGATGATGACTTTTGAAGAGGTTGGCCTACCATTTCTGGTCTTGGTTTACCTGTCAGGGTTTCAGTAAGTGCAGGCTGTGCTGGTGATGGGATTTTCATGGCTAGCTTTATCCATCACTGGCTCCTTTCCTAAAGTGAAAATGCTCAATCTGGGCAAGAAGGATCTTGCTTCTCTCATCTGACACTACCCCACAGGCTATTGCATGTTTTAATGCTTTGTGTCACAATCTTGTGATTGTTTTAAATAATTTCTTAGATTTGTAGCCTAAAGAGCACTTTGCAGGCATGCCAGGAATACCCAGTCTGCACAACTTTTCCCTTGGCCAAATGCCTGGCTAAGCATATGCTCCAAGAAACCTTCTCCTTCTTCCAGTATTGCTTCTTCTAGCCCCTATCAGCTCTTGCTGGATCCCTAAGCAGCTGTCTTCCTAGAGAGCTTTGGGTCTCTCTGGTCCTTGACCATCTTTGAGCTTTGTTTTATTTCTCTTAGGTTTCATGAAAACAAACTCTGGAACTGAAAAAAACAAAACAAAAAACAACCAACCAACCAAACCGAAAACTTCTCCAAAGGTCCAGATACATTCTGCCTCTCTTCTCTGTAGTTAAACTTCTTTTTCCCCAAACTGAGTATAGCTGTTGGTGTTACCAGTACTTCTAATGAAGTTGTGGGTTGTGGTTTTGTGTTTTGGTGTTGGGTGTTTTGGGTTTTTTGTTGCCTTTTTTTTTTCTCTGTGTGTGTAGCTAGTTACCAGGAGAGCATTAGCTCTGTGTTTGTGTCAAAAAGTAGTACTTATTCAGAGCAGATGTGCTGCAAAACCTGCTCCCATAAAAAGCCTGGGGAGAAGCGACTTTGGTGTTGCTCTCTGGAAAAAGAGCAGCTCTCGAGTTTATCCTAAGGAGGGTGGGTTTGAAATGGAAATGTTCTTGCTTGCAGTACCTTGTCTGAGGATAGTGGTGAGAAACTTCTGCAAAGCTGGTAGGTGTGGAAAAAGGATCCTGCTGGGGAAGAGATTGGATTAGCCAGTTTGCACAGATAATCTTTCTTCATGGCTCCTGCTTGAGCCGTGGCTGTTGTTAGGGTTGGTTTTGTTACTGCGTTCTGTCCTGGTGAAGTGTTGGGAAACAAAGCCCTCCTTGAGCTTGCCTTTTCAACACATGAGTTCCTTAGCTCTGTTCATGAGAAGGTGGTGTGACAGTGAGGGATTTCTTTAGCATATCCTGGAAATTTCACAACTTGGCCCTGTGATTCTCTAGGCATACAGCCAACAGTGCAATCAGTAACTGGATTTCAGTTCCTGCCCTTGAGGGCTGTAACCCTGTTCCTGAGTAACAGAGGTTGAGGTCTGACAGCAGTGATCGTATCATCCCCAAATCCCTGCCAAAGGTACCACCTTAGTGCCTTCAGTGCTGAGCCCCTCTTCTGCAGAGAAGATGGGGTTTGGGCTTCTGCAGTGCTGTTGAATTTGTCCAGTGTTTTGCAAAAACCTATTGCTCTGAGGTGGAGTTATGTCACCTAAACATAAACTGGCTACCTGGAATTAATTGCAGCAGTCTGCAGTAGCCCAAGGCTTGTCCTTGATGTTGTTTTAATAAAAGAGAAATGCATCTTGAATGAAAGTGGAGGGACTTTTGTGTTTCCTTTGGAATCTGCTGCCTTCTGCTTGTATAGCTTCAATGGTCGGTGACTGAAGTCTTCCTCCTTCAGTGTTGTGAAACAATAAGGGTCAACAAAGGCATCAAAGCCAAGCAAAGCCATGTCCCATTAAAATGAATGCAACTCGTGGAATTCTTGTAGTTCAGACTATGTTCAGGCCTTTGATTTTATTTTCTAATTATGATTTATTTATAAGAGGGTTCCATTTTGTAGCAGAAGTGTAGTGCAGTAGCAGCAGCCATGCCAAACATCTGTATAAAATTGCAACAATTTACACTGTAGAAGTGGCAGATTTATCAAGTATTATTATGTCCTTGTGGAATCAAAGTGGCTAGCCTGAGAGTCAGTAGCAACCTTTGGGTTGCAAAGCCAGGCTCTCAGAAGAGAGGGTAGCCTTTAAGTGACTTTTACAGCCCAAATTTGACTTGTGTGTGCACTCTAGGTTCTGATTGCATGGCTTCACAGCTGCTTCTCAGCGTGATGTTGCCTTGCTTGTTTTGCACAATGAATGTGTAGTTGTGGCTGATTTTGTTGTTGTTTTGGTAGGGGTTTGTTTGTGGGGGGTTGTTTTTTGTTGTTGTTGCTGCTGCTTTTTTTGTGGCACACCTAAACACTGCCCCAAAGCCATAAACCTAAGTTCTCAGTATCCTTCTCTGTGGTGCTTCTCATAAATGTCAGAGCATCAGCAGTTCACTGTGTGTTTGTTGGAAAGCGTCTCTGTATTGAGATAGAGACCTGAGGCACAGGGTACCCAGCCAATTTCGGATTCTTTTCTGGGAGTTTGCCAGGACTCCACCCCTCTTAATAATTTCTGACATCTGTGAAATGCAGTTCTAGTGCTGAGAGCTCAACCTATGTGCAGACTTGATCATGGGTCTGACCTTGTGCAAGGGTCCGGCAATAAGGGATGTGAAAAGCTTATTTTAAGATGTTTGTTTGGTTTCATAGCAGCTCTAACAGAAGCAGAGCAGAAATCACTTCTCTATGGGAGCTTTGATTTGCCTCTTTTATGGCACTTTATCTAGCCTTTGTGCCTTATTTACAATACTTTCTTTTTTTCTTTTTATTTTTTTTTTCTGTTTAACTTCGGGGCAGAGGGGAGGGGGCGAAGCTCAGGCAGAACCTTGCATCAATGCTGTCATGCAGAGAGCACATCTGCTGTGTGAAGGAAGTATGCTGTGTCAAAATAAGGCACAGGATTATAACGGGCTGTTTTGTGAGAGGAGAGGAGAAGGCTGTTCTGCTGGAGTGGGCTTCTCAGTCCACCACACAGCCTTCTGCCACTTGAATGATCAGTGGATGGTAGCAATGAAGCCACCTTATCTAGGGAGCATCAGTGGGGAAGATAGGATCATGTGATTTGTTGCCTAGCTGGCAGTGGTGACCTGGGGAACCACTGGCTGTTTCAAGTGGCCAAGAAGGCAGGTCACTACTCCAGCCGTTGCCTCTTCTCCAGCTTGTTCGCAGACCACCTCCAGGTCCTTTTCTTCATTGACCACTTCTGCTCTGAAACTCATCAGCATCTCATTCAGTTCTTGTCTAAACCCTTGTCTGGACTCGTGTCCCACTCCTCTGCATGAGGCAGACCTGTCCTACCCAGGTTCCTTCGTTCCTCATATCTTCTCAGCTGTCTGACATGACCAGAGGGTGCAGCTGTCTCTGCTAGTGGTGACCTGTGCTCATGTCCCTGCTCTCTGGCAGGACACCCTGTGGCAGAATGTGTCTGTGCCCTCCTGGCTGTGCTGACACCCTGGTCTGAGCCACTGGTGAGAGGGAGCTTGGCCTGGGGGCACTGCTGAATGGTGTGCTGCTCTGCAGTGGTTTAATGATTTTCTATTTAGACATAATTAGCCAGCAGGCAGGGTTTTCATTATTACACTGCAGAAGAGTCATGGCAGTAAGATTTCTAATTTTGGGATGAATCAGCATTAACAATTATGCAATAAACAAATAACCATTTGTTTTGCAAGAGCACAGGCAGCAGGCTGTTTTCCCCAGCCACAGCAGCTGTCAGGCAGTTGGTTATGCTGCAGCTGGGTAAGATGGGAAGGAGCAGTAATTTCTCACCTGTAGAAAGAAGATAAGCTATAAGTATCTGCCAGTTGCTAGTGGGTGGAATGACAGTGGAGGGAGGCTGTGCTGCATCCTCTCACCTCCTAGTCCCACCATCTGTGATTACTGCTACTACACATACCTGTCACACTGGGGACTGGGTGTCACTAGGATATTAGTGAATTCCTGTGGGCTGGATAAACTCACCTGAGCTGGTACTGGACCTTCACCCTCCTCCAGTATCTTCCCATGCACATTCTCTGAGGATAGGAGGGAGGAAGAATGAATTATAAATTAATGATAATTTTTACAACATTGTTGTGCATTATGGGGGGAAATTTGGGTCCTTGCTTAACCTTGGCATCTCCCAAGGTATCTTCTCTTCCAGTAAATCTCTGCTAGTGTTCCTGGTGATGCAAATGCTTGCCCTGTAGGATGGCTGCGTTGATGAATTTGTCAAACTTGGGCTTGACCAGAAGGTGATGGGGCCTGGTCACTCCATGCTCATGCCTTGCAGGGCAAGATTGGAGGTTTCAAGCTCTGCTGAGGGACACTGGTTGTCCTGCAGCTGGTGACTCCAAGCAGCCATCATAGGTCTGGCAGAGGTGCTTCTGAGCATGCAGTCACACTGTCTTCCTGTGGTCAAGGGTGCATGTCCTCTTGATCTTCTTACCTGTCAGGTGCTGGTGAATGTTTCTGAGCATCACACCATGTTAGTGGGAGAGAGCAGGTGGAGTGGCCGCTTAAGCCCCGACCACTGTGCCTCCTCTTCCAGTTCTGTGACTGGCCCAGGCATTGCCATGGCAGTAGCTTTGTGCCTCTAAAGGTATCTCTGGGTTTCCTCTGATGTCATCTCTGGTTCACTTCTCAGTCACGTACACAGGCAGACTCTGTCAGGGAGGAGGGAGCCAGAGGTGGATTGTTGTATGCTTTTTAAAGTGAAGTCCCTGAAGAAGTGTTGCATAGCAGGACAGGTGGTGTGCAGGGCTTGCTTGACTGCCTGTGTTCCTCTGCAGCCCTTTTCTTGCCTGATTGCATAATTTTACTGGCTTAAATGCATCTTTGCAGGCCCCAAAGCCTGGTGTGAGCGTAGCCTGCAGTAAGGGGATCCTGCTGCTCCGCTGAGCTCACTGGCTGGGGATTTCCTAGCCTGACACATTAATGCTGGGGGTCAGGCTCACCATTACTCATCCAGTCTTCCTGTGCTGCATTACAGTTGTCCTGTGGCCTGTCTGTCCAGACTTCCTCGCCCAAGGGTGGCTTGCTGCGAGTGCTTGCTCTGATGGCCAGCCCTTTGCTGGCTGAGGTAGCTCTTGGAGGTGCATCTACACTGAGTTGTTGCTGCTGGCAAGGAGAAGTGAAGAATGGTATTTCTCACTCTAGCAGCCAGCTCGGTCTCTTTTCCTCCCCTCCAACCCAAGCCTCAAGTATCGTTTAAGTTTCATTATTTCTCACCCAGCAAGAATCTGCACTAGCTGGTGCTGGTGGGACCTCAGCACTTGTGGTAAGACATTGCATGCTGGTACCTCTTTGCACCAAGCAGCACCCCTCTTCTTTTTTTTTTTTTTCTTTTCTGTCTCCCTCCTTTCTTGCTTTTTACTTCTCTTCCCCTCCTACCCCCCGTTCTATTTTCCTCATCACACAAACTTTGTCAAGCTTATCTTTTTCCCATTACTTTCCCTCCCCTGATGTGTCATGCTTCATTGGCTTAAGGTACTCGGGTCCAAACTGGCAGTAATTTGGCATATGAGTGTATTAGAACATCTCCATGAGCTTGGATTCCCTGTTCCCTGCTGAGAGCAGAAAGCTGAGCTGCTGGACTCAGGGGTGAAACATATGCCAGGCTGTGCACATAGGCTGGAAACTTGCCCAGGGCCAGATAATTCTGGGAGGCAGGGTTTTTCGATTGGACCGTGTGCTCTCACTTGCTAAACAGTCTTGTGATGAATATCTTATTTAAGAGGATTTATTGGACACGTGCTGTGGTTACACTGAGTTTCTTTTAGAAGTAGGAGAGAGGTTAGAAAAATAAACTCTGTAAAGACTCTTTTGTGTTTCCAGCAAAAGTCATCAGATAAGCGCAGAGCATCACAGTTCCATTACATCAGTGTAGACTGTGGCTTTTTCTATTAATGGCTCAGTGGGAGGGGGATTTGCAAGAGGGGCTTTGCATGTGTGTTTGTACAGAATGCATTGCCAAGGTCTCCTTAGGGTCCCAGAACTCCAGTGATGATGGTGAGTTCTTCTGCCTTGATCTTGGCATTGCCAGCTCTCTCTGACCCTGGTTCTTGCATTAGACCCTGGGGAGATTTGCAGCCAGCAGATCTTGAGCATCAGATTTTGCCTTCAGAATATGACTCTGCTGTTTCACTTGAGCACAGGTTATGTTTAAAGGTGTTGGCAGCTTGGTTGTCTGACTTACACCACAGGCAAGGGTGTCTTGGGTGGGTGCAGCAGCAGCTGCAGGCTCTGAGCATTTCTGTGTCACTGCTGAATTGCTGTGTAATCCTGGATGGCAGTTGTAGTGCTCGGTCCAGTGGTTTCTGAGCAGTCTGGTGTGAGTGTCTAACATCTTCCTCTTAATTTCTTTCCCAGGACAGAGAACTTGATTGAAAGGGAGATGGGAGCGTGAAAAATTGCATGCAGTGCATGGATGTGCACCCTGTGATGGTATCTCCTACAGATCTTACCTCACAATCTGGAAAGATTTAACAGGAACTGCTGTGGGGAGTGAAGGAGCCTGGAGATGAAGGTAATGACCATGGCTCTTCCTCTTCTTTCCCTGCCCCTCCTTTCCCTTTCATGTGCATGGCTGCTATCAGTGTGAGAAGGCCACATACACTCAGAAGCACTGCTGTTAGTGCTGGGGCGGTCTTGTGTTGCATGTGGAATTGAAAGGATGGTAAAGAAAACAGGAAGGATTCTCTGCAATTCCCCTTGCAACTATCCTATTTCCCTTTCAAAGCAAGATAAAACATTTGTTATGCTCATGGGAGCCCTTGTAGATGTTGATATATATTGGTTATACTCCAGAGATACATGCCTAAATTCCTTGCATAAAACTAATAAAAATGTGTGCTGGGACTCATTTTGGTTAGGGCTTTTCTCAGAAACTCTCTAATGGTAGCTATCTGCTTTCACAGCTGACCTCCGCTGAACATGCCTGAAGTGCTTTCATTGTTGGTGCTACTTTCTGTCACTCTTTCCTTTCTGTCACTCTTCCCTGCCAACACACTTTTGATCATGCCCCTTTTGAGCATGCAACACAAGACTCTCATGCAGCCTGAGCCCCCAGGGACTGGGGAAGGTGGTGAGGCTGGGCCCCCCCCTCTTCTTTTGTGCATGGGAGAGCTAACCTGGGGGCTGGGGAGTGCATTTTTATAGGTGACTGCAAGTACAATTAGTGGATTAATGCCTGTTTTCATGTGTGAAGAGGGTTTTCATGTGTGGAGAAGTTTGGGGAGAACCTAATTGTATAGCTGCTTCTTTAAATCCTTAATTTGCTGGCATCAAGAGTGCCAGATGTTGCTCCCCAACTTCCTCCTCTGTGGGAAACATGCTAATCTCCTCTCCTCTGCTTAAAACCTGAATCTTTAATACGGAAAATGCCCCACCCTTTCTTCCTTTCTGGCCAGGGAACACTTCTCCCTTCTAGTGTTGTATTACCTTTAGCATTGCAAACCAGAACACTTTGGCAGGGGTGGTGGAGCAGTCTCCTTACCTGGGGGCTGCTGTTTTTCCATCCCCAAAGAGGGCAGAAAGCAGCCAAAATTTGCATGGATGTCAAGACTGAGGGATACGCAGCCTGGGGATTGTTGGCAGGAAGTGGCAATGCACTGCTAGAGACTGGTGAGTGGAAAAGAAAGAGCATGACACATTTCCTTGGGCATCTTTGGCAGCTGCTCTTTTCATAGGGATAGAAGGAAACTAAGCTGGAGACAGCTTGACTGCTGTTGAGGTAGGATTTGAGTATAGAATAAGGGAACAAAAAAAAAAATGCAGGTCATCCATGGAGCTCCACCCCTGTAAAGCTGCTTAAATGGCTTTTTGTGCAAACAAGGGCAATTTTTAGTTCTGTTTTTCTTCCTTGTTCCTCTGTTGAAATCCTCTGCTAGATGCACAAAGACGTGCCCTGGGGTTAGAGCTCAGGTGAGCTGGTCAGATAGAGGAATCTTGTGTAGATATGGGAGTTATCCTCCCATGGTGTAAGTGTGGGAGTGTGGGGCAGCTCTGTGTGCTTGTACAAAGTACAGGAAGGCAGCAGTGGCTGATTACTATTATTGTGGCTTTGGCTGGATGGGCCAAGTCAATCTCTCAAGCACACAGAGGTTCTTTCTCATAACATTATTTGGCAACACTGAAGAGCTACCTTCCATTTGTGCAAGGACAAAATCTTCAGTCCCTTTTGAAATGCTCAGTCTTCCTGTTGAACAGCCAGACTCAGTCCTCTGTTACTAAAGACTGATTCAGACTGGATAGCCTAATCAGGCCTGGCTTGGAATGTAGGAAGTTTACTGGGGGATCTGAATGTTTGAAAACCATCAGAGTGATATATTTGATCAGTAATATCTCCATTGCACTTGTCAGCAGTTATGCTGTTGAACATGTTAATATCTGGAATGGAAAAGGGACTTTTCCTCTTTCCTCTTTTGGGTCCATCTGAAATAGGGAAGTAAACCCAAAAATAGGCACACAAACACACACCCCCTTCACCCTCCAATGTTCCATGGAGCTGTGTGGGAGCCTCTGGTCCCCGCTTCTTCAGAAAGTGGCTTGGGACTGTTGATATCTTGGGTCTGGATGGTTGGATGGTCAAAGGCAGAGAAGGACAGGAGTGTGCTTTGGTGTGTTGCATACAGGTTTATCAACACTTCTCCTAGGTGGGTGTCCAGACCAGGAAAACCTTGGGCTGCATACAAAGACACAGTTGTCTTTAATGCTAATGTGATGATGCGTGCGTAATCGTGTTGTGTAAGATTAACGGAGTAATTAGTCCTGCCTGCTTGACTCTGAAGTGCCATGCCAGCCTGTCTGCTTGGTTTTGCTGTCGTTTTTCACATGCTTTAGAGATGGCTCCACCCATGCTATCAAGTTCAGGGCAGCTCTCTATCAGGAATTTGCTGTTGGTTTGTGTGGCTTTGCGCTGCTCTGATACCTGCCTGTGTCTGGGTAGTCAAGGTTTCTGTTTTCTTAAATGCATGAGGTACAGCAGTAGACATACTGCCCTCCTCCCCGCCTCCACGCAGTGCTGTGCATCCTTGGTCTTTTAGAAAGAGCTGTGAAGCACCGCTGTGGTCAGAGGAGTGGTTCTGCCGAGCGCTAACCGCCAGCGCTGATGCCGTGTGAGTGTTCGGTCAGGCGGTGCAGAGCACAGTGTTTCCACCTCTCCCAGCAGCAGCATTGCTCTGGTGAAGTCAAAGGGTTCAGGGGAGCCAGTGCCTCTGGACGAGTGCGTGGGAAGTTTCCGCTTGGCTTCCCTGCTCTCACTCAAATGGTTTTCCTGCAGTCTACAGAGATCTCTGAAAGAGCTCTGATGTTTGGTGAGCTTTTAAAGACCTCCCAGAAGGGGCATAGGAGGTTAGCTGCAAGTGTGCTCATTTCTGAAGCAGTGTTCTATCCTATTTGAGATGTCTACAGATAAAACCAAGGAGATCCAGACAAGATAAGGCTTTATATGCAACCTAAAAACTGGGACAGGTTTGTAATTTTTACTCCTGTACCTTGGAAAAAAAAGTTGAAAATTATTACTTCTAACAGACTTCAGAACATATTCATTGGACTGATGTGGGTTTGTTTTGGTTTTGTTGCTGTTTTTTTCTTAAATGGTGATTTCTATGTTTCATAACTTTAGAAACAAGAAGAAAAATTCAGAAAAGATGACTTGTAAAAATAATTTCCCTTGATGACGTACAGCTCTATCCTGTGTGCCTGTTGGACAGCTTATGAAGAAGCTTTTAATTCAGCAATACCAGTTTCTTATTGTTTCCTGAATACCTAATCCAAAAATAGGTGGGAATAGGTATATAAGTACATAGGTACATGTGTTTGTTGTATATTGGAGAGAGACAGAGACACATTTCAGTGGGAGCAGAAGAGCCCTGACTGAACTGGCCCAATTCTTGAAAAAGAAATTGAACAAAATGCAAATTAGTAATCCCAAGAGAGCTTTGCTTGGCTTCTCTGTTGTTTTGGTTTTCTTTGATACTGGAGTGTTGCAGCTCCTTCTGCATGAGAGGAAATACTCTAGCCAGTATGCACAAGGCTTGGGGGTTCTCTGCCAGTTTTGCCTCAGAGGCTACTGGTGTGATGGCCTGAGAATGGGAAAGAAACAGTGCAGCTCCTGTCAGGAGATCCCAGGATGGCCAGGACTACATAGCTTCAGATGCCTGTGTAAGGGTAAAACATGATGTGTTAGCAGCTGAGCTCCCAGCCTAAGAAGGATCCCTTTGGCAAGAAAAGAGGAAAATGAAGACAAAGAGTCACCTAGGATTGGCTGCCATGGAGCTATGGTGGCATGCCCAAATAAACTTAAACTTGTTCCTCAAAAGCAGGAAGATTTGTTTAAATAACTTTTAACCTAAAGCTTGATTTGAGCCAGATCAAAAGTCAGTCGTGTTTAAAGCTCAGTGAACTTAAAGCCTAGTGCTTTTCTACTTTGAGCTTGGATCAGATGTTGAGCAGCAAGCAGAAATGGCTTTGTCTGAGATTAATTTGGCATGTGCTGGAGATGGCATGAGATCACCCTGGCAGTCTTGAGCATAGTGTGGCTGTTGTGCATGTGGGATGAGTGCTGTGTGGAAAGACCCTCTTCTTGCTCCAAAGCAGTTAGCCACGGTATCGCTTCCCCAGGGCATCCTGTGAGTCACCACCACCAGCAGCTGGCTGCCACCATGGAACATCTCAGCTGGATTTCTCAAGGCCTGTCTGCACAGAGATATGTCTTCTGCTGAGATTTGGGTGGTTTTGGCACTTATCTGTGTGGTCCACTGAGGTGTGTTACTGTAAGAGATGAATGTAGATAGTGTTTGCTGCACAGCCTCATCTTGCAGGTTTTGCAGTATCCTGCACCTTCTTGCTGGTTTGTAAAGGTTTGTTTCAACCAAGTGTTTGATGCTGCAGTACAATTTTTGTCTTTGGGGCTAAGGGAAACCTCCAATGAAGCACATGGACCTTCTCTGTCTGGGCTGTTAAGATGCTATGTGAAAGAATTGGATGGATTTTGGGATTAGGTTTCATGAGAGAGAGTGGTGCTGGATAGATTTGATTAGCATTGACCTACTTCAATGATGTACTTTGGGCCAGGATTGCACCATCAAAGCTCACCTGCTAATTGTCCACACAAGTGCTGTATTTCCATCCATATGGGCAAGCAGTTTCTGATCAAAGAGGCTTTGAGTCAGGTGAAACCCAACAAAAAGAAGCTTTCGAAGAGTAGTCTAACATCTATTAGTTGCACCAGCTACTTGGGTTACTGCCATTTCCCAGCAGCAGGACATCAACAGAAGTCATCAGGAACAAAGCTTCCCACCCCCCTGAATTTTTATATGTGCTTTTTTGAGCTTCCCTTTAGGGTATGCTTAATGAAGAAGATGATGTTGAGATTGGCAGTGCTATGAAACGGCTAAACAGAGGACAGAGCTGAATGATATGGCAAAATGCTGGAAGAACTTAAGTGTTTAAACACAACTAATTGGTGCTGTTATAAAAGGAAAAAAAGCAGTACAGGTAAACTTGGATTTTTCTTGGGGCATGAACTCTGCAAGTTAATCCTGTTACGTGTGGCCCTCCAGCTCTTATATGCTAGAAAATGGCTCCATTTTTAGCAGTTAGGTTTAGAGCACAAGAATGGCCTCTTCGGAAGCCATGTGTCTTATTTATGACAGATGCCTGACTTCTCTTTCATGAAGGAAGCTCCTCCCAAACACAGAAGTCTGGTGTCTTCAAGGCCAGGTGGCTCTGAGTGGATGAGACAAGCTGTGTGCTCATACACAGGAGTTGAGCTCTCAGCAATAACATCCTCCTCACATAACTTGTTCCTCCTTCAGTATCCCACCCCTTCTTCCAATGAAGGGCTGGCTGCTCCTGGGGAAAGACAGAAATCTTTAATTGCTCTGTGAGGCTCAGATAGCTCTTTCAGGTCATGCAAGAGCTGAGTCTGCAGAAATGTGTTGTGCTGAGAGCCAATATTGAGTGGAGGAGATACAAAAATGTCTGGGGCCTCCTTTACTGCTCTAGGGAGTAAAACTGATGTTTGGGTTTTGTTTTGTTTTGTTTCATTTTTTTAATTATCTGTCTTGATTTCTTCCTCTGTGCTGTGAGTTGCTACCTGGCTTTGATGAAAACCACATTTGTGCTGAGATGCATTGGTTGTCTTGCTTTATTTCCTGCTTTCTTTCTCTGCCACCCTGCTGGTTCTGTGTCGCAGGCTGGGTGCCGTGCAATGAGCCCTGCAGCTCAGATGGTGCCTGCCATCATGCCATGTGTGAGGCTGGCATGCTCATCTTCTGGCATTGGCACATGTCTGGCACAAGTGAGTAGGAGGCTGTCTGGCTGTGCTTCTGCACTGGCAGTACACAAACCCAGGGAGGTTGGAGCACCGTTAGTGACCCCCTGGGACAGCAATAGCCTGCAGACATCAGGAACCATCGCTGCTGTAGGTAGTGACTGTCTACTTTCATTCCTGTCTTCTCATACAAGTAAGGCAGTGCCATGGGGTGACATTCTTCAGAGTGGATGACATGGAAGTGTGTTCATCCTTTCTGTCCAGAGCAACTTCCAAAGCTAGATGTTGTGTAGTGAAAGACCAGTAGTGACACCCCTCCTGTGTGCATGAAATTTCTGTGTCCTTACATACCAGTGGGGAGAGAGCAGCTTGCTTCAAGGTAGAAAGAGTGTGCTTCCATGGTGGAACCATCTAGTTGCTGTTCGCAAACTCTACCACTGGACTTCTTTCTGAAGTGCCAGTCACAGGAAGCGTGTGATGTGTTTGGGGACATGCTTTCTAGGCTTTACACCTGGTTTTCTGATTGAGGGGAAGAAAACAGGTTAAAACCACATGAAGCAGGAGATAAAGTGGAGAGACACCAAAATGGCCTGTGTTGCCTTGTTTGGGCTCTCAGAACCTCAGTAAACTTTTAGTATATTCGATTTCACAAGAACGGTGTCTTCCTCCTTCCAGGAACTGTGTCACTTTGTTGCACTTCTGATCACTTGGTACCACAATCCATCACTGTCATGCTGCCCAAGTGTTTTAAGGGGGGAAGAAAATTTGAATTCTTCAAATAGGTCGGCCCTAGCACCATGGAACTGACAGGTGCAAGGCACATTCCTTTGGGGGCTTATAGCTGAAGCTCAGCTGTGCCAGGCCTCTCATTGCACCAAAGAGAGGTATTGCATGGCATTTTGAGAGGCACCTATGTGCTTCTGTGAATCATTCTCCTGCCGGGTCCTTAGGCAGATGACATAGTCTTGGGTTTGGGTAGGAGGTACCATTGAATCTGTTCTTCTTTTCAAGCACCTGGGAGGGATGCTGAGGAAAGAAAATAGCAAGGAGGTTTTAAATTAAGGCTTCTTCAGAAAAGTTTCATTGATGTTTTCTGTTTCTATAAATACATATGTGAAACTTCGAGAGGGGTGGAGTGTTTCAAGCTCCTTAAGTGACTTTAAATATATCTAGTTACCAAGATTTCCACTCTACATTTATGTTGTGTCTGACTTATAAAATGGAATCTCATTCAGGCAAGGTCACTTCCCTGGGGATGTTCTTGCAGGCTTATTGACAGTAGCTACATTTGAAATGATGCTGCAAGGGGGAATAGTGTTGCCAGATGAATAAATCAGACTTGTGTTTAAAAAACAGAGCAGCACGTGCCATGAGCTCCCTGTGTGGGGCCATGCCTTGCTGACGTGCCTTGGCTAAAACACCTATTTGACATCTGCTCCTGCAAATATTTTCACCTCTGAGAACCTGGCTGCTGCTTCAGCAGTGAGCAATATCCAGGACTTTGGGGTGTATGGATTCCTGTGTGTCTGCTACCTCAGCTACTCTGCTGTAGCCTGACACTGAACCTAGACCAGGGCTTCCTTGACAGCTTGTGTTGATTTATACTTGGCTTTTCTCTGGTCACTTCAGCCTCGGTTTAACCAGTGGAGCTGATGATGCGTGGTAGAAGTGGTATCAGTTTAGCTTACTTAACACACTGACTGCGGAGAGTGAAAGAAGCATTTTGGGTTTGAGGAAAAACATCTGAGTATTGTTAGATGGTTTTTCCACCTCTTTTTCTTCAGAGACAAAATATTTAACTGTAATTTTGATGTTTCTATTTGTCTTCATGCCTCAAGTTCCTTGCACAGAAAGGAATTCTCTTGTTTTTTGCCAGATAAATAAATGCTGTGCTTGCTGAGTAATTTGTCTTAAAATTTCTCTGAAAGTTATGTGCTTTGATGGGCTCTAATGGGTCTCCTTTCTAATATTCTCTTTATTGTTGTCAGGACATGCCTTTTTTCTCAGCAACTGGTACTTTTTGATGACATGCATGACTCACTTAAAGCATAGACTTCTTAGTGAAAACCAATTTATTGCAAGTCTGATGCAAGAAGGGTTTTGCTTAACATAGAAGGGGTTGAGTAGTGCTTTATGAAGTCAATGGCCAGAATTCCCATTTCACTTCTGTCCTGCAGTGAAGTTGGCATGGAGGAGTGCTGTTGTTGAGTGCCAGCCCTGCCATCCCCAAGAGACATGAGATCTGGGTGTGAAGAGGAAAACCAAACCTCAGTCGTGCTGCTGGCTGAAAAACTAGCAATGGTGGTGCACAGTTCTGCCAATTTATTTTACTGTTCTAGGTCAAATGGAATTGTATTCTTATCTAAGCAAGTTGTAAAGAGTTATTGTATTTTCCTTGAGAAGGTGGAAATACACCGCAGTCACCTGCAAAAGGCTAGCGTCAGAGAAATACAATCCAAGGCAGCGTAGCTGCAGCTGGCACAAAGTCTGTTTATTGTCCTGGGATGATGGAATACCAGTTGCATGTCTTTGTGCTCAGTGGTGTTTGCAGAGGCATTAAGTGTTGGCCTGCAACATGCTGCTAATTTAAAATAAAGAAGCACATGCCTCTCATTTTGCAAGATAAATGTCATAAAGAAACACATGATTGGGAGAGAAAGTAATCTTTGACTTGAAGGTGTCATGTTCCATGAAAAGTAAATAGTTCTAATTGAGTGACCACATCCTGGCTTTAAAGCTGGAGGAAGAGTTTTTACTGTTGGCTTCCATGTGAGAATGATTATGATAAAGATGATTCATAATGAAGGCCTCACTTGTAAAGTCATAAAATCCATACAATCTTTTTGGTTGGAAGAGACCTTTAAAATCATCAAGTCTCAAATCGTTAACCCAGCACTGCCAGGTGATCACTAAACCATGTCCCTCAGTACCACATCTACATGTCTTTAAAATATCTCCAGGGATGGCCACCACTTCCCTGGACAGCCTGTTCCAAGGAAGAAATTTTTCCTAATGTCCAGCCTAAAACCTCCCATGGCACAACTTGAGGCTGTTTTCTTTTGTCCTGTCACTTGTTACTTGTAGGAACAGACTAACTCCCAGCTTGCTCCAACCTCCTTTCAGGTAGTTGTACAGAGTGAGAAAGTCTCAGACCCCTGAGCCTCCTTTTCTCCAGACTTAGAAAACCTGGAAGGGTTGGATGCTGAGGGGTCTGGGTATGGGAGGAGAAGCAGTATTTTTGGGAATTAGTGCTGTACATGCACGGTAGGATGCATTTTCTTTCTTCTTCTTCAATTTGAAAATGAACCTGGCAGTTTTAGACGTTGAAAAGGTTTGTTACCAGCAGTACTTTCCAAATAACTTAGTGAGTCTCCTATGAAATGGCTTTTGTGTTGAATTGCACTCTGGAAGCTCCCATTGTGACTGGCTCACTGCGTCTGATTGGGAATGTGCTACCAGAGCCTGGGGCTTGCCTTGGGCCCACCATCACCCTATGCAGGTTGGGTCTCCTTCCTGGCCATTGCTGGTAAAAAGACATATTTGGCAGACATCTCTCTATGGGGTAGGAAGCAGGGTTTTGCAATGGAGAGGTGCTGATCCCACCAGCCGAGAGCTTGGCCCTGTTCTGGAGCTTGTAAACATGCTGTCCCTCTGGGTTACCCATCAAATAAGAAATGTACATATGGTGCTCTCCACCATGGCATGCATTGATAATTCTTTTTTCTTGTCCTAAGAGTTAAATTATCCTTTCATTGACACACATCTGCAAAGGACCCTGCAATAGCCCATTTCTTCCTTAGCCAGCAGAATCAGGGACTATGACTGCTGGTCTGGTACAATGGTTAAAGCTTGTGGCTTTGCAGAAGCACATAATATGCTTTTTGGTGTTAATTGCTTTCCTAACAGTGTTGGAGTAAACGGTAATAATAATAATGTGAAACACTTGTTGAAGCTGAAGGATTCTGTTAACGCCAGTCTCCGAACAGGTAGGCAAAGTCACAGCAAGACCCTCCCTTCCTTTCAGTATGTCATTGGAGATGGTCCCTGCACATGCATGTTAATGCCCACTCCTGGGCTGGACAGGAGCACAACAGCAAACAGAGGCTCACTTCTTGGGAAAGCTGCTCATTAGCCCTGTGTTGCTGAGGCATACAGCTGTAACTGTTGGCATGTCCTTAACTGCTTGGGTTACCTGGTTCAGATGCCCTGGAGCAGGATTGTCATCGCGTATGTCGTACTTGCAGACATGAAGTGGTTTTATTAGAGCTGAACTTCAACAGCTTTGAACATGCACTTCGTTTGAGATCATGCCCTGGTATGGGCTGGTCCTGGGCCAGAGCTGTGCAGGCATCCTACTGGGATGACAGCAGCTAGAGATGAGAAGCTCCAGCAGTGCAATTTGCCTCTTGCCTTGGGTCTTGGTGGCCATGCAGTGGCTGTGCAGATCTGCAGGTGCCTGGCAGAGCATCCGTGGTGAGCGAAAGCAAAACCACTGCTTTTTAATTAGGGCAGAGGAGAGGCAGTGTGCTGTAATGTAGAGTCACCCCCCAAAAACAACATGGGATGTCAGAGAAGAGGGGGAATAATGGGCTGACACAGAAGAAATGAAGGCTTCTCCCTTTATTAAATCTCAGTGTTTGTTGACATGTTAAACCAAAATGAAACACATGCTTAAACTTTCCCCTGTGCCTCCCCACAAAATCTGCCTATCCTGTTCTCCTGAAGGATATTTTCAGTTGTCACAGCAGCATATTTTCTCTGGCACATGCAGAGATTTTTTTTTTTTTTTTTTTTTAATGCAGGCAGGACTAAGGGAATGATTTATTTAACTAGCAAGTGAGTTAAGCAGCTCCTCAACACATCATCTGAAATGTGACAGTGTTCCTCACGTAGAAGCCTTTTTTTCCTCAATAACTATTTTTTCTGGGTTCTGGTTGGTAGCATTGGAAGCACTTACCTTTGTGTATGGCTCAACAGATGTTTTAGTTTCACAGCTCAGGGGTGTTTTGGAAAAAACCCAAGTCTTCCCCATTTATATATTTACAGAACTCAAATACACACATTTGAATTAACAGGCCAAGCTAAACAAAGTATCAGAGATTTTCTGAAACTCAGCCCCAGAGGGACAGATCTTTATCTTGAACAAATGTATTATCACCTTTCATTTGATGTAACAAGTATGTGAAAATTATAGCTTCTTCATTTGAAAAATGGCATGATCATAATGTGTTTAATACTATAAAGGCTTTTGATTTTTTTTTTTTTTCCCCACCCCCTCAGGACAGAAAAGGGGAATTTTAAGAGCAGATACAGATCTAAGTTTACTTCTCAAATGCTGTTTTTTCCCTTCTCTTCTGTTCCCTTGGGTATGTTATTTTATTTGGAGGAATTCCTGCCTCATACCTCCATGTCTTTCCTTGTTAAGTTTCCTCTTTTCACACACTTTCATGTGAACTCATTCTGCCTCTGCTATCAGCCACTGTTCTCTTCACAGGCACTTTGCAGAGGGTATTGGATGGAGCAAAGGGTTTATATAAAGAGGGGGTGTACAAGAAATCTAGGAAGGGACTTTTTACAAGGACTTGTAGTGATAGGACAAGAGGGAATGGATTGAAACTTGAGGAGGGTAGATTGAGACAAGACATTAGGAAGACATTCTTTACAGTCAGGGTGGTAAGACACTGGAACAGGTTGCCCAGAAAGCTTGTGGATGCCCCCTCCCTGGAGGTGTTCAGGGCCAGTCTGGACAAGGCCTTGGACCAACCTGGTCTTGTAGAAGGTGTCTCTGCCAATGGCAAGGGGGTTGGAACTAGATGATCTTTAAGGTCCCTTCCAACCCAAACCATTCTATGAATATGATTTAAGAATGTACTAAAAAAGAACAAAAACGTGTTGTTGAAGTATGAAATGTTCATATGTGAGAGCATAAAAATATTCAAAAATAGATCAGCAAAAGCTGTCACCAAAGCTTTCCTGCTTTGTGTTTAGGCTTAGCAGGGTTACAGATAGAAATGCATCGATGAAGGAACCTGGAAAGAAATGTAAATGCCCCAAGTTTAAATACCATGTTAACTTCAAAAAGACTGAATAATAATTTACCAAAGTTGAAAGTTTGTTATTCATACTTCATAGGCAAGAAAACTGCAAGTGAATGATGCTGATGTATGAGTGAAGAAGCCAAGGAGAAGCATAGTAGAACAGGTGAATGCAATCCCTGTATGTGCCCATCCACAGGCACTGCATCTCTCAAATCATTGTTTAAATTAAATTAAATGTTATTTGACACAATTGCATTTCAGAGAGACTCCAGTGGGATCCATTGCTTCAGACCAGTAAGCATAAGAAAAATAACTAACATGTGTAGAATATATAAGAATTAATGGAGGATTCTCATCATCTGTTTACAGAAGAGTCACGTTTCAAATGTAGCTGCGTGTTTCTTCTTTCATTTTCACAAGTTAGTGAACCTGGAGAGAAGGAAACAGCGTACTCAAGTTGTCAGGGTTTTGATGATATTAATCACCAAGAACATCACGGGGGGAAAAAATACACCCCTTAAGCTGTTGTGGAATGAGAAAGTTCCTGTCCTGGATCAGTGACTGCCTGGCAGGTACGAAACCAAGCGGTCAGGTTTCACAACATCACAGGAATCCCACAGGGATTTGCTCTGAGATCTCCACCATTGAGCAGCAATAATGGATATGCAAAGGAGGAGAATAAGAACTAGATGGTAGGCTTGGCTGGCTTTGTCTTCAGGGGGCTGCAAGGACCAGATAAAGCAGCTGCAGAGGGATCCTGTGATCCTGGGTGGCTGGGCAGCACAACGGCAAAGAAAGCCTGTGCTGGCAGGGGTAAGATAATGCTCTTTTATTCCTGCCCTCTGCCCTGTGCTGGGGATAGTGCTCAGTGAGTCAGTGCTACTTGCAAAATATCCTGAAGTCATTACTGACAGCCTGGAGCTCTCGGCTTAGAAATGGTCAGGAAGGAAAACAGAAATGGAGAAAGTTTTGGAAGGAGAACAAAGCAGCCCCGTTGTTATGTTGGTGTTAAGACCATGTGGCCTGAGAGCATGCAGCAGGGGTGTCCTGGTGTGCTTGCTTCAAGGGATGTCCTTGGGCTGCAAATAGTGCTGGGGAGCTTGACCAAGAGAGTTGGAGGTATGGAGAAGCTGCTGTGTAAGGAGGGATTGGAACAAGCAGAGTTCAGCCTGGAGACGCAATGAGTGGGGAGAGGAGGGTGTTAGAATTGTAGAATGGCTTGGGTTGGAAGGGACTTTTAAAGGTCACCTAGTGCAGCCCCCAGTTAGGAGAGGTACTGCAACCATGAATGACATGCAGAAAACGAAGGCAGCAGGATTACTGTTGGGGCAATCAGGTTTGCTGGTGTGAAACTGAGAGAGGAGGGATTGTCTCTGCTCCATGTGTGACTGCAGAATTCATTGCCTCAGGCTTTTTGGGAAATGTGAGTGGTTTCAAGAAGCAATTAAACAAATGTGCAGAGGATGAGCACTGGTACAGCTGATGACACAGCTTTTTGGAAGCTGTGTGCGTTTACTGGAAGAGAAATAGATGTTTGTCCTTACTTGGATGGTTTCTTTGTGTATCTGCTGTTGGTCACTATAGGAGACAGGTAAGTGCTTGATAGACATTTTGTTTAATGAGATGAAGACACTGTTATTAGTGGTTTTGGGGTAAATATGCCATGGGTTGTTGAAACTGGGATTTCTTGGTGTCCTCTGCCAGGGCATGGATGGCTGCATCTCCCCAGGGAAATGGCTGTCTCCAGGACATAAGAGGTGGTAGGACTTCTACATTCTTCTGTACTTTAAGACCTGAGTCCAGTGAGATACTTGGAAAAGTACAGGTTAAGTGTAACAGTGAGTGCACAGGATTTAATTCCACAACTACCTTGAAGATACTGCATTTCTCACTAGTTCTCTGCACATGGTTGATTTACCCCCAGAGGACTTGCCATGCGGGGTTAGTCTGCCAGCCAGCCCTGCACCCCCAGCCACACCAGGTTCTAGATTTCAAGAATGCAGCAGCTATTTCTTTAAGAATTTTTATAGATTTCAGGACTACTTCCTGCTCTTTCTTTCTGAGTACCCATAGCTGACACTTTTGTGGAGTTGGTAAGTTTCCTGCACCTCCAGAAGAGCACTTTTGTACTAACCACTGGGATACAGAAGTGGACACAGGTGACTTACCTAAAGTGGAAAGAGAGTACCACTTCTGTGCTGTTCTGCCTTGCCTGGAAGAACACCTGCCTTCTGTTGCCTTTATGCTCTGCAGATAAGATTTGGTGGCTTGAGTGCAACCTCATGTTAGGACACTGCTTGAGCAAATAAAGCATATCATGGGAAGTAGTAATAATAATTAAATTGAACTGCAGTGAACTGCTGGAGAGCAAAGATACCTTGAAAGGCCAGTCAGTCTCACCTCTGTGCCTGGGAAGATCATGGAGCACATTCTCCTGGAGGCACTACTGAGACAGAAGAATAGTGAAGAGGTGATTTGGTACAGTCAGCACGGGTTTACCAAGGGCAAATCCTGCCTGACAAACCTGGTGGCCTTCTATGAACAGGTCACAACATTAATAGATGAGGAGAGAGCAACTGATGTCATTGACCTGGACCTGAGCAAAGCCTTCCACACTGTCCCACACCACAGCCTGGTCTCCAAACTGGTGACACCTGGGTTTGATGGGTGGACCATGAGATGGATACAGAACTGGCTTGACGGCTGCACCCACAAGGGCCTACAAGAAAGCTGGGGAGGGACTTTTTAGGATACCAGGTAGTGATAGGACTAGGGGGAATGGAATAAAGCTGGAAGTGGGGAGATTCAGGCTGGACGTGAGGAAGAAGTTCTTCACCATGAGAGTGGTGAGAGCCTGGAATGGGTTGTCCAGGGAGGTGATTGAGGCCCCATCCCTGGAGGTGTTTAAGGCCAGGCTGGATGAGGCTCTGGCCAGCCTGATGTAGTGTGAGGTGTCCCTGCCCATGGCAAGGGGGTTGGAACTAGATGATCCTTGTGGTCCCTTCCAACCCTGACTGATTCTATGAAATGTTGTTGCTCCAGTAAAATGTACTTGCTTGAAGGATCTACCTTGCCAACTTACAAATCTAAGCAATATAACTGTTCACATTACAGCAACATGCACAGTCATTGGGAGGGTTAGGATCACATTGTTCTGTGCACTGAAAGTCAGTTTTCCAGGTTCCTTTCTGTGGCCTGGGAAGGAGAGGAGACATTGTGGCTTGTTCGACATCCTCTGCTGTGCAGCATCGGGAGGAGTGTCCCAGCAGGAACTTTCAATGGGTTGTAAGGTGGTTCTACCATCATGATCCTGCCACTCTTCTAGATTATTTTAGCCATGGGAGACAAAAGCTTATGGTACTGACATGTGACTTCTCTCTCCTACACCTGGAAACCCATCAGGAGAGGCTTCTGAAGTCAGAAGCATGGTAGAACCCTCCAGGGCCTAGAGTGAAGAGCTCTGCTTTTCAGGGCAGTGGGGCAGCTGGGACATCTCCCATAGTATGGCATTTGTGTCCTGTCTACACAGAAGATTTTGGCTGAGCTTCCTGGAAGCCAGACCCTCATCTTGTGTAAAGGACTACAGCATGAATTAAGTCATGATGGGGTTTGCACAAAGCATGGCCAGAGGGGGGTGTCTCAGAGTCTTATACTGAGCTGACACTGGACAGCTGTTTTGGTGTTTCTCTCTCTCTTGCTTTGGAAAGCTTTGCTGTCTAAGTGTGGTTGGCTACACTCTGACAGTATGGAGGCTGACTCAGACACGCTTTCCCCTTTAGCAAATGGCTTGTGCAGTCTTCTGCCTTCATATGGCTCTTTCTGTTCCCAAAGCACCAGGCAGACACCCAGTGGGATGGCTTATTAGGGTCTCCAGCTCTAGAGGGGACCAGGAGAGAGGCAGGGGTGAGAGCTTCTTGCAGAGACCACAGCAGAAGAGAAACTGAACAGCATGGGGAGCCCTGTGTTAATCACTCACAGGGGAGAGAACAGCGGTGTCCCCTCCTGACAGCCTCCCCCACCTCTTCTCCAGACTGCTGAACCTCTGCATCTGGCCAAAAAGACTTAGTGTGCCTTTCAGGCACTTGCTTCCCAAGCAAATGAAGTGAGATGGTCTGCAAGGGGAAATTACTTGGGCCTGTAGAATGTTAATTGTTTATTTGTTTGTTTGGTTTTTTACTTGGTTTATGAAGTGGGAGTAGAAGAACATTTACCTTTGAAGTGCTCTGAGAAATCAGGATGAGTTCCTTAGAGTTAAAATATAAGTAGTCAGCATTAGAATGCTTTAATAATTTATTATTTAATCCTATGAACTATAGCATTTGTAATTTAGCTCGTGGCACTGTACTGACTTGGAGTTCCTGCAAAAGAGAGCTACTTCTTGAACCCTGCATCTCTGTAAAATCTCCATTTCTCTTGTTGCATTTCCTTGGTAGACTGAAGCCACAAAGTGTAAAATATTTGTTTGGTCTGTAAAGAACTTTTTATTATCAGTGGATTAAGATAGATGTTATAAAGCAACTTTTCATATGACTTGCTCCAAAACAAGGTGGGGTCTTCTTTGCCATTGTATTTGAGAAAGAGTGTGACTTGCCTAAGAACAGGCAGTAAGATATTTTTCTAGGAAAAGTTTGTTTTTTCTTTCCTTTCTGCTGTCCATTGTGTTAGCCATCAGTACTGGGATGTTTCCTTGACTATATTACTGGTGTGCCCTCTGCTTTGAGCGTTCTCCATGAAGAAGGCTGTTGGTGTGGTGGGAGCACAGAGCAGGCACCCTGCTAACCAGTTCTGCTTTAGCTGAGAACAGATTTCAGACTAAGAAGATGCTCATGTTGAGTGGTCATTTAAGTGTTCAAAAGGCTTACATGGTGTTAATGTCTTGGCTGCTGGCCCTTTCATGCCTGGGTAACAGCTTCTGTGGGACTGCAGGGCTTATCTGAGGAAATACTTGCTCATCCTGAGCGCCATGAGGTCCTTCCATAATAGTTGTGTGTTTTTTTTCCTCTTTTTTTTTTTTTTTTTTTTTTGCAGGTGTTTCTTAAACTCTTCAGTGCATCACGGAACTGCTGTGGTTTGGGATATCCTGCTTAAATCCTTGGAAGAAAATCTACCAACAGCCAAAAATGACCTGAGCTGGATAGCTGCTGCATTATCCCCAGGTAATTACTTGATAGTTTCTCAATACCACAGCTTAACAGAGCTTCCAGCAAGTTGCCTGAGGAGGGAGTTGTCACTCGGGTCTATTTAGGATGGGTAGTGATTTACACGTGTTTGTCTCCTGAGGAGCACTGGGACACCTATTCTGCTTCTGTGTTCATGAACTCACAGCTTTTATTTCAACAGTTACATTCCTCATTGTGTGCTTCACTAGCCATGCCTACAGTCAAGTAGAAGCTCAATTCTGGAATGGAATAGAATTTGGATATTCACTGACTGGGATGGGAGATGAAGGCATGTGGTGAATTACCCTGCCACTGGCATGATCCTGGCTTTGTTAAGCTTGACTGTGAAAGGAAACAGAAAAAAAGCTTCAGATCACTGTTATGTAGCATGTGATGGCTTGTCGCCAGCTCAAGCCTGTTTGATGTTTGAGTTGGGGAACTTTGAAATGAGATGTTCAAACAGCCTGAAATATTAAAATGACCCCTAGGTCCCCCCTCTCCCCTCCTGTTGCCCACACACTGTTGTTCAGAACTTCTTATGCATGCCTGCCTGTGTATGCAGCCCTGACTGAGATGTGTTCTTCTCTCCCAGGACCAGCTTGCTGCCCTGTGTTCTGTGTCCCATTTGGATGCACCGTACACTATGGTTCACATCAACGTGCTGAAGAAACTCACGTTTGTTCTTGTGGTGATACTGTTAGCACTGACTGTTTGTCTGTGGAGAGAGACAAGAAGAAGCTACTACATTCCTTTTAAGACTGAGAATGATGATTTGCAAGTTCACAGGACTTCAGAAAAATGGAACCCACTTAAATCACAGGGTCTTTTCCATGGAGCAGCCAGTGAATTGGGTCAGATACCCAAAACGTGGTTTGGTAACCATAATGAAGTAAAAGGCAGCACCTCTGGAACAGCTGAAAAGTTCAAGAAAGCAGCAGACTCTATGAAAGTGTGGGATAAGGACAGTTCATCCAGAAATCTCATACCTAGGTTGCAGAAGGTCAGAAAAAATTACTTGTCCATGAACAAGTACAATGTGACTTACACTGGGAAGAGGAACGCTGCTAAACTCAGCCCAGAGAAGCTGCTCTGCCAGCTACGGGACAGGGTGAACGTGACCATGATACAGGGATCAGATAGTCCTTTTGATACCTCTGAATGGCAGCAATACTTACCAGGGAAAAGCCTCAATGAAACTGTGGGCCGCCTGGGTCGCTGTGCTGTCGTGTCCTCAGCAGGGTCTCTGAAATCATCTCATTTGGGACAAGAGATAGGTTGGTATCTTTCTACTAGCATCAAGTCAAATACCATTGTTTTGCAGCTGAACAGAAGTAACCTCCTGTCATGCTTTTACCAGTGAGGAGTGGTGTGGTCACAAAGGTGTTTAAAATAAATTGAAATGTTATCCTTAACTTACAAAGTCAGTGAGCAGTGGAGGAGGAGGTGGGAATACGGATCATATTCTCTCTTCCCCTCTGAGTGTGCACACCACACAGTGTAGGCTGCATTATGATGCCCTAGATCATAGAGCCCATGGGCCCTAGGCAGACAAAAGCAGGCAAGCCCCTTGGTGGGAGTGGAAGGGTTGGGCTGAGCTGAGAGGACATGCTCTATGCATGTCGTTAGTGGCAGACAATGTAGGTAGTTCTATTCCGGCTAGTACTTTGAATTTTCATGATCACATTGACATCACTGGAAGGTAGCACTAATACTGGATACCAGAGAGAGGTCTTGGTTTCTCAAGTGTTTGCTTCTTGAGAGGGTTTGGAGTGAGTTCAGCAATGCCAGTGTGCTCATTGCACAGTCAATAGTAAGAAAATTTTAAATCCAGACAGACTTCTTCAGAGAAGTGAAAGAAAATGCTAGAGGGGCAGAACCCCACAAGACACAGCCCTGTACAATTTTCTGTAGCTGACCTAGCACTGAGCAGAGGGGCTGGTCACAGGCAGTCATCAGAGGTCCCTTCCAACCTCAGTGATGCTGTAATTCTTGTTCATGCTTTCTAGAAGTGACACTACTTCATTCTGAGCCATAAGGCAGTGGCAGAATTTTAGTGGCTTGGAAAACCATGGGAAAACTTTACGGGCTTTATTTTATCTCTTCTTTAGAGAAAGTTTGCTGGTGCTTTGCAAAGTGTTTTGTGATCATATTTGTCTGAGGTTAATGCATCAATTAATCAATACTGAAGCAATAGAGTATATTTTGAAACCAAAGCATTCTTTGTCTTAAGAAAGCAGCACGCAGGTCAAAATAGCTACCCAGTATTCAACTCAGGATTCTGTGCTTGGCAGAAAATTTTCCTGTGTCTGCAGTTCCCTCAGCTTTCTTCTTTAATTTTTATTTGAGGCTTAGTTAAGATTCATGCTTTATTAAGATGCAGCTTCAGTGAAGGAGAAGTTTTGAAGTCTAGGAGTTTTCTCTGTGGTATAAATTATGTGCAGACTTCAGTGTGTTCATAAGTTGTCTGTTGGAGCAGGTCCCTTTGGCCTGCATTAAGCTGCAAGTAGCCTTCATCCTCTGAAACAGGCAGATGGATAGCTTTTAATTCATCATTCATGGACAACTTGGGCAAAGCCTTCAGAGTTGTAGTGCCCAGATGCTCATGGGAGGGTCAAGGTTTTGTTCTGGTACTTGCTCAGAGTTCTCTGTCAAACTTCTCTGGGGTCTACAGGGCAAGGGGGACAGGTGTTAGAACGAGGTTGAACAGTCTGAAGTATGTTAAAATGCTATGAAAGATGCAATGAAAAAGATTGTGGCACTATGAACCAGGGTAGCTTTGCTTCCTGGTGAAAACTACAGATAGGGTTTGGTTGATGTAATTGTTTCTTCCTCTTAGGAGGTTTGAGGCCAGGTGGGTCAAGACTTGACAAGGCAGTTCTGACTTGCTTTGAGAACCTGCCTTGTCTTGTTTAGGTGCCTCTGGAACTTTAGTAACAAAGGATTTCCACAGAAGTGACTTGTCCCTTGACACAGCTGGCTTGTGCCCAAGGGTGCCTCTGTCAGACTCCAGCATACTACTAAAACTGCTTGCTGCTCTGTGAGGAGATACTCTCAAAAGCCGAGGGTGCTGGTCACAGAATGTTGCAATGCAGGCTTGGGGGAGATCTTATAGTGCCCTTCCAGTACCTGACTGGGGCCTACAAGAAGGCTGGCAATGGAGCTTTTACAAGGGCTTTTTGTGATAGGATGAGAGGCAATGGATTGAAGCTTGAGGAGGGTAGATTGAGACAAGATATTAGGAAGACATTCTATACAGTCAGGGTGGTGAGACACTGGAACAGGCTGCCCAGGGAGCTTGTGGATGTCCCCTCCCTGAAGGTGTTCAAGGCCAGGTTGGCTGAGGCCTTGAACAGCCTGGTCTAGTGGGAGGTGTCCCTGCCCATGGCAGGGGTTTTGGAACTAGATGACCTTTAAGGTCCCTTCGAACCCAAACTGCTCTATGATTCTGTGATTTGATATTGGAGCAGCCAGGAGGTGCACTGGGCTGTGCTCTGGCTGCAGCAGTGCTGAAAGGACGTCAGACCTGGAAAGCCATTTCCTTGTTCCTCTAACCAGTTTCTGATCCTGTCCCCGAAACTTAAGCACTAGTTCGTTCCAGATCCCAAGGGATGAATCACTGGAAAGGTCACTGTGTAATGTGCTTCAGGCAAATGCTGTTAACCCCTGCTTGTGTCCTGTGTTGCATTCCTCATGCCCAGGTCTCTTAGACTTTAACCCTTCTACTGAAGCAGTCCTCTCTGCTAATGATTCTGCTGAGTTCTGGGTGCTTGCAGCCTTGAGCCAGGCAGGGTAACTATCAAAGGATTCAGGAATGTGAACATTTTTGTATTGCTGCACATTTTTTCCCCCTAATGTCAGCCTAATATATTTCAATGTAGGAAAGTCCCATGGTTTTATTGGAGGAAGGTGCCAAAAAGATACTAAATCTGAGAGGCTTAAAATAAAGCATTCGCACAGATATGGAGAAGCCAGGGTGCCAGGGTGAGGTGCATAAATGCCCTCTGTGCTGAAGCAGCAGCCTGGCTCTGTGATTAGGGCAGTGTGGAGGCAGAGGAGGGTGCTGGAGGAATGCTGTGCTATCTTGAGAGGTGATGCCAGCAAAGGAAAATGCAGTGAATCCCAAGGCATGTAACAAGCCGTGCCTGTCAAATGCACAGCGGTGGTTTTATTTCATTTACGTGGGAGGTATGCTGGCAGGCTGAAGTTGGCTTTGCTTTCCGCTGTAGTTATTATTTATACATCTTTCTTAGGCTGGTCAAGCTCCAGGCTACAAGAGAGGGATGCTGGTTTGCTGTTATTTCCCAGACAACCACATGGTAAATTAACTGAATGTTGGTTTATCTCCTGGAAAAGCATTTGGAAGAAAGGAGAGAGAGAGAGGAAGGGAGATGCTGTGCTCCTCCATGTAGAACAAATGCTAGGGCTGCTCTCAGCCTGTTAGCATATTGTTGTTTAAAAAGGTGGATTTTTAAAAGTGTGTTGAGCTTGAAGTTAGACCAACAACAACAACTTCTGCAGCATCTACATGAAAGTCGGGAAGGGGCTTTTTACAAGGGCTTGTTGTGGTGGGATGAGAGGGAATAGACTCAAGCTTGAGGAGGGTGGATTTACACTGGTATCAGAAAGAAATTCTTTACAGTGAGGGTGATGAGACACTGGAACGGGTTGCCCAGAGAGGCTCCCTGGAGGTATTCAAGGTCAGGCCGGCTGAGGCCTTGAGCAACCTGGTCTTGTGGTAGGTGTCTCTGCCGATGACAGGGGAGGTTGGATCTTTATGGCTCTTTCCAACCCAAACCATGATATGATTCTATGATCTGGCTTGGTGCTCTAAGTGTTACATAGAGAGCTGGTGACTAGCCAGATTGAGTTGAAACAATAACCTATTACACATCTTTTCTAGCACTCAAATCCATTGTTATCTCACAGGTTGTCACTGCTCTGCTTTCAGACAATCACGATGCCGTCTTGCGTTTCAATGGGGCTCCCACCAAGGGGTTTCAAGACGATGTGGGGCAAAAGACAACAATTCGCCTTGTGAATTCCCAGGTAGGTCTGATGAATGTGTGCCAAATGGGCCAAGCGTGGCAGAGCTGTGTGCATCCCCTGTGCTGCCTGGGAGCTGAGCAGCAAGCTGGAGCAACAGCATCCACAGGCAGGGCTTCAGGATTCATCTGTGCTGGGAGGTCCTTAAAACAAGGCTGGGAAGAGTAGGGCCTTCTGTCTGATTCCTCCTGTCCCTAGCAGATAGGCATAGAATGGAGGTGTCTTTCCTTGTAACAGGGACCACTTGGGTAAATCTTAGGTCACCGTAGTTAAACTAGCACATGCCTCAGAACCTGCAGTAGCCTGCCTGTGATTTATGGCAGGCAGAAGGTAATTTGCTTTTAGTTTGGGCTCGAAGCCTCTTCGTTTGTACAGGAAGGGCAGCTGCACCTTACTGCTGTGCTTTGGGAGCCTGAGGCAGGAATGGAAGAGCAGCTCAGCTAATGGTGCTCAGCAAACTGAGGTATGCCAAGAGATGAGCTGTGCCCGCCCCGGAGGTGGGTACGAAGAGTGAAGGGAGTTTGTTTGCTTTTAATAAAAGAACAGTATTCCTGCCCAGCATTACCACAGACTCTGTAGGTAACATATTAACCAGGGCTTTTAAATGGCTGAAAACAATTCTCAAAGAACCTGTCTATAAAGCTATAGCCTTCACACAGCCATGAGAGAGTGTGAACTTCGATGGGTGAGTCAGAGGGTCCAGGACCTCAATGCCAACCATGGGAGAAAGTACTTTTGAGGCATGGGATTGCTTTATGAGTTAAACTTTCCCTGACTCTTGGAGAGCTTTTTCTTGGTATGAGGGTGTCCCTCTGCTAATTTTCTTTGGACTTCAGTAGGCTTTTAAGCAGACTCTTGGTGGTTAGGCCATGTCTAACAATATGTTGGCAGGGTTGGTATGCCACCTGTTCAGGAGCAGATTGGGACCCACAACAGATACTGTCACTGCTCTAGATATATCTCAAGAGAGTGTTTACACCCTACTTCCACAGAGTTGGTACCCTTGGTGTTTGCCCATTGTAGGGGGAAAAATTTTCAAGTGTAGATATGGAGAGAGAAGAGGAAATCAGCGTGTGCTGGTGAGGGAATGGAGTAGGTGAAAGACATGGTGCAGCACTGCACCGCAGAGTACAATCATCTCCTGGCCCAGGAAAAGGGGAGGAGGCAGCAGGCAGATGAAGACTGAGGGGGTGAGTGAGGGAGAGATGGGGGACTGCAGCATAGCTTTTGTACTCCAGAAGCAAAAAGGCAGTTTCATTTCCTCACCCCAAAGCTAAGATCTATAGGCTGGAGTTTTCTCATCTGCTGCTGTGAGAAGTCCATGGGTGCTGCTATGTAATAGGACTTGAAGTTTCTCAAAGCAGCAGCAAGAACTTGTCCATCCTTTTCAAAGACAAGACATGGAACTAGCTTGTCACCAGTTCCTTAATTCATTTTATGTCTTTTGAAGCATGTTCTTCCTGCCTCTTTCTGCTCTTATGTCTACCATTCTTCCCTTGCCACTTAATGTGCTCTGTTCTGCTGCTCACTGCCTCTTGATTCCCTGGTGTTAGACCACCCTTCAGACATGGGAAAGTTTTTCCTTCCTGAAGCAGTTTGGTTTTAGCAGACATATCTGGCTGCTGACATCCCTCTTTCTCCACCCTGTTTGACGTCTCTGTTTTTTAATATATTTTTCATCTTTCCGTTCTGTGTGTATTTTTATGATGTCAGATAGGTGTTATCACTTAAGAAAACTTTCTCTGGAGGATGTGCTCATTGCCAAACTTAATGTGATATGAAACCATTTACTGGCAAAAACATGCATGTGACACGTGTGATACCAGTGTTATCTGCACGGGGAGCAGGGTAACCGTTTGCAGTTAGTACAGCTGTAATACAGCTCTGATAACTCTCTGTGTGGATGCTCTTATTTTGGATGAAGAATAGTTACAGCTATGTCATTGTAGTGCTTCTACTCTCCATTCAGATCAGCCTGCAGCTGTTGGGGACATTTTTCATCTGCCACCATTCCCTCAGAATGGAGACACCAGCTTAGAAAACTTCAGTTACAAAGAGAGTAAAATCATTGCAGTTTGTAGAGGCTGAAGTTGATATAACTGCTGAACAGAGCAAAAGATGCTCTCCAGGTGAACAGTGCAGGAATGTCTTTTCTGGAGTTTCTAAGTTGAAGAGCTCTTAATTGCAGTCCCTGTTACTTTCAGGAACCACTGGATTTGGGAGCCTGGTTTCCTTCTGTGTTTTTATTTGCCTTTTTAATAGTTCAGTGCTGTTCTAGCCATGGTGACATTGGTTTAACCTTCTTGTTAGTGAGATTGCTTAATCACCTTTTATTTCCAGCTTTCTGTGGGAGCTGTGCCTTGCCTTGCAGAGAGCTCTTGCAGGCATTGGGTACTGGCTAGACAAGCTGCAATTTGTTCTTGTTCTGGGTTTGGCTTTTCTTCTAAATTGTCCCTGGGAATAAGGATGGACTTGTGATTTGCCTGCTCTTTTTTGGATCTTACTATTGATCAATCCTCAGTCCATTTCTAAAATGAAGAAAATGGGATCTCTTGAATCTAACCTGTCAAAAGCAGTCTGGATTAGGTGGTATCCCTTTGACATATGTGGCTGGTGGCCCAAAGTTGCTTACTAATTATTTTGAGATAGCTTTCTATCACTTTCTGCCCAGTCTCTAGCACATATGTGGAGGTGGGTGGTTATAACGATAGAGTGGGCTATCTTGTGCATCTGTGTACATAGGGAAAGACTGATACTGACAGAAGAGGGAGAAAAATTGGAATCCTCAGATGAGAGGATGAGCTTGGAGGTTCCACAAGCTTGGTAGTTGTACTAAACAAAGACATTCTTCCTCATCGCTCTGCTGTGTCGGTGTGAGCTGAAATTCCCCCCCCACCAACAATAACCAGGCTAGCCCAGTCTGGAAGCAAATGAAAAGCTGTATTTACAAGCAGAGTCTAAAATCTACCATGAAATGCAATGAATATGTACAAATCTACAAAAATTCACAACATTCACAAATATATACAATCAACAGAAAAAGCACAACCGATCTCCCTTTGCTTCCCCCCAAGGGGACCCTCCCAAAGGGGCCTCCCTCTCCCAGGAGCTTCCCCCCCAGACCCCCCTGGACAGAGAAGCAGAGTTAGTTAAGCAGAAAGTTGTTAACTTAGCTGCCAAGGTCAGTACGTGTTATCTTCAGCCAGAAGAGAAGAAGAAACAGCAGCCAGACAGCCCAGCAACTGCCCCCACTGCCGAACGCAGAATGTGCAGAATGCCTACTTTGTTTTGGGTAATAGTTCTTAAACATTTCTATCTATCCAATGGAAGTGTTTAGAACAATCGTTATTTTGCTTTCTTACACCCAATAGTGACTTATTTACATTCTTTCACTTTCTCTGTTCTGAACTTTGCAAGGAAAAATTAAAAAGACAGTTTCAAACCATCACACTCTGCTCATTTTCTTAGATCTTCACTGGTTCCTCAGTAACACTTCCTTTAATGGCTTGTTTTCCTTTACCCTGGGAAAGCAGTCACAGCTTGGAAAAATAAGGGCTTGAGAGTGTGTGGGGGTAGTGCCAATGTCATTCTGCAGGACATACTCTTTTCTGCAGAGCTGACCAAGGAGCAGAGTACTTTGTTCCTCCCAGCCTTAATTTGCAGTTCTTCTTGGCTGGCTTTTTGCTGTCATGGAGAGCACTCTGCTTTGGCTGTGTTTGCTGTTGTTGGCACTAAGGATTCTGCAAGGAGGAAGAGAAAGGAGATAGGATAACAGTGAAATGGAGTAAGGTTGTGATGGGAAACAGGAGTGTGTTTAGATTCCAGGGCACTGACTGTGGTAGCCAGCGAGAAGGAACTTGTTTTGATATAGTCAATAAACATAGCAGGAAGGTAGGGGCTGTATTAGCAGCATGGTTGTTAAACAGTGAGTTGGCTAAAGAACAAATTAGCTAGGAAATAAATAGATCAGTTTATTAATTAGGATTAAAAAAATGGGTAAGAGAAATGTCATGTCGCAGTTTAATGGCTTAGAGAGAATCAATCACTATTGAACAGAACAAGTAGGCACTAAGGGTATCTGGGGAGTCAGATTCCTCCAGCAAACAGGCTAAGTGACCAGCAGATAACCAGTAGTGCCAAGAGCCAGCTCTGTGGTGTGGGGAAGGTGGTGTTCCCCACCTGGTTTCTTATCTCTTGGCTTTTGTGCTTTCACAGCTCTTGAGAGGGTTGTGTACCTCTGCCACTCACATAGCTTCGCCTGGCCAACCTTTGCCTTCTCTGATGCTCCATGTCTCTCACACAGAATCACAGCATGGTAGGGGTTAGAAGGAATCTCTGGAGATCTAATCCAACTTCCCTGCTGAAGCAGGGTCACCCGGAGCAGGGTGCCTAGGATTATTTTCACGCAGGTTTTGAAGGTCTGCAGCAGAGACTCCATAACCACTCTGGTCAGCCTGGTCCAGGGCTCTAGTACCCTCACAGGTGAAAAAATTGTCCTTATTTTAAGAAAATCCTATCTTAAGTCATCCTTTCACATTTCACATCAGAAAAGTTCCTGACAGATTTCTGCTCTTTAAATAGAAACAATGAAATAAAGCACCCGTATTCTTGCCCTATTCCTGTCTCCTTGCAGTACTCCATTCCCATCCATCCCTAGCCAAGGGGTTGGGTGTTGCCAGCTGCCATGCCCTCACCTTGCCTGTCCACAAACTGGAGGCAGTTCACACCTGCAGCATTGCACACTCCAGCTAACAAGTGGCCTAGATATTTTAGCTGCTGTAAGGAAATGAAACCGAGCAGAACACGCAGTCAAGGCCAAAGCATAATACCACAGAGTGAAGAGCAAATGTGAGGAAGCCCTTTTGGCTTTTGGAATAACTCGTGTCTGAGCTGGCCAGTGTGCCGTTGTGCTCTGCTTGGGGTGACAGCCAGGAAACATCCTGCTGCTGTGGGCAGCTTGGGATACTCCAGGATAAATTGGCTAGCTCTTAATTAGATCTGTAGAGAGGATTAGTACAAATGGGAGCTGATTTTTGTGTTGATGCTTTTCTTCAGCAGATGTTTACAAGCCATGTCTGTACAGGTTATGCTGGGTGGGGAGAACAGGAGATCAATCCCTGCTTCATTTGGTTCTGACTGCCTTTTTCTGCAGACCTGGGTTACCCTCAGGTGTCATGAGCTGTGGTGGTTGTGTCCACACTGTAGTGGGCAACTTCTCTAAAGAACTGGGTTTTGTTCACTTGGGAAAGCCTCTGGTGGAGCAGTCTCACTCCACAGATACTGTCTCTAGCCCATGTACTTTGCTATCATGGTGCTTCCCTTCTCACTGGTGCTCTTATGAGATTCAGACCTCTTTTGCCCAAGTTTCATCGTCCAGCTGTGGAGAGATGAGATGTGGGGCTCAGTGCAAGGGTCAGCTGAGGGTACTGCAGTCTCTCAGCTCTTGCACTGGTGGTCTCACAGCAAGCTGGCCTCGTGCTGTGCCTTGGCTGCCTGACTTGGTGCTGTTCAGGAGAAGCCATTCATGTGCAGACTGTCTTTGGTTCAAGTGAAAGTTCTTAATAAAGCCAGCAGTGTGTTTGCGTTAGGCTCTTCCTGAACTGTCCTGGCAGCAACTGATGTTCCCACCTGCTTCTGGTAGTTGTAGTGATGGTATCCATCATACAAGCTGGGTCGCTCTGTGGGCCTGGCCTTATTTTATTATTGAAGATGGAGAGAGAAAGCCTTGTGAACCATAATGGTGGTTTTTCCTCCAGACTCCTTTAAATCCTGTGCTGTTAGATAGGGCTGGTGTAGGTGTTGGAAGGGCATCTAGGGGGTTGTGTCCTTGCCTGTGTGTAGTGGGGGATGTTCAATAATAGACAGTGGGGCAACTGTGGCTGTCTTCAGGTATGTTTTACTGCTTGTCTGCCTGCTAATTCTGACAAGATACTGTATATTATTGTACTTGTTTTTCAAGCTTGTAACTGTTGAAGAGCAGCAGTTCCTGGGGGAAGCACTATACAACACTGGAATCTTAATTGTCTGGGATCCAGCACCCTATCATGCAGAGATTCATGAGGTAAGGGTGAGTTTTCTGTAAGCAAAATCAGAGGATGATCTCCTCTTTCTAAGAGTTGCTCTAAGATTTGCTGATGGTTGATGCTTGGTTGTTTCAAGTACCAGTCAAACATGAGATATACTTCATACATTGTGAATGGATTAGGAAACCTTCTGAAGATCTTAGCAAAGGTCTCCTCTCCATATCAGCTAGACTTTCACTTGTGGATGTTGCAATCCCTCTTACATTTACTTTTCAGTTTGAGTACAAAAGGGCATTATGTGATAAGTGATGAGCTTTGGAGGCTCAGGGTGAAAGCAGCTAGGAGTGAATAGTCTGTATTATTTTGAGCTGCTCATGTAACTGAGAGGTCTTTGCGTTCCTTTCTGTGGACTTCCCTCACTGAAGTTTATTATTGTCTATTCCCACACCTCCAAGAGACATGTTTGACAGTCAGTAAAACCAGGAGGGGATATTTTTAGCTGAGGAAAAAGTATCTCAAAATTACCTTAAGAAAACATAACCCCTTAATAAACATTTTTACTGAAAGGAGAACTTTTAGGATCCAAATTAGCTCAACCTGGTTTAGGAGGCTGTACTGGGGACACTTTCCTGCAGGATAGGGTGCTTTGTACTCCAACATGGGGAGGTTTCAGTGTCTGTAAGATTTAAGGTAGAGTTCTCAACATTATCTGCTATTGGGGTGTGCAGAATGAAATTAGAGAAGATGCTGATCTCATTTGCTAGTCCTTCATTGAGATTTGGGGTTACCCTGGTCTGTTAACTAAGCCAAGTCACCATGCTGGTTTGAGGTGGTGGGGAACACTGTGTGAGTGTGTGTAAATATAGCAGGGCCTTTTCCCCCTAGAACAACGTCTTCACTCATCCTTGGTTTTTGTTGGTTAACAGGAAGAACAGGCTAGACATAATCTGACTTCCTGTTTCTGTTTCACAGTGGTACAGAAAACCAGACTACAACTTTTTCGAAAGCTACAAGTTGTATCGTGGTAAACATCCAGAGCAGCCTTTCTATATCCTGAACCCAAAAATGCAGTGGCAACTCTGGGACATTCTGCAGGAGAATTCCCTGGAGCACATTCAGCCTAATCCACCATCATCAGGAATGCTCGGTAAGATAATTGCCCTTTAACTTTCTGCTTCGGTTTGCAGGCAGGAACTCGCCAGGATGCCTTTCTTTCAAAGACAGCTGCAGATTTATGGTGCTTATCAGAGTTGCTTTAACAGTGTTTGTCTTATGCCAAAATTTAAGCTTCCTGTCTTTAGAGTAGCAGCTCAGTTGTGTTAAAGTAAGCGGTTTGGAGCACCCCTCTGAAACAGCAGTTGCAAACATGGCCCAGTTCCATCTGAAAACAGAAGAGCAGATTGCAACACTGAGATGGTCTTTAGGATTTCTAGCTTAGTGCCAGAGCAGTTCCCACGGGGAGTGAGAGGAAGGATACGGCTCCTATGGGCTCAGATCTTGTCAGGCAAACAAATCTGGTTACTGCAGATGAAATATAAGTGCTTGCTTGTTTATGCTTTCCATGTATAAATATGGAGAAATATATGTTTGTGTATATATGGAAAAATACATACTTAAAGACCTGCTAGGGGGCTGTGGATGGTCAGACTGGGTAGTTGCCCTGAAAAGCTTGGTGATACTTCCCCCTTATTCAACATGCTAACATCTTGTTTGTCAGCATGCTAGATCCAGCCTCTCAGCAAAGAGGCTCATTTTACATTCTGCTGTTGCAAAGCTTTTCCTTCTTACTGGAGAACAAATCTCTTGACCTGCTGAATAAAAAGGAGTGAACTTCTCAGGAAGTTCACATGTATTGGAAAACACAGCAGAGACGTATGGTTTTGTTCGCCACGTGGATGTCCAACTGCTGTGCTTCAGCCCCTCCTCTGCTCCTGTCTCTGCTCCTATCATTGCTGGGACACAGGCAGCCTTCTACCTCTGTTTAAACAGTCACTTCTTGTTTTTCCCAGTCAAATATCTATTTTTTCCCCCCAACCTTGCTCTTGCCCAGCATTGCTGAACAATATGGATTTCGACTAGATATAAGGAAGAAGGTGAGAGTTGGTCTCTTCTCCCAAGTATGAAGCAGTAGGACAAGAGGAAATGGCCTCAAATTGTGCAAGGGGAGGTTTAAGTTGCATATTAGGTACAATTTCTTCAACAAAAGGGTTGTCATGCCCTGGAACAGGCTGCCCAGATAGGAGGTGGAGTCACCATCCTGGAGGGATTTAAAAGCTGCATAGATGTGGTGCTGAGGGACATGGTTTAGAGGTGACCTGGCAGTGCTGGGTTAGCGGTTGGACTTGATGATCTTAAAGGTCTTTTCCAACCTAAATGATTCTATTTCTTGCACTTGAAAGACAAGTAATCAATAACTATGGCTTCTGATCTGGCCAGAATGTTGAGAGGTCCATGCCCAAACACTGGTGTGAATGTCCTTAAGTGATTCCTCTGCCTGTCAGAAGATGCAGGAGGGCAGCACTGCCTTGCTGTGGGGGAGCTGGGAGGAGTGTGAAGAGCAGAGGCTGCTTGGAATCTGTAAGCCATCTCCAAGCACAGTTGCTTTCATACCTCCTGCATTCCCAAGGTGTGATGGTTTTAAACTAAAAGAGGGGAGATTCTAGATTGGATGTAAGGAAGAAATCTGTTACAATGAGAGTGGTGAAAACACTGGCACAGGTTGCCCAGAGAGGTGGTAGATGCCCCATCCCTGGAAGCACTCAAGATGAGGTTGGATGGGGCTCTGAGCAACCTGATTCTGGTAAAGATGTTCCTGCTCACTGCAGGGGCGTTGGACTAGGTGACATTTAAAAGTGCCTCCCAGCCCAAAACATTCTATGATTCTCTGATAAGGGAAAGGTCTCAACATTATTTAACCAAGGAAGCTTGAGATGGGCTCTTTGTATCAGCTAATCGTAGTGCATGGTTGGCAGACACCCAGGTTTCTGTGAGGGTCATGAAGAATGGTGGCACTCATAAAATGGGCCTTTTGGCATGGCTGTCTCTCTAAGCCATCTGCTGTAACAGTCAATCACATGCTTTACAAGAGAGAGCATCAGAAAACAGCCCCATCTGGCCAGACGTGGCTTTAACCCCTCTTATCTGAATGTTCAAAGAGGAAACCCCTCCCCGTGGAGCTGGACTGCCTGTCTGGGGCGTTGGTCACTTCTCTGGTTTGACCTGGGGCTGTCTGCTTTCTCTCCCTCCTCAGGCATTGTGATCATGATGACGCTCTGCGATCAAGTGGACGTGTATGAATTTCTCCCTTCCAAACGGCAGACAGACATCTGCCACTATTACCAGAAGTTTCATGACCGTGCCTGCACCATGGGAGCTTACCACCCCCTCCTGTTTGAGAAGAACTTGGTGAAGCACATAAACCAGGGCACAGACGAGGACATCTATACTCACGGGAAAGTTACTTTGCCCGGCTTCCGAAACGTGCATTGCTAGTGGATTGATTTTTTTTTAGTCTGTCTAGGATTTTTTTTCTTGACTGTCAAAGCACTTTTTAAATCAGGGTTGTCAGATTTTTCTTAGGTCTAAGCACTGGTGTGTTTTGACAGCTCTTCCATGTTGCAAGACTTGCTTTTAGGACTTGGTTACCCAACTTCTCCCAGCTGTGAGGCTGTGTTCCTACACTGCGGTACGTCCATGCGCTATCTGCATGAGCCATTGCAATGAATTGACTCCCAGTGGAGCCAGGCTCATACAGCAGGTGGATATTTTTGTCTTCATCTCAACCAATGATGGTGTATGGGAGATGCTTTCTAAGCAGAGATTTGCACAGGTCAGATCAAATGCCAAATACAGTTTGGTTTGCTTCGAAGGAGTTATGACAGCCAAAATCCTGCTCCACTGAGAAATGAGAAAAATAATTTCTAACTTGTTCCTATAATCCTAGGAGCTCTTTAGAGCCAGGCTGGTTTATGGGAACATGCTCAAAGCTGTGTGCTGAGACGCTAAACTCCTAGGCCAAAATATGATTTTATAAAATCAGTTTGTAAAATAACCCTGGCCACTTCCTTTCAAATTGTGAGACTTCTGAAACCATTCAGGTGGCAATTTTGGCAAAGGAAGAGGGAGGCAATTCACAGCTCAGTGATCCTTGAGAGACTTTTAAATCTTTTAGCCTTTTTTTTTTTAATCACTTAAAATAAAATAAATTTTAGTGAATGTCTGCTTCTCCAGTACAGTGCTGTCTGTGGTACAGAAGAAAAAGTTTGGGGAAGATGCTCCAAGGCACAAGTGGAAGAATTGACTGGAAGTTGGTACCTCTTTCCAGCTCTCTGCTGGTCTACCTTTGCAATTGTTGGCAAATCACTTGCTGGCTTGTCTCTGGTAACAGAAGTACCATGTAGCTGCTGCTAGATGAGTTCCAGTTCTTGGCAAGCTAACTGAGGTTCTCTCTCAGCTGCTCTGTGCTTTTTCTGAAGAGGTGGGGAGCAGATGCATCACTTCCATACTTCATGAGTGGTGGGGAGGGAGAGTATGCTCTGCTGCTCGTGCAGAACCACAGGCTGAACTGAGGGTTGTACTGAGGTGTTTCATGTCTGTAATGAAAGCTTTTTCTTCTTCTGTTTTGAATAAACCCTGTGAAGTCATTGGCCTGTTCTTGCTTAGATGAAACCAATATAAATGCTGTTGTTTTGTCCATGGAGACTTATGGCAGCCTTGTACCACCACAGGCAGAGGTGGGAGGGTGCTGCCCCTCTGCCCATTTCAGTGAGTCCATGGTTCTTGTCCTGTCTTGATGAGAGGCAGCTCTGAAGCTGGCTTTCTGCACGCCCATCTGTTGGGATGGATTTGATCTGTTTGTGTTGACAAATCATGTGTCATGCCATAGACATATGTAAAATAATTTAGATCCTCACCTTGCTGCCCAGGAGTGCTAGGAAAAGGTGATGAAGCCCATGAGCAGTTCTCTGTTTTAGCATTCATTTTCACTCTTAAGGCAGGAGAGAGCTTATGGAGGAAAAGCCAGCAGGGCTTGTTTGAGATAGCTGTAGCAAACCTCTCTCCATCTTCACTTAGTTTTGTAATAGTCTGGCCCTTGGATTAAGGGCCTGTCTGCCACAGGCATTTGCCTTCTTAGAGTGTGTTTAGTTGGGATTTGAATAACTTCTGTCTTTTTTTTGAAGCTTTCCCATTTGTTATTTCTCACGCTGTTAGTTTCTCCCATCTCTGCTGTTGGGGACCAGCCATCCCCTTGGCTTGGGCTGCATAATGGATGGATGGTACCTTGCTGCAGAGGAGCAAGCACAGCCCTGGGAAGGAAGTAGAGTCTGCCTACAGTTCACCTGAGGGTCCACTGAACCACATCAAACAGGATCCCCAGGATCTTTCAGAGTCCTGAGTTGCTTACAGACAACAGTGTGGCACTGGGTGTGAAATTTCTAACATGCTGCTAACAGTTTTAGCTAGAGCCAACATGTGATTTATTTAGAGTCTAAACAGTTTTACAGGAATTATGACAGAGCTTAAAATAAACCAGTGTTAGCTCTCCTTTTCTCTATTTTTTTTTTTGGCTGCAGAGATCTAAATCTAATATAAATTGCAAGTGATGACAAGCCTGGTATTTAGAAGAGCCTAAGTTGGTAGGCAGGAATAGCTAGACTGTAACAAAAGCCTCATCCCTCCTGCAGTCTCTAACCCTTTCCAGAGTGTGAACAGCTTTCCATCCATGTGGAAAGCAGGAAGAGGGCAACACTGTCCTTTCCAGTTAGCATATCTGCTATTAAGTACTGGGAAAGATGCTTTGTAATGATTTAGGAAGGGTGTGAAGGAAGGTCAGGAATTCTGAGAAGAGGAGAATAAAAGGATTGTTTTAGGTTTTGAAGTAGGTAAGATATCTTCTCTGGATTGAGGTGGTGTTTCTGATTATTGGTTAGAAATGCAGTTCCTTAGCTGTAACTTCATAACTCCTCCCTGCAGTACAAACTAATCTATACCACTCACAGAAGCCACAGTGTGAAATATTGAAGCAGAATGGAAAGGAAATGGGAATGAAAGGTAATATTGGAAGGTGCTGGGAATTCTACAGCTTAATTTCAGAGAGACATCATCCCTGAATTGTCTTGAATATTCTACCTATTTCTGCAGCTATGCTGATGAACTGGCAAAAGGTATATTTTAGAATGACAGTGGATTGGTCAATAAACACTATCAAGATGTCTCATTTCTAAATGCTCTTGAGAGCACATATCAATCCTTGCTTCCCATTATGATAAACCTAGCTGATCCAGGTTTAAAAAATAGCTTGAAGGACCTAGAATTCCACAAACAGAGACAGTTCCTGGAGGAAATCTCAACCTTTGTTAAGACTTGTGTAAGACCTGTGATAGTCAAATATTATCATTTATTTAATCGAGGCAGTAGAAACTGATTTGTGATGTTAAGATGTTAGGAAGTGAAAGGTTTTCTTTCTCCACACTACATATGTACATCCATCTTAAAAAAGGCTCTAGTCATCAATGTGCAACATGCAATAGGGGGCAAAGATTGTTCTTGATCTGATGCTTAACTGGAAACTGTTTCTGCGTCTTTGCCTTTAGGTGTACTTAGAGAGACAGGGTCATACATTGTGGTGAAGTTGATCTGGTAGGCCCAGAGCCCAAAGGGAAGAGCAGCTGTCAAAGAGTCATCACTGGACAAAGAAATATTTGGGCAATGTAAAAGTGAAGAGGGTCTGTTAGTGGCAGAGGAACTTTGGACTTCATTGTCTGTGAAGGAGAGCTTTCATTGTTTGGGCAGACAAAACTGCCTGTGGGTTGTTGTTAGGTTTTCATTTGTTTTTCTTTAGTGAATGGAAAAAAAAAAAAGGCAGAAAAATCACAAAAAATCAAATTGTGTGTACCTGAGTCAACACACCCTTCCCCACCTCCTCCCCCAAAAATGGAGTGGTTGAGTGGGAATGAGATCTGACAAGACACTATTATATCAACATTTAATAAAATGCATGCTGGCACTCCCTAAAGACAAACACAAGCCTCCCCAGCCACACCACATCTTCCTTTTGTGTTCTGTATGTACACCCAGTTAAAGATGTGAGCACAAGTAGGATGGCTAATTCTTCTCTCCTGTGTTCTGTGAAGTCTGCTGCTCTTTCCTGGCACTGTAGATGTTTGTTTTCACTTGTGAATTGCACTAGCTTGGTGGGGAACATGTTCGCTTGCTTTGAGTGATGATACAAGGCACAGTGCAGGAGAATCAAGCTGCATTTTTGAGCAGGTGCTGTGTGTGTGTTGGCCATATGTAGCTTAGATCCTGAGAAACATTCCAGAAACAATATGCCAGAGGGATGGAAATGCCTTGGTGTATTGGTAGGGGAGATGACAGTGGGAAAGAGTTTGTGGGGGTGTGGACATACGACCTGGTGTCCTGAGAAGGGAATTGCCTGCAGACACTATATTCAGCATGGCATTGCTTGGAGATAATGATTTCACTGGGAGCAAGCTGCTACCCAGCTGGCTTTGTGCCTAACTCCAGGGATCCTTTTTGAAGACAGAACTTGCAAGGAAAAGGATGTGCCCATTTCTAGCTTGTTTTCAAACTATAGATGAAGGAAAACTACAAAGTGGATCTCTGCTCTCTAAGCAGATAGCTGCTTCTCTTTTGAATCAAACTCAACAAGCTGCTTAGCAGCCTTGTCTTGTGAAAGATGTGGAAAAGGGGTTCAATACACAAGGCTGTGGCTGGTCATCCCAATAACACAGAAGAGGGAGATCTGGTCTCTGCTGGGGTTGGTAATGCACAACTCATGTCATGCACAGCTTGTCTGCTGTTCTAGAGTTGGGTCCGAAGGGCTTTGCTCAAGAGATTGTGCTAGAAGGTTGCAAATACAGGACCTTCACACTGTCTCCACTGAAAAAGGAAGGCTACCAGCTTTCATCATTCATCTAAATCCTGTGAAGTGCCTTGGAGGTACAGATAAGTGGCCCCTGCTGCTACTTCTGCTCTGCCTTCAGGTGAGATCTCAGGACATAGTCCAATTGCTTTTATGGAAGAGCTCTGATGCAATAGAATCTTTGTGTCTCCACATTTGGTATGAATGTATCTGTTCACCTAAACTTTTTCTTGCAACTTCCTGTGTGGTAAAGGAAGAATTTCATATCAATTGCATCTTTTGACAGCCAAGTCAGTCTTGAAGCATAGCATTCTGCCGTTAACTCATGTTCAACATAAAATGAACAAAATTTGTTTGGTGGGAAAATGTAAGCAATGAGCATCTTGGGGACAAAAGAGATCCTCTGTTCAAAGTATGTTTTGGGAAGATAGATGGGTGTTTGCAAGGGTGGAATAGAATGGAAGGTGAACAGGGAAAACCCAACTTCAGAGATGGTTGGGAAAGCGTGTCTAGTGCAATTTTTCCAAATAACTCTCTGAAATCCAGACAAGGGAAGGAGTGGAGGGAGTCAGCTGAAAATGGTTTGGTGCAAGTAACTTCTGGCAGAAACTAGACCTCTTTAAACAGAAACAGATACTTCCTTAAACACAGTGAACTTGGCTTGCTGTCTCCCTGCCAGCTCTGAGCATGCTGCTCTTGGAGGTCAGTGTGCATTGAAAGCTGTGCTTCTGGGAACTGAACCAACTTGGAATGTCTTTATTTCTATTCATGCAAATATCTTACAGTGCTTTTCCTGCCTGGCCCTGGCCTCCTTTACAGAAGCAGCAGTGAGGCACTTCCATGAGCCAATGCCATTTGAAGCCTTTGCTGTAGATGCCTATGGATGCTCTGCACATTAGACAAATTTAGAGTTTTCATGTGGGGGTGTGTAGTTTGCAGTTTCAAGGAATTCTAAAACCTCATGTGGGTTTGTGAAGGTTCCTGGGGTGCAATGAGACCATCTGGGGTGTCACTATCTACATAGCAGAAGTTATCTCTGTGTCCTCTCTCAGAAGGTGAGTTTGGGAGGATTCACGGGATCACGGTTACTGGCATATAAAAAAGTGACACTTTCAGTGTTGTGGAGGAAGACAGACAGTGGGATGGCTCTACCATAGCAGCGGTCCTCCTCTCCCCATTTGCTCCCAGGGCTGTGCCTGTCCTGTAGCATGGAAGAAGACAATGGGTTGATCTTCTACCCACTTCAGCACAGGGAACGCAAAAGTGGTCAGTAGTAGCATTGATCCTTCCTGTGTCCTGTTGTATCAGTGCAGGAGAGCCTCATAAGGCGGGCTCTTGTGACAAGGTGATTAACTCAGGCAATTTAAGGCAAGCTTTCTGATGTGTTGCCACCAGTTCCCAGCATTAGTAATTCACCCAAAGCCCTCAACAGCCCTCAACAGGTGCTCACCTTGTACCACTCTGGTGATGCTGAAGTGCAACCTAGTCATCAGCATTTGTAGCACTTATTTCCACTCCCCCAAAAAAATACAATCACTGCTAAGTGTGAAAGCAGGCTGCATTTCATTGAAAGCCAGTTTCAGGTACATCCAGCAGCATAAAAATAGGAAAACTGAATCACACTCTCAACATGTGGTTTCTGTCTTACAAAAGAGGTGTTACTTATGGTGTCTGAAATATTACAGAAATGCTAATCTTACCAAGTGTGCAGAGGAGGGACTTGCCTAGCTTTCTCCTGCTTGCCTGAGTGTTCCACACCTATTCAGAAACGCTGAATTTAAAATGCTACATTACTGCTTAAAATACTTCTCAGAAATGAAGCCATTGAAAGAATTCTCATTTACTCTGTTTTATTTTTATGCTTTTGTTTAATAATGAAATGTAATGGTGGTGCTGTCATACAGCACTGTCATATGTGGCAGAGAATGGAAAAAAATAGCAAGGAGCCTTGGTAGTATATGTGAACAAAGGAGTGGTGTGTCAAGAAATCAGCTGTTTTCATCACTGTTTGCCTTAAACCAGACAATACAGGAAACAGCTTTCATTTCAATTCTTTTTCAGTTCTCTTCCATAGTTTCTCATATCAATCAAAGCTCCAGTTGTCCCCTCCTCCCCCCACTTTTTGTTCATGCTGTGTTTCACCATCTCTCCAGACACTAGGGCACTCCTGTACCTTGGAGGGGCCACATTTCACCTCAGTGCCACTTTCCCTTCCCTGGATGGTCTCAGGGTAGTTGGAAAGAGCTGGTGAAGGTCATGAGTGTGTTTCTCCTTTTTGAAACCTGTGTGTACACAGTGGTCTAATCCTGTCCTCGTTTGTTATCCATCCGATCTTGGGAGCAGATGGTTTCTGTAAATCTGGTTTTGCTAATTCTGTAGCCTCAGCATTATCTTTATTCAGTAATCTTCCAGCATAAGCAACAAAGCACCTTTGGAAAACCTGTTACACACATTAATAGCATCTGAGCTTCAGCAACACAGGTTTTCCCATAGCAGTACAGTCTGTGGCCAGATTGCACTTCTGTGTTATATTTGTGATATTTGTTAGTCTGGTGTATATTTATGTTTTAATTTGGAAGCCTAGGAAAGATCATCGGTATGTCTTGGTAATAGATGACTGCCTTTGTGCTATGTTCAGACCCACAAGCTGGAGCACTGTCATGGGCTGAAATTCTCTGTATTTTGCAACAGTGTGTTGCAAAGGATTTCTGCTTTTGCCACATGTAGCCTCCTTTTCTTGTCTTCTGGGAGAAGATGGAATTTTTCAGGTACTTTTCTCATGTGTGTATTGCAGCTTCTGTATTTCTAGCTGTGCAGCAGTATCTGTTAAGAGGATGGAGCCCAGGCTGGAATTGCATGGAATCATAGAATGGTTTGGGTTAAAAGGGACCTTTAAAGGTCATCTAGTCCAATCCTGCTGTAGTGCACAGGGACATATTCAACTATATCAGATTGCTCAGAGGCCTGTCCCGCATCACCCTGAATGTTTCCAGTGATGGAACATCTACTTCTCTGGGCAACCTGTTCTACCACCCTCAGTTTGGGTAGTGGAAACATTTGTTTATGCTTCAAAATGTGAGCAGGTGTCATCAGTGTTGATATTCACACCTGGATGTGTGTAAATGAAAATCAGTTTCTTTCAGTCATCTATTTTTTAACTAATTTTCCTTGCCTTAATTGAGTTTGTAAGGGCAGTGCTTCCAGTCCATTCAGGTTTTCATAGATGGCTGGTGCTTTCACTGATGCTTTGAAGGCTGTTTAGTTTTGTAGCAAGTGAAGAAATTAAAGTCACTACTGTAGTCTAAAACCAGCTTTCTAGTATCTGTTACCACAGCTGTTCTTCCATTTCTCTCTCAAGATTGGTAATTTGATGTTTTCAGATATCTGGCTGGAAAAAAAGAACTCCAAAAAGATGCCTAAATATATCAAATGGAATAAACCCACCAGCCTTGGCCCCCAACCACGAGGAGATACTGCCCATAGAGCAAAACAGTATTTAAAAATAAAATTTAAAATTAAAACAGTCTTTGGTATGTGTCACAAAAACGTGCACAATTATAAGTTTATCCTTGCAAAGCTAAGGGATTGAGTGTTTAAAATGAAGAGGCGCTTGAATCATTCAAGAGCCTTGAAAAACCTGGAGCCTGAAAGTTTTCTCTTCTGAAGTAATTCAGCATCACCTCAGAGGAGCAGTTCTACTAGTTAGGGGAATTTGCCTGTCCTCAATTCATTAGTTTTTAGTTCAAATACTGAAATGATCACATTCACAAGCCCCTTGATGTATATAAAGTCATACAAGGGGTGATGGGATACTGATGGATGAGCTGGACCATGGATGGTAAGGAGAAATAACACTCAATGAATTTCTCTGTATTCTTTAGCAGGCTTCCCCATGAGAGCAGGGTGCAGCTTAGGGAGGTGTGCTGCTGCCCCCCTGCCTCCTCCCTCCCCTCCCCAGCCCCATTTCCCTGCTACCTCTTGACAGAGAGATGGGGTGGCTTGTAGATTAGTTGGGGCAGCAGTCCTGCGGGCAAGGATGCGCTTGGGGCAAGAGGTTCCCCTCTTGCCTGGTACACAAGCATATGGGAGATATGCTGTTGTACAGGGTGTGGTAAGACCTCCTATCTTGCTGTGGAACAGGGAGGAAAGTTGATTTAGCATGCTTTGAGACCAAGGTCATTTACAATCAGCAGGTGTTGGTGTGAAATGAAGACCCACTGAGCTGCTCTGCCAAAGAGCTGAAGGAGGAAGCCTTATGAAGATAAGACACTCCTGTTTTAGCTAAAACTGATGAAGCAGGGCTCAGATAACATAACTAATTTTAAAGCAGATTCTGAGGGCCAGGGTTACCAAGCAAAGACCTTTGCCTAATTAACTCATTTTAATATTAAAGTTGGCACCCCTCAGTATGCTAATGAGGAAAATCCAGTACAAGCAAAACATATATGACTATGTTACTCAGCTTTCTTCCCCAATCAAGATTAATGTCACCTAGAAGGCAGGGACAGCCTGGGCTGGAGTACAAAACCCATGAGAGGGACATCTCTGGCATGCTGCCTCTGGCACTGGTACTGGGGTCAGCACGGGTGGTGCAGCATGTGCCAGCACCACCACCAGCTTGCAGCAGCTGCTGAGATTGGGGGAGAAGATGAAGATGAGGATGGTTGATGGGATGTGCTCCTTTTCCAACATACAAGAAAGGGACACCTTCCTTGGTGAGAATTGTACCTTCAATACAGAGCTGAACTTTTGCTGAATTTCTGTTAGAGCTACAGCAAAGGTTTGTATCTCCCACTGTGTTGGATGTGACCCAGGATTTGTGAATCCTGAGAACATCTTGCAGTTAGTGCCTTTATCACCAGCAATCCTGAATCTGTTGTGTCTGTTGCTTTGAACAGTTAAACCATTTGATTGTTTTAACTTTCTGAGCTGTGTCAGAGCAAGGACTTACTGAGGCACTGAAAAGTGGAGGCAAATGTTAATGTTGCTAAATAGTTCCAGCAGGAGTCCTGGGCTCTGAGACAGGCAAACATCAGAATCTTACCTTTTAACACAACAGAGGGTCAGGAGTCTCATCTTCCTGTCTACTTTTAATAAATTTACATCAGTTTATTATTCATCTCAGCCACTGAAATATGTGCACTTGATTTTTCCCCTCTTGCACTTTTTGGATAATTATAATTTTCTGACATACTTTCCTCCTGGAAGCCAAAGTTATGAACAATTAATCCTCCCAGGACTGAATGCCTCCATTCATCTCTGAGTCACTCGTCCAGTTACAAATTAATTTATCCAGCACTGCTCTTTGCTGCTATGAGCAGTAATGAGAAACACACCAGTTTCAGCCTGAAATTCTCTGAAGGGAAGAAGTACCATGTCTGAGTTGGATCTTTGGGGTATGAGAGGTATACTGAAGCATGCTGATCTTTTGGGGAGGCAATCAGGGGAAGTGCAGTGACTGATTAACCCCAAGTCTCTTTTTGCAGTGTGCAAGCAGGACAACCCACCCCCCCCCCAGGGTTTGGTGTTTTCTATACCTTCCCTCCCCGCTCTTGAGAACTTTAAAATTGGCCTTGGCTTTCTTGCTTCTAACCTGTTCAGGTGAAGATACGGATTGCCAAAGGTATCTAATGCTCTGATTTGCAGATCAACCACAAACTTGCAAAAGTAATGGGTTGGTATCAGAGCAGCTTGAGATCACTCCTCCCTGGGTTTGAAAAAAATGCAAATATTTAGCTGTTTGTATTAGTAGAAATAGGAAATGCTATTAAAAGTATTCTTAAAAGATATAGGTGGAAAAAATGAAGGTTAAAAAGCTTTATCAATATTCACCCTGGCCTCACCCTTTATCAATAAAACCCTGGCCTCGTTGGGATGAATTCATCTTGGAGAAACAGGTCCAGTTGTCCTGAAGAAGTCTGTGGGGAAATGGTGTTTGTGTTGGGATTATCTGCCAAGGAAGAGGAATCTCAAAGGTCAGTAAGTCAACGTCTGAAGGGCATTGGCACATGAACCTGCTGTTCATTCAGGGATCAATGAAGATAAATAAGTTAAAACCCCTTTGGGGTCACCTAAATTGCAATGAGGATGCTCCTATAGTGTGGTTGCACATTGTCCAAAGGCAGAATTGATGCCTGACCTGGGGAGCTGCTCATTAAAAGTTAGTTGTTTAGGAAGACATAGTGTTGCCTGCCTGGATCTCACTGTTATTTTATAAATACATCTCTGCCTTGGCAGATGGGTCAGTCCCAATTGTGGAGTTTGAGTCCCATCATTGGGCTGCATCAATCCAAGACAAGCACAACCTTGCAGGCCACATTAGTTTCTGTAACCACTTCACTCTTCTAATGTGTTCTAGTAGGTCTAGATGGATTTCCTCTATCCCTCATATCTTTACTTCATTCTTATCTGGAAGGGAATTCAGAGAAGTACATCTGAAATAAACATCCCTTTTCTTTTCCTGGAAACACAGATTCCTGTTTGTCAGACGTGTCTGCGACCTTCCAGGTTAATGAACAACTCTCTGACGTAGTGTGGGAGTAAACCTCTCCTCAGATGGCAAGTTGGGTAGTTGGATGCACTGCCCACTGGGAGAGGCTCAGGAATTTGAGCAGTGACGAGCAGCCATGTACAGATGTCTGCACTGGGCCACTGTGGGTGGCACTGAATTGCAGTGTAGGGTCTTGGCCAGTGGTGGGGTGAGGGGCAGTGTCCCTTTTCAGGAGCTGGGGTTGTTCACAACACCAAATCAGACTCCAGTGCCCTTGGTTTCATTAGCTACAGATAATGAATAGACTCATAGACAGCTTCATAGACTCAGCTACAGATTTTTGGCACTGAAAAGCCTGCTAAGTCTTATTGATTTATTAGTTTGTGGTTTGTTGAATTGTTTTTAATAGATTCATCTATTTAGGCAAATTGTATTAAACCCCAATATGCAGAAATAAGATTGAATGGAGTTCTTGCTGTTCCTTTGCTTAATCAGTCTTCCTTTGTCCCATAAGTATAGTTTTAATGTAGTAGCTTCTGGGCTTTTTTGCAAAGAGAAATTATTTTATTATAAAATGCTGTGCTATGTTAGATAATTCTCATAATAATGAAATCTTGGACTGTTAGTTCTCCTAACTGCATGCTCTCAAATGTTCTTATGTTTTCCCTAGACTTCGTATATCTTATGATATTCTTTTGAGATATATTGTACATATATTCAAGAGAACCACCAGTTAATTCTATGAATCATTAAGGTTGGATAAGACCTCTCAGATCACCAAGCCCAACTGTTAACCCAACACTGCCATGACCACTAAACCATATCCCGAAGTACCATGTCTACACATTTTTTGAACATATCCAGGGACAGTGGCTCCACCTCCCTGGGCATCCTGTTCCAGTGGCTGGTTACCCTTTCAGTAAAGAAATGTTTCCTAATATCCAATCTAAACCTCTACTAGCACAATTTCAGGCCATTTCACTTTGTTCTATCACTTGATACTAGGGAGAAGAGACCGACCCCCACCTCACCACAACCTCCTTTCAGGTGGCTGTAGAGATCAATAATGTCTCCTCTCAGCCTTCCCTTTTCCAGACTAAGCAATTCCAAGCCCCTCAGCAGCTCCTCATAAGAACTGTGCTCTAGACCCCTCACCAACTTTGTTGCCCTTCTCTGGACCTGCTCCAGCACCTCAATGTTCTTCTTGTAGGGAGAGGCCCAAACCTGAACAGAGTACTGGGCTACTGAACAGAGTACTGAGGCTACTGCCACACCAATGTCAAGTACAAGGGCACAATCACTTCCCTACTCCGGCTGGAAACAGTTTTTGATACAGGCAAAAATGCTGTTGGCCTCCTCAACCACCCAGTAGAAGATGTGGGATTTGTACAGCATTTGTCCAGATCCAGCTATCAAAAATTATAATAAGAAAGCTAATGTGTGCATGGCTGCCCACCCTTTTTATGCTTTGCAGAAAAAGAAGCATGCCTTTCATTTAGTACAGGGATAGACTTCAGCTTGAGCAAGCAGAAATACTTCTCTAAAAATTAGGTGTGCTGAAAGAAGGGGTAGAAAATGGTGTGGATAATAAGAATTACAGTTTGAATAATTTTATTCCAGGAAGAACAGCAAGGCCTGATATACAAGAATGAAGAAGAAACTTCCTGTAGGGATGTCTTACACAGTGATGGATCACTATAGGTTTCTCTGCCTTTTTATGGAGCTGTTCGAGCAGTCTGCCTCCAGATGAAAGATATCTAATGAATGCTTTGCTGCTCTTGAGGATCATGTCAAGTCAAGCACAGGGCTTTTAATACTGTACCTAAGACCAAATCTGAGCACATTCAGTGGAGAGGTCCAACTCCACTCTGAATGAATGGAACCTCTCTGGAAACCAGGCAAGTGTGTCAATCTGGTGAGTATCTTCCTTTTGCATTCAAAGCCTAAACCCAACAGTAAGTTTTAGAACAAGCCTTAACAAAACAAAGCCTTTCTATTTTCTGCTTCAGTAAGTGTCAATCAGATAAGGCTGTATTTGCCATCAAGATGTTATGTAGATCAATCTTATGGGTTTATTCTGGTATTTATGAGTATTATGTTTGGATAAAACAGGTTTTACCTGAGTTGGCCACAGTAGAGGCTGGTGGGTAGAGAGACTTTGCCTGGTAGTTGCTTTAATGTTGCAGTTCTACTTGTTTTCAAAGAGAGTAGCTCTTAAAGGGTTGGAGGAAAGCAACAGCCTTTGTTCTGCTGGTTAATGAAGTGCTTGTTAAAATCCAGAGAGCCTCTCTAGCAGCAGTAGAGTGCTAGTTATATTTCTGTTATTCCTGGGCTTGCCACCAAGGTCCAAGTAAGTGTTAATGAACTGTAACCTCCCTGACATTCTTCTTTCCAGTGCTTTTGTTGGTAGACCAGAGACAGTCACCTATGGCCACCATTAATTTTCCCCCAAGCACAGCTGTTGCAAAGAGCTAAGCCCTTGTTCTCAAAGATCACATAAGGAGAAATGCCCTAAGATTTTTTTTTTTTCCCCCTTCCTACTTTTGTCCCTGGAAGAGGTTTTCATGGGTGTTTGAAATGCCTCTGTAAGAGTTTGCAGCAATTTAAAATCTAATAAAACTGATTCCAAATTTCTTCCTGGGGTGTTTGGACACAACTTTAACAGCAGCCTAAGAGTTTAACAGTATTGGGGACGATTTTACCAGCTCAGGAGCAAATGGGCTTATATAGTAAGTCATAAAAGCCTCTTATAAGACATAATCATCCTATTGGGAGTACTAACTCAAACCTCAATTACAACAAGCCCTTAAAACTCTCATCTTTATTTATACTAAAAGTAAACCTGTTGTTACAATGTATTTTCTATTTTTTTTGATTGAAAGGAGCACTCTTGTCATTCACCAAGTTTATAAGTGAGTTATCTTGGCTTTTTCTTTTCCGTTTTCCTCTATCTCATATGTAGTTCAGCTGTAAGGTAGCCCTGTCAAGATTAAAACCATGACTGATGTTGGGGTTTTTGCAAAGGAAGACTCTGGTGGAACTGGAGAGTACTCACTCTTCCCTGTGTTGTGCAGACTGGGGACACTTGGACCTTGACATATCAGATCTGCAACAGAGTTGGGCATCTTGTTTTAGCCCAAGCCCAACAGCCAACAGTGCTGCTGGTGTCTGTGCCTCTGGCAGGGCACCGCCAGGAGTGGAGACCCTCAGCCAAGGGAAGGGCTCTGTGGGGAGGTTATTTTAGGCCTCACCATGGAAAAAGTATCGTGAAACTCTGCTGAGATATTTGAGATCTCAGTGTCTTTCATGCTAATTTTAAACTTTAAGATGTTTCTCATGGACTATTTATAGACTGGTTGGCTCTTCAAAGGCCCTGAGGGACTTTTGTAGATCAGGTCTGAGAACTTCAACTGTGAAGGCTGGCCAGGGACCCAATTCTTTCATTTTTTTAATATTCAGACATATAGTTCACTAAACCGGCTGGGCCCTGCACAAAATGCAGCTTCTTAACTCAGCTTCATTACTGGTGCTGAGGGAAGGACTCAAAAACCTCCAAACAAAGCTCACCTCTCCTACAAGGAGATGGGGTTGTTCAGCCTGGAGAAGCACAGACTCCAGGGAGACCAAATAGTGACCTTCCAGTACCTGAAGGGGGCCTACAAGAAGAGTGGAGAAGGACTGTTTGCAAAGGCTTGTAAGGATAGGATGAGGGGCAATGGGTGAAGGAAGCTCTTTACCATGAGGGTAGTGGAACACTGGAATACACTGGTCAGGGAAGTAGTCGAGGACCTATCCTTGCAGATATTCAAAGTCAGGCTTGATGGGGCTCTGGGCAACCTGATCTAATGGAGGATGTCCCTGCTCACAGTGGGGTGGTTGAACTATATAATCTTTAGTGGTCACTTTCAACCCAAACCATTCTATGATTCTATACAGAGAAGTTCCAGTGCCCTAAAATCCATACCTTTTGAAAACTAGGCTAGTGGGTTGTTTCCTGAGTGAAGATCTTCTCTGCCTGGCATGCTCCTAAAAAAATTAGGAAGAAACCACATACACTCTCACAGAGCAAGAACAGCTTATTTTGGAGAAGGGACTTTTCATACCAGACTTATTCAGCACGCTATTGTTTCTGCTATGCTGAAAAACTAGCTAGACCTGAGATTTTGGAGCTTATAGGTTAAAGTTACATCTCTTTTCTGCTTGGTAGTGCACATGCAGAGGTTTCATACTGGAAGCAAACATTTCTGTGTGGTGAGCAGAAATGAATATAAAAACCAGATAATCCTCTAAGGTCATTATAGAAGGCCTTTTGCAGAAATATCTCAAGTTACTGATGGTATTTTGGTTATGCAGTTATGCAAGATAGTGCAGGCGTCACTCCTGTCTGATGTGAACAAATTACCAAACCCAGGCAGCTTCCCAAAGCAAAGGCAGGCAATTGTTCATGTCATGCTTGTATAAATCTCTTACCAGTTTTTATGATGAAGTGGGATTCTGTGCACTCATAGAGTAGTTTGGTTTGGAAGGGACCTTAAAGATCACCTAGTTACAACCCCCCTGCCATGGGCAGGGACACCTCCTACTAGACCAGGCTGTTCAAAGACTCATCCAACCCAGCCTTGAAAATCCAGGATGGGAGCATCCACAACCTTCCTGGGCAACCTCTTCCAGTGTCTCACTACCCTTACTATATTTCTTTCTAATACTTAGTCTAAATATACCCTCTTCTATCTTTTATTTTACATCTTCCTTTAAAGAGATACTGAAATTCTTGCTCCACTGTTCATCCAGTTTGGGCTGTGTAACTGTGTCAGCTGGTAACATAGAGTGAATGAAACAGGATCCTCTGTGTTCATTTCTCCTCTGCCTCCTCTGAAAGAATGTTTTGCTTCTTGAATCACAGTGGCTGCTGCTAGAACCATTCATAGCTGGCACTTAGTTCATTTTACTACATTTAGACCATAAGTGTGATGCTTTTTTCAGCATCTTTGCCTTCAAAGGCACTCCAGGCTTTTATGTCTCAGGCATGGGAGGTATTTTGCGAGGGTTCATTAGGCATCAGCCATAGGCTTTGATTTATCTGATGAAAACATGCTGGCTGCTGTGGGACTGAAAGCAATGAGAAATCTCATCTTTTAGCAGCATCAAATGTGACATGGCCAATGTACTGCTATTAGGACACAGCAACAGGCACCCTTTGAGCTTGTTAAGATCTTTAGCTTTGTTTTCATCTTTGATTTTAGCTGTCATGTAGGGGATTGTAGGCATGCGGCTGGTTCATGCTGTCTTCTACAGAAACCACCAACACATTAGTGGTGGTGCCTCATAAAGGCTTTAGAGATCTGCAGCATCTCTTGTGGCTGAGGGGGGCCAGTCCCGTGTCAAGGCTGTCTTCTTGCCTGTATGCCAAGTGTTGGTATCAATGTGCTGAAAGACATGGTGTAGCACCAACTTGGCAGAGTTAACTAATGGTTGGACCTGATGAACCTAAAGGTCTTTTCCAACCAAAATGATTCTATGATTCTGTGCCTCTGGTGTGACTGTAGGGTGAGGGTACACTGTACCTGAGCCAGCAGAGAGCTTCCAGGCAATTTGTTGGTGGTATCCTGCCTTGGAAAACAAGACTTTGCTATTCACATCATGAAGACAAAAGGGACCACCGATAGATTCCCTCTGCTGTGGCTGCAAAACCCCATGAACATGCTGCTGAACCCTGTGTGGGCTGTTTAAGGTGCTGGTGGTGTTCTGCTGTAATTGGTCTGTCTGCTATCACATTTACTTGTCATTTTATAGGAAAAAAACTTGGTAACATTTTCTGGGGGCTGGGTGGTATTTCGGTTGCCAGTTGTGTGACTGAAGAGTGACGTTTCTTTGGGTGATGGTCTCTAAGGCCTGTAGGAGAAAATAGCCATCCATCCCAGGTAGAAGACAAATAAAATCAGTCACCATAGCAACTGAAGGAAGTGTTAATCATTCTAAATATAGCTCTCCCTGTGCTGCACTATGTAAAAATAACTTGTAGGTCAGCTCCCTAGCCCTGTGGGTGTTCTCCTGCCCATTTCCTGCCCTGGCCAGAACTGGTCTGCTGCATATTGCCATGAACTCCCCAGAGTAACTCAGGAGTGAGTACTGGCTCTGCCCTCTCACGTGTGACCAGTAAACCCAAATTTCCTTGGGATTTACCTCTCTGCATCTCTTGCAGATCTTCATTCTTATTCCAAGGACTTCTGCTTGTTCTGCTTCTTACATGGAACCTAGGTCTTTTAGAGCTAAGCTGCTCTAAAAGTAAGAGGGTGGCTGAGAACTGATTTTCTTGAGAACAAAGGTGTTCAGAGGGCTGGAGCACATCTTCTATGAGCATAGGCTCAGAGAATTGTTTTTTTCTCTTCTCAGCATGGAAAAGAAGACTTCAAGGTGATCTATTAGCACCCTTTCATTACTTATAGGGGGCCTACAGAAAATATGAGGACTCTTTGACGGTAAGTGTAGTGATAGGATGAAGGGGTAACAATTTTAAATAGAAATGGGGCAGATTTAGATTAGCTATTAGGCACAAATTCTTCTCTGTGAAGGTGGTAAGACACTGGAACGGGTTGCTTAGAGAAGTTGTGGATGTCTCATCCCTGGAAGCATTCAAGGACATGTTGGATGGGGCTTTGAGCCACCTGGTTAAGTGGAGTGTCCTTGCCCATGGTAGGGTGTTGGAACTAGATGATTTTTAAGGTTCTTTCCAACCCAAACCATTCTATGACTTAAACTAAGTTTCAGACTCAGGGCCTGAAGCAAGCACTCTTATAGTTGGTGAGAAAATTCCGTTGATTGAAGAGACTTTAGCTCAACAACCATGTTTCTGCTCAAAAAGGGAACAACACTCAATCCAGCTATTAAAGAACAGAGTACTTGAAAAAACTTTCTCTAGTAAGTACCATGTGGTTTATGCCTCAGGTGGGTGGCACCTGATGTGTCCCATGGGTCTGTGGAAGGCTCATTCAGGTGCATGCTGCTAAGATCATGTTTGGGCTGGAGACACCTGCTGTAATCATCCTTTGTTATTCTTACCTGATGCTAAGAAGAGAGACCTCTAAAGAAAATGAGGCTGCTTGAAATGGTTTGATATTTATTTCCTTTCTTGTATCAGTTTAGTTTCATCCTACAGCCTATTCTTTGGTTTGTATCTAGAAGCTCTGCTAAGTTTCTCTTGGGCCACCCTAGGGGCTTACTAAGGATTGGTTCTGCATGCAGTGAAATCCCTGCTTTCAGAGCTAGATAGCTTTACTTTATAAAAAAAACCAAAACAAAACAAATAGTGCTAAGAGTGAATTTTCAGTCATTTAGCTACTATTTCAGATGTTGAAGGTGCTGAAGAGCAGATGAGAGAGGGCTGGATGCTTGACTGCTTGTTGAACACCCCACAACACTTCTACAGTGCTTAGTTTGGAAGAAATTCCAGGGAAATTGTTGTGAAATGATCAGCTCTTTAAATGACAACCATCACAGACAGAATATTTACTATGAAATGCAACTATAAGATGTTCATAAATATCAGAAAGTATAGAGCTGTACCTCTTTTTCAGGGAGATGTGTCAGTTTAGAAATGTAAATTGTCATCTGGGTTTTTTCTTTTGGTTTTGTGTTTGCTTGTTGTGGTTTTCGTGTTATATTTCTTACTGGTTGGTTGGGTTTTGTTGTTTGCTTGGTTGTTTTGTTTGTTTGTTTCAATAAGATTGAGATCACCTAAACGCTATTACCCAGCAAATTGGTTAAAGTGTCCCAAATGCAGTGATTGGGCAGCATAAAGAAAGTGCAGCCTCTGTCTCTCTGGTGTCATGTCCTGGTCATTGTGTGAAGGCTGTGGGAGTGATCTTGTGCCTGAACACACAGAGCTGGGGTCCTGCTGAGTTTCTCATGCTGCTTCAACATAAAAAATATTATACCCAGAAGTACTGGTGCTGAGCATGGCTTGCAGCCAACCGGTTAAACCACTCTGATCTATGGTGTTGACAGCCCAGCACAGCCCTTCCCTTCCTGCATGCTTGGAAATCACAAAGAGCAAAGCAAGCTTGCTTAAAGCCCACTTTGCACTGTCACTGGCTATTGCCCTCAATGCATTTTCTTCTGAAAGGGTGTGTGCACAAAAGCCTTTTTTGTAGCTCTTGGAACTGAAAACCTCTTGAACCTGCTGTTAACCTAGGTCACACCCGCCTGCACCAAACAATGTCCAGTGCCATGTTCCATCCCTGTGGTACTACTTCCTTCTACTGTAAAGGTAAATACCATTATCTACCACAGGTTTAATGAAAGCTAAGTTTAGGCAGAGAAAGCTGAATCCTTTTCTGAAACTAGATTTTCATCGGTGCTGTAACTGCACCCAACAATGGGAATTTGGTTTTGTCTAAGCTTTGTCAAACTCTGTGCCAGGGGGAAAAAAAGCATCCCAGGTATTTAGGAAGGATTAGAAATCTCTTGGGGCTACAGTATTTTACAGCTTAACTGTGAAAGCATGGAGAGACCAAACTGTTCTGCTTACACATAGGAAATAAGTCTATCAGGGTACAACATAGGAATATATTTATTTACAGCTACAACATTCTGCATGCTTCCAAACAGCACCGGGACAGTTACAGGCTGCTTGCCGGAGCAGAGCTGCAGGTGGTCTTTGCCACAGGTTGCAGAGTTAAGGAAACAGCAACTAGCACTTTGTGTTGAAAACATAAATAGGTACTACAAGCCAGAAACTATTTATCACCTCAAAGACAGGTACCCAAGCCAAATTTGTATATTCTAAAGCAGAACAGATTCTTGCATAAACAAATCACCAGTCACATAGTTGCAAAATTAATATCAATGCAGAAATACAGACTGAAATTTCATGATCTGCCTAGAGACAAAGGAAAAGATGAACTGAAAATTCCGTGTGTGCTTTGTAAATTGAAAGTAAGCCACCCTTTACAAATGTGTGCTTGGGAAGGAATAAATAATTGATGTGTATTCATCAATAGTAAGTACATGTGTGGCTTTGATTTTGTCCACCAATCTAACCTCAGAAAAAGCTTCTCTTCATGGGTTCCATCTGTATTTGAGAACATTTGGTGTTATTTAGGTTATTTCACAAGTGTGGGTTAGGGATGAAAAGAGAAATAGATTGTGCAGTAATGCATCAGTATGAGAAGGCTTTTGGTAACATTGCAAAGGAAAATATCCCCACAACCCTGGAAGAAAAAGACAGCTTATGATCACCTGTGAAAGTCAAACATTTCTATTTGAAAGAAGAGCTCTTGTAGCAATGTGCACAGAGCACTCTGCAGGGGTGAGGAGATGGAAGGCAGTCTGCAGGACGTGGCACCCCTGTGCTGCTGGCGAGCACCCTCTGCCTCCTAGAGAACATGCCAAGGGCTTCCCTCTCTAGTGGTCAAAGCAAAGGTTTAAGACCTCTGAATGGGAACAGCTTTTGATTGATCTGAGTGTGTCTGGCAGGCTCAGTGGGTTAAGTGGAGATGCAGGGCCTTGTCGCATCCTTGGAGGCTGTTTGGAGACAGCCAGCATGGGCTGCTCTGGGAGTCTGCTGAGCCCACGAAGGTTTAGTTGCAGTTGTTCCTCAGCACTGCTCTCTCTTAAATGCAATATTCACTTTTAATGATCCAGGAATAGATATTATTGCTTCCAGGCAATAATTGCAGACAAATACAACATCCTTACACCCGGGCAGCAGCAAGTGGTGACTGTGCAGAAGTCCTTAGCAATATGCTTATTCCTCAATAAGATGTATGTGTGTATGCATGGGGAAAGATCTAACTCAAGCAATTTGAGATGGATCCAGTTCAAGCAGTGATCAGAAAAAAATCCAATTAACTTTTTCTCCCATATTACTTATTCACCTGACCTTTGCATTTCCTGGTTCTGGCTTGGCTCATGCAAGGTAATTAAAGGGCTGTGATACCTTTGATAGCTACCTTGGCAGTCGTGTAGACATACATCATTGTGAAGTCACTGTGAAGTCATCTTTCATCTGAAAGATGGCATTTTCCTGTAGTCTGAAGGGATTTGAAAAGTCATTCCCTACCAAATGGAGCTATTTCACATTTTCTTTCCTGTTTAGGATGACTAACTTTGTCAAAATATTGGGACTGTGCTCACAGCTAATGAGTGAAGGTTGTTCCATGTTTGTTTTTAATTCTTCCTCCAGCTGTACTTCTGAAGCTTTCCAACAATTTTCTGTTTGTGGAAGATACCATCTGTCACTTCAGTTCCCAAAGATGGTCCAGGAAGGGCCTGCAAAAGGTCCCCATGAGCTTTCCTGATGGGGTCACTGGGACTATTCTGCATAAAACAGATCAAGAGGAAATAGCCTCAAATTGCATTAGAGGAAATTTAGGTTGGACATTAGGTAATATTTCTTCTCTGAAAGTGAAGTCAATCCCTGCACCAGGCAGCCTAGGGCAGTGGTGGAGTCACCATCCCTGGAGGGATTTAGGGGTTTTTGGTTGGTTAATTTTTGGCAGAACGTTTTTAAAACTTGATTGTTTGAGTTTTGTAGGGTTTTTTTTTTTTCCTTCCTGAGGCATCTGTGGGGTTTTATTTTGTTTTCTTCCAAAACTACCATGAAATTCCCAGTGTTTGGATAGGGAAGAGTCTTTGAGAAACAAGGAAATGCTTATTGATGAAAGCAACCTCTGAGGAAGCAGACAGCTAATTCTTCATTAGAAACAAAGCCACAACCTTTGAGGTTATTTGGCAAAGCTCTTCCCCTCTGGACTCCATTTTCCCAAAGGCAGTGGCAGTCCGTGGTGTCAGCCTGACAGCTCGGCTCCAGAGCTGCTCTGAGCCATTGACACAGCTCTTCCAGCTGTTAGGGTGTCTTCCAGAGGTGGGTGCATGTTCCCACGGAGGGCCAGGCTCTCATCTGAGGGCTGCCCAACCAAGGCAGCCATTGTGGGGATAGTGTTGTCCTGCACCTGGGGGAGCACATGGCAGGACCTGGGCAAGGACTTGTTGCTGTAGTTCATGGTTGCTTTGTTGCATCTCAAGAGTGCCAAAAAGCACCTGTAAAACTATCACACACAAGTGGAGAACAGCAGGTTAGCAGGGATTGCATTCATTTCACTTTTTATAACATAGGCTTAATTTTATGGTATTTATATTCAAGTTTCTGCACCAATCCAGAAAAAAAAAAAAACAGGTATGTGGTAAGATTTTGTATTAGAAGTTGAACTGTTTTGTAGAATGATGGTCTCTTTGTGATAAATGGGAGCTTTTGCTGGGGTCAAGGCCTCTGCAAGCTAAGGTGGGACAGAGTCCTGCAGAGCAGGAAATAGGGGAAAGAGCTGTCTGTCTTTTCCCTTCATCTGGGCACATCAGTGAGAGAAGAATAAGCCTAAGGAAAATAAAAAAGAAGTCATTTTGGTTGAACCCTAGCACAGTCAGCACCACTCAGATATTTCAGCACTACAGGATATAGATAAAGTGCTACAATCCAGATCAGGTGTTTTGCCTACTTGTAGATTGGGTGCTGTGTTTAATTTGGGGCACTGGGATTTTAAATTAGATTTTAGATCAATTTATAATTTAATTGGTTAAAAAACCCAGGGGTGAGAGAGCTAGAAACTAAACTTTTGGACAGGCCTGTAGCACTCATCCTGTGTTTTTATTGAATACAAATATTAGTGCCTATAGAGCAGGCAGTGGAATAGGCTGCCCAGGGAGGTGGTGGAGCTCCTCTCCCTGGAGGTGTTCAAGAAACATTTGGGCATGGCACTTTGGGACATGGTTTAGTGGAGATGGTGGTGTTGGGTCAATGGTTGGACTCCATGATTTCAGAGGTCTTTTCCAACCAAAAGAACTCTATGATTCTACGAATGGAAAGGGCTAAATCCTTTCCAGGCACTTTGCTTGAGCCTACTACCTGCCTGAGCTGATTGAGTCCTCAGATGCAAACACATCAGTGTGCTGCAGCATGGAGGTTTCAGGGAGTGGCCAGGTTATTGATATATCCTATTACTAAAAGCCTGGCCAGGACTGAGCTAATCAAGTCACCAATAAAAGCAATATTGGCTGTTTTGATTTGTGTTTGACCAGTGGAAAGATGAAAACCTGAGTAACGTGCTTGGTTTAAGCTCTCAGGTGGGGTTTGTTTGACACTTGTTATTTGAGGGATTTTTTTTTTTCCGTTTCTTTCAGATACTTTGTGTCTGGGGGTTAGGAGAAGGCTGTTGCATGAAGCTGCCCATAGCAGGAGAAACATGTGTTTTAGATTTTATGTCTGCATGGGCTTCCTATAACTGCACTGTCAAATGCTGAGAGCTAATCTCTCTAGCACCAAGAGTCCAAACCAACTTTATTAGTAACTCTCTGTACAATGTGCCTGACAGCAACAATCTCTGATATCACTTGCTATCAACAGCCAAGTAAAAAATTATGCTGCTTTTTGTCAGCAGAATTGCTTGCTGGGGAAAATGGCTTTTGAGGAGTTGCACAAAATTTTTGCATCAACCGAAATTCCTTTTCTTTTTTTTTCTTTTTTTTTTAATTAGAAACTGAAATTTCACAGGAATTGCAGACTTCCTTTGTACAGAAAATAATAATTTTTAGTGCCATAATATTATATATAATGTGTCTGTAGTTATATATTTTATTTATTGTAAATTTCAATTGTCCTTGTATTTACATTCCCTTCCCCTCCCCTTGTAGTTGAGTTTTTGTGGGTGGATGAGTCTCCTAACAACTATCTTTCTGCGGTTGCTTAATCCACAGTACATCTCTGTTACAGCCTAAGTCTCTTTTATCTGTTTAACCTTCACCTACCCTTTGCCTGGAGGCCTTTGCTCAATATGAATATTATTTTGTCTGGCCTGATCTCTGATTTTTATCCATCCTAGAGATTCCTGAAGATTTAATAAATCAGGGGGTGCAGGGAGGCCTGGACAGGGAATTGATTTAGAAATACCATGAGATTAGAGGGAAATGAAAGCTGCCTCAGTTGTCAAGTTATCTCCTATAGATCTCCATTACAGTGCTGCTCCCTCTTACCTGATTTTTCATACACTTTATTTCCCTTGTTATTTCCTTACTTCTTGCACACATTGAATCTGAGTAAACATAAAGGCAACATTTTGCTTACCTGTTTGTTCAGAAATACATAGATAATGGGGTTGTAGACTGTGCTGCTTTTGGCAAGGATGGATGGGATGATGCTAGCAGCAGGAGTGGTGAGACCAGGTTTCCCAAAAGTAGCTATAAGTGCCACAGTTGCATATGGCAGCCAGCAAAGAAGAAAGCAAATTACCATCACCACCACCATGATCAGGATGCGCTGCTCCCGGCTCCGGCTCATACCTTTGTTGATGCTGCTCACCTGGGTGGAAGAGAAGCACTGATACAGCATTAGCACTGCTCATACTGGGAGCAGAAGATCAGGCATGGGAGCTCCAGAACTAACTGCACTAATGGCAGGGTGGAAGATAGCAGGATCATCTGAAATCTTGTTGGCCATTGTGGGCAGGGTTTTTAGCAGTTGGTGCAGAAAACTGCAATAGAATTAGGGATAGTTCTGTTCATTCAGAACAGCCTGAGAATCAGAGTCATCTCAGTTGGGAGAGACCAGTTACCCCAGCACTGCCAGGTCACCACTAAACCATGTCCCTCAAACACCTCCAGGGATGGTGACATGGAACTTGTACTCTAGACCAGTTTTGTTGCCCTTCTTTGGACACATTGCAGCACATCAATGTCCTTCTTAAAGAAGTATCCTTCTTTAAGAGAAGAGGCTATAATACGAGCCCTGGGGAACACCACTAGTGACTGACTGCCAACTAGATATAACTCCATTCACCACCACTCTTTGGGCCCTGCCATCCAGCCAGTTATTTTTACCTAGTGAAGCATATGCCCATCCAAGCTATAAACTGTTCTAGCATTGCTAGGACAGAATCCCAGCCCAGCCATGGGCTGCAGGCCATTAGTAGTTCTGAGTCAGCCAGCACAGCTGACTTGAGTTGGCTCACAGGTGTATCCCAGACAATTAGCAGCACACCCACTTCCTTTATAGGAAGAAGATTGCTACAGAGAGAGGAGTTTTTTGCTGGGATTTCTCCTCTTTTTTTCTCCAGCTCTTGGTTGCTGGTTGGTTCTGCAGCTCTTGGTTCTCCAGCCTTCCTTGGTTGTCACTGCTGCAGTGAGTATAACTTTACATACCTTGTATTTGCACTGGTGTTAATTTGGTTGTTTCATTAAACTTGTTTTCTTTTCAACTTGTGAGTCTTCTCTCTTTCCTGATTTCCCCATGGAGGGATCCTCAGGTGATACAGGAACTGTTGGAGTTTAGTCAGAGATACAGGCTACATGTAGGCAGCAGCCAATTTTTCCCACAGAATGCTTCTCTAGCTTTCTCCAAATTACACAGCATTTAACATAAGTATCTTGGGTAGGAGGGAAGAAAGGGGAACCTGCCCTGGTCTAACTGTCCTTGGATGACTTCTTGTCTGAATCCTACCAGTAACAATGCACCCAGTCAAGAAAGAAATCCTCTCTATCTAGAGGCCCCTGGGGCAGGACAGGAAACAAGCAAGAACACGAAGGACAAGAATTTGAGAGATCTTTCTCCCCTGAATCTGCTGGGAGAGTTTTCAGAAGATTTCAACTGATTCACTATAGGCTCCATCTCTGGGCTTGGGCCTCAAACATACTCCTAAGTCAGTCATACAGCAGGTAAGTAATCCTGTCCTTCTCCTCACCACCTCTGTTTCCTAGGTTTCAGTATGTTTTGAAAACTGGACTTTTTGCTGATGGTTGTGTCATGCTGCAAAACACTGCAGTAAGCAGGAGAAACTATGAGTTACAAGCAGTTTTACAGGATGTATTTGTGTGCTGCAAGTCACCTTGAGATTAATTAAAAAAAACACACTCAAACCATTGAAAAAGTAGAACATATCTATAATTGCCTGCTGAGGGAATTACAGATGTTCTTATTACTCTTATACTGAGTACTTTAGAAATATCCTGTTAATGTGCAAATGAAATCTTCTATGACACTTGTCTGTGATATAAAAGAAGAAAAAGAGTGCCTTGTGGCAAATACCAAATAAAGTTGTTAATCAAAACGTTTCCAGTAGTGAGAGGTGAATGCTTCACTCAGCGACACCTGCAGGCATCCATAGATCAGAGAGGTTCACAGACACCTCGGACAGAAAGCTCACTTTTTTTTCTTCATATGTTGTATTTCATGGAGTTGATAAAAATTCTGTATGACATTTTCTGTCTCAGTTTCTTTGGAAATCTGCCCCAACTTGGTATAAAATTTTACAAGCTGCTGGGGCTTTGTGCAGTAGAAACAGCAGGACTGGGCACATGGGTATGGGGCTGGAATTGGGAGAGGAGTTGCATTTTGCATTGCATGCACTGGATTCGTATGCTCTTGAGAAGAGGCACAGACAGGCAGAGGCAGGTACCTGCCAGAGGCTTTTATCCCCATGCAAATTCTGGATCTCTTTGTGCCTTCCTGAGATCAGGCGGCACCCAGGACAGGTGGTGAGTGATGGTTTGAGGAAAAACAAAGCTCATCTTTTCTGTCTTCAAATTACCAAAGCTAAGGGTAATGCCTGTATTGATTTTACAGAAGGCAGCACAATGACCCTCTCCTTTTGCTTCAGGTGAGGTCAGAGAAGAAAAATGTGTTCTGGATGTTTTCCAGATCAAAACAATCCTGATTCTTTTGGCTGGGTGTGAGAGGAAAACTCTGTGGAAATATTTCCCACTGCAGACCCTTTAGCAGAGATCAGGTCACAGGGCAGCTGGTATCTTTCTTGGTCTCCACATCTCTTTCTGCACATCCTGATACAGTGACACGTTTGACCAGGTCAGGAACAGCTAGGAATCACTGCAGATGTCTGCTAGACCCAGTTAAGGCCCTGCCCACAGCTCTCCTGGGCTCTGTTCAGCATTCAGTCCCTGTCATGGGCAAGGCAGTAAAGGTTGATGATGGGAACTGTTGCTGAGTAGTAAAGAGATGTTTCCTGATGGGCTGGAGTTACATTCCATGACAACTGATGTGAGCCAAAAGAAGGTTAATGTGCTGGAAAAATTACTGGGCACTCATTCTGCATGGAAGCTGTCCTTTATGTCTGAGAACTTACTGTTGTGCCCTTTCCAGCTAAAACTCAGCTGAAGCGTCGTCATCAGGATGCCAAACACTGGGGCCAGGGAAGTATTTAAATCCCATACACTATGTAGGCATTTTTATATGAGCTGATGGAAGTGTGCGCTCTCCTAATGCGACCCACAGCTTCAGGGCTTTGCTGGATGCAGCAAGAGTTTGTGCTGCCTGTTTGCCTCTCGTGGGGCATTATAAACCATGACATGCCCATGCTGTGTATTAACTTCTGCTGTTAGAAGGACCCATGATGGCGATGGCTGTGAACACAGTAGAAGGACAGTCCTTATGCTAAGATCTGTCACATAATAGCTAAGTTACTTTGTTTCCTGATATAAAGAAACACCTCTGGGTGGTGATTCGGCCTGAAGAAATTATTCATTTTCCTCTTTTTTCATGTGTTAAGCTCCGTAATTGGAGCTTAATATGTCTATTCTCCCAGGAGGAGAAATGCTCCCAAATAGTGTTTGTGTGATGTGGCACTGGTTGTCATGGACAGGAGAATGACAGAGGTGAAAGACTAACGCACCACACAATAGGAACAGGTTTAAATAGAGGTCACTGTGAACACAGCAAATTCCTGGCTGATATTGCTGACACATACTGTGCAGAAATAACAGAGTCATCACATTGCTAGGAAAGTAAAATATGTGGTTTCAGCAATGGGTATGGAAACTGCTCAGTAACATCCAGGAATAGAGAGCGCAGCTGAGTATACTCACAACTCCTGGGAGGTTGAGCTATGGAGCTCAGGATAAATTCCTGAATCCCTTGGATGATCTGAGAAGCTTAAATGAGTGATTTTTCTTTTTTTTTTTCTTTTTCTTTTTTTTCTCCCCCGTCCCTATGTGTGAAAAATCACCATAGTATTTAGAGCTTGGAGAGGTGACAGTCACAGGATTAGAAAGATGATTATTGAGAAAAGTTAGAATAGAGAAGAAAAACACTGTCAACAAAAGTGGGTACGTGGTGGCCTGAGCAGAGCAGATGTGGCTGCTGGTTTATGTGAGCAAAGCTGCTGCATTGCTCTCCAATGGCTGTCACAGATACCCACGAGCTGTAGTAGCAACTGAACCATCTTCAGACTTCACCACCTGTGCATCAAGGAATAGTGTCTGAGAACTATGAAATCAGATGCCTTAGCCAATCAATAGCTGCAGTTACTTGAACACATACTAGAGAACCAGACTATAACCTAATAATGTTACAATTAAATTGGACTGGCCTTTAAGGCACAGGCAATGCAATTTCTTCTGAAGTGGATGTGAGACTTCCTGCTGGTCCCTGCACATGCATTTATGCCCTGCTTTTAAGAACTGACAAACGTAGGCAGTGGATTTGCAGTAGATATGTTGGATGCTTCAGGGGCAACTCAACCCACTGAGGTTTTACCATGCTGTCTGTATTTGGCTGATGCTTGTAACTCGGGTCAGGAGATGCATGGATATGTACATCAATATGTCTGTGTGCTCTTTGGAAAGACCTATGAGGTGTTTAAAATGACATCAGGTGTACTCTGTGCTCAAAGCACACTGCCAAGGGAGCCTGGTGAGCAGGAGATTCAGAGTCCATGAAACCTCTTGGCATGACAAAATGCCAAGTGTAGGACCTCGTACCTCCTTCCCGCAGAAAGCTGTAAACAGTAAGTCAACAGGGTGCTTGCAGAAAGCAAAGCAGTTAGCCTCAGAAGCTATTGTTGGGGCTTGATGAGAAGTCCCTTGAGTCTCTGAAACAGTGGCAGTGACAGGGTGGCCAGTTTAACAGTAGCTCATAGTCTCTCCTAATAAAAGGAGTGTCACTGATGCTTATCAAGGAAAATAAATGGCTGATATTACCATCCAGAATGCTGTAAGATCAGGTTAGATTTTATTTTGAAGAAAGCTTGTTTGGTTGTTTTTATCCCTCCTGATTTCAGAGTCTTTGAATTATGTTTAGAAGCTGTTCACTGCAATCACTAAGATGTAGAAGCATGTAACCTGCGTTTATAACCAAAAAAATTTCTTTTCATTGAATCTTTGATTCAGAGCTTAGGATTTCTTAAGATTCCCATTCTTTCAGTGCATTGTCATGAAAACAAGAGTGAGAAAAGCAAGTTGCCAACTTTATGATATCTGTTTTGATGCTAGTCCATGGAAGGAGTGCTTTGCTCCTGGCAGACCTTCTGCTTTTACCCTACAAACCCAATTTTTTGATTGGTGTAATGGGTTTGAACCCAGTGGGTTGAACTTCAGCACAGCACCGGGAAAGATAGGGAAGAAGGAAGCAAGGGACTGGACTCACAATTTCCTCTGGCAAAAAGCAGCAACAGCGCTGGTTTGTCACTTGTAAACTTCTGCCTCTCCCATGTCCTGGTCTAGATCCAGCAAAGTAACATCTTGTGAGGGTCAGCTCTGTCACTGTCCTGATGACAAAACCCTAATTTTTTTTCTTCTGAGTCAAAAGCCAAACCTTTTCTAGCATCCCTTGCGCAACATCAACTAAGCAAGGTCCCAGCTGGTTGGGCTTGTTCAGGTCCATGTCTGTCCTACGTGCAAGAGGGTAACTCCTAGGTCATACTGAGATTTGTATATAAATTATTCTGCATGGTACTTCCTTGTGTGTAGTTCTTGTATGAGATGTGAGATGGAAGAGGTTTATCAGCCCTCTCAAAGTCATAGAAACGCACCATCACTTTCTGTGGGGACAAGCAGAGCTTCCCCACTTTGCTTTGAAGTTGGGAGGAGATTCTTCTTGGTTCCTGCTGCAGCCCAAGCAAAGCTGAGATAGTGGCAGGAAGCAGAGAAGGAAACTGATTTAAAAGAGTTGGTATTAGTTTCAGGAACAAAAAAAATTACAGTTATTCTCAAGGTTGGGAAACCTTCCTCAGGACTTCCTGGAAAGAAGACAGCATGTCTGCAGGTGGAAGGCTATGGAGACACAGTAGCAGTTGCAGGTTTCTTCTGTGACCACAACATTCTTGGCACTTGGGTTCTTGTCTGAGTGTGATTTTATGGATATGTGCTATGGAACACCTTATGCAAAGGGAGGGATAAAACATCTGTAAGAAATTGCTATTGCTTCAGACTGATAATTAATTCCAACCAGAATTCCATCTTTTAAAATTTTTTTTGGCAGCAGAGATGTAGGCTTAGGCAGCCAAACTAAAGCCACCAAAAATTCACTTGGGATGTGATCTTTCTCTGTTCAAGGTTCCTGTTCTCGCCTACTCTGCCCCTGCTCCTGCTTCCTGCCCAGGTGGAGTCAAGAGCAAACGTTTGAGTTACACAGCTAAGACACCCTAAAAATACAAAGTTTTCAACCAGATTAATACTTTTTATTGCTGAACTTGATAACATTCCATGGCAACAATCAGATTTTACGGCCACCTTTTGCTCCCTTAGTTACTGAGGCATCATTTGGGCTGATCTGAGCATCTTGTCACTTTGGAGTGTTGTAGAGACTCACATCTCATTCTGCTGTGCTACAGGGGAAGGGAACCAGATGACAAATAGTATGACTGTTCATGGTTGCAGAATGTCTTTTGCTCCCAAATCTCTCTAATGCCTACATATCAAATTGTATTTAAAGCCACACAACGTCAAACCTAAATACAGCATATACCTTCATGAGATGGATTTATGCCAGAATACCCAAAGTTTGCCTGTTCATATGGAGGGGACACTACCAGATCCCTTTTTATGGGTCCAAATGAAATGTTTGACTCTCAGTGCTGCCCAGCTTGGAAGAGTTAGGTGAAGATCCTCCACAAATCTTTTTTATTTTCCAGTAAACGGAAGCTGTGGAAAATCTCCCATGGTGAGTGTATTAACAGGAACAATGCTGTGGGAAATTGGCCAAAAGCAGTTCAAACTGACTGTAACCAAAAGAAGGTGGTCTTGGACTGTGTCCCCATGAAGGGAATTGCACAGTCCCTGCAGATCCCATTACTGGGCAAGCAGGGAGACCTGCCCTCACTGTTATGGATTGCTCTCTGGAAACTGTGGTTTCCAATACTAACACAGACCTTTGACAAGGGTTGTAGGAAGGCAAGAGGTAGGGAGGGAGAAGAAACCCATTTATATTTGCTGTGCTGGCATCTTTCACCTCTGTTATAGTAATTTTTCTCATCTCTGGAAGGTCTTGGAAGATGTTAGTAAGAGCCTTGTTCTGGCAAAGGAGAAAGCTGTATATCTAATATATGTCCTTCAAGTGCTCACAGAACCATTTTGCACTCACCTGTCCTCAGAAGGGTGGACCACGTGATTTAAGATTAAAACTTAGTTCCTCACTTGTCTTTGTAAACATAGAGGGATCTGTTAACTGTAAGGAGAAGCCTTGTGTCACTAAAAGGGGTTAGTTATTTTAAATATCAGAATATTATTCAACCTGGTTGATGTTTGCAGAAGCTTGAGTACCAAGTGTGGGGCACGGGGCAGCGCTGCTGGGAAGTTTCTCCATGTCGTCTCACACTTCTGTTGAGTTTTCTGTGACGCATCAGGTGTGCTTCTAGGCCTTGGGGCATTTAACTGTGTGAAGCAGGAAATATTTCAAAGGAAGTGTGCCCTTTGGAGGTATTAATCCACACAGCATACCTGTCAGTGAGAATGAATATTAAAGTATTTCACCACTATGTTTATACTGGTTTGATTCCCCTCCTTCTGCATCTTTGATGCTTTAATTGGGAATGACTGTGATGATAGCATGTGCTTCTCACTGAGAGGAGAGGTTTTGTCAAGCATGACGTGATCTTTAGATATAAAATTAAATATTAGCAGAGTAGCAGCCCCAAGTTATATTTGCCCAAGACTGTCCAGGATGTCCTTGTGATATCCATGTGGGCAGGGTCAGTGCTGGCACATAAAAGCCCAAATCTGATGGTACCCTTGAGGAAAGGTGTCCTAGTGTCTCGCTTTCCAGGGGACTGAGATACTCAGAACAGGTTTCTCAAAGGGCACAAGCAATTGCTCTGTTCCAAGATGGGTATATTTATAAAAGTAAATTAAACGAACTAATGTGAGAATGTGTGCTAACAGCCAAGTGTGTCTATACAGCAGCTCTGTGCTGATGTGCAGTCTTAAGTGGGACCTTTGCAATTACAGGATGTCTCCAATAAGACTCTTGAGCTCCTCTGTGTGGAGTGTTTGCAGAGCTAAACCTCTTTTCCTAGCAAAGAGGGAGCCCTCCCTGTGAATCCAGACAGCTGGCAATGTGGTGGTGTCTCCTGTATCTTCCAGGACACTCAGACACAGTATTTGATTATGGGGGGGTGAAACTTGGCTACTGTCATGGAAAGCCTGTGGTGTGTGAGGTAAAGTTGCATTAGGCTTGAAATGGCTCTGCTCTCCTTTCAGCTCCCTGCCTATCTACTTGTAACTGTCTGAAATCAAAAAGCAAGTAGGAGCCCCTTCAGGTGCAGGCTTGAGGCCAGGGCAGGGGAGGTTGATCACAATCCTCCTGTAAGGGTGAGGCAGTGATTCTTGCTCCTGGACTTGAGATTTTAGGATATTTTCCTCTGCCAAGCCCAGGAGACCAGTCATTAGACAGAGGATCGAGGGGTGAGAGGATGTTCTCTCAAGGCAACTGCTGCTGAGGTCTAACTTGCATTTGCTTGCAGACTTGGGGGGATGTTGACAAGTGCTTCAAGGACTGCTGCGAGGGGTGCTCCTGTGGAAAGATGGATCTGGGGTTTGCTAATGTAGATTGGACATCAGGAAAAATTACTTCACCAAAAGGGTTGTCAAACTCTGGAACAGGCTGCCCAGGGAAGTGATAGAGTCACCATCCCTGGAGGGGTTTTAAAAGATGTGTGGCTGTAGTGCTGAGGGACATGGTTTAGTGGTGCCCTGGCAGTGCTGGGTTAACACGTTTTACTCGATGATCTTAAAGCTCTTTTCCAGCCAAAACAATTCTATGATTTGCTGGGCTTCCTTGATCTCTGTTTGACTGATGATAGAATGATCTTGTTCTGGGGACAGATTTCTCCCAACAAGACCAAATCCAACAAGATCATGTCTTGTGCTGGGAGTCCCAGAGCTGGATACAGTACTCCAGGTGGGATCTCTCCAGGGCAGTGCAATGCCAGAATCACTTTCCTCAACCTTCTGTCCCTGCTGCTTTGGATGCAAGCCAGGATATGGTTGGCTTTCCAGGCTGAGAGCACACATTGCCACTTTATATCCAGCTTTTCATCCACCGGCATCCCCAAGTCCTTGTTGGGGCTGCTCTCAATACCTTCATCTCCCAGCCCTATAGTGATACCAGAGTTTCCTTTGACCCAGATGCAGCACCTTGCACTGGCCATTGCTGATCCTCCTGAGGTTCACACCTTTCAAGCTTGTCCAGGCCCCGGTGTATGACATCCTGTCTGTCAACCACACCACTCAGCTTGGTGCCCTCTGCAGACTCGTTTATGAAGATAATGAACAGCACCAATAAGCAGTTGTTGGATTTGCTTTTCCACTTTTGCAGCTCACTCAGCCTGGTTGTTGGCTGTCTCCCAGGCTCTGATTCACTTCTGTAATTTTTAACTTTTAAATCAATCTGAGCTGAGGGATTAAAGTTTCTCTGCTGTGACCTGTAGCATGGATGAGATCCTCTCTGCTCATGTGTAGCTATATGCTTGGCTGTAGTAGAACAAAAACCCTGCTCTTGAGAGTCTGCTAACAAAACTAAGGCAATTATGAACCACAGAATCATAAATTTGTTTTGGTTGCAAGAGACCTTTGAGGTCGAGTCCAACCATTAACACAGCACTGCAAGGTCACCACTAAACAGTGTCCCTCAGTACCACCTCTACATGTCTTTTAAACCACACTGGGGTGGCGATTGCATCACTTCCCTAGGCAGCCTGTTCCAGGGCTTGGCAACTCCCTTGTTGAAGAAATTTTTCCTCATGTCCAATGTAAACCTCCCCTGGTGTAACTTCAGGCCATTTCCTGCTGTCCTAGCGCTTGTTACTTGGGAGAAGAGAGCAACACACACCTCACTCCAACCTCCTTTCAGGCAGTTGTAGAAAGCAACAAGGTCTCCCCTCAGACTCCTGTTCTCCAGGCTAAACAACCCAACTTCCCTCAGTTTTCCTCACAAGACTTGTGCCTCTAGACCTTTTGCCAGCTTTGTTGCCTTTCTTTGGACATGCTCCAGCACCTCAATGTCCTTCTTATAGTGAGAAGCTCAAAACCAAACACAGTACTTGAGGTGCAGCCTCATCAGTGATGAGCAGAGCAGGGGGAGCATCCTTGTTCTTTGTAGCAAACCCCAGACAGCAGGCTTCTGTTAGCAGCTCCCTTTTGGGAACAGGACCAGTCATGGGAGCCCAAGCCAGGTCTTGCCATCCCACTGAGGCACTGCAGTGAAGCCCCTGGTGAAGGAACCAAAGGAAGGAGAGATAAAGCCTTGCACCCAGCCTGCCACTGCATAACTTCATTGTGCTCTTGCAGCACAGCAACCTCTCCCCAGGTAAAGCAGCAGCTTTTGCTACACAGAGCTTTACAGGGATCTATCAAAACAAAAAAAACTTATCAGAAATTGAGATAACAAAGAGGAAAGCTCAACACCCCCAACACCCTCATTTTCTAATGGTTGTTTTTGGTATCCAGATCCACAGTCTATTATCAGCAGTGCACTGTAACGTGTTTGTGTTCCTTCGGTATTCATTTGGAAATGAGGGAGCAAACCCTTCCCTCTGGCCACTGCCTGTCAGTCTGAAATGAGACCTGGGGGCAAAAATGGGTCCTGTCATGGTGGTGACAGTATCCTTCAGGTTTAAGGAAAGCATGAGCTTGAAGCAAGTCAGTAGGGTTCTGTCAGCTGCTTGCAACCAGCACAGGAGAGTGAGAGCCTGGACTGATTTCCAAGATTTGAAGCATCACTGCATGTTTCCTGTAATGACAATCAGGTCAGAAACCAGAGCATGAAAATACAAATGTCAAGCGAAAGGATAGGATTGTTCATGCCTGGCTGAACCCAAACATCCTGGTGTCCCACTACACTTTTACTCCTGTAAGGAGTGCAGATCATCTCAGCAATGGGAAACTATTCACAGCAGGAACTGAAAGCATGATAAAAGTGTTGCCTAGAACTCAGGATTGTCTAAAAGCACAAATGTTTGTTGTTCAGTTCCTCAAATATTTAGCTTGCATGTGAAGCTGATTTTGTTCTGTCTCTTTTCCCTCACTGTTATATACATCAGAGATTTTGCTGCTTCTGCACCTTGTTGCTACAGGGCACGAGCAGCAGTGGGAACAGCTGTGAGAAGCCTGTTGGTGATGGATGTGCTGCCCAGGTCCAGGGCAGGAGGCAGGACAGAAGCAGGTCCTCTCCCTCACAGCTTCTTCCCCTTGCTCTCCAGGCTTCTCAAGTGATCCCAGGTGCATCTGGCAGAACCAGCTGATTTTGGCTTTCCCTCTTCATGGAAAATCCTGCTTTGAGGAGGCATAACTCAGATCCAGACAGAGGTATGGGTCTGGTAAATCAGGTATGAAGATAGTGTTAGAAGCTGAGCCTCCCAACCAGCTCTTGTCCTGCATGCCTGTGGCTTCAGGAGCCCCATCCCACAGGGTCACACAACAAATGTAACACATCATGTGTGCTGACTTTGCATAAACTGCAGGAAAATGGCTCTTTCCTGTCTGAGAATAATTTTCATATGGTTTCTCCTTGTTTTGGGGTCCCTGCAGGAGCAGACAGCCCAGGAAAGAGAGCTCAAGTCATTTGCCCTCCTCACCCCTGAGGATGTAATAGCCCCTTGCCAGCACCTTGCCCCCTTCCCATGCCACTGCAGTCATTGGAGGACCAGTTTGTATCATTAAGGGGAGCCTATCCCTTGCTACCTTTGCAGCAGGTTCTGCTAAAGCTGCTAAGTCCTGCTGCCTCTTGAACTGGCCACACACTAAAACTTACCCTGATGAGAGCGTCCAAAGCTGTCCTGAAGACACACAGTTCTCCTGAGCTTAAAATTCACCTGTTACAGGATGGATACATCAGTAGGAACAGTATTTCATAGGAACAGTTACGCCCTTCAGTGCTTCCTACTAGATGCAGCCCCAGTAGGAGTGAAAGTTCAGCATGCCCTGGAGAGACTGTCCAAGCTGTGGAGATCACTCCAAACATCAGACAGCACAACCATCCGGAGGGGCACAGGCCTCCTACCAGGCTTCTTATTTTTTGCCCATGGAGGAGCTCTGAAGAGGAATAGACTCTCTTGCAGGCATTATCTGCTCCACCCTTGGCTGCTGTGAATGACTTGCAGCAACCAGCACCTCTAAAAGTATTACTTTTATCTTCAAAAGGTGAGGAAAAAATAGTTCTGTGAGAACCATTCCCCCACCTACACTCAGGGGACAGGTGCATGGTGGTGCAGGAGCTGTTTGCCACTGTTCCCAGCAAAGAGTAACCAAAGAGGACTGAAATCAATACCTCAGGGAACAAAAGGTGTCTGTAATGTGATGATGGGCTGGGAAAATATGAGAATTAACTCAAACACTTCTGCTGATTTGATTTACTTCTGCCCAAAGCCCCCAGGCTTAAGTTAAACATTTACATCAGCAGATGTGGCTGTGATTTTTATCTAATGCCCTCATATCTTTCAGGCTCTTGCTACCTGAGCAGAGACAAAGCTAGGCACTGATGAAGCTGATGCCCAGCCCAGGGTAGGCTCCTAGGGTGCAGAGGGCAAGCACAGAACTGCACTTTAGGCTGGGAGAGAGTGAATGGCCCAGGCTGAGCTGCCTGGTCCTTGCCTACCCAGCGGCTGGTCCCCAAGACTCTGCCAGTGTTGCCACAGCATGAGCAGGCAACACTAATACATCACTCCCTAGGACTCATGGCTAAATGTAGATGCTCTTCAGTAGAGAACAAAGCCCTCTGCACCATCGTCCCCAGCCACCTGGAAGTGCCGACCTGCCGTTTGGTTTCACGTGTTGCACTGGGTGGGCTGACACCATTCAACGTGAACATCCTTTTTCTTGGGAATTAATGGTCCTGCTTATTTATGGATTGGGTTTGTTTGATTTGCAAGAGGTAAGCTTCATACCACGGAACTGCCTTGCAGTTGGTGCTTGCTAAACTCCATCTTCTTGCTTTGCCTGGAGGCAAAGCCAGCAGGTGGATCATACATGATTTCTCTTTTTAGCACTCTCTTTTGCAGGGTTCACTTTCACATTTTTGGAGGAGAAGCACTGATCTTCAGAAATTCCAGCTCCTACGTCCTGCCCTGATGACACAGCCTCTGAACCTGCAGGTGATGCTCACCTTACCTCACCATAGGCTCCTGCGGATTTAAATCGTAGAACCAATCTCATCAAGGTAGGCAAGTCCTTCCTAGTTTTAATTAGGGGAAATCTGGATTCTCTTGAATGGTCTGGCAGACTTCCCTCATCTGCAGACCTATCTTAGGAATTTCAGCTGTTCACATTCGAGTGTGATTTCCAAAGTCCTGGTAGATCTGAACTTGTCACCAAGACGTTTACAGGAGAACCATCTGCCACGGGAGGCAGCAGAGAAGTGATAAAGGTGGAAAATGGTGGTCCCTGGGTTTTGCTTGGTTTGGGGTCACAGTGAAAAGGCAGCTGAGAAATTTACTTACCTGCCTCACAGTGCACCGCAGCCTCCCATATGAATAAACAATAATGCCAAAAGGGATGACAAGGCAAAAGATGAACAGACATATGATGTAGGATACGTTGTTAGCATCTTTTGAATGCCAGTTCACAGAGCATGTTGTCCCTGGTCCTTCTGGACCATAGCTGCTCCAACCAAAAAGAGGAGGGGTAGTCCAGATCAAGGAGTATGTCCAGGACAGGACAATGCCTATCCATGCTTTCCTGTAGTTGGTAGTATCAGCTTCTGTTGTTCCTGTCATGGTGCAGTAACGTTCATAAGAAAGTATAGCCAGGGAGATGAGGGAGACGATGCCTGTATCAAACCATACATGTGTGTTAGCAGGAGTGGCCGAGTCAAGGCTTTGATCTTTCTTCTGAAACAATATTGCAAGCTGAAGATGAGACTGATGGTAGTGACTTTGGAAACTTGGGCTGAGGCTGGAGATGTGTCCTGGAGAGGGAGGGTTGCTGAGAGCCTGATCCCCCTCACCAAAGCTGAGAAGTGTTTAACCACATGCCCAGCCAAAGCAAGCCTGTTATAAGTGCTGATTAATAATCGAGCACATCGGTCTGCAGGAATACATGTGTGACCTGCAGCAAAATCCTGGTTTCTCTGTCATTTTTGGTATTTGGTGCACCTGTAAGACTTACAGGTTTACAGATTAATAGCTATATTTTCCCAAAGTTTAGGACTTATCCAGCTTCACAGACTTCCTTAGGCATCACTGCTTCTACCTGAAATGATGACAATGGTTCTTTGCTCCCTAGGATTTATGTTTTCTTCCAGATATCTCTCACACACGCACACAAGAAAAGTATGCAAGGAACAGTAAACGTCCATTCCCATCCTAGTTTCTTCTCACAGATTTCCCCACTTCTTACATACACATGAAGAAGCACATACAGACGGCGAAGGAAGCAGACAAAAACTACCCCAGACACTTCTTGGATGTTTTCATGCATCCACGCTGGGATCTAACACCAAACCTCCTGGCTCTGTGTTGTGCTGGACCTCAAGAATGTGGCTTTCTCATAACAAATGCAAGCAAGGACAAATGCTGTGGAAGAACAAAAGTGACTTTACTTCTGAAACTTTGGGTTTCAGAGAGAAAAGACGGTTCTGTGAAAGTGAGAAGAGGGTGTGTGCTGTTGAAGGAACCTACTTAAATAGAACTCCTGGTGAGAGCCAGAAGAGATTTCCTTGAAGACCATCTGAAACTTCCCAGGAAATCAGGAAGTCAGAATCAAGATCTGTGTGTCTCGATGTTAGACCACTTTTGAAAGAGTATGAGGAACATTGGAGCTTTGTTGCTTGGGCTCGAAACCTAAGGTAATTCCAAGAAAAAAATGCTGCTCATCACAGCAAAACATTTCACATCTAATGCGTGAAGACATCTTTAACAGTCAGCAAAATGGGGGAAGCAATTTCTAATGCTGACACCAAAGATTGTGATTTCCCTTCCACACACCTCCCAGTCCGCATTTCGGAAGTGATGCTGGCAAGTGCTACTGAGTACAGCTGGAGCTGCTGGCTAACACTGACATACTCTGTAAATTTTCCGTGACATATAAAGGTTTTGGGTATGTAAAGCTGGCTTGCTACCCTGTATAACTTCATCAAGGAGAGAGGTGGCAGTGAACATCCAAGATGAAGCTGCCAATGTGGTAGCTGTGCATGGTGTAAGTAGCTGTGAGTGGTGCTAAGCTGTCTCCTAAAGCAGCGGCATGCAGCCTGAGTGTGATGCTAAGCTGTTTTCTTCTGGTTGTTGCTGATGGGCAGAACAATGCCTTCACTGGTAAAGTTTCTGGCCCATGTAAGTGCTAGCTGAGGGAGAGCCTTGCCAAGAGATGCTCAGCACTGGGAAGCTTGAATATGTGAGATATTGTTAAACTTAGCTCAAAGTAACATTGGTCTAAACTCCTGTTTCTATAGCTTTGGCAACACAGCAGAGCTGGGAGGACAGAACAGGGGCAGAGCTGTATATCTGCCGACCCCACAGCCTGCTTGCTATCTCCACCGCATCATGGGGCTCCCTCTCTGTGTGCCTGGCTGGCAGATGTGGAAGAGGCTGGGTAAAAGCAGAAGTATACATAGAGTGTTCTTTCCTTCTTTATGCCCTTCCTAGCTCTCAAAATGTGTTTGTCTTGTCTGGAGTCACCCCAGGACCTGGAGCTCTGCCCCTTCCTTCAGCATGCTGGGCTGCTCCCAGGGTTCCTCTGAACCAGCACCACAACTGCCCTGCCTGGCAGCATCCTGAGGCTTCATCTGCCCCATTCCTCATTCCCTCTGCCCTGAGGTGTGCATCACTGGGCTAGCCACAAGAGATGGGCAATGCTGCCCTGGCCTGCTGACATTTCTGCATACAGGACCTGGGCTCAGATCTGAAATCCAGGAGATTTCAGAGAAATTGTGTCTTTCCAGGCTCTCTTCAGTCTGTGGATTTCTTCAGTGACCACAAGAAACATGCACTCTCCAGTCAGAACGAGGACTGCCTGGTGAGTCATGAGCTTTTTTTTCCCCAGAAAAATAACGAAGCTATGACAGTTTCACCCTAGTCCTGTGTCTTTTGCATCCTCGGGGGACTGCTCCTGACACACAGACCTGTGCCCATCCCTGCCCTGCTCCTCCTACCTGCACACTCACAAACGAGCATCCACGGACCCGTGCTGCTTGTTTTGGGTTCCCTGGGAGCTGTCGGGGCTGCCCCATACCCAGTCCCCCCTCCTCCAGGTGCTGCCTAGGCTGACCCATCCCAGGTTCCCTCTCCTCCGGGCACAGCCCTGCCCTCCTCCGCGGGTGCAGCCCCCCCGCAGCCTGCCCGGTTCCACTCCCCGGTGCCGGACGGGTCCCACTCACCGCAGAGGGCGTTGGCGAAGCCGTGCCAGGTGCAGGCGGCCCCCGGCGAGCCCCGGTCCCGGGCAGCAGCCATCCCAAGCGGAGTGCCCAGGGCGCAGACCAGCAAGTCGCTGAGGGCAACGTTGAGCAGCAGTAGGTTCATGGGAGAGCGCAGAGCTCGGTAACGCCAGAAGAGAAGCAGCACCAGCAGATTACTGCAGAAGCCCAGGCTGCCCACCGTGCCCAGGCAGACCGCCGCCGCCAGCCGCCCGGAGGGGCTCAGGCAGTGCCCTGGTTCTCGGGCACTGGCCGCGGCCCCACAGCTGGCGACGGCTGCGGACGGCGCCGGCATGCCTGTGGGGACCTCGCAGCACCCCCGCTCCGCCGTTCGCTGCCCACCGGCGGGTCCCTGCCTCCGTGCACAGCAGGGGCCGCACTTGCTCTGCGGCGCCCGGACCTCCGCTCCCCGCCTAGGTGGCTGAGACCGGGGGCCACCTCACCACAGGTGTGAGTCGGGAAAGCAGTCAGGAGGAGCAGAGCTTGGCACGGAGCAGCTGCTGTGCTGCGGGCCGGGGAGAGGAAAGACATTGAGATGCTAGAGCATGCCCAGAGAAGGGCAACAAAGCTGGTGAAGGGTCTAGAGCACAAGTCTTGTGAGGAGCTGCTGAGGGAACTGGGGTCGTTTAGTCTGGAGAAGAGGAGGCTGAGGGAAGATATCATTGCTCTCTACAGCTACTTGAGAGGAGGCTGGAGTGAGGGGGGAATCGATCTCTTCTCCCTAATATCAGGTGATAGGACAAGAGGAAAGGGCCTGAAACTGTGCCAGGAGATGGTGGAATTACTATCCCTGTAGGTGTTCAAGAAACATGTGGATTTAGCAATCTGGGACATGGTTCAATGGTCATGGTGGTCTTAGGTTGGTGTATAGATTCAATGATCTTAGAAGTCTTTTCCAAACAAAACAATTCTATGATTTTATGATTCTGTGATTTTATGATTCTCCTGTCCTAGCTGTGCCAATGGCTGCTGCTGGGAGACCTCCACAGGGCAGAGGTGGGTCTGGGAGATCTCCCTCTTGGGCAAGGTCAATTCAGGGAGTTGCTGCAGAGCTGGGTACATAGACTCAGATCAGAACAAAAGAGTCAGCTGTGTTTAGGCACCAAGTACACCAAACAAAATCCATGCAGCTATGGCACGAAGTGTTGTAGGTCTCAGGCTGGCCAGATAGAGCCTTCCTGAGCAGACCTGTGAGGAGCACAGGCTGTCCCAGGTGCTCCTGTCACTTAAAGAAAGGGTGAAGATTCAGCTGCCAACACACTCTAGAATAAATCATGTCTCAATCACTTTGGGCTGTGACCCCAGGGCCAGTGCACCCTTTGTTCTGCCTGGTGCTGAGGGGGCTGTGGTGTGGGGGTAGGGGTCAGCCTGGGGACACACTCACCCTTTCTTATATGGCATTCAGCATATATTTTGGGGGTAGGTCAGAGGTAAATTTAGGATGTTTTTCCAAGCTGAAGATTGTAACAGCTATGGTCCTTAAGATTTTAAAGCTGCACCAAGCTGAAGCACATCTGATTTCATTTCAGTTCTCTTTTTTATTTTATTTTTAAAAAGCTTATTCTGTGATTCTGTATTCTGCTGCCTGCCTGCTGCTCAGGCACTGTGTCCAGAGAGGGGGGCCAGGGGCTGTGGCCAAACTTTTGCTGTTTGGTTCAGATTACCTCCATTTCAGCAATGGCCACAAGATGGCACAGAGGCCCCTCGTAGTAAATTATGGGTGTGATCACTGAAGAAATGGGGGTTTTAGGTTCCCTGAATGCAAGTTGAGCAAAAGCTGCTTAACAATTAAATCTAGGCATACCTGGATGACCATGAGACCTGGGCTTCAAGCTGTTTCTGGGGTGTGCCAGCCCTTTGAGGGATAGTCTGCATCCCATCTTGTTTTGACATCCAGAGCAGCCCTGTGATGGAGGGCTGCAGTGATGCTGAGCAGTTAACAGGAGCTGGGAAAAGGTAGAGATTAGTCAATGTCTTATTCAAGGGCTCTCTTTTGTGGTACCCCATCTTAAACATAGGGACAGGTAAATTCTTCAAAAGGCTGGGGAATGCCTTATTTCACAGAATCATAGAATAATCTGAACTGTAAGGGACATCTGGAGATCATTTCACCCAACACCCCTGCTAAAGCAGGCTCATTCAGATATCGTGTATTCATTATCACTCCCCTATTTTTATTAAATAAACACACTATACTTTGTCTTAATGTCCACACCTACACTTTATAATATATTACACTTTGACCATTCCACACAAAAAAACCTCAATACAAACAAAAATAAAAAGTACCTTACCCAATCAACAAATTTCTCAATCCATAAATATCATATTCCCCATTCCCCATATTCCATTAACAATCTCAAATCCCCCAACTCACTACACTAATAATCACCTCAAAACTAAATACAAATAACTTACCCCCTACTTAAAACTCAAAAAATACCTTTACCACCAAAACACAAAATACAAAAAAAACCACCAAAAAACACAAAAAACAAAACCACCAACAAACAACACACCAACACCCCCAACAAACACCACCCCACCAACAAACCCCCCCCACCAACCCCACACCAACCAAACCACACACAAATACCTAACCCCACCCACCCCCAACCCACCACACCACCCACCCCACACCACACCCCCACCCCAACCCCCCCACCCACCACCCCCCAACCCCCACCCCCACCCCCCACCACAACCCCACCCCACACCACACCCCCAACCCACCCCCCACCACACCCCCCACACCACCCCACCCCCACCAACCCCCCCCACCCCACACCCACCCCCCACCCACACCCCCACCCCCCCCCCACCCCACCCCCAACCAAAAACCCAACAAACCAACCACCCAACACCCAACCAAACCCCAAACCCACCCCACACAACCCACAAAAACAAAACCAAACAAACACAAACCCAAACAACACAACACACCAAACAACAAACACCCAACCATCCAACAAAACAACCCAACAACCCCACCCCTACCACCACACAACCTCCCACCCACCAAACCACATCCAACCCAACCCCACAACATACCAAACAACCAAACAAAACAACCAAACAACCCACAAACCACCACCAAACCCCACCACCAACACCCCACCAACCCCCACCCACAACAAAACCCCACACCCCCCAAAAACAACCCACACCAACAAAACACCAACCCAACCCACCCACAAACAACCAAAAACAAACAACAAACCACCCACCACAACACCAACAACCAACAAACAATAACAATACAAACCCACAAACCATCACCCCCAACCCCCCCACAACCTACCCCCACCCCCCCCCCCCCCCAACACTCTATCCCCACCCTTCATCATCAAAAATATTCACACATCACCTATTCCAACATCCTCAAAAATCCTCTCTCAATTAAAACAATACTTCATCTCCACAAATTTCAGTTGCTCTCATTTTATTCTTCTTATAACCCCATTATTATAAGAAAAACTATAATTCTACTTCCCATTTAGTTTCAAACCCATATACCTCTTGAAGTACGAGAAAAAAAGTAAAAGGATGTAAATTAATCACAATTGGAGGGATAGAAACCTTTAAGATTCAATTCTTAAAACAAAATGTTCTCTCTGCAGCATTCTTGCAGGTGTGTTTCTGCTCTTCTCTTCGGCTTTGCTTTGGAGATAACACACCCACACACTGACCTTGGCTAAGTTATAACAAACTCTCTACTTATTATCGTTCTTCCTTTTGCCAGGGGGGTCTGGAGAAGGCAGGGAAGAGGGAGGCAGCAGGACAGCTTTCCTGGCTTTGGCCAGGAGGGGTTTGTGCTGTTTCTGTTAATTGTAATTTGTCAATATTGTAAACACTGTATATTTTTATATAGTTTATGATCAAATTTATAAGCCAGAAATCTGACAAAATATGAATATAATTTATTAGATATCAAAATTATTTTTCTGAGCTAATTTGATTCAGGTTCGTTTGCCTGGTCGATGATAGGTTGATTACACACAATAGGACTCTAATGAACAATGGAATAACAGTCTAGAAAATCAGAAACTTGGAATACAGAGGAACAAGCTGGAAACTCTTATAATGCAAAACCAAACAGCTATACCACCTCAGAAGGCAGGACAGACCCTCCTGGCTACACTGTGGAGTTAAGCCACAGAGAAACAGTCTCTGAATTTTAGAAATAACCAAGTAAATTAGCTTTAGTTACTCACGAACAGCTTCCTTTATCAATCCTACATTTCACAGGTGAACTGGAACCTGAGAAAGATCATGATCAGCATTTAGAGATTTTTCAAGTGAGGAGAGACAGCCTGCACAGCTGTACCTAGTTCAGGAGCAACAAAGGAAACTGAGGAAAGTAGACTGCTCAATGCCTGAGGGCATCTGTACTTAGTCATGAAGTACTTTGTCATGAGTGTCCAAGTAACACCACAGTCTCCTTGAGGTCCTCTATTTGCAGTCAGCAAAGTTCACCTCAGTGGGTACTACTTAAAAAAATGTGAAAATGACTGTTAAAGAGAAGCCTGTTAAATCCTCTGACATGGCCAACTGATTTTACTGATGGCTAGCACTGACCAGAGCTTTACTGTCTCTCTTACCAATTCATGGCCTGTGAGTAAAAAACCCAACAAAGCTAAGCTATGATGTGCAAGTATCTGTCTTAAGACTGTAACAGCTCATTGTTGGAATAAGACTATTATAAAGTCATCTGGAGGAAAAAACTCATACATAAAAATGCATGTTGCCATGCAGCAAGTGCTAAAGAAAGAACCACAGGATTTAAAGCTTAATTAATTTTCCATAGCAGCTGGGAGTGCTTCAGGAACAAGGAAATTCAGGTGTACCAGGGTTAATTAAGCCTTGTTTGCTAGAAATCTGGAGCTTGCAGTTGATGACTTTGATGTCTGAGGGGGTACAGAGTCCAGCTGCTATTTTTTGTGCTTACAACATGTAAGGGCATGCTGACCCAGAAAACTTCTCACGCTTACCTGTGTAATGTATGCTACAGCTTCTCTGAGTTGAATGTGCACTCTCTACATGGAATTTGTACTCCACGTAGATGCACCAGACCAGCATAAGTGCTGGTGTTTGTAAGAGGACATAGCTGGATGGAGATTTGTACATGCTGATGTCATACCAGCTAAAAAAACAAACTAAACCAAACCAAACCAAACCAAAACCCAAACAAACAAACAAAACCCTTCTCCACTTCTTTGGTTTGTTAGAACTAATGTGCCAGGCTGTGGTGCATTAGATTGGCATTGTAGAGAATCTGAAGAGATTTTGACAGACACAGGTTAAACCGGTTACTTTATCTCTTTGAGATTCAGTTCCCTGAAGATAAAACTTGATGTATCCATTGGGTGAAAGGAAAGCAAAACAGGACCTGTTGGTGGAAGCCTCAAATACTATGGTGAGTCAATAACCATCAGAGCATGTAAGTATAAACATGAATGCCTATCATTCATCCATACAGTCTCAGCTTCTTAAACTCCCACAGAGAAGAACTGAAGCATGATGGCCAGCTTGGTTCTTTTGTCCCCCCATGATAGTGCATGTAAATGGCAATTCTGGATGTTGGTGGCATTCAATAGGAAATATTATTGCAATTAGATCACACCTTCCTTTGGCATGTTTCTCTCATCAAAGGCATTAATATTTGTCTCATGGGATACAAATAGCTAAGAAGAGCTGAGTTCTCACCAAGGTGCTGAAATGATTGCTAATTTCTGAGTGCTTTTCAAATGATCCATGAAAAAGATGAACATAAAGGTCAAAAAGTTATGATCTGTGTCTGTGATGCAAAGGACAGCTTTCTAGTCTAGCAGGTGCTGAAGCAAGTAGGAACATCTCATTTCAGAAGCTGACACAATTATGGATTAGGTTGGATTAGAGAACATTCAGTTAATTTTTCTATTTCTCTCTCGTGTCCCACCCCAGTTGCCTTTGCCAGTTATTACAAAAACTCACTGGTTTCAAGTGACTGGTGAAAGAACCTCTGAATTCTGATGGCAGTGGACTGAGTCATTGTCACTTTTGACCTTCACAAGTCCTGGAAGCAGTCTGTATCTTGAAAAGATTTTTGATTGCTGTCACCAAACAGAATGCTTGCTCTCAGGGAAAGGACAGAAACTTCCTTCTTATCTCACACCAGAGGAAACAGTATTAGCCCTGCTAACACAGCCACTTATGCTGCTATCTTCTTCAGCATCAGATTTTGCCTATTGTATTTACAGTAACAAAATATATTACACACTACTGCTTTGCCTGTGACTTTAGGGGAAGTTTGAACAGCAACGGCCAGGGGTGCAATTCACTTAGATATGATCCAAAACATGCAGTTCAGAGATGAATAGTTAGTGTAAAATCAAATGGCAGATCGATGTGGCAGAAGGATCAGTCTAATGTGCTTGTCATCGTTTTCACATCTGTTGGCTGTGGTATCTTCCTTATATACTAGCAGAGCTGCTTATCTAGAGGTATTGTAGCAACTCTCTGAAGGTTTTGTCACCTCCTTTAAAAGTCATTTGCAGCTCTAGATTAAAATAGTGATGAACATTGGGGAGTAAAAATGATGTGGTATTATGTGTTTTCTGAAGTTGCCTTGCTAGCAAGTCATAACTCAAAATTAATGAAATTAATAGAAGGGCTCTGGAGTTGAGCTCATCTTAGGATGGGAGAGGATGCAGCTTCCTCCTGTACTGAGACCCTGTGGCCATGGAAATCAATAACCACCTGTAAGAACAGGAGTGTCTATACAGGAGTGTCTATGGCATGTATATGTGTGTGTCCACATATACATGAGAGAAGGAGGTATCCCTGTCATAACCCTGTCCTTCCCTTATCCCACCTGAGGGTATACCCAAAACCCCCAGGGCTTTTTCTTTCCCCCTTCCCACTGCTAGGCAAGTCTCAGGCTGGCCAGGTCTGAGACTGCCCCCCAACCCTTTCTCCTCCTGGCATTAGGCCTAGATAGGCCTAAGAGGCCTTGAGATACTCCCCGGCATGACCCGATAAGAGAGCATCTCCCACGGGAGCAGAGAGGGAAGAAAGAGAAAGAGAATGACTTTGCAGATGGCTTTATAGCGGGCAGGATTTATGGGTAGAAATACGCTGTTTCCTGTGTCCACCTGATTGGGTGGACATTCGGGACACCAGAGGTGTAGCTCATGTGGCAGCAACAGGAGGCACCCAGCCTAAACTGCCACAGAGGTTGAAGATATAACTCACAACTGAAAGCCTATGACAGTGACAAGAGTTACAGAAGATGATATATCCTAAGGCTCTTCAGCAGTGAGAGTTCATTTTTAGGTCTTGTCAGATTATTCATATTTCACTTAGTATGACAGTCTTTGAACTAAGATTACCTTCACTTGATCTGTGCGACTCAGAAAGAAGACAGGTAACAATAGGATTCTAAATTTTGAGAGCCAAGCTAAATTCTGATGAAATTAGTTGGCACAATAGTACCTGAAGACCCAAATGTGGAATAATGAAAGCGAAGCAGTTTTGCACGGGCTCTGAGATTATAGATTTAAGTAGCTAGCAACATACATCCTGTGGTATGTTCTAAAGAAAACTGTATGTATCTAAGTGAAGTGTAGCTATCTAAGTACTTATACCTAAGTTACATCAAAATGCAAAGGGAGAGGAAGAAAACCCGCAAGTAATTGGTTATGAATATTTTCCTTGCTAAACTGTACCAACTATATCAGGAGGATGTGTATATCCAGGGAGGCTTGATTCCTTTAACCTAGCTTAAGCAATATTGCCCTGACTTGTTCATCTCTGATGTTTTTGGCCATCTGGGCCACAACAACCCCAGGCAATGCTACAAGCTTGGGCAAGAATGGCAGGAGAGCTGTGTGGTAGAAAAGGACCTGGGGGTGCTGACTGGCAGAATCACAGAATCACACAATCACAGAATTAACCAGGTTGGAATAGACCTTTGAGATCACCAAGTCCAAACTATCACCCAACACCACAGAAGGGCAACAAGGCTGGTGAGGGGTTTGGAGCACAAGCCCTAGAAGGAGAGGCTGAGGGAGCTGGTGTTGTTTAGCCTGGAGAAGAGGAGGCTCAGGGAAGATCTTACTGCTCTCTAAAACTACCGAAACTTGGGTGTTGGTCTCTTCTCCCTGGCAACCAGTGACAGAACTAGAGGACACAGTCTCAAACCAAGGGAGGTTTAGGCTGGATGTTAGGAAGAAATTCTTCCCAGAAAGAGAAATTGGGCATTGGAATGGGCTGCCCAGGGTGGTGGCGGAGTCACCGTCCCTGGAAGTGTTTAAAAAAAGACTGGATGAGGCATTTGGTCCCATTAGCCGGCAGTGTGCCCATGTGGCAGAGAATGTCAACAGCATCCTGGCCTGCATTAGTAGTAGTGTGGCCAGCAGAAACAGGGAGGTGATTGTCCATCTGTGTTCAGCATTGGTGAGGCTGCACCTCGAGTGCTGTACTCAGCTCTGGGCACCACAGTACAAGAAGGACATTGAGGCGCTGGAGCAGGGACAGAGAAGGGCACTGAGGTGGTGAGAAGCCTAGAGAACAAGGGCTGTGAAGAGCAGCTGAGGGAGCTGGGGCTTCTTAGTCTACAAAAGAGGACGTTTGAGGGGAGACCTCATTGCTCTCTACAACTACCTGAAAGGAGGGCATAGGGAGGTAGGCACTGGGCTCTTCTCACAAGTAAGTAACAACAAAATGGGAGGGAATGGCCTCAAGCTGTGCCAGAGGAGGTTCAGACTGGACATTAAGAAAAACTTCTTTCATGGAAAGGATTGTGAGGCACTGGAACGGCTGGCCAGGGCGATGGTTGAGTTGCCATCCTTGGATGCATTTAAAGGCTATCCTAGGTCTGGTGCTTGGGGACATGGTGTACTGACAGACTTGGTGGAGCAGGTGAAATGGCTGTGCAATCTTAGGGCAAAATACAAACTATTCTATGCAAATTAGGAGGCAACAACTTGGAAAGCAGATAGCACTCAATTACAGTGGGGGGAGGCTCGATAAGAACTGTTAAACCCAAAGGGCGGTGAATTAATTACTCACAGCTAGTTTTACCCATATGGGGGACACTGCTGCTGCTGTTTTAGCTTTGGGGCACTCTCGTAGGGTGCGGCACGGCAAATTGCCGGCAAGGAGAGTTCACCGCATGGTGCCAGGCTAATCTGGCTTCAGCAGACGGTGGGTAGTTAACGACACTCTTTGTGATGGGTGCTTGCTTGGTTTCTGGGTAAACTGAGGCGCGGCATGATTCTGGTGGCAAGGGGAAGCAGACTAGGCTTGTGGCTTTTAGGTTTACATGTGTATGGGCTCGTGGCTTTATCCCAGGCTCTGGACCAGTCACTCGAGGCAGGGCAGGGCAACTCAGGCAGCTTGTATGAGATGGGTCCAAGTATGCTTGAGCAAGGCAAGGCAAGGCAAGGGCGACTACCTAGTCACTTGTATATATGCAAACTGCCAGAGATCGGTTGGTCCAATGGGGCACTGAAGCTAACGCTAGCTGCCCAATGGAAAGCATTCTGCCAGGCTGTAACCATAAAAGGCAGAAGGAGCGACCTTGTATCTGTGGGAGCAGTGGTCAGCTTACCAGAGAGGCCGGAGTCCTGTCCCCTTTGTTCCTTTTCCTGCATTGCCCTGTTTTTCTGCAGGAAGGAGGGGAGAGAAAGGAACCCTGTCTAGACATCTTAAGGCCTGTCTGGCATGATGAAGACAGGAGTAGAAGAAGACAAAAGGTGGGAATTGGGAATCAGATTAAAAGGTCCAAGCTGAACAAGGAGATCCAAACTAGGAACTGGCTTAGCTTGGCAGAATATTGAGAAGAGATAAAGAATTGCTAAGAGGAGAGAAGATGACTGGCTTAGCCGCAGTCAGATACAAATTGTTTAATGTAACATGATGGAGACATGCCCTTTTTGAGCTGATTCACTGCTGTGCAAAAGTACCAAGGTAGTTCTGAAAGCAGTGTGTGTTTTGGACAAAGTACCCTGATGGACTGCTGATGTCCTGGGGCTCCTTTGTGGTTTTTAGACCTGGCAGTTTTTCCTGGCCTGAGCACTTGCTGTTGTGTTTTATTGAACAGTACAGATATAAATGTAGTTAAATCTCTTCCTGTTGTGTTTTAAGTGACCCTCTTGTTTTTTTTTTTCTTCCCCATGGACAATGCAGATGAATTTTTGGCATTTGGCTTTCCTCAGTATTTCAGTGTTATGAATGTTTCAATGGAGCTTGAAAAAACCCACAGGATCATATATGGTGCAAGGAAATGAGTTGGCAGATTCTCAAGATAATTAGGCAGCAGAGCAGAGACCATTTTTTTCTTCTGAACTGGTATGGATCTGAGCAAGGAGACTGTTACCGTTCTAATTTACCAAAGAAGCTCTGGCAAACTAATTATTATCAGGCGTTCTTTGGCAGCTACTTATGCCATAGTGGGTGTAGGGCAGACAATAAAATGAAATGGGCTGCAGAGCTTTGGCTTCAGGCTGGATTTATTTTTGCTTCCATAATTCAGCAGGAGCTTTGCCATTGCCATAGGAGGACATGGATCTTTTGTTCACAGTGGGTTCAGTATAAGACATGGAGTGGTGTTACCTTCTATTGTGGACTTTTGTGGTACATCGAACTGCCTTCTGTGGGACAGGAAAAGGTTCTGTGCAGTTCTTAGGAGTGAATTTTAGAAATTAGCATTCTCTGTATCACCTACATTCCAACTCTCAATTCCCACTTCTCCTGTTGGATTATATGATCTATCTTGCTTTTGTTACAGTGAAACGAACTGTTTTCAGCTCAGAACTTCATTTTTCTTGTATCTAGCTGCATCCCAATTTCTGTCTCACTGTTGATACCAGAGGTTGCTTCTGACTGCCACAGTTTTAGACATCTGAATGCTGCTATGGAGGTGCAGGATCTCTCATCCTGTTGCCTTTTAAAGCTGAGTTCTGACTTTTAAATTGTACTGATAAAATAGAAAGAGCGTAATTCTTATGGCAGTTGAGTACAAGGCATGTTTGAGTACTTTTACAATATTCCAACTGCACTGCCTTGCTGGCAAACCTTGACACTTAGGTTTGCTACGTGGCAGCAGGATGAACCTTTAGGACACTGCTAGGACTTTATCCACTAGGTTTGTCTGTAGTAAAAAAAAAAAAAATCTTGTTGTGATGTTTGAAGTCTCCTTCAGAGTCACACAGCATTCTGAGAACTTTTTTTTATAGTATTACACCTCTGATGGAGGCATCTGCCGTGACATTGTATGGGGATATATACCCAAACCCTGCCTGAGGTTTGATTTGCATCTTTATACAAAGGAAAAGCACCTTGCAGCAGTTTCTTTTTCTTCTTCTATTACTTGCAATTATTAGTAATTCTAAAAAAAAAACCAAAAAATATTACTGTTCATGTTTCTTAATGTCAGGAAAATAAATTCAGGAAAATTTAGTTCCAGAGGATTTTAAAACTTCATAAGTCGATCGTAAGATAATTCAAGCATCACATTAGCCTTTTGGTGGAAATAAAAGGTTTGTAGTCTGTCCAGCTCCATGCATGAGGAACACGAGATCTGTCCTTTATGTGACATGCTCTCTTCAGGAAAATATATAGAAGAACATATGAAGTTATTAGGCTATTATGGTTTATATGTTGTATCTTAGGGTATTATGGCTTATATGTTGTATGTACAGCTCCAGAATGAACTTGGACTGTGCTTGAAGACATAGAGATGGCTCCACACCTAAAGAGCTGAGCCTTTTCTGAGGTCAGCTGGGTAGAGCTGGGATGGCAGCAAGTTGTTTATGCACATACAGGAAAGCATGGGTGTGACATGACTGGTGCTCAGGTGTTTTTCCTGGTTGCACACTAGGAGCTGGAGTGGAGTGTGTAACTTGTCAGTGAGACACCTAAACATGCAGTGTATGCTGAATGAATTTAGGGAAATCTCATGGCCTGTGCGCCACCAGAAGTTGGTTGACCACAGTTGTGGCTTTTCCAGTCTGTGGATGGACAATGGTTCTGTGTCGTGGAGAGGGGATTATTAGGGATAGAGGATTCTGGTTATTAATTATGAATTATGAAATATGAATTATGAAAATTATTAATTATTTAAATTGTGAATAACTATTAATTACCTTATGTATATTGATTTGAATGCATGATTGTAAATATATAGTCCATAACTGGTTCAGTGTATACAATTATACCCAATTAGAATATTTACAGAATCGGTTTCTAATTAAGGGAACGAAAGGTGCAGTTCTGCCGCTTCTCCACTAGATGGAAACTATACAAGACACTTGGCGGCTGCAACTATGTACAGAGATATTTATAATGTTATCACGAGGCAAGTTAAGCTAGAAATATCACGCAGCTACACGCAGGTGCTTTAAATAGAATGTTACTGAATGTTGCACACATGGAAAGATACATTCTGTCTTTTCTAGCAAGGCAAGTTGCTGGGTTATGCAGGCTGGTTGCTGCTTGTCTGCCTGGGCTGGTCCCATCCGAGCGGTGCTTTTCTTTCTCCTCCCACCTCCGTGGGTGGGGGCAAGGCTTACTTTCTCGTCCCTCAGTTGTGGGGAGGTGACAGTTCCCAGTAGGCAGGGCTGGTCATGTCTGATCTCGGAGATGGGTTTCGGGGGAAGAGTGCGGTGACACGGCACTTTCCCCTCGGCTCGGCTCAAGCTGACAATGCCAGATCTCAGCGACTGCTTTCCATTAAAGTTACAATGCAGCAGTCTTTGACTTCAAAGGAGGGGATGTTTTCTCTCCCTCTTTCTCTCGGGGAAAATCCCGGGTGCTTTGCCCTGACAACTTAAGACTGTGGAGCGGCTACGGCTCCTTTTCTCTCCCGCAGACGGCGGGGGTTATGCAAGATGCGTTTCTGCTTGATTAGCTGCTTAATTAGCTTGCAGCAGATCTGGACTGCCAGGCTTGGGCTTGGTCCTTCCCCTTCTGGGCTACAGCTTACCCTCTCTTGGGGCTTCCTCAGTCCTTTCTACTGGGCTTACGACGCTGGCTTTCTGCATCAGCGAAGGGATCATCCTGTTTGCTGGTTCCTTGAGCAGCTCAGTGAGTTGGCTTCTGTCCGTATTGCAGAGGCTTCCAGTATGCTTGCGTGTGAGAAGGCTTACAGCTTATGCAGCGTGAGCTTACGTAGTGAGTGAAGGCAAAAGGAGAGAGCAAGGTAGTAAACAAATGGAGTAGTACTTATAGATTCTCGAGGCTGGTTCTGGCCAATGGGCACACTTGTCAACAACCTGCTTCAACCTATAGAAAGGATGAAGCTAGAATTATGCCCTTAGATGGAAAGAGCATGAGCATGCCATGCAATAGGTGCATGCAGTTGTTTACCCCTTAGGAGACAGGTTGGCGCCTGGGCCTTTGTCCTCCTCTCCTGAAAGGAGGGTGGAAGGGGGGACATACCAAAACATGTTGGGACAAGTTGGCTGGTATCTGGGGGCATAATTCTGGGCATTAGGTACCTTTACTACACTCTGAAAGTACAAAAAAGGCGTGAAATATAGATTAATAACTCCAGTGTAGAAGATCTTGATGTTTGCCCCCCTAAGTGTAAGTCATGCCATTTGGAGAATCTCTGAATGGTGGAGCACAAACTCTATTCCATATAACCCAGCTGCTGCTCTTTTTAATTTTTCTCTTTCATAAAATGAATGAATTGTACCCATGAGTTTCATTTAGCATTACCATTTCTTTCTTCCCTATAAATTCTTTGATAAGTTGCTTCATATAAAAAACATTGTGGAGTTGAGGTTGTTTTTTCTTTTAGTTTTTTGAACAGAAGTCCAAAGGAAAGAATTTATAAAGCCTGATAATCTCAGTTTAGTTTGCCTTTTAATTAATTTTTATTTCAGTTGCTCAGTTTCAGGAAACCTAAGGTGATTTGCAGCAAGAAATAGAAAATGGAAGCATTGTGAATTCTGTTTCAAAAGAAAAGAAGTCATGAAAACAAGCCTCCTTGGAGAGCACTGCTTACATTCACAATGAAACTTTTTTATCCAAGTTTCTTTTAATGAAAATAATTTGCCTTACTTGTGCTTCTATTACTGTGATAGATGGATAGTTTGAATGCTGTTCAGGACCACTGGGTCAGTGCACTTGGCTGCAAGGAGCTGGAACCTGAGTTTTATCATCAGTGAATGTCCTTATCCACTGCATTTGCTTGAACCAGAGAAACACAGGGCAAAATCAAACCAGCAAAACCCCACTTCTTTACTTATACATAATTAATGTGGCCCTAGATGTTTCTTCTGTAGATCATAATTCCTAATTAGTAAGAAATTACTCTAGTAATTATTTCCAAGTGATAGAAATGGCCATTATCTGACTGTTGTTTAACTGTAAGGAATAAGGAAGAGGCCCAGTCCTGGGATCAGTTCTAGTGCTTGGGAGGCAGATGGAAAATGGAATCCATAGAGGAAAAGTGTGAACAAAACAGAAGGCAGCTTTCTGCCTTCCTGTGGTCTGCTGTATGCAAAGTGTGAAAGAGAGTAATTTTTATGCTATCTCTTCCATGCCCTCAATTTTTCGGTCTTCCTTCTCTTGACTTTCTGTGCTGATATAAGGTCTGGTAACCTATGGCAAGTTCCACATCAGAGCATGTTGTGGGGCTACTGTCGTGGAGAGGGTGAATAGGGAAGAAGGATAGTGATGATTAATTATGAATCATGAAAATATGAGTTATGAAATTATTGTTTATTATTATTAATATTCAATTAATTACTTTATATATATTGATTCGGATGCACGGTTGTAATAATATAGACCATAAATGATTTAGTATTTAGAATTATACACAATTATAATATTTACAGTTAATTTCTAATTAAGGGAACGAAAGGGTGCAGTTCCGCTGCTTGTCCACTAGATGGAGACTCGACAAAGTGCTTGCGGCTGCTAGCTATGTAAGAGATGTTTATAACGTTATCACGAGGCAGGTTAAGCTGGAAATATCACGTGGCTATGCACGGGCGTTTTGAATAGAACGTTACTAAATGTTACACACATGAAAGACACATGCAGCGAGACAAATTGCCGGATCACGTGGGCTCGCTAGGTATCTGCTTCTGCCCGAGATTGGCCCCGTTCGGGTGGCACTTTCTTTTTCCCTCCCGGCTCTGGGGGGGGGAGGGGGGGGCAAGGTTGGCTTTCTCTTTTCCGCGGTCTGCGGGAAGGGCAGTTCACTTCTTTGTTCTCCCGAGGTCTGCGGGGAGGGGGACTGGCTCCCTGACCGGAGGACGGCTCAGGAGGGCCAGGTCTTTTCGGTGCTCAGCCCTATGATCGAGGATGGTTTTCCTGTAGGCAGGTCTCCGGTGGGGGGTGCGGTGACGCGATGCTTCCCCCCCTCGGCTCGGCTCAAGGTGAGCTGACTGCTGCTTCTCTTGGTGACTGCTTCCATTTAAATTATAATGGTACAGTCATTGCCTTGACTTCAATGGAGAGGCTAATCTTTGCTCTCTCTTTTCCCTCAGGGAAAATCCCGGGTGTTTCGCCCTGATACGGGCTGCGGAGCAGCTACAGGGGGCGGCTCCTTTCACTCCTGCAGTCTGCGGGGCCACGCAAGATGCGTTTCTGCTTATTTGGCTGCTTAATTAGCTTGCAGCGTTTCTGGATAGCCAGGCTTGGGCTAGTCCTTCCCCCTTTGGGTTACAGCTTACCCTCTTTGGGGGCTTCCCTCACTCCTTTTCGACTGGGTCTATGGGCCTCTGGTGACGGGGTCATCCTTTGCGGGTCCTCGATGCACACCCCGTGGGCTGGCTTCCATGTTTGCAGAGGCTTCCAAGTATGCTTGCGTGAAAGGCTTATAGCTACACAATCGTGAGTTGCATGATGGGTGAAAGCAAAGGAGAGAGCAACATGGCACCAAAATGGGGCAATACTTACAGACACTGAGGCTGGACTTAGCCAATGGGCACACTTGCCAACAACCTGCTTCCACCTATAGAAAGGTGAAGCTAGAATTATGCCTGTAGATGGACAGAGCATAGGCATCCCATTGAGATGGGTGCCTGCTTCTTGTTTGCCCCTTAGGAGACAGGTAGGCACCTGAGCCTTTTGTCTTCCCTTCCTGAAAGGAGGGTGGAAGGGGGACTTCCCAGAACATGTTGGGACAAGTTAGCTGGTATCTGGGGGCATAATTCTGGGCATGTGATGCCTTCACGACAGCTACATAGGCACCCAGGCAGGTTCGGGTATGAGCCGCCTTCACCTTTCCCCTTTGCTGATGGAGATAGGGTTTTGGCAGGAAGGCAGACAAAGGAACCAGATGTCAGCCTGTCTGGAGAACTGGATATGGCCAGGGATCCTCCGGACACCTCTGGCCAAATAATCAAAAGCACACATGTCCACGTGTACCTAATCATCTGCCCGCATATATAACTCCATGTGAACCCTACCATATTAGGGAAAATTCATAGCCATGGGTTATTAAGTCTGGCCTGGGGGAAATGAGAGCTAAGCCTCGTGCCTCACGTGTTTCAAATAGCCTCTGACACATGCAGTTGCCTGAGAACACGTGTGCAGTTTGTGCACCGTACAGCATTTTGAATTGATTGGCTAAATTTGAATAGGTAATCTGCCATTGGGCTGTTCAGCCTTCAAAAAGGGAATTTATATAGGATGACTTGAAAAGTCTATGCCTGTCGTTAGTGGATTCTGGACTGTGTTAAGTATGTGCATTCCTGTGCTCCTGTTTTCATGGCAAACAGCTCTTTGTTCCGGCAGCAATGTGTTTACAACTACCAAGATCTTTGCCATAGCAGCTCATTCTCTCACATTTCCTCTCTTTTGGGATTTACCATTTTGGATTATATTGCCTGTTGGATTGCAAATAGCAACTCCAGGTAGTGCATTATCCAGCGTTTTTGTGACTAACTGGCTAATTCACCTAATTGTTTCTAAAGGTTTTAAAGCTTAGCCTTATCCATTGCTTGGCTCTGTGTCTAAGCTGAGGGGTCCATTTCATGAACCAAGTTGTCATTGAAGTTTGTCTTTGCATATATAAATTTTTTCCTGTTTGTTCCTCTTAATTCCAAGTTTCTGATTCTTTATAGACTATTATCCTACTGTGTTAATGATATCTTCTGTGTGTCATTAACCTGCCATTGACCAGGCAAACGATCCTGATTAATTACTTCAGGATAATAATTTTTCCATATTCAATAAATACTAATTCATATTTTATGATATTCCCAGCATATTAATAAATAAAATTAAATTATAAAACAGAACATGCTGGCAGCTCCATATGCAGCAGTGCAGCTGGAAATTAGCCTATACACCACCTGTGTGCCTAATCCTTTCGTATACCTGCTGCTTATCCTGCACCATTCTTGTCACCATACCCAGTGCCATACCCAGCGCAGTACCAGGCAGTTTACCCAGTGGTTTATCCAGCAAGCCTGCCAGCCCAGTTTGGCAGTTTAGGCTGGGTGCCTCCTGTTGCCACCACATAGGTCACACCTCTGCTGTCCTGAATGTCCACCCAATAGAGGTGGACACAGGAAACAGCGTATTTCTACCCATAAATCCTGCCCCCTATAAAACCATCTGCAAAGTCATTCTCTTCCATTTTCTTCCTTTTTCTTCCCTCTCTGCTCCCTGGGAGATGCTCTCTTATTGGGTAACGGTGGGGGAGTATCTCAAGGCCTCTTAGGCCTGTCTAGGCCTAATGCCAGGAGGAGAAAGGATGGGGGGGCAGTCTCAGACCTGGCCAGCCTGCGACTTGCCTAGCAGTGGGAAGGGGGAAAGAAAGAGCCCTGGGGGTTTTGGGTATACCCTCAGGTGGTAGAAAGGAAGGATTAGGAAGCCTTTGGGTGTTATGTGAGGGGCTCTGTATGCTTTGGGATGTTCTTTGCCACTATGCTTTGTAGTCATTTGTAGTTTCACCAATCCCTTTTCCATTTAAACTTTCCATCACTCTCCAATCCGTTTGTGTGAGTGTCATTCTTTTGTCCCTCTCGGGGCAAGAGACGATCTGTCTGGCCTCAAACCAGCACACCCAGTCTGAACCAACCATTCACTGTGGGAAAGGCAAATCAGGGAAAGGGACTGTCGTTTCTAAACCTGACAGGAACTCCCTGGCAAACAGTGACACAGATTTGAGCTCAGATGAGAGCACAACAGGACAGTTGTATGTTCATCCAGTGATTAAGCAGGAGATCACACAAGGTCACTGCGGCAGAACATCCACAGTAACATGTACTCCACCCTACTCCATCTCAAATCTGACCAAGCTATAGGAAAGTTATGCCTGGCAGATGGATGAGGCTGTTACAGATTTTGTGTACAGGGTCTCAACCGTGAGGAGTGACCAAATTTTCCTGAGCACTGAGGAAGTGAAAGAGTATTGGGGGCATGACATTTATTTAAGCCCAGGGCCAGAAGGGAACTATTCTTTGACATCATGAGTTGCTTATTGGGCCAGCAGACTCAACGAGCTCGATAGGGCAGAACCAAGGGAAGTGACAGTGTGCAACTCAGCTGAAATGTCAGCTGCCATCAAGAAATTAGAATCCATACAAATCATCTATGTCAAAATGTTACTTGCTTCTTCCCTGAATGCTCCGATCGAGCCAAAGTGACTCAAACTGCTTATCAGGCCCCTGCCAGCAGGTTTGCAAGGACACACCAGTGAGATAAAAAAGCAGATCAAGCAGGTGACTGAACGAAATCAGGATTGAAAGCAGGATGGGAACAAGATTCGAGAGCATGTCATGACCTGGTGTGAGTTGCTAGTGGACTTATCCCTTCGCAGCAGAGACTGGCTACTCTGACCATGGTGGATTGCACAAAGACAGCCACGTGGCACCACCACGTGGCAAGAAATGGGAAGTGCAACAAACAATAGCCTTTCCTCAAGTAAGCCCTCACAATAGCCCAGAGCAAAGTCAGTGCTATCGCGGAAATCCTTGAAGAAGGGACAGTAGCTGCAGGAGGGATAATTTTCCCTGTAACCTCGAACAATTTCATTCACCACTGGTGAGCTGGTTCCCACAAGCACTTTCCCTGGGACTGCCAGAACACCTTGCAAGGTGCTAGTGCTTACAGCTTTGAATCAAAGTGGGGAATGGAACCAGACCAGAAGCAGCAGTAGTGGGAATTGTAGTGGCAGCTGTAGCAAGAGCCACTCTTACTGCTTCGTACATGCCTTGCAATGGTCTGAAGACTTGGAACCCTTCATCCTGATTCCAACTGGACTGTCACAAACTTCTGTCAACTATCTTATTAATACTGTTGCACAGATAAGTGTTCTAAATATATAGGAGGTGGAGTGCTTAAAAATACAGCCATCCCCGAAGAAGATAAAGCTCCATGGTGTCACAGGTACACCCAACACCTGCCATCTGGTCAGGACCAGACTATGCCTTCCAGGAGCCAAATATAGCCCCATAGTGGAGTTTGCACTAAGTGACTCTCCAAGGAACATCTTGGGCTTTGATGTTCTGCCCGGGAAAAGGTGGCGTCTTTCTAATGGTGCACGATGGTGTTTCAGCTCCTATGGGGCGGAAGCTCGAGGGACAAGGACTGATTGGGTTAACCTTTTACAAACTGCCCCAGCTTTACTCCAATCCAAAACTACCTGTGTCTGCCAACATCCCTTACCAACGGCAGCCAAGCAAGACATCTCTGAGGTAATAGTGGACCTGGAGAAGAATCATCACCTGAACACACTCCACATACAACTCTCCAATTTGGCCAGTTAAGAAACCTGATGGGCAATGGAGATTCACCATTGACTATAGCTGACTGAATACCAATACGGCTCCTCTCACATTGGCAGTCCCAAGCCTGACCTCTGTGATGAATCACACAACTGGATGGCAGCGATGGACATCAAGGACATTTTCTTCATGATCCCACTGCGAGAGGAGGACAAGACCCAGTTTAGCCTCACCTGGCAAGGTATTTAATACACCTTCAATAGCCTTCCACAGGGATATGAACACACACCTACCATTGCACACAACACCTTGGCAGCTTTACTAGACACTATCACAGTCCTGAAGGGTATGTTGTCTATCAATATAGACAATATCTTAATTGGTGGGGATGACAAGGACCAGGTTGGCTTAATTGTGGCAGCCATCTGGGAACTGCTAACCAAAAATAGGTTACAGATTCCACCTACTAAGTGTCGGGGCCCAAGCCAGGAAGTCAAATTTCTTGGTTCCTGGTGAGTAGCGGTAGCAGTAGCGGTGTAGGATGATGCTCTGCAATCCATTGAAAAGGGCGAAATACCCGATAACAAGACAGAATTGCAGAAGTTATGGGGTACCTTGGGCTACTGGAGAAAGCATATTCCAGGCTTCTCTGTAATAGCCCGTGCCCTTTATGACTTGCTCAAAAAGTATAAAATCTGGGATTGGACACCAAGGCATCTTAAATGATGAGCTCAAAGCTTTTCAGAAATCAGGCCCTTTACATACACAAGATGCCCTTAGGGTTGAATGGGGATTTTCAGAACATGCTTCTTATTGTGGGATATTCCAAAGGGTACCCAATGGCCCAAAGAGAGCCCTTTTGCTCTCCTCAATGGCATTCAAGGATCCCGTGTAAAGATACTCAGAGTGGGAAAAGGGACTCCTTTCCCTTACTAGAGCTGTCAAAATGGCAGAGAAGCTGCCCACTACACAAGATATTGCAGTGCAAGGCCATTTCCCTCTGTTCAAAGCAATCCTAAAGGGAACTCCCTCATTTGAGGGAGTAGCCCAGCAAGCCACTGTGAGAAAGTAGTATGCTTATTTGTCAGGGATTGGAGAGCTCATGCTGTTGAAAGAAGGCCCGACCAAAGTTTCCAAATTCCACAGCTTATCAATCCAGACATAACTGTGCTAGAAGCCATCTCCAGTTCAGGTAGCACCTGAAGTGACCACAGACTCCGATACCAAAGGGGTGTGGTTCATGGATGCATTCTCCCACCATGTGGGAGAAAAATGGCATTACAAAGCCACAGCCTTGGAGATTGGCATGGGCCAAACCGTCACCAAAGAGGGTCAGTGCAGTCCCCAAGTAGTGGAATTCTGTGCCCTCATGGTGGCCACAGAGAATGGTGCAGAGACTATCTACACTGATTCTTACACAATCTTTAAGGGTGTCACTGAGTGGATTTGCCAGTGGGAAGCGAATCAGTGGGAGATAGGCCACACCAAAGTATGGAGGGCTGAAGACTGGCAAAGGTTGTTGGAAATCAGCCAGTCCAGACGCATTAAGGTGTGATGGGTCAAAGGATACTCTAAAAGGGACACTCCTGCTGCTGTATGGAATCACAGGTGGATTATTTGGCCAAAATTAACATGGTTGTTGATGAGGGGAAAACCTGGGAAAGGTTGCTGAATGGCTTCATATTAAAAGAGGATACTCAGGATGGTTGGACCTCTATTATGAATGTCAATCTCATGGTTGGCCTGTCTCCATGACAATATTTGAGGCAGTTATTTCAGCTTGTCTGCAGTGCTGGATCAGATTGAAAGCTAATCATCGTAACCTTGCACCAGCTTAACATATCAGGCAGGAGAAGACTCTGTGGATTATGTTTGGCAAGTGGATTATGTTTGGCCTCTATAACCGTCTTATGGCAAAAGGTACATACGGGTGGGGTTGAGGTAGTCTCAGGTTTGGCCATGGCTACATCCATAAGTACTGATACCAGAGCACAATCATGAGATAGTGGCGTTTTCAATATGCAGGGAAAAAGGGAGAAACAGTAGTAGAACCCTCATCTTCCGGAGGGCAAACTTCAGCTTGTTTAAGCAACTTATTAGGAAAGCACCCTGGGTAGCAGCCCTTAAGAACAAAGGGGTCCAGGAGGGTTGGACCTACTTCAAACAGGAGCTCTTGAAGGAACAGGAACTGCAGGTTCCCACGTGCCGAAAGATGAGCCAGTGGTGAAAGTGACCAGCCTGGACGAGCAAACAGCTCTTGAAGGAATTAAGGGAAAAAAAGAGGGTGTATCACCTTTGGAAAGGGCAAAGGCAACTCGTGATACATTTAAGGAGGTTGTTAGATCATGTTGGAGAAAAATTAGAGATGCAAAAGCCCAGTTAGAACTTAAACTGGCCACTGCTGTGAAAGATAATAAAAAGCATTTTTATAAATATTTTCATGCTAAAAAGAGGGGCAAGAAGAACCTCCAGTCTTGATTGGACCTGGAAGGAAACATTGTAACTAAAAATGAGGAAAAGGCTGAGGTTCTCTAAATACCTTCTTTGCCTCAATTTTCAACAGTAAGGCAGAAGGATATCCGGATAACTGGCCTCCTGAATTGGTAGATGGGGTCAGGGAGCAGTGTAGCATCTGTGATTTCCATGAGGAATTAGTTCAGGATTTGCTGAACCACTTGGATACTCACAAATACATGCGACCGGATGGGATCCATCCTAGGGTACTGAGAGAGCTGGCAGATGAGCTGGCCAAGCCTCTCTCCATCATTTTCCACCAGTCCTGGCTCACCGGAGAGTTCCCAGATGACTGGACGCTGGCCAATGTGATGCCCATCTGCAAGAAGGGATGGATGGATGAACCTAGAAACTTCAGGCCTGTCAGCCTGACCTCAGTGCCAGAGAAAATTATGGAGCAGATCATCTTGGGGCAATCACTGCACACCTGCAGGACGGACAAGGGATCAGGTCCAGCCAACATGGATTTAGGAAGGGCAGGTCCTGCTTGACCAACCTGATCTCCTTCTATGATCAGGTGACCTGCCTGGTGGATATGGGAAAGGCTGTTGATGTAGTCTACCTGGACTTCAGCAAGGCCTTTGACATCGTTCCTCATAGCAAGCTCCTGGCCAAGCTAATAGCCCATGGCTTGGACAGGAGCACTCTGTGCTGGGTTAGGAACTGGCTGGAGGGATGAGTCCAGAGAGTGGGGGTGAATGGTGCCACATCCAGCTGGAGGCCAGTCACTAGCAGTGTTCCCCAGGGATGAGTTCTGGGCCCCATCCTATTCAATATCCTTATTGATGATCTGGATGAGGGGATTGAGTCCATCATCAGTAAATTTGCAGATGACACCAAGTTGGGAGCAGGTGTTGATCGGTTAGAGGGTAGAAGGGCTCTGCAGAGGAACCTTGACCGGCTGGACAGATGGGCAGAGTCCAACAGGATGGCATTCAACAAGTCCAAGTGCCGGGTGCTGCACTTTGGCCACAACAACCCCATGCAGAGCTACAGGCTGGGGTCAGAGTGGCTGGAGAGCAGCCAGGCAGAGAGGGACCTGGGGATACTGATTGACAGTCAGCTGAACATGAGCCAGCAGTGTGCCCAGGTGGCCAAGAAGGCCAATGGCATCCTGACCTGCATCAAGAATAGTGTGACTAGCAGGAACATTTTGCCCTTGTACTCAGCACCTCAAGTACTGTGTCCAGTTCTGGGCTCCTCAGTTTAATAAGGATATTGAGATACTTGAACGTGTCCAGAGAAGGGCAACGAGGCCGGCGAGAGGCCTTGAACATAAGCCCTATGAGAAGAGGCTGAAGGAGCTGCGATTGTTTAGCCTGGAGAAGAGGAGGCTCAGGGGTGACCTCATGGCTGTCTACAACTACCTGAAGGGAGGTTGTAGCCAGGAGGGGGTTGGTCTCTTCTCCCAGGCAACTAACACCAGAACAAGAGGACACAGTCTCAAGCTGTGCCAGGGGAAGTTTATGCTGGAGGTGAGGAGAAAGTTCTTCATGGAGAGAGTTGTTAGACTTTCAAATGTGCTGCCCAGGGAGGTGGTGGAGTCACCATCCCTGGAGGTGTTCAAGAGGGGATTGGACATGGCATTTGGTGACATGGTTTAGTAGTCATGAGGTCTTGGGTGACAGGTTGGGCTTTGATGATCCTTGAGGTCTTTTCCAGCCTTATTGATTCTGTGATTCTGTGCAGACAAAAGCGGGCTCTAAAACATTGGCTCAGCATCCTGCAATGCCTCAGTGCACCCAAAGTGACAATGGGTCGCTCTTTACTACCACTTCAGTGCAAGATTTGGCCCGAAGTGAAGGGATCAAATGGTTATTTCATACTCCATATTACCCCATATTACCCCCAGGCAAACGGCATTGTGGAGCAGACAAATGGCCTCATCAAAAAGCATACAAATGTCTCCAAAAGTGGTTGGGACATTTGATTGGCTCATGAGGTTTTTACAGTCAATAACTGCTGGGGTAATTATGGAAGCCCCAAAATCGAGGCCTTCTGTCCAACTGAACCAATGATAGATGCTAACCACATGCCAGACCAGTCAAAGGGCAAATCCCTGCACTCATTGCTACACATCCAGGAAGGCCAACAATTGCTAGTGAAGTTGCCAATGATTGGCAACTGTTCAACTGACACTGTCCAAACTGAGAGGGTTGTATGCTTGAGAGGCAACTAACAACAATGGAAAGACACACCATAGCAGTGACAGATGGATTGTGCCAGATTATTGACTGAAAAGCCTGGGTTTCAGAACTGCAGACAGTGTGTTTTCCTACAGGTCCTAGTTCCAGAGGAACAGCCAGTATCTGGAAAGTGAAGATCCATGCATCAGTGAGAGAAACCTAACCACAGGGTGGATACCCAAAAGAGTCACCCAAATGCAGATCAGCCGGACTTAGACCATGTTTTTGCTCTGTGTAGAACTCTATGTAGAGCACAGTTTAATGGTCTGGTTATACGTATATAATGTTCATGTATTAAACAAGTTATTACGTTATGTATTGTGATGGTTTGAAACTGTCTTTTTAATTTTTCTTCTCACAGTTCAAGCAGAGAAAGTGAAAGAATGTAAATAAGTCACTACTGGGTGTAAGAAAGCAAAATAATGATTGTTCTAAACACTTCCATTGGATAGATAGAAATGTTTAAGAACTACTACTCAAAACAAAGTAGGCACGGTCAGGGCTTCCTTGCTGGGCTGTCTGGCTGCTATTTCCTCTTCTCTTCTGGCGGGAGATAACACACTGACCTTGGCGAGCTAAGTTAACAACCTTTTTGCTTTTAGTGAACTCTGCTTTCTGCCAGGAGGGTCTGGGGGGAGGCCCCTTGGGAAATCCCCTTTGGGAGAAGCAAAGGGAGCTTGGTTGTGCTTTTCTGTTGATTGTATATATTTGTAAATGTTGTGAATTGTGTATATTTGCACATATTCATTGCATTTCATCCTAGATTGTGGTTTTGCTTGTAAATACAGCTTTCATTTGCTTCCAGACTGAGCTAGCCTGGTTACTGTTGGTGTGGGAGGAAATTTCAGCTCACACTGACACAGGTATGTAAAGAACAACTCATTTGCAAGGAATGGTTCCCAACCAACCATAATGTCCAAACTGTCACAGGGTGGACTGTTGTGGGGGCACATAGGCATCCATCCAGGTTTGGGTATAAGTCACCTCCACCCTCCCCTTTGCTGACGGAGATAGGGTTTTGTGGAAAGGCAGACAAAGGAACCAGATGCCAGCCCATCTGGAGAACTAGATATGGCTGGGAGTCCTCAGCACACACCTGACCGAGTGGAAAAAAGATCAACGTGATCCAGCAACCCTTCTCCCTCAATGCTTCTGGACAGAGCAAAGTTCTTGCTTTGATTTGCTTTTGTGAGTAATTTGATTCTAAATTCTGTTAAGCCTTTCTGAGTTCTGACCAAAACTGCTCCATTAGCAAGCCGAGGGGTCCCACTTGTGATGGCTAGTATATTTGCAGCCTCCTTTCCTTCCAGGACTTTGGTAATTTGTACTGAATTTCTATTTGTTCTAAATTGCTTTAAATTGTCATTTATAGCCTATTTTGTGTACAGAACACCATAACTGAGTATCAGAACTTTTAAAAGTGGAATTGTAAATAGTTGGACTGAAATTTTTGTATTAATATATTATACTTTTATAATATTTTATATTCATAACTTATATATTCCACAACAGAGCAAAGTGATGAAAAAGGCTGCATGAATCATTTAAGGTGTTTAAGAATGTAATTTGTACTATCATTTTCAAGCACTTCTAAAAAGAGTATGGTAAATTCCACTGATAAATGTTACCAAAGACTTACCCCAATATCAAAAAGATACAAAGATTGATAATCCTTACTATGTTTTGCATGGCAGAGGAACAGGATTAGGGCAGTGATTGCCCCCCTGTACTTGGCACTGGTGTAGACACACCTTGAATAATGTTCAGTTTTGGGCCCCTGTGGTGAAGGTACCATGTGCCCAGAATTATGCCCCCAAATACCAGAAAACTTGTTCTAACACGTTTGGGCAAGTTCCCCTCTTCCACCCTCCTTTCTAGAGTGGGGGACAAAGGGCCAGGTGCCAACCTGTCTCCTAAGGGATAAACAACTACATGCACCCATCACACGGCGTGCTCATGCTCTTTCCATTTAAGGGCATAATTCTAGCTTCACGCTTTCTATAGGTTAAAGCAGGTTGTTGACAAGTGTGCCCACTGGCCAGATCTATCCTCGAGAAACTTATAAGTATTACTCCCCTTGTTCACAATTAGCTTTCTCCTTTTGCTCCCTTGCTTTGCTTGAGCCTTGTAAGCTTGCAGTGCTTAAGCTCTTTGCCTGCAAGTCTTCTCACTCCCACATGCAAGCATACTAGCAGCCTCTGCAATACGGAGAAGAAGCCAGCACCCCGAGCTGTCTCAGGAACCTGCAAAGGAGATCCCTTCACTAAAGCTACAAAAGCAAGCGACGTAAGCCCAGTCGCGTCTTAAAGAGGACTGGGCTCCCCAGGGTAAGATTTAACCCAGAGTGGGAGGGACTAGCCCAAGTATAGCAGTCCAACATCTGCTACAGCTATAAGGAGCAGGCCAAGCAGCCATGCACCCTGTGTGACCCTGCCGTTTGCAGGGTAATTTAACTTGGGACTTCCCAAGAGAGAGAAAGAGAGAGAGACACCATCTCCTTTGGAGTTCAAGAAAAGGACTGACTCATAACCTTAAATAGGGAAGCAGTCACTGATTCAAGTAAGGGAAAACCGCCACTCCACATAGCCTCATGCCTTCCCCGAAGCCCGTCTCCGGGATCAGAGATGGCTGACCCCACCTCGCAGGACCACTCCCCTAGGATCAGCCCTGCCAGCCCCCGACTGCTGTAGTTGCACCATGGGACCACCCTGCCAAGGGAAGCTGCTGCTTGGTGGAAAGTCTCACCCCTCCCGTGGAGGTGGGAGGAGAAAGAAAGTCATCATCTAGAAGAAATCCCCCCCATGACCAGCCAGTGACTCAGCCGCAGCCTCAGCCCCAGGAGCCTTCCCCCTCCCACCCCTGCCCAGCCCTGGGGCAGACAGACAGAAGCCAGCCAGCATAACCCAGCAACTTGCTTCACTACAAAGACACAGTGTATCTTTTCACGTGTAACACTTGCTAACATTCAGTTTAAAGCACCCACACCTAGCCATGTGATTGAGGCTTGAATTGCCTCTTGACAGCATTGTAAATCTCTTGGTATATAGTTAAAGTTGCCAAGCGTCTTGTCGAGTCATCTGGTGGACAAGCGGTGGAACTGCACCCTTCGTTCCCTTAATTAGAAATTAATTCTGTAAATATTCTAATTGTGTCAAATTGTACATACTAAACCAGTTATGGAATATGTTTTCACAACTGTGCATTAGAATCTATATATATTTAAAATAGTGATTGATCAGTTATTAATATTTTTAATAATTAATAAAAATATTTTTCATAATTAATATTTCATAATTCTTAAATTAATAACCTTTTTATCACAGCCCCTCACTACGAAAAGGACATTGAGGGGCTGGAGTGTGTCCAGAGAAGGGCAATAAAGATGGTGAAAGGTCTAGAGCACAAGTCTTGTGAGGAGCACTTGAGGGAACTGGGGATGTTTGGCCTGGAGAAAAGGAGGCTGAAGGAAGACCTTCTTGCTTTCTAAAACTCCCTGAAAGGAGACTGGACTGAGGTGGGGATCGGTATCTTCTACCAGGTAACAAGTTACAGGACAAGAGGAAATGGCCTCAAATTGCACCAAGGGAGATCCAGGTTGGAATTCAGGAAAAATTTCTTCTCAAGGCCTGGAACAGGCTGCTCCCAGGGCAGTGGTGGAGTTTCAAAGCTGTGTAGATGTGGTGCAGAGGAACATGGTTTAGGTGTGTTCTGGCAGTACTGAGCTAATGGTTGGGCTTGATCTTAAAGGCCTCTTTGAACCAAACCAATTCTCTGATTCTATGATCTGAAACTAAAACAGTGCTCAGAAGAAGTACCTGATAAGCTGAGCAACAAACTCAGAATCACAGAATCACAGAAAGCATCCGGTTGGAATTGACTTCTAAGGTCATTCAGTCCAACCTTCAACCAAGCACTGAAAGGTCAACACTAAACCATGTCCCTAAGTTCCAGCTCCACACACTGCCCTGGGCAGACCATTCTAATGTTTGAGAACCCTTCTGTTGAAGAAATATTCCCTAGCATCCAGCCTGAACCTGGCCTGCTACAGCTTGGAACCATTTCCTCCGGTCCTGTCGCTTGCTGCCAAGGAGCAGAGTCTGCCTCCTCCTCACTCCAACCTCCCTTCAGGGAGAGGTAGAGAGCAACAAGGTCTCCCCTCAGCCTTCTCTTCTCTAGACTGAACAGACCAGTTCCCTCAGACCCTCCTCATAGGCCAGGTGCTCCACATGCTTCTCCAGCCTCATTGCCCTTCTCTGGACAGGCTCCAGCCCCTCAATGTCCTTCCTGGAGTGAGGGGCCCAGAGCTGAACACAACACTTGAGATGTGGCCTCCTCACTCCTGAGCATAGGGGAATGATCACCTCTCTGTCTCTGCTGGCCACCTTGTTTCTAACCCAATCCAGGATGCCATTGGCTTTCTTGGCCACCTGGGCACTGCTGACTCATATTTAATCAACTGTCAACCAGAACCCCCAGGTCCCTCTCTGAGTTGCAGCTTTCCAACCACACATCCCAAAATCTGTAGCTCACCATGGGGTTGTTGTGACACAGATGCAGTATCTGGCACTTGGCTTTACCAAACTTCACACAATTAGCCTCCAAAAAAAAAATTACCTACAGATGTATAAATTTTAGGTTATTTATTTGAAAGTATGGCTAAATGAAGTTTAGACATCTGTATAGCTACAGCTTACCTTCAATAACCTGCTTACATTCTAAAGCCTGTTATTCAAATAATTATTCAAATTTGAGTAGAAGCTGTTCAAAAATGGTGTTATGTCCTTTTTTTTTCCTCCCCCTACAGGCATTTTCTACCTGCATCCTTGCAGTTGAGAGGAGTTTGATTCACACTTTAATGGAACAAGGGATGGGCTAATGACAGGCAGCTCTGGTGTTCTGAATAGTCCTGGTTCCCTTTTTTAAATACTTCAGGGATACCAGGTAGGTTTATCACCCTTACAGAGCCATGTCATTTTTTTTTTTTTTGTGGGAAAAGCAGAGTCACTTGCTGGGAATACCCTTGATGACCCCTGGTTTCATAACTAGATGTGGGAATTTCTTTAACTAGCTGAGGGAATCCTCTCTTGAACATGTAAATCACCTGGTGATGTGATGATTACATTAAGAACTGAGAAGTGTCTCAACAAAGGTAAGATCATCCATCTGATGTGTCAGCTCTGCCCACAGAGACAGGAATTGCCCAGGGGGTGTGGTGGACAGTGGACAGCAAAGAGGGGCAGAGGCTGCTTAGTGCTGACCCCTGCAGGAAGACCCCCTGGAAGTCCACACACATTTTTAATGTGGGCCAGGTGTAACTAACAGTATAATACCCCTGTGTTATGCTGTCTTATGGAGGGGGAACATCACTGGGGACATCTCAGGCTGGAAGCAGCAGCCCAGGAATGTCTCCTCTCTCCCCCCATCAAAGAAGGGACACAGGGTGTTAATTATCTCTCCTGCTCACTTTCTCCATTCTCTTTCTCTTTTCTTTCTTTCCCTGTTTTGTTTGCTCCATTCTTTCTCTCTTTAATAAATAGTCTCATTTTGATATATTACCTCATTTATGTCTTAATTTCACTCACAGGAATGTTCAAAAAAATATGTCTCCCTCCCAACTTTCGGATCAGGACACGAGTCCAAAGTACCCTGAAATGAGGAACACAGGCAGGAGTCAGGGAAAAAATCTGAAACTTTCTTGCACTGTTTAGGCAGGACTCCTGTCACCTTTTCTAGTCTCCCCTGTTTCCAGCTCTTTCTGTCTTTGCTTCTTGATTATAGCTTCCTTTTCTGTGAGGGAGCTGTAGGCCACAATCTGAAGTGATTCATGCATTCAGAGTGGAGCAACTGATCTCAGTGGCTACACTGGGAGCTCCAGATTGGGAGAGTTTGTTCCTGTATCAGTAACTGCAAGAGCTGGAGTGGATGAGGCAGGTTAAGCAGACATGTGCATGTGTTTAGCTTTCCCAGAGAAAAGCCCCAAATTAAACTTTCAATCCAAACCCCTTTGAGTCCTCACTATAAAACATCTTAGTTTCAGTGGGAAAGGTGTTTAAAACCTGCTTCCTGGCAGTAGTGCATGCTGTCAGCATTGTTCTTGTGTAGAAAGGATTTGACAAATGGGCTGATGGAATGTTAATGTGGGAATAACAAAACCATCAAGGGCTGCAGTAAGTGGTTTGTGAATTATGGCACACCAAAGGTGCCTTTAGCAGAATTATGAGCTATAGCTGAGGATGTACAGGTGGGACCCGGCAATCCATTCTCAAGACATGTTTGCTAATCCCCAGTGCCAGGAGGCCTGGCATTGTGCAGCTAGTAAAATGAGAGACAAGTGTACGTGAATGCACATGACACAAAGTGTACTGTGCAGGAGGACAATAAATGAAGCTTGTGAGTGATGGAGTGATGACAAACACCATCACTGTCACAATGGAGACCAGAGGGTTCATTCTGGGCACCCAGAATAAATTATGTTTTTATGGACTCATAGAATGGTTTGGGTAAAAAGGGACCTTAAAGATCATCTTGTTCCAACCCTATGCAGGGCAGGGTCACCTTCCATGAGGCCAGGTTGCTCAACGGTCCATCCAATCTGGCCTTGAATGCTTCCAGGGATGAGGCATCCACAACTTCTCTAGGCAACTTGTTCCAGTGCCTCACCACCCTTCTATACAACTCCTTAGATCTTCTTAGCCAATGGCCTCAGGCAATCAAATGAGCCAGAAACTGAGCTCTCCACAAGCAGTGAAATTGCAACTGTTCACATACATGCACAAGCAATTGCTTGGTGCTGAAATAAGAAAATTGAATATCAAATCTGTTGGGTAGGGAATAAAACTGTATTTCAGTTTCCTAGTCAGTTAGGAACTTTGCTGAGCACAATTTCAAGGTTCAGATAAAAGAAAAAAGTCCGCAAAAGTATAACTAGAACACAGTAAGTTTCACCTAAACATAAGGATGGGGTTAGTTATGTCTCTGCTCCTTCCTGGGTCACAGCTTCTGAATACCTGTAGAGATTTGGATCTTTAAATGGGAACTGTTAATCTCAAATCATCCTGCTCTACAATTTATTTTTATTTTTAATGAACCTAAACACTTCAGGGACATTTAAAATGTAATTAGATCCCAATAAATTCCATAAAGTGTAGACACCTAACTGAGTTCCAGTTTGTACTGGAAGGTCTTAAAAGGTCTGGTTCTAGCGAGGGACGGACCAATATTTCAGCAAGAATAGTCTTTCTTCTTTATTTTTTATTTTATTTTCATTTTATAGTGATGTCTTGGAGCAAGCTAATAAATTATATTGGCATCCTGAGAAATTGTTGTTTTCCCCCTTTTCTTAATTGTGATAACAGATGGCACAAAGGTATTGAGACAGAAGAATAGTGAAAAGGTGATTCGGTACACTCAGCATGGCTTCAGCAAGGTCAAATCCTGCCTGACAAACTTGATGGCCTTCTATGAAAAGGTCACAACATTAATCAATGAGGTCCGAGAAACTGACATTATTTGCTTGGACCTGAGCAAAGCCTTCAACACTGTTCTGTACCACATCCTGGTCTCCAAGCTGCTGAAGCATGGGTTTGATGGGTGGACCACTAGATGGATAAAGAACTGGCTTGATGGCTGCACCCAAAGAGTGGCTGTCAATGGCTCCATGTCCCAGTGGAGGCCAGAGACAAGTGGAGTCCCTTAGGGATCAGTCCTGGGAATCAGTCTTGTTCAACATCTTTGCCAGTGACATGGACAGTGGCAGGAGTGTACCCTCAGCAAGTTTGCTGATGACACCAAGCTGTGTGGTGTGGCTGACAAGCTGGATGGAAAGGAAGTCATCCGGAGGGACCTTGATATCAAGGCTGAAGAGGTGAGCACAAGCCAACTTCATGAGGTTCAACAAGACCAAGGGCAAGGTCCTGCAGCTGGGTTGAGGCAATCCCAAGCACAAATACAGGCTGGTCAGTGACTGACTGGAGAGCAGCCCTGAGGCTGGGGGTGCTGGTGGACAAGAAGCTCAGCATGAGCCAGCAGTGTGCGCTTGCAGCCCAGAAAGCCAACCAGAGCCTGGGCTGCATCAATAGAAGTGTGGCCAGCAAGTTGAGGGAAGTGATTCTCCCCCTCTGGTGAGACGCCTCCCAGGAGTATGCATCCAGTTCTGGAGCCTCTATTACAAGAGGGATATGGACATGCTGGAGCGTGTCCAGAGAAGGGCCATGAGAATGGTCAGAGGGCTGGAGCACCTCTCCTATGAGGACAGACTCAGAGAGTTAGGGCTGTTTGGTCTGGAGAGGAAAAGGCTCCAAGGTGACCTTCTTGTGGCCTTCCAGTATCTTAAGGGGGCTCCAAGAAAGCTGGGGAGGGACTTTTTAGGCTATCAGGTAGTGACAGGAATAGGGGGAATGGAACAAAGCTGGAAGTGGGGAGATTCAGACTGGATGTTAGGAAGAAGTTCTTCCCCATGAGAGTGGTGAGCCCCTGGAATGGGTTGCCCAGGGAGCTGGTTGAGGCCCCATCCCTGGAGGTGTTTAAGGCCAGGCTGGATGAGGCTCTAGACAGCCTGATCTAGTGTGAGGTGTCTCTGCCCTGGCAGGGGGGGTGGAACTAGATGACCTTTTTGGTCCCTTCCAACCCTGACTGATTCTATGGTTCTATGATTCTCTATCTAAAAAAACTTCAAACCTGTAACATGCTCGATCAGCGCATGGTATTCGCATTGTCTCACTTCCATGATTACCCATTTGCAAGTGGTAATGTGAGTCGTTTGTCAGTACAGGATGCTCCCAGCAGCCACATCCATCCTTCCCTTTTGGATTTCATTTTTGGTTCTCATCTTAATTCTAAAATAGAAGTATGGACAGAAAGTGCGTATTTGCTTTTTAAACAGAGAAAAGTTGTTAAAGCTTTTTTTCTGTTTATGAATGTTTTCTGAAGTGCTATGCTAAGGTGTGTTAAAAGCAAGATACCTTGTAAGCTGTTTTTTAAAGAAAAATACTTTGAATTATGATCTGTAAGGTTACAGACTTTGAAGTGATACATAGAATATCAGGTTCTTGCTGTGCTTCAAACTTGTGTAGTTGACCGTACTGAAGCCTTAACAGCATTGCTGATTTTGGCACTGTCACCAAGCCGCTGCAGAGATGCCGCTGCAGAGATGTGCTGGTGTGTTAAAGGATCTTTTCTTGTCAGGGAGTTTAAATTCGGTAGCATGTGAGACCCTAAGTGTTTCGCCGGCTCAAACAGCGCCGCTGAGGGGCGGGGACTGAGCGCGTTCTGCGGGCGCTGCCCCCTGCCTGGGGCCTGTCGTGCGGAGGGTGAGGGGAAAATGGGGGAGATGCTGGGGAACCAGGAGGGAGTAGGGGGCTGGAGGAAGCCGCTTGGATTGGCTCGGCTCGGCTCGGCTTGGCTTCCCCCGCTCCCCAACACTGCCGCTTTGAACTGCCTACTCTGCACGGCCCCAAGGCTTTCCGTTCCCGCCGGTGCCTGCACGCCTAAAGGGCTCCGCGGCAAGCAGCCCCGTGGCACAGCACTGGGCCCCCACTACTCCGCTCGGCCCTGCACCGTTGGGCTCACCCATCGCTGTTTGCGTCCCGGATTCAAGCCACAGGGCAAGGCCCTGCTTCGCCACTCCCCTCGCCGCTTTCGTCCCAGATTCAACCCGCATGGCACGGCCCTGCTTCGCCGCTTCACTCGCTGCCTGTGTCCCAGAGACGAGCCGCGGGGCATGGCCCTGCTTCACGCTGCCTGCCGCCTAGAGAGTAGCACTTGGCACGGCCCTGCTCTCCTGCTGCCGCCGAGAAACTTGGAACTGCCGCTGTGACAATGTCACTGTTCTCAAGCCAGGGAAGCGGTGACATGCCTTCTCTTTGATCTGTATTTTCCCCACGGCTTTGCCCTCCCATTTTCCCTCTACTCCAGTCCAATCTAATAACTCCAGTCCAGCAGTCGTTTGACGTCATTCTGCCGTCATTTGACTTAGCACGGCCACCCCACAGCTTCTGCTGACCAGAGCTGGTAAGGGGAGGACTAGGGCTTAACAACAATAAGGTTTTTAATAAGATGTAATTTTTAGAGTCAATCAACAATATTCTGTGTGTATAGTGCTGACTTACAGAGATGTACGTAAATAGCTGATGTATTTAACATGTGAGCAGCTTCCGTTGGAATAGCTGCTTTGTGACTTGCCAACTGCAGAGTCAATAAAGATGTTTCATATGTTTCAGAATGTGCAAACCAACAGAAAGCTGTTAAATAAAACCTGATTTTTTTACAGCTACCATACTCTAAGAGCTTGCTGATGTTCTCTGAGATTTTCCTATGTTCCTGAAGGATGCTGTTCTTACAGAGGTGGGTATTGTGGGGAAGACAAGGTTGTGTGTGTGTGTTGCATCACTCTGAGCAGCAATAAGGAAAGGCATTTGAAATAAGCATGAAAGTAACAAAATATTATTGTGGATGATACATCAATTACTTCCAACCCAAACGATTCTATGATTCTAAACTGAGGTTACACAATGATGTTAAGAAAATGTTTTCCCTGTGTTATGGCCTTGGAGTGATTCCTTGTTTGCATGGCTGTGGCTACACTGGAAAACAGCTCAATATTGGGGTGTTTGTTTTTGAAGAGTTTTACCTCTTTTGATACTAATTTAAATTGAGCTGTAGCTGACTTTAAAAATCACCAAATGTATGTGGCTGCTGGTAGTCTCCTTGCACTTTTACACTGTGGCATCACTGCATAATGTCATGAAGATGAAACATAGAGTGACAACTGCTGCCAGTACGTTTACATTTCGTGACCTTAAAACAATTTAAAGCAGCAGTTTCTGCCATTGCAGAATGTATTGTGCTCTGCTAGTGGGGAGAACAGCACAATAAAAAACAGCACACAAGTATCCTCATGATAATCCAGAGAGTTCTTTTATGTTGCCCCTTTTATTTTCCTGCTACAAAAATGGAGGGCAAGCCTTAAATCCCACTGAACTAAAATGTAAAAACTGAGCAACTGTCGCTTTTATTTTGGCTTGCTTCTCTATAGAGTAATACTTGAGGGAAACCAAAGGGCATCAGTGTGGGACGTATGGAGCGTTCAAGAGCTCCTTTTGTGTCTACTGCAGTTACTGAAGTCAAAATGTACCCTGATTTCATTCAGCCATTTTCGCTGTAATGCTATTTTTGAACTGTTATGCATATGCTTGGTGTGCTGCATAGTGTGGCCCTGCAGACGTTAACAGAGTTTCAGGAGGTGTATGGTGACAAAAGAAGAATGCTCCTACATGGGAAAAGTGGGAAAATATATTACTTTGAAACTAATTTTGGTTTGTTTTGGTTTCAGCAGCTCTTTTAGCTTTTTTTTTTTTTTTGTGTGTGTGCTATTTCTCATCTAGTAGGACTGCTTCTCTGTTATGATCAAAGGAAGCAAAAGGATGTCTGATAATGTGAGAGGACTTTCAATGTGCCAACATTTAGCATTTACTAAAGAAAGGAGGAGGCAGAAAAAAGTTTTGAAAAGTATTTTCATTTCAAGAAAAAAGTTTGTTTCAAGAGGACATGGGTATGCATTTGAATTGAGGAGCCAAATGCTCTGAAAACACACTCTTGTGCTTTTATGCCATGAGAAGGTGGAATTGTGCTTTCACAGCTATTTTTTTGTAAACTCCAGTGTTTGTCAGAATAGTTTCTCTGGTTTCCATTGCTTTGCGTAGGAATTCAATTGCATAAAATGGAGAAGAAAAAATGGGGAGGATAAAAATCCTTGGGAAATAACCAGTTAAAGATGGCAAACCTTATCCTTGAGAACAGGAGGTTTTAATGACACACCTCCTCTACCTCCTCTACCAATGAAGATCAGAAGAAGACGCTCAGATTTTAAGATTCATACTATCTGCCTTGAAAGGTTGGACTCACCACTGGTAGATTTTACAGGTAGATTTTACCCAATTCCCTAACCCAGACAGAATACAGAGCTGAACTTTCCAGCTCATGATTATTTTGATAAGGAAAAAAATGGTAAATCAAAATCTTGAGTGTTTTCTAGCAGTGCAAAGAAACAGCAGGTCACTCCTGAGCTGCAGGTGAATTCAGACACAAAACAAAAACTTTTTCTGCTTCGTAGCAAAAAGTCATCATCTTATCTTTGAAAGGCCTAAGAAAATGAGAGTGAGACAGTTGTTTTTGTTGTTGCCGTTGTCATTTTGTGAGGATAAAACTATTCCTGGCATGCAGGACAGCATTAGGGATTTTAGATTTTCTTTTAAACTCTCTTTTATAACAAATATTGAATGTCTTTCCATAGGTACAGGAGGGCTTGCAAATGCATAAGTCTCTTGGGGAAACAGCAGCATTTGTATGTGAAGAGTAGAAAGATGGATACAAAATTATTAAACATTTACTGATTTTGTTTGTTTGTTTGTTTGTTTGTTTTTTGTGAAAACAAAGCCTAGGGTTGCTTTCCTAAGTCTCTTCTCCAGTGTTCCTGCAAGTGAGATTAATTATGGAGCAACATGTTGTCAAACTTTCAACTTGTTGATGACTTCTAAGGTCTTCCCAAGTGACGACAATAAAGGTCCTGATTCTGTACAGTTCAAGGCAATTCCTCCCTTCATGCACAGTGCTTGCAGCCTTTGGGTATAAAACCATCTGCTTTAGATTACGCTGACCTCCTATTTTAAGTGAGATTCAAAAGTGGAGAAATTACTTTATGTAACATTAAAAGCTTGATTCTAAGCCATTTGCTTTTTCTTTCCTTTGTTTCCAGCTTCCTTGAAGCGTGTGAGGAGAAAGCGGGTATTAAACGGGTATTAATAATAATCTGAGCCTCCTCTTCTGATCTTCATTGGTAGAGGAGGTAGAGGAGGTGTGTCATTAAAACCTCCTGCTCTCAAGGATGAGGTTTGCCATCTTTAATCGGTTATTTCCCAAGGATTTTTATCCTCCCCATTTTTTCTTCTCCAGTCACAACCAGGGGTGCTGGAGAAGGGGCTGTTCAGAAGGTGATTTGGATCACCTTGCCTGACAGCCATCTCAAAACAGGATTAGTTTGATTCTGCCGCAGTCTACTGCCCTCTGCTAACTCCTCAGTGATATGCCCAACCTGTAGTTATTTTTCTGCTATACCAAAGAAATGTGGGAGTATTTGAGCTCTTTTTAAAAGCAGTTCAAATGTCTTCCTCTAAAATGTATTTGAATAGAAGCATTTTTATCTGTTTGCAGGTTGCAATAAATTATTATGTTCTTAGCTGAGGTGTTCAGAGTCACTTGCTTACCTCAGAAAAGCATGATATCTAATTAACTCTGTCACTTCTGTCTGCTGTAATTGTCACTTCTTGCCACAGAGGGGCCAAAGAGTGGGATATAATGTAGTAGATATCACCTCACCAGTAGAAACAGCTCTGACTTGAGAGATAAGGCATGACTGGGTGGCACAGGCTGTTTCTTTTGATTATCTTTGGAGAAATTAAGTGCTAGTCAAATTGTTAACAAAACCATGGATTTCAGAGGTAGTGGCTTCTGGGAAGTCATGAAAAATAGCATAGCACTGTCACCAATGCAGTGCCAATCAAACACATAACAAAGACAGGATTAGAGGGAGCGTGTGTCTGGGGTCAAGAGGTGGAGTATTTATTAATTACCCTCACAACAATAACTAATAAATGATATGGAAAACGGGTATTAATAATAACAGTAACACTTTATTATGAAATATACAAAAACTTGTTAAAAGTATCGTTGTATGGTTAGAAGATATATTTACAATGGAATATATGCACTCTTAGGGCAAATATAAACTATTCTATCCAAATTAGGAGGCAACAAAAAAAAAAAGTCCCCAAGACCAGATAGCGCTCAGTTACAGTGGGGAGGAGGCTCGATAAGAACCGTTAAACCCAAAGGGCAGTAAATTAGTTACAACTAGTTTAACCCACATGAGGGATGCTGCTGCTGCTGCATTAGCTTTGGGGTGCTCTCGTAAGGTGCGACACAGCAGATTGCTGGCAAGAAAGGTTTACCACGTGGTCCCAGGATGATCTGGTGACGTGTGCTTGCTTGGTTCCTGGGTAAACTGAGGCACGTCACGATTCTGGTGGCAAAGGGAAACAGGCTAAGTGACTCTGGCTTCTAGGCTCGTGGCTTCTCTGGCTTGCACTTGTATAGCTCATGTCTTTACCCCAGGCTCTGGACCAGGCACTCGATGCAGGGCAGGGCAACTCGAGGCAGCAAGGCTTGAAGCAAGGCAAGGCAAGGCTACCTAGCCACTTGTATATATACAAAATGCCAGAGGTCAATTCGTCCAATGGGGCACTAAAGCTAACGTGTAGCTCCCCAATGGAAAGGGTTCTGCCAGGCTATAACCATAAAAGGCAGAAGCAAGGATCTTGTATCTGGGGGAGCAGTGGTCAGCTTACATGCTCTCACCCCAGATAAACATCTTGTTTACCAGACAGGCAGAAGTCCTGTTCCTTTTGTTCCTTTTCCTGTGTTGCCCTGTTCTTCTGCAGGAAGGAGGGGAGAGAAAGGGACTCTGTCTAGACATCTTAAGGCCTGTCTGGATTTGTACTGGGCCATGTCATGGCCATACCACAACAGCACATAGATGCTGGGAGTACAAGCAATCAGTCTTTTCATCATCTGCTTTCTGCCTTTCATGTAGCTGACTTTTTCCTCTGGGATTTCCTCCACAGAAATTAGGTGAAATTAGATGTCTCCAGAAGCTGTCTGCCTGCCTAGAGCAGCCTATTATTCAGAATAACCTTTTCATATAACTTAGTTGCTTTCCAGCAGGTGAGCTAAGTTAGGTGCTGAGTTAGTTAGATCAAATGAGTCTCCTTAAAACTATAACGAGTCTCCTTAAAACTTTAATGATGCAACTCTGCAAATGTGAATGAGGAATCCTTGAGAATGCCATGCTCCCAGAGGACTAACAAGAGGTGAAACAGACCATAGTTAAAGTTTCCCCTTTGGCTGCTTGTCAAAGACAAGCAGTTGCAGTGTGACAGACTGCTTCTGGGACCTTGAAGTCTGTCAGTTGTATTACAGTTTGTTCTACATGCAACAGCAGAACTGTGGGCTCTGCCTGTATTTTATGTTCTGCTTTTAAATTGTGACATTGGGATGCATGCTGGTTTTTGTTACAGTATTGAAATGGATTGCTGCTTTAATTCTGTATATTGAAAAGAATAGAATCTTAGAGTGGTTTGGGTTGTAAAGGATCTTAAGAATCAACTAGTTCCATACCCTTGCCCATGGGCAGGGACACTTTGTACCAGCTCAAGTTACTCAAGGCCCCATCCAACCTGTCTTAGAACACCTCTAGGGCTGGAACCTCCACAACTTCTCTGGGCAACCTGTTCTAGTGCTTCATCACTCTTGATGGGGAAGAATTTCTACTCAATGTAGTTAAATTTATTCCTAAGGATGATAGAATTTAGAAAGATTAATACTTCTTGAACATCAGTTTGCTGACAGGTAGTACTTACAAGACTTTATTTCCTTTTTTTTGTTTTTTTCAGGTGTAATAAAAAATCAGAATTACACTCACATGCTAAAGCAACTGAACCCAAATGTTATGAAACCTGAAAATATGATCAACAGACAACCCGAAACCTGTTATGTAAAAGTCTCCTGACATCTGTCAAAAAATGAAAAAACTCCTGCTGATGTTAAGCCAGTGTAGGTCATGGCTTCAACTGTTACTCTGTAAGGAAGTTGGATTGCTCTTTGAGAAGGAAAGAAGTGACTGTTTCACTCCAATGGCAATAAATAACAGCTATATGTAGGATAACTTTTTGCATGCAGAATAACAAGGTTTTGGAAAATGTACTACTTGTGTTAGATGAGAGGAGGGGAAACCTCCTAAGCATGCTGTAACATCAAAAACACTGTCATTCTGATAAGTTGCATCAGTTTTGCTGTTTGCTTTTATTAAATGCACTTCATTAGCCTCTTCATGCCTCAGAGATAAGTAAAACAATGTATTTGTAGTTTCAGTCTTCTAATTGGCTGATTTTTATTTTTTCTCCTCGAGAAGTCTTCATTAAGAGGAAATGATTTTGCAGTCAATACCTTATGATTCATTATAATGCAAATAACATGTAACACATCTTGTAGACTGGCTGAAGAATTCCCACAAGCTTCTCAGCAAATGTCATCTTACTTCTGAATTGAGTGAAGCTCTGCCTTCCTTTTGTTTTCCTGCAATTTGTATGCTTCATACTTGGCTAAAGCTGCCAATTTTCATTGTTCTCACTGGCAACACCTGTCAGTGTGCCATTTCTGTCTTCAAAACTCTTGGTGGCAGCATCTTCTGAGTTACAGGACTGAAATGCAACCTAAGCAATTTTGAGATTAAGACCTGTGTGACTGTTGTACCATGCTCAGAAATCGCACCACAAAATCCCTTAATTGCCCTTGAAAGGAAGAACACAGCTGGGTGCAGTTGGCCAGCAGGTCCAATGAAGTCATCATTATCTCCTATGCTGCTTTGAAGAACTTGAATGGACAGTGACAGAGTTAAAATAATTTGGAGGAAATGTACACTGAATCACAGAATGCTAGGGGTTGGAAGGGACCTCCAGAGATCCAACCCCTCTGCAAAGCAGGACCACCTAGGGCAGGTCACACAGGAACACACACAGGCAGGTTTTGAAGATCTCTAGAGAAGACAACTCCACAGCTTCTCTGAGCAACCTGCTCTAGGGCTCTGGCACCCTCACACCTGTTGAGGTGGAGTTTCCTGTGGCTGAGTTTACATCCATCATGATGCTTCCTATCACTGGGTATTGCTGAAAAGACACTGGCCTCACCCTCCTGACAGCCACCCTTCAGATACTTATAGACATTGATAAGGTCCCCTCTTCTCTTCTACAGACTGAACAGACCTAGGTGTCAGTCTTTCCTTGTAAGAGAGATGTTCCAGTCACTCCATCATCCTCATAGCCTTCCCTTGAATGCTCTCCAGTGGTTCCCTGTCCCTCTTAAACTGGGGGAGCCCAGATCTAGACATAATATTCCAGATGTGGTCTAACTAGGGTTGAACCAAGGCACTGAGCCTGCACTGTGCAGAGACAATGCAGGACAGCTAAATTATTTTTTTTCTTTAGTTAGCTAAAGAGTTGAGTAGATACTTTTCTTTCTACATTCTCATTTATGACAAACCCATGACTGCATTGGAATTCTTCCCAAACCTAAGAGCTGTGAATCTGTAAGATACAACCATGGACGATTCCCACTTTAGAGAACAGAGCTGGGGATAATTTTTAGTCTGCTATGACAAGGGCTTCAATCTTTAATAGTGAATGTGCCAGCTGGGAGGTTATTTTGCTTTTTAAAAATTTTTTAATTAAATTTGGGCAAATGAAGGAATTCCTTCTGAACCACAACCTTTCACTGAGGAGCTGGGCTTGTTTAGCCTGGAGGAGGCTCAGGGGAGACTTTATAGCTCTCTACAACCCCCTGAAAGGAGGTTGTATTCAGGTGGGATTTGATCTCTTCTTCCAGGCAACCAGTGACAGAACCAGAGGACACAGTCTTAACCTGCACCAGGGGAGGTTTAGGCTGATGTGAGGAAGAAATTCTTCACAGAAAGAGTGATTGGCCATTGGAATGGGCTGCCCAGGGAAGTGATGAAGTCACTGTCCCTGGAAGTGTTTAAAATAAGACTGGATGAGGCACTTAGTGCCATGGTTTAATTAATTGGATGTTGTTAGGTGACAGCTGCTGTATTAAGAGATGGGCACATTATTGCCATCTTCCTGATCTGTATTTAGTGATAACTTCAAGGAGGATTTTGGTTTCTCAAAGCTATCTTATTCAAAGTTTTCTTTTGAAATAATTTAAAAGGTTGATGATCCTGGTCATTAGTTTTATTTAACACAGAAATATTTGCCTTAGTAACTAGGAGAAGTAGTTCCAGTTTGAGATAATTTTCAGATTGTCATTATTTACTGTTGCAATTGCTGCTTAGTGCCATTTGAAGAGTTTAATAATTTTCTTTTAAACTTTTCAATTCTGAGTAGAAAGGATGAATTCAGAAGGCATGGAAAAATTGGTTTTGCATGTTTTAAAATGAAAAGACTTCTAAACACTGCAATATTGAATATTGCAAGTAAGGAAGCATGGGTCCATGAAAACTATTGAACTTAAAAAGAAAAAAATAACTGATGAATAATTTCAATTAATACTTATTAATTGAAAGAGTTGTGAAATAACTGCTAGTTTTCCTTGCCTAAACTTGAATATTCAGCTCCAAAGAGAATGATGTAATGGTTCAGGTGTGGCATTGGATATTTGGGGTGTTTTTTCATTTGTGCTGAAAAGCCAGCAGTCTACAAATTCATCTGCCTGACAGCTGTTAAGGAGATGGTGAGGGTTCAGTGACAGTATGAAGTGTTTGCTGGCAATTCTTCTGTCACAGATGCTTTGGGTTATCTTGTGTGCTAAGAAACCCATGGTTTCTTGCTAGTTCTGCAGATTGTCATTAGTAGTCCATGATCTCTTAAACCTGTATTTCCATGGGTGTTTTAAAGGAAGAGTAAGGGAAGGAGAGGGTTGTGTATTAACATGGCTTGCTGGATTTATTACTGGGTGTTCTGGTCTTCCAAAGCTGAAGGTGATTATTCATTAGATGCTCTGTGCAGAAGAGTTTTATTATATCTGACCATTATGGTGGCACTCTGCACTAAGCTTCTCTTTAGAGACTGAAAAAAAGGAATTATAAAGTGACTATAGTTTGAATCAGTGAACACCACCCCACACCCTCTCCCACCTCCCCCCTGGCAGTGAGACTGGGTGCCTGGAGATGGCAGCCCTGAAGCTATTAGCTCAGCCTTCTAGTGAGCTTGCTGCAGGGCAGTGATTTAGCAGCACTTTCTTTGGATGAAGACTTTATAGTGCTGTTGGGTTCCAGTTGCTCTGGGCTACAGGTGCAAATCCACCCTCAGGGAATCTAGTCTTTTGTGCAACTTTCTTTTCTACTGAAAGGTATTTGGAGGACTTTCTTTGCCAGTATGGCTGTGGAGGGTGTGATGGTCACCAGAATTGGTCAGGCGTGGTGCCAGGGGTCTGTGGCTCTTGAGAATGGGTGGCCCTAGCAAGTGGTGTTAGGCTGTATTAAGAAATTATGGGTTTGCCCTGAGCAGGGGAGGTAACTTTGCTCATAGCCATAGGTACAGAAGTCTCCCCATCAGACTGCCTGTAACCTTTCAGAGCTGTCCCTGTGGAAGCACCAATTTTAGGTATGGTTACTAACACGGCAGTGCTGGTTTTGTCAAGTAGTTCGACAGTGGAGCTCCCTTTGATTAGGTCTGGGTAACAGAACAGATCTACAATGAGTATCTCTCTAACATCTGCTGCAGAGCTTTCTAACTGTGATGTCTGCAGGAATACCTTCCCTTCCATCCCAGCGAGACAAGCCAGGACAGATCTGCAACTGCAGCGCACAAGGGCAGGACCGGCAGCATACCGTGCGGACCAGCACATCACCCCCCCATCCCCCTGAGCCAGCTTTTCTCTCCTGAGAGGCAGGCACAGCATGGGCACAGACTGCAGCAGTGGTAGGCAGGGATTTTCACCAGAGGCAAGTCCTGAGTCACATGGGTTTGTTGCTGAAGTCTTCTTTAGTTAGGTCACACAGGCAGGTATAGGGATGGTTCCAACTCAGAGTAGATCTGTGTCGACCCAGACTGAGGTTGAATATAAATATGCAAGTGTCCAGGCAACTGGTTGCAGTGAGTGCTGGAGCCTGGCACTTGAAATGGAGGGTGGTGGAGATAACACCTGTTTTAGGTATGAGCAGCTTGATTATCTGTTTAACTTAGTGGCTGAACTGAAGGAGGAAGTGGCAAGACTTGTAAGGGAATGTGAAAGGGAGTTGGATTTGAGGTACCAGGCTCTGAGGACTTCCCTAGCAGAGGGAGGAGACCCAAGAAGCAGGGAGGAATTGACGCAGGTCCCTGTTAGGAGAGGCAAGGGAAACCCCTCACAGCTTCCCTCACCAGATGGCAGCCAGTCACTAGTGGTATCCCCCAGGGATCAGTGTTAGACTGATCCAATTCAGTATCTTTATTGATGATCTGGAAGAGGGGCTTGAGTCCATCATCAGTAAGCTTGCAGATGACACCAAGCTGGGAGCAGGAGTTGATCTGTTAGAGGGTAGAAAGGATCTGCAGATGGATCTTGACAGGCTGGACAGATGGGCAGAGTCCAAGAGCATGAGATTTAGCACATCTAAGTGCCAGGTTCTACACATTGGCCACAACAACCCCATGCAGTGCTACAGGTTGGGGACAGAGTGGTTGCAGAGCAGCCAGGCAGAAAGGGACCTGGGGGTATTGGTTGACAGTAGGCTGAACATGAGCCAGCAGTGTGCCCTGGTAACCAAGAAGGCCAATGGCATCCTGGCCTGGATCAGGAATAGTGTGGCCACTAGGAGCAGGGAATTCATTCTGCCCTATGCTCAGCACTGGTTAGACCACACCTTGAGTACTGTGTCCAGTTCTGGGCCCCTCAGTTCAAAAAAGATGTTGAGATGCTGGAACATGTCCAGAGAAGGACAACAAGGCTGGGGAGCAGTCTGGAGCACAGGCCTATGAGGAGTGGCTGAGGGAGCTGAGGTTGTTTAGCCTAGTGAAGACGAGGCTCAGGGGAGACCTTGTTGCCATCTACAACTGCCTGAAGGGAGGCTGTAGCCAGGTGGGGGTTGGTTTCTTTTTCCAGGCAACCAGTGACAGAATGAGAGGACACAATCTTAATCTGCACCAGGGGAGGTTTAGGCTGATGTGAGGAAGAAATTTTTGACAGAGAGATTGGGCATTGGAATGGGCTGCCCAGGGAGGTGGTTGAGTCACTGTCCCTGGAAGTGTTTGAAATAAGACTGGATGAGGCACTTAGTGCCATGGTTTAGTTGATTAGATTGTGTTGGGTTGGACTTAATGATCTCAAAGGTCTTTTCCAACCTGGTCAATTCTGTGATTCTGTGATACAGACATGGCTATATTTCAGTGACTGCCACCTGGGTTAACTTCTAACTCATTACCCAGATTTAGCTTTGCTCAAAATGTTCTGAGAGCTGCTGCCTCATTGCTTGTTTCCTTCACTTTCAGGCAGGTTTCAAGTTTTGCTGTTGAAACCTGTTCAAATACCTAAGATAGCAAATTCAGTAGTGCTCAGGTGCTTCCTGCCTGTAGTAACTGAACTTCAAAGTGCTGGTATACATGGTAATAAATGGAACTGGTGTTTGCTGGTGTCTGCATAAGAGCAGAACCACAGCATCACTTTTTCCGCAATGCAGCAATGAAAAGATTATGTTTTATCTCTGAGCAGTGTCTGTTATCTGCAGATGATGTGAGGTTATGTGTCTTTTTAGCAGGGCCTGTTGCAACAGGACAAGGGGTTCTAGACTGAAAGAGAAGAGACTTGGACTAGATAGAAGGAAGAAATATTTTATGCTGAGGCTGGTGAAACACCATCACATGTTGCCCAGGGAGGGTAGATGCCCCATCCCTGGAAACATTCCAGGTCAAGTTGAATGAGGCTCTGAGCAACCTGCTCTAGTTGAAGATGTCCCTGCTCACTAGATGACCTTCTAAGGTCCGTTCAATCACAGAGTGTTCTGTGACCTCTCACCTCAGATGAATATCATTAACTCATGTGACAGCATCCTGCCCTTTTGCTTTTTGATGCTTCCAATTTGTCAGCCAATGATGAGAATGAGCATGCATTGTTGTTCTTATTCCTGATTCAGGCCACCATTGGGTGATGAATGAAGACACAAACCCCACTGCTGTATAGCGATGAGAAATGCAGAGAGCAGAGAAGCTCATAAGTCCTCCCAGAAGTCCTTTATTGCTGGGTTGTGGAATCCCCAGCATTACAGAGTCTTAGAGTCGCACTTACAGCAGAAGTCCTGGAAGCCCTTAACAGATGAAGCAGCTAACAGAAGTCCTGAGCATATCTCTAGCAGCACCCCTACACCGAAGCCCTAGCCAGAAGAAATGGTGAACTAACGGAAGCAGAAGTCTTTAACCAAAGATCCCTAACCAAAGTGACTCTTGCTCAGAGTGGCTCTTTTATACTCTTTGTTATCAATCCCTTAACCAGTAAAATCCAACCACATATATAAGCTAAAATCTTTTCCCAATCAGAGGTGCCAGCATGTCAAGGAGGTGGCTTCTGCAACATGTTCCGATCAAAGGGTGCCAGCATGAGGATGTTGTACTTGGCACACATGGAACGTGATTGTTTTGGTCTATGCAACTAAGGCACTGGCCAGCTAAGGAATCCTGCACTCTGCACACAGCCAGCAGCTGTCCTCAGAGCAGTGGATGCAACAATGCACAATGCAGTGCATCAGGTGAAGGCCAAACACGAATTTACCCCAAATCACTGTGTCCCCTCTGTAGCCTTCCATTACTGCTGTTAAAAGAGAGGTGATACATTCTTAGTCCCAGGGACTGAGGTGATAGGGACTTACCACCTTGGCATCTGCGTCCTGTTGTGCATTCCAGATCATACTAATCTCTGGATTTAGCTCTTCTTTCATATGCATTTATGAAGGAGCTTTGCACATTTCTTGGTGGTTTAGTGTAGTTACCTCAGGAGGACTAATTATTTCCATCAGTAGGATTGTGACAGCCACCACATATTATGGGAATTTTCTGCATTGAAATGTAAACTTTTTCCCTCTTTTGTTTGATTCTCATAGCAACACAAAGAATAGTTTAGAAATACAATTGCACTCTCTAAAAGAAAACATAACCAGACTGGCTGAATCACATTAGAGCACTGGGGATAGAGCCACCTGTAAAAGAAAATAAGCTGAAAGAAAATCACAGCTTGAGCAGGTCACTTGTCAAGAAAGGGGAATCTGTGCTGAACCACCACCAACTGGCCACCCAGGAGAACAGTCGTTTTGACAGTGATGGCTGCAGTGCCTTCCAGCACTGCAAAACTCATGAGGTAGTGCTTTAACACCAATTACTTCATTATTGAGCACATGGGGTGTAGTCATGCTGCTTAACTGCTTGTGTCTAACACATTTCTCTGGTATGGGAGTGGGTTAACCAGTCGTGCAGGGTACCAATGCACTCAGACTCTCAGTTCAGACCTTGGACTGTAGGTCCCAGTCAGTAGGACTTTTCCTAAACTGAAGAGTTTGACTTGTGAAACATCTGTGCTTGTTGCCAAACAATAAACCTGGCTGCTTGTAAGGATACTGTGTGGTGAAGGCACCATATGCCCAGAATTATACCCCCAAATACCAGCAAACCTGTCCCAACATGTTTTAGCAAGTCCTCCCTTCCACCCTCCTTCCTCCATAAGCAGCTAATCAAGCAGCAACACGCCTTGCGTGACCCCCGCTGTTTGTGGGAGATAAGCGGAGCTACTGTTACCGCCACACAGCCCTGTGCCGTCAGGGTAATGTAACCTGGGATTTCCCGAGAGAGAGAAAGATAGCCTCTCCATTGAGTTCAAACCAAGGACTGCATCATAACCTTAAATGGGAAGCAGTTGCCGGGATCGGCATAGTCAGCTCACTTCGAGCCAAGCAAGGGGGAATCGCCGCATAACCGCACCCCTTCCCCAAAGCCCACCGAGAACCATCACCTCGACCGCAAGGGCCGACCCCGAAGGACCCAACCCCACTGCGCAGGACCACTGCCCAGGACTGGCCCTGCCGGGCCAACTCTGTGCACGGAGCTGCGCCGTCCTGCCAGCCCCCATCACTGCAGTTGTGCCATGGGACCACCCTGCCAAGGGAAGCAGCCGATCAGTGGAAAGTCCCCCCTCCCGCGGCCATGGGAGGAGAAAGAAAGCTTTGCCCCACCCACGAAGGCGGGAGGAGAGAGAAAGTCACCGCCCGGAACAGGCCATCCCCGGACCAACAGACAGTGAGCAACTAGAATAATCCAGCAACTTGCCTCACTACAATCAAAGACACAGTGTGTCTTTTCATGTGTGCAACATTCAGTAACATTCAATTCTAAGCACCCATGCCTAGCCGTGTGATATTCCAGCTTGAATTAGCTCTTGATAACATTGTTTAGCCTTTGGTGTAGATGTCATAATATGGAATTGTATCAGTTGACTAGGAATTTTCTGAAGCAGCAATGATTTTATTCTTGTTTAGGTAGTCTCATTATCTTGTAACCAGATAGTCTATTTCAAAGAGCAGCAGCGTGTTACAGTAAGGCCTTGCTGAGAGCATGGGCTTACAAACAAGTTACCATAAAGTAAGAGAAGGTGGAAATTTACTGACCAAGTGAATCAGCTACTTTACTTTAAGAGCCTCAGGACACAATCTTCCCCCTGCACTGTAGGAGCCATAAATTACACAGATTTTATTGTATGGAGGGTGTGTGAGGGCAAGAGGGTAGTAAAGGGGAACAGTTTTGAATAGTTTTCACTGAGACTTACTTTCTGAGAATTCTGCTCTTTGCTTGTTCTTTGTTGCAGTTTCTCTTCTCTTTGTGACTGGAGTTCATGTTGTTTCATGGAGCAGAGAAGCAAATAGGTTGTGAAAAGTCAATGTTCCCAATACAGGTTACAGTGAACACTTGGGAGCAATGGAATTTTGTTGGATCTTGTGTGCCATGACAGTGCAAACAGTTTTGCACCCACAAGAAATCTTGAGGCAAAATATGTTGAAAGAAAAATTCTCAAGGTAACTCTTTTCTGGAGTCAGAGACTCTGTCCTCTTGGATTGAAAAGAGGGGAGATTTAGACTAGATAGAAGAAATGTTTTGTAATGAGGGTGACAAAGTGCTAGCACGTTTCCCGGAGAGGTGGTAGATGCCCCATCCCTGGAAATATTCTAGGTCAGGTTGAATGAGCTCTGAGAAACTTAATCTATTTGAAAATGCCCCTGTTCACTTCTGGGGCATTGGACTAGATGATCTTTAAAGGACCGTTTTAACCCAAGCCATTGTATGAAAAGACATTAAACTTCCTGAGTTTGAGAGTCAAAGAGTAAAGAAATACATCTCATTTTACAAACTTTTTTTTTGCCTGAGCAGCTGGGATTTTCCTGGGTTATCTTGTTCCCCTGTGCATAGTCTCAGACAGACATAACAATTTGTATGCTCTTGTCTGTGCTATGAAGCTCCAGGAAAAATGCCTCCAGCGCTCCCTTGGGGCTGTGATAGTCCATGTGGTGTCCAAATGGGCCACAAATTATTTGCTCACCTATTTTGACAGCTTCATCTAATGAGACTGTGTATAAAGCTGGTGGCCCTCATGTAGTTTATATAACCTAATAATTTTTTTCTTGGATTGTCTCAATGTTTTTATTTCAAATTGTCATAACTATAATTTGAAAGTTTTCTTAGTGTGGGGGGAATAAGAGAAACAGCATCTGTGCAGAGGTTTGTTAGCAACATCCTCACTCAAAGACTAATCAAAGCACAATTTGAAAAATTAAACCTAGGTTTTTGGGGGAAGATTATCTTCCCTTTTTAATCAGGGGACATTGTGTGCCAGGATTTGCAAATCTAAAAACAAGCAAATCACAGTCCTTTGCGTAGCTGTATGGGGCACTCAGGTGGTCCCGGCAGAGACCGTTCTCTGAGCTGCCCCAGGTCAGCTTTGACTTACAGGGCTGTGGAGCGGCAGGGTGTGGTTCCTTCTCTCTCACAATTGGGCACGGTTCTTACTTTGCACACAAAGGCTTTGGCTCGCAGGTCTGTGGCTTCTCCTCGTGGCAGACACTATTAGAACTGCCAAAGGGTTTCAGGCAAGTTCTCTCCCCGACTGGGTAAGCTTATGTGGTGAAGCCTCCGTGTGCCCAGAATTATGCCCCCAAATATTGTAGAACTTGTCCCACCATTTTTGGGCAAGTTCCCTTTTTCCACCCTCCTTTCTGGAGTGGGGGACAAAGGCCCAGGCAGCAACCTGACTTCTAAGGAGTAAGCAACTACTTGTGTCGTGAAGGCATCACATGCCCAGGATTATGTACCCAGATACCAGCTAACTTGTCCCAACATGTCCTGGGAAGTCCCCCCTTTCCACCCACCTTTCAGGAGGGGAAGACAAAAGGCTCAGGCACCAGCCTGTCTCCTAAGGGGCAAACAACTGCAGGCACCCTTTTCAGTGGCATGCCTACGCTCTGTCCATCTAAGGGCATAATCCTAGCTTCATCTTTCTATAGGTGGAAGCAGGTTGTTGGCAAGTGTGCCCATTGGCTAAGTCCAGCCTCGAGTGTCTATAAGTATTGCTCCATTTGGTGCCACGTTGCTCTCTCCTTTTCCTTTCACTCAGCATGCAACTCGCGATTGCATAAGCTATAAGCCTTCCCCCCACGCAAGCATACTGGAAGCCTCTGTGAACATGGAAGCCAGCCCACCGAGTGTGCAACGAGGACCTGCAAAGGACGAACCCTTCGCTGGTAGAACATCAGCGTCGTACGCCCGAGAGAGGGTGAAATCAAACCCAGTCGAAAGGAAGAGCCCCAAGAAGGGTAAGCTGTAACTCAAAGGGGAGGGACTAGCCCAAGCCTGGCAGTCCAGAAACACTGCAAGCTAATTAAGTAGCCATAAGCAGCCAAATAAGCAGAAATGCATCTTGCGTGGCCTCGCCGCTTGCGGGAGAGAAAGGGAGCTGCCTTGCGTAGCACCGCTGCCCCGTGCCAGGGCAAAGCACCCAGGGTATTTCCCCAAAGGAAAGAGAGAGAGCAAAGATAGCCTCTCCACTAAAGTCAAAGGCAGCGACAGCTCACAACTCGAGCCGAGCCGAGGGGGAAGTATCGTGTTACCGCACCCCCCCCCCCACCCTCGGAACAGGCCCTGCCAAGCCGATCCTCCGGTCAGGGAGCCAGCCCCTCCCTGCAGACCGCAGGAGGGCGAAGAAGTTAAACACCCCTCCCCGCAGACTGCGGGAGAACAAAGAAGCAAACTGCCCTTCCCGCAGACCGCGGGAGGAGAAAGCCAACCTTGCCCCCCCACACAGAGCCAGGAGGGAGAAAGAAAGCCGCCACCCAAACAGGGCCAACCTCGGGCAGAAGCAGATACCCAGTGAGCCCGTGTGATCCGGCAATTTGTCTGCTCCATGTATCTTTCATGTGTATAACATTTAGTAATGTTCTATTCAAAGTGCCCGCGTGTAGCCGCGTGATATTTCCAGATTAAGCTGCCTCGTGATAACGTTATAAATATCTCTATACCTAGCTAGCAGCCGCAAACGCCTTGTCGCGTCTCCATCTAGTGGACAAGCAGCAGAACTGCACCCTTTCCTTCCCTTAATTAGGAATTGACTGTAAATATTATAATTGGGTATGATTGTAAATATTAAATCAGTTATGGTCTATATTATTACAACCGTGCATCTGAATCAATATATATAAAGTAATTAATTAAATATTAATAATAATAAACAATAATTTCATAACTCATATTTTCATACTTCATAATTAATAATTACCATCCTCCATCCCTATTCCCCCTCTCCACGACAGCTTGCACCTATCACATGGGTTGCTCATGCTTCTTCCATTTAAGGGCATAATTCTAGCTTCACGCTTTCTATAGGCTAAAGCAGCTTGTTGATAAGAGTGCCCATTGGCCAAAATCCAGCCTCGAGAAACTTGTATTACCCCACTTGTAAACAAGTTGCTCTCCTTTTGTTCTCCAGAGGTTTGCACACTCTTGCTTTGTAAGCTCGCAGTGCTTAAGCCATTGCCTGTAAGTCTTCTCACTCCCACATGCATGCATACTAGTGGCCTCTGCAACAGGGGAAGAAGCCAGTGCCCTGGGAAGGCTGCTGTGCCTCAGTTTGCCTGAGAAATCTGCAAAGGAGATCCGTTTGCTGAAGCTATGAAAGCCAGTGCCAAAAGTCCAGTCGTACTGGATTGGACAAAGAGCCCGCCATGTCTTAAAGAGGACTGGACTTCCCAGGGTAAGCTTTAGCACAGAGGGGGAGGGACTAGCCCAAGCCTGGCAGTCCAACATCTGCTAGAGCTATAAGCAGCAGACCGAGCAGCCATGACCTCGTGTGTACTGGCTTGCATAAGCTGGAACCGCACTCAGCCACCCTGTGTGACCCCACTGCTTGCAGGAGACAAATGGAGCTGCCTGCTTTGCTGCTCAGCAGCCCTGTGCCACCAGGGCAACATAAAGTCAGGACTTCCCAAGAAAAAGTCCTGTCTGCTCCTTTGAGTTCAAGCCAAGGACTGCATTGTAACCTTAAACAGGGAAGCAGTCGCTGCTGAGATTTGGCATTGCCAGCTATTCTGAGCTGAGCCAGGGGAACCACCTGTCCACATAGACACGCCCCTTCCCCAAAGTCCATCGCCCCGCCTCACAGTGCGGGCTGACTCTACAAGGGCCAACTCTGTTCAGGAGCCGCACCGGCCCTGCCAGGCCCCAGCTGCTGCAGTTGCACTGCGGGACCACCCTGCAAAGGAAGCCGCTGATTAGTGACAAGTCTCACCCCTTCCACAGAGGCGGGAGGAGAAAGAAAGTCACCATCTGGAGGGAAGCCCTCCCCCATGGCCCGCTAGCAACTCAGCTGCAGCCTCAGCCCCAGGAGCCTTCCCCCACCTGGAACAGACCAGCGCCAGGCCAGTCCCAGGCAGACGGCGAGCTGCCAGTGCAACCCAGCAACTTGCTTTGCTACAAACACAAGACACAGTGTATCTTTTCAGTTTCACGTGTGTAGCACTCGCTAACATTCAGTTCAAAGCACCCATGCCTAGCCACATGACATTCTAGCTTGAATTGCCTCTGACAGCATTGTCTTTCTCAGTATATAGTTAAAGCCACCAAGCATCTTGTCAAGTCACCATCTGGTGGACAAGCCATGGAACTGCACCCTTCATTCCCTTAATCAGAAATTAATTCTGTAAATATTCTAATGGGATCAAATTGTACATACTAAACCAGTTATGGGATGCATTTCAAAACCGTGAATTAGAATCTATATATAAAATAGTGATTAATTGGTTATTAATTATTTCTAATCATTAATAAATTATTTTTCACAACTCCTGATTCATAAACTAATAACCTCTCCATCACAGCTTACCAGAAGGGTTCAGTACCTTTAAGATCCAGTGGCAGATTCTTCCTACCAGCAGGACTGGGATGCGACACTAAGCTGTAGTGAAACAAAGCTGTAGTGAAGTGAAGACTTTGAAGGCTTCTGGGTAAACTGAGGCACGCTGGCACTTCCTGGGTAACAGGCTTCTCTCTGGACTGCAAACAAAGCAGAGCATGCATGACAGCAGATCATGTGCAATGGAGCAGAACAGTGCAGAGGATTTTAATAGCAAAAGAACAAAGAGTGAGTTATTTACATTTTGGGGAATATTTATAATTTGCTTGAGGCTTGGATTTGGCCAATAGTCAATCTCGGCTAGATCCTGTAACCAATAACAAAGCATATGGCTAGAATTAAGCCCAGACTTGGAAGAAGCATGAGCATATCACAAGCATCCCACAAGGTGGGTGCATGATCTTGTTTACCCCAAAGAAGGCAGGTTGGGTTGTTTACCCCAACGTGGTGATTCCTGGCTCTTTGTTTCCTTGGCTCTGAGCTGAGGACCCGCTCCAGAAGGAGGAGGAAGAGGGATTTGAGCCAAACATGTTGGAACAAGTTTTGGCAATATTTGTGGCATAATTCTGGGCATAGGCACCCTTCATGACGTTTGGACTCATGGACAAAGGGCAGTCTGGGTCACTGCTGTGGAAATTTAATGGTAGCTGTTGCAGTTTAATCAAGAAAGAAGAAGATGCACTAACAGTCGTGACGTGCACACACATGTATCTACTTTGCTGTGGCACAGAGATGGTTCCAAGGCAGAATTCCCCACGGGTCTTGCCATAGGTTGTTTTGGAATATCTGAGGAAATTTCTTAGAATCCTCGAATCGTTAGGATTGGAAAAAAACTTTAAGACGACCAAGTCCAACCATCAACCCAATATTACCATGACTGCTAAACCACGTGCCAGACTGCTGTATATACATGGTTTTTTTGAACTATTCTGTTGCCTTATAATTTGAATGTAAATACATTTGTACCCAAAGAATGAAGATCAAATATGAATAAAGGTGGAATAACACTTCAGATAGGTTTGAAAGAAAGATAAATCAGAGAAGGGGAGAGGAAATAGTAGAAGAAGAACTATGAAGCAACCACAGATCTTTGTATTACAATGCTCTTGGATTTCTTTACCTCTCTCTGCAGGTTTCTTGGTTCCCTGTTACTTTTTTTCTCACACAGAATTGTATGAGTTATATTTAATGTAAGTTGGATCTAAATTCCACAGATCTTCCTGTGGTGCCTCCTGAGAAAAGTTAAGTGTGTCTGTCAACTTTATCACAAAGAACTTGCAGGAGAGCAGCAATTTGTTCTAAAACAAAACTGCGTTAGTTTGATGTATAGAAAATGGCTGCTTTAGATACCATGAGGAATCAGTGAGGGAACATTTTTCAAGAGGTAAGTATGCATTTAATGTGTGCTTTCAGGTTTTCCTGAGATACTGTTTTAAAAATTAATATTCCAGCGGTGGAATGTGGTTCTATATTTCCCCTCTGGAAATGCAGCATGTGTCCAGCAACTTGCAACAAGCACAGAGGTAATTTCATTGGCAGGTCATTTCATGGCTGGGAGACACAGAAGTAGTTTGAGGATGTGATCTTCATGGATAGGAAGTTTGTCTGTGGTTCTGTTCTAAAGAAGCTCATTTTTATTGGATGAATGAGAGCAGTGCATGAGGTTTTAACTGAAGGTTGGCTCCATTTATTTTTCCTCAATTTTTTTAGAGTTTTTGAGAGGATTTTTGTTTGCTTTTGTATGTTTGCTTTTTTGTTTTGTTGTTTATTACTTGTTTTGTTTTGCCTTGTTTTTTCCCAACCAGAATGCAATTGATCTGATAGAAAAGGTGGCTCTAATATCTAGAAGTATTTCACAGGAAAATAAATACCAGAATAAAATCAGAGATTAAAGAGCTCTTTATTCTGTGAATCAGTTCAATATTTTCTAAATAGTTCTTCTAGCACTTAAATAGAGACCCTGATTAATTGAACCATGATGATTAAATGTGTATAAAGGAAGAAACCTCCACTTACTTAAAACTTGACTTAAAAGTTGAAAGGTAAGTTTTCCATAATTAATAAATAAGCATGCATGTATCCTAGAATCATGGAATACATAGAGGTATATATTTTATATCATTGATTCTGTTATCTTTGCATTAAGAAATGCCTGGATCTACAGTATATTAAGAAAATAGTTGTGTCGGTGTGAGCTGAAATTCCCCCCCCACCAACAATAACCAGGCTAGCTCAGTCTGGAAGCAAATGTAAAGCTGTATTTACAAGCAGAGTCTAAAATCTACAATGAAATGCAATGAATATGTACAAATATACAAAATTCACAACATTCACAAATATATACAATCAACAGAAAAAGCACAATCGATCTCCCTTTGCTTCCCCCCAAGGGGACCCTCCCAAAGGGGCCTCCCTCTCCCAGGAGCTTCCCCCCCAGACCCCCCTGGACAGAGAAGCAGAGTTAGTTAAGCAGAAAATTGTTAACTTAGCTGCCAAGGTCAGTACGTGTTATCTTCAGCCAGAAGAGAAGAAGAAACAGCAGCCAGACAGCCCAGCAACTGCCCCCACTGCCGAAAGCAGAATGTGTCGAATGCCTACTTTGTTTTGGGTAATAGTTCTTAAACATTTCTATCTATCCAATGGAAGTGTTTAGAACAATCGTTATTTTGCTTTCTTACACCCAATAGTGACTTATTTACATTCTTTCACTTTCTCTGTTCTGAACTTTGCAAGGAAAAATTAAAAAGACAGTTTCAAACCACCACAGTCCACCCCTTCTAAACAATTCCATTGGCTGCTACTATCATTTATCTAATCTAAAATAATATCTACAACAATAGGTGAATAAAGACCATAGTCCATTCCGGCTATCTCAGATGTAGATGATTCAAAAGAGTCAAATCACAGGAAAAACAGCAAACAGCTTGTTTCCTCGCAGATGGAGCGAAGGAAGGAACAGGGACTCTCAGGTGACTCAGGGCTCTCAGGGTTCGTGCACCGTAGATCTCATGAACTCTCCTCTTGGGCGCGATGCTGTATCTGCGCAACACTCTGAATTTAACCTCTCTCAGCCAAAGTTAGATTTCTTTGTGGTATACACTGAATTTCACCATTTTCTTGCATCACCCAATAGGTGTGACCAGGACCTTCAGCAGAAACCACCCCTCGGACAGGTTTGGCCTCTCCTGAAGGAGAAAATACCCAAACAGTTTTGCCTAACAGATTCTTTTCTCTGATAACAGGAACTCTATCACCTTCTTCCTTTCGCAACAAATCTGATTGGGCAGGTCCAGCTCGATTCACTGAACCTCCACTATTCACCAACCAGGTTGCTTGTGCTAAATGTTTCTCCCAGTTTTTCAAAGATCCACCCCCCATGGCTTTGAGAGTGGTTTTCAGCAAACCGTTGTAGCGTTCGATCTTCCCTGCAGCTGGTGCATAGTAGGGAATGTGGAATATCCACTCGATGCCGTGCTCTTTGGCCCAGTTTTTTACAAGATTGTTCTTGAAATGAGTTCCGTTGTCTGACTCAATCCTCTCTGGAGTTCCATGTCTCCACAGGATTTGTCTCTCCAGACTAAGAATGGTGTTACGTGCAGTTGCATGAGGAACTGGATAAGTTTCCAGCCATCCAGTGCTTGCCTCTACCATAGTCAGCACATACTGCTTACCAGATCGAGAACGAGGTAGAGTGATGTAGTCAATCTGCCAGGCTTCACCATACTTGTACTTGGACCATCGGTCACCGTACCACAAGGGCTTGATCCGCTTTGCCTGCTTAATAGCAGCACAAATGTCACAGTCATGGATGACTTGTGTGATAGCATCCATGGAAATGTCAATGGATCTGTCACGAGCCCATCGGTAGGTTGCATCTCTGCCTTGATGTCCTGACGAGTCATGGGCCCACCGAGCTAAGAACAGCTCACCTCGGTGTTTCCAGTCAAGATCAGGATCAGGATCAGAGTTTGTGTCCACCTGGGAAACTCTTGCAGCTAGATCTGCCTGATGGTTGTGTTGTTGTTCTTCAGTAGCTTTGCTCTTAGGAATGTGAGCATCGATGTGTCTCACTTTCACTGGGATTCTCTCAATGCGAGCAGCAATGTCTTGCCACAGATCTGCAGCCCAGATTGGCTTTCCTTTTCTCTGCCAGCCATTCTTCTTCCAGTCTTTCAGCCAACCCCACAAGGCATTGGCTACCATCCACGAGTCGGTGTAGAGATAAAGCTTTGGCCATCTCTCACGTTCAGCTATGTTAAGAGCTAGCTGGACAGCTTTTACCTCTGCGAATTGACTGGATTCTCCTTCTCCATCTCTCGCTTCTGCAACTCTGCGCGTTGGGCTCCACACTGCAGATTTCCATCTCCGCTTGTTCCCAACCAGACGACAGGAACCGTCTGTGAACAAAGCATATCTCTTTTCATCATCAGACAGATCACTGTAAGGAGGAGCTTCCTCTGCACGAGTTACTCTCTCCTCTGGAGGTTTAGCACAGCTTGTGCCTTCTGGCCAGTTTGTGATCACCTCCACCAAACCAGGCCTTTCGAGATTTCCCATTCGAGCTCTCTGTGTTATCAGAGCCATCCACTTAGACCAGGTAGCATCTGTTGCATGATGTGGTGAAGAACCTTTGCCTTTGAACATCCAATTCAGAACTGGCAATCTAGGAGCTAGAAGAAGTTGTGACTCAGTTCCGATCACTTCAGAAGCAGCTTTCACTCCTTCATAAGCAGCTAAAATCTCTTTCTCTGTTGGAGTGTAGTTTGCCTCTGAGCCTCTGTAGCCACGACCCCAGAAACCAAGAGGACGTCCTCGTGTCTCCCCTGGAGCTCTTTGCCATAAGCACCAGGTTGGACCATTGTCACTCGCGGCCGTGTACAGAATGTTCTTAATGTCTGGACCAGTTTGGACAGGTCCCAGACCCATCGCTTGGACTACCTCTCGCTTGATCTGGTCAAAGGCTGCTTGTTGCTCAGGACCCCATTGGAAACTGTTTCTCTTTCGAGTCACATCATAGAGAGGTTTCACAATCTGACTGTATCCAGGAATGTGCAGTCTCCAAAATCCCACTATGCCTAGGAAGCGCAGAGTTTCTTTCTTGTTGATGGGATTTGCCATGGTGGAGACTCTGTTTATCACATCCATTGGGATGTGACGGCGACCATCTTGCCACCGCACTCCCAGAAACTGGATTTCTCTGGCAGGTCCTTTCACCTTGTCTCGCTTGATAGCGAAACCAGCTTGCAAGAGAATGTCAAGGATTTTATTACCTTTCTCGAAGACTTCTTCAGCAGTCTCACCCCAGACGATGATGTCATCGATGAACTGAATGTGTTCTGGAGCTCCACCTTTCTCCAAAGCATCATGGATCACTGCATGGCAGATGGTTGAACTGTGAATCCACCCCTGGGGCAAACGATTGAATGTGTACTGAATGCCTCTCCAGGTGAAAGCAAACTGAGGCCTGCATTCCTCTGCTATGGGAATAGAGAAGAAAGCATTAGCAATGTCTATGGTAGCATACCATTTGGCCTGCTTGGATTCCAGCTCATATTGGAGTTCCATCATGTCTGGTACAGCTGCACTCATGGGTGGAGTTACTTCATTCAAGGCACGGAAATCAACTGTCAGACGCCACTCTCCATTCTGCTTTCTCACAGGCCAGATTGGACTGTTGAAAGGTGAATGAGTTTTGCTGATGACCTTCTGACTCTCCAACTGACGAATCAAGTTTTGAATGGGCACCAAAGAGTCACGGTTGGTTCTGTATTGTCTGTGATGCACAGTTTGAGAAGCAACCGGCAGCTTTACATCCTCTATCTCATGTTGTCCCACAACTGCAGATTCATCTGAAAGCTCAGGTCTAATGGACAACTTCAATTTCCTCCATCAATTTCTACAGTTGCTATTCCAAAAGCCCATTTGTAACCCTTAGGGTCTTTAAAACGCCCTTCTCTCAGAAAGTCAATTCCCAAAATACAAGGTGCATTAGGACCTGTTACAATAGTATGTTTCTTCCACTGCTTCCCAGTTAAACTTATATCAACCTCTATCTTAAACAACTCTTGAGATCCACCAGTGACTCCCTGAATAGTTATAGATTCTCCCCCTTGATAATTTGATGGTATTATGGTGCACTGAGCTCCTGTGTCAACCAAGGCCCTGTACTTCTGAAATTTTGAAGTGCCAGGCCACTGGATGTACACATCCCAATAGATTCTGTTATCTCCATTATCCCTTACCTCCCCCTGGCGGAAGGCAGGGCACCCCTAATGGTGGGGATTACCTCCACATGTACAGCTGGCACAACGTCCAGCACCAGAATTAGGATCACTGTTGGAGCTATCAGAGTTGTTCTGGGAAACTGAGGAAGCGACAGCTACCCTCCTGGTATTGCTACCTCGGGATCTGCCCCTCTGCAGCTCCCGTAACCTCTTGAAAAGATCAGAAGTTGGTTGACCATCCCATCTGTTCATGTTCTCACCAAACTGATCACGCAGAGTTATCCAGATACTGCCACGTGATTGCCTCTGCTGTCTGTTTTGGTTTGACCTATTCTGGAATGGCCTTCTTGGAGCACGTCTGTTCCTAACAGCTGAAACTTGTATCCATCTGGAGGAAGAGGAATTAGAATCATCCCCCTTCATCAAGTTGGATATGGAGGTTTTAAGTTCCTCCTTCAGCTCTTTCATGCAATTCTCCATCTTTCCAGACAGAGTTTCAATGGCTGAAACCAAAGAAGTACGTGCAAGACTATCCTCCAACTGCCTCATTTGGTCAGTGAAATGGCCAACAGTAGGAGGTGCTCCACCATAATTTCTTGCCACAATCCTGCTTGCCAGAATAGTGGCATAATTAGGAGGAGCAAGCTTAATGAGCTTTTTGGCAAGGCCTGTTCCAACAGGAATTTCATCAGGATTCAGAGTCTTATGATCTCCATACATTACTTCTCTCACAGCAAACTCTCTCAGACGCTTGATTCCCTCAGCTATTGTGGTCCAAGGCTTAGGGTTCCATGGTAAATCATCTCTGCTGGGGTACCTCAGCGAGACTGCCAGTAGGAGGCGTGCCCACAGAGAAACTTTACCAATGCACTTGCCTAGGTGCCTGTCTATGCCTGTATCCTTTGAGAGCATCCCCAACTGAGAGGCCGACTTGTCGCCTACCACCAATGCTGGGGCTCCCATATCAAAACACCTGGCTAGCCAAGACAGGACTGGCTCATTATCTCCTCTGATGTAATCCTTCCTCACATGTCTAATTTCCTGTCTGGGTGCATTAGCTGACTGTATGTCATCCTCATCATCATCATCATCATCATCATCATCCTGAGGTCGCTGTCCCCATAATCCTATTTTAATCCTCCGTTGAATTTCTTTGAGTTCAGAGGCACTACCAGCAGTTGCTAATCTACTAGGGTCTACATCCTGACCTACATCTCCATCATCCATGTGGGGTCTCAAGAGGTCTACCAGAGTTTTAAGGCTAACCCTCTCTTCCTCATCAGAAGGATCTTTCTTAACAGAGGGACCCTGAGTAGAAGGACCCTCATCTCCATCTGCACCATCTCCTGCAGCATCTGCATCTCCTCCTGCAGCTCCTTTACGCTTTCTGGTGATAGTGGCCACCAAATTTACTGGCTTGGTTTTCACATTCACAGCAGAGTTGGAAGAGCAAGTAGCCTTATGTCTTTCTTGACACAGTGCTATCAGTAGCCATATGATTATTCCAAGAAGCAACAAAATTAAGATTAAGGCTAGTACAAGATATCTAGGGTACCACTGGTTCCAAGGACCCTCTGTAGTTGTAAGAGGAGTAACAAACTCATATGTGTCTGCTAGCACATCCATAGTTGAGTTACCATAGCTTCTTAGCCCAATAAGACCACAACAGAATTCACCAACATTCAGTAACTTGTTCTTAACCCAAAGAAACGACTTATATGCCACATATCTCACAATCTTGTCTATCATGCAAGAAATGGCCCATCTGTAAACAATCACACCGATAATAGATGAAATAAAATTACTCAAAATCCAAAACAGCTTCATTTTGCTTCCTAATCTGAGCAGAAATAAATCACAAGCAATCGAGCCCCAGTTGGAGCGCCAAAAATAAAAAGTGTGTCGGTGTGAGCTGAAATTCCCCCCCCACCAACAATAACCAGGCTAGCTCAGTCTGGAAGCAAATGAAAAGCTGTATTTACAAGCAGAGTCTAAAATCTACAATGAAATGCAATGAATATGTACAAATATACAAAATTCACAACATTCACAAATATATACAATCAACAGAAAAAGCACAATCGATCTCCCTTTGCTTCCCCCCAAGGGGACCCTCCCAAAGGGGCCTCCCTCTCCCAGGAGCTTCCCCCCCAGACCCCCCTGGACAGAGAAGCAGAGTTAGTTAAGCAGAAAGTTGTTAACTTAGCTGCCAAGGTCAGTAGTGTTATCTTCAGCCAGAAGAGAAGAAGAAACAGCAGCCAGACAGCCCAGCAACTGCCCCCACTGCCGAACGCAGAATGTGCGAATGCCTACTTTGTTTTGGGTAATAGTTCTTAAACATTTCTATCTATCCAATGGAAGTGTTTAGAACAATCGTTATTTTGCTTTCTTACACCCAATAGTGACTTATTTACATTCTTTCACTTTCTCTGTTCTGAACTTTGCAAGGAAAAATTAAAAAGACAGTTTCAAACCACCACAATAGTAAAGAAGACTACTGTCAGGGTTCAAGGACAGGACTCTTCATGCCATTAAAACTTCTCTAGAAAGGCTTCACCCCTTTACAGATAACTTCTGAGTTTCTTGATAAAATTCATGCTCCTTGTAGCCTATCAGGAACCTAGGGTGGCCTGGCCTTGGTTTTGTCTTTGTTGGCCGCTACTAAAATGTGATCCTAAGTTCTTCAGTCTTTATTTGAAGAGCATGGAAGTCTATAAGATCCTGAATCAGGATCATATTAAAAATGGTTACTAGCTCATCAATTGATAAATGGTTCACTTGCTGCTGTTTATGATAATGTGATATCACGTTATTACTTAACACTTCTAATACCATATATATTTATTTTCTGAAGAGCAGTCAGAAATGCTTCTCATTGAAGTACTATATCGTTGACAGCTCCTGCAAGGTTGTGTTCTTTTTCTTTCGTATTCACCACCTACCTTTGGTCTAAAAGATGGAAATATATTAATCTAGTATATTTATGCACAGCTCCGGGGATTTTTAGAGTATCTTGTCTAACAAAAAGTTTATGAGAGAGAAACCTCCTTTTGTTTGCATTGTTTAAGGTTGGAAGAGAGTATATAGCTTGATCTTCTGTAAATGTCAAACCCGAAGAGCTCCTGAATTGTTCTGTGCCTCTAACAGCAAGTATGAAGTCATTCCTCTTACTCACAGAATTGCTATGACTTCTGTTGTAATGTTCCAATACTTTATTATCTTAGTTATATTCACTTCAGGGCTAATTTGCCATCCTCATCCTCCATCCAATTTTGCTACTGGCTGACAAAATTATGTAGTTGATGTTTTGTTCTCAATTTCACATAGTATTCTATGCAGACGTCTATGAATAAAATGATGGCATTCAGATAGTGAAAACTTACCAGAACCTTGAAAATGGTTGCACATAATTTATGTTCATTAAACAATTACATCATATTGACAAATATTATTTGTGATCATGTAGACCAAAACCCAAAGCTTGGTATATCAGTAAAAGTAATTAATCTTTCAAATAACTTTTGCTAAATAGATTTTAAAGAATTGCAGTCTGGTTCTGTAGTATTTCTTTTCTTTTATTCCTTGACATAAACATCACAGCACCAGAGGTATAACTGATCATGCAGTGTGTGCAGACACATGCTGTACCGCCTCTGTGGCCCATTGCCTTTCCAAACTAGCAAAGCTGGTGGGTTCCTGGCTCTCTGTTAAATGCTGAACAGTTTTTGACTCTGAAAATAGGACATGCTTCTGAAAGATGGTGTGCCAGAAAGAACAGTATTCAAAGTGCGCATGGATGAATTGCTCTTTCTGAGAACAGTCATGAAATACTTAGTAATATTCAACCAGTCAGACTGCTGATTGAACCATCCATAAGCTGTAATTAAGCAACACAAGCTGACAGGCAGTGCATTTCTATAAGCTTATTGCACAGTTCAGATGCCTTTGAGATAGTTGGGCTTTCAGAGTGCTCTCTGCTTTTACTCTGGTCCCAGAGATTCAGAATCGATTTGGCTTTCAGCAGATCCTTACCTCTTCCGGGTGCAATTATGTTTCCCATCTTTACAAATGCAAGGAAATCCCAAATATTTATTTTTTAATCTTGAAATCAAACTGCCTTATGCAGCAACAAAAGAAACAATCTTGAAAGCCATTGCATGAATCTGACATTCAGGGAAAAGAAATTAAATACAGCTGTTCTTATCTATTTCCCAGACCTTCAATATAAAGATGTGTTTCCAAGGAATCCAGCTCATGCATTTATTATTTTTGGTTGGTTGATTTTTTATATGGAGCCCTTCATTGAGAGCATTGGGTAATGCCTTCCAGCAAGTGTGAATTACAAGCTGTGGATAATAGCTTAACTACTGCATTAATGGAGCTCTGGAGTTGAGAGCTGAAATTTAGGGATGGTGTAAAAAAAGGGAAGGGGCCAGCAGTGTATCAGCTCAGGAATGGGTAAATCCTTTCCTGGGAGGGTCAAAATGGGATCTGTGCTGGTAATAATCCACCTGTGATAGAAGGCCTGAGAGAGACATGGAGATGCCCTGATTTTTTTTTGCCACCTAAGTATGAGTGAGATAAATGTGGAGGGAAGAAATGGATCCAGAAGCAGGAGTGGAAGAAAATGCTCTAATCCCTAGGAAAGTTTCTAAGTCCTCTGAAGCTGTGGCTATTGGGGACCTAAAAGTGGTATAGCATAAATGAAGAAAAAGATGACTGTGACAAGGAATTTCCTTTGCAAACCTGAAAAAATGAGAATGCAAAAAGCTAACAAAACCAAGCCTAGGGCTTTTAAAAGGCTTCAGAGACTCTTGCAGGATACTGATGGGTTATGGCTTGCCTCTTCAACAAATAAAGAACATGTCACTGCCCATGCCGATGTGAAGAATACTCTGATCAGAGACTGAAAAACACCATAGAACATTTTGTCTTCTCCAAGTCTTACAGGGGACCAAGACATTTTCACTTAAACTGCTGTGGCTTGTATTCAAGACTGAATCAGCATGTGGTTTAAGCAGGATTGTGTTGATGTCTTTTGTGTTGAAATTAATCAATTTCCAATCTTCGGAGACAAAACCTGATTGTACTGAAACTCCAAAAATGTGGATGCACAATAACAAAATCTAGATGAAGTTGCTACTTTTACAGGGTGCTGGATATGGTGTGATTACTGTCTCAGATTTGTGGCTCTTTCAATACTAAGAGTAAATCTCTTCCATTTTAGTGTGCCTTTTTAACTTATATAATTATTTGACTTTAAACTCTGAAAATTAATGGGGTTAACAGAAAAAAACAGTCAGCTGGTGATGCTTTTCTTTTCTAGTCCAATGCATTGTCACAGAGCACAAACTTTAGGGTAAATAGTATAATTCCTTAAGAGAATTTCAGCAGCTAGCAAGCATAAGAGAGCATTTAGATGATTATTTAGAGTCCCAGAGGAAAGAGTCCAGAAGGAAAGAAGTTTCCCCCATACAGTGTTTTGACAGGGATAGCAAGCAGACCAGAGGTCTGAATCAACAAACACAAACCTCATTGAAGCCTGCAACTTAAGTGCTAGAAGGGACAATCTGTTTTAGTCATGCCTTTGAGCACAATTTAAATCTAATTTTAGCACACAATAAAAATGAATGCTCTGTTTTCCCAATGCTGAGCCTGACTTTCTATACCAGATGGTTTTATATTTATGTTAAAGCTCAACGTACAGTATGCCAATGCTCACTGGATCTGCTAAAAGTGATCTTGTATTTTTTTTCTGTTGAGCACAAAATATGTTATTTGCTAATTTTGGCATGCAAAAATGTTTGTCTTTCTAGCTTGTTGTCATATTCTGGTTTACCTGGTGTTAAGGGTTTGTTGTTTTTTATGGTAAGAAGTGTGTGGTGTTTCTACTTTAAGGATTGATTCAGGTACAAGCAATAACATCTGTGCACAAGTCACATCTAGACCTCCAGTTATGGCTCTGAATTTTGATTTTTTGAATTTGTATCTGGCTGTTGTCCATGCTTTATTTTTCGTTCATTTCTGAGCTTCCTCTGCCCTCGTGCTATGTCTTTGCATCTGTGCAAGCTCTGACCTGAAGGCATTGCCATGCTGACATTAAATCAGTGCAGCAATGCTTTTGGATGGTAGTCAGCTGGTGTCCCTGGAGCTCTGGCAGCTTGACCTATTTTTATTATTTCCTGCAAAGATTCTGTGAACAGAAATGTGCCTAAAATTAGACTGTGAGTAAAGCCTGGACTCCACCTTGCAGGTGAAACCTTGATGAAAAATGAAATGTCACCTGTGTCACTGACATTTGTCTGATTTGTGCCACTTCCTGCACTGAAAACTCTGTGGTCCTGCAGAGCTGTAGCCACAAAGTGTGTTGAAAATGTTCCCTTTTTGATTGTTTTATTTGTATCTGCTTTAGAATGGCAAATGACTATTCAAGATGGATGGCAGCTGTGAATTTCTCTATATTTATTTTCACAGTCCTGTCCTCAGATTCTTGACCCTTTTCTAAAAGCAGGGTGAGGTTATGAGCATGATAACCTGCTAAGGGCAGGGGATGCTTCTGAGCAGATGGGAATATGGAGCTGGTTGTCTTTGCATTCCTTTGTGGCTACCACAGGCTGATAACAATTTATTTTACCTGACCTTTAGGCAGTAAATATGCAGTGCAAGGATGAAGTGCTGCACTGGTTTCTCTTTGATTCTTCTATTACTAGAGTCATATTTCCCACCTACAGATGATACAGACTACCTGTTTTGTTACCTTCCACTTAATTGGCCTGGCTGCTTATTAATCTGAAGCTTTATGTGGGTTCCATCCTCTTTCTTTCTCAGTTATCAGCAGTCATTGGTATGCTAATACTCAGAGCATTTCTGAAAGGTGGACCAATATACTAAGGTCTGAGAGATAAAACATCCTCACTTGCCACCAAGCGCAGAGGTATCTGGTGGGGATTGATTACCCAAATTCTAGGATAGTTTCCCAGCCACTGAATCATCTTTTTTCCCTTCTAGCAGCAGACAATTATGTTATATAAGAATATCATGTACCTAAACTATGTACATTTTAATTTTAAGGAGGAGTGGAATGCTGAACCTGATACCAACAAACAAAGAAGGACTGGTTGTAGATGTCAAGGTTGGGGGCAATCCTGGTAGCAGTGGCCATGACATGTTAGAGTTTAATATCAACAGACGAAGAAACAGAGTGATAAGTAAAAGTTCAATCCTGGAATTTAAAAGGGCCAACTTTCCCCTCTTCATGACTCTACTTGGAAATACCCAGTGGACTAGGGCTCTGGAAGGAAGGGGGGCCCAAGAGACCTGGTTAATATTCAAACATTATCTGCTCCAAGCTCAAGAGAAATGTATTCCCTCGAAAAAAAAAATCAAGTAAGGCAAACAGAAGACCTGCATGGATAAGCAAGGGACTCTGATTAAAACTCAAAAACAAAAAGGAGGTTTACAATATGTGGAAAAAAAGACTGGTCAATTGGGAGTATTATAGAGAGAGAGCCAGAAAGTGTAGAGATGCAGCAAGGAAAGCCAAGGCCCTCCTGGCACTGAATCTGGCCAGAGGGGTGAAGGAGAACAAGAAGAGTTTTTTCAAGTATATCAATGATAAAAGGAAGAGCAGGGAAAAGGTGGCCCCACTGCTGAATGAGAGGGGAGATACAGGAACTGATGATGCAGAGATGGCAGAGTTGCTGAATGCCTTCTTTACCTCAGTCTTCACTCCTAAGACCAGCCCTCAGGAACCTCAGTCTCTAGAAGCAAGGGAGCAGAACTGGAGAGATGTGAACATTCCGCTGGTCAGTCAGGACAGGTTTAGACACTTCTTATACCATCTGAAGACACACAAATCCACGGGGCCTGATGGGATGCATCCATGAGTACTGAGAGAGCTGCTGACACTGTTGCTGAACCTCTCTCCATCATCTATGAAAAGTCCTGGAGAACAGGAGAGGTGCCTGGGGACTGGAAGAAAGCAAATGTCACTCCAGTCTTCAAAAAAGGCAAGGAGGAGGACCTAGGCAACTACAGAGCAGTCAGCCTCACCTCCATCCCTGCAAAGATGATGGAGCAGCTCATCCTGGAGGTCATCTCTAACCACAGGGAAGACAAGAGGGTTATCAGGAGTAGCCAACATGGATTTACCAAGGAAAGATCCTGTCTAACTAATCTGATACCCTCTATGAAGTTATGACCAAGTGGGTAGATGAGGGCAGAGCAGTGGATGTCATATATCTTGACTTCAGTAAAGCTTTTGATACAGTGTCCCATAACATCCCCATAGAAAAGCTCAGGAGATGTGTCATAGATGGCTGTCAGTGAGGTGGATTGCAAACTGGCTCCACAACAGAGTTCAGAGGGTCATCATCAGTGGCATAGTGTCAGCTTGGAAGCCTGTGGCAAGTGGTGTCCCCCAGGGATTCGTATTGGGTCCAGTTTTGTTCAATATCTTCATCAAGGACCTGGCTGAGGGGATTGAGTGTACCTTCAGAAAGTTCCTCATGATACAAAACTGGGGAGGGGTGGCTGACACCCCTCAGACTGTGCAGCCATCCAATGTGACCTGGACAGGCTGAGAGCTGGCTGCAGGCAAACCTCATGAAGTTTAATAAGGACAAGTGCAGGGTCCTACATCTGAGGAGGAGTAACAACAGGCACCAGGACAGATTAGAGGCTGCCCTGCTGGAGAGCAACTCCACAGAGAAAGACCTTGGAGTGCTGGTGGACAGCAAGTTCTCCATGGAACAACAATGTGCTCTTGTGGCCAAGAGAGCCAATGGAATCCTGGTATATATCAAGAAAGGTGTGTCCAGCAGATCTGAGGAGATTCTTCTACCTCTCTACTCTGCTCTGGTGAGACCACACCTGGAATATCATGTCCAGTTTTGGGCTCCCCAGTTCAAGAGAGAGAGAGACCTGCTGGAGAGACTCCAATGGAGAGCCACGAGGATGATTAGGGGACTTGAGCATCTCCCCTGTGAAGGGAGACTGAGATCCCTGGGGCTGTTTAGAGTGGAGAAGAAAAGACTGAGAGGGGATCTCATAAATGTCTATCAATATCTGAGGGGTAGGAGTCAAGTGGAGGGGGCCAGGCTCTTTTTGGTGGTTCACAGTAATAAGGAAAATCAGGTTCAAACTGGAATATAGAAGATTTCACCTCAACATGAGGGTGATGGAGCACGGGAACAGGCTGCCCAGGGGGGTTGTGGAGTTTCCTTCTCTGGAGACTTTCAAAACTCACCTGGATGCATTCCTCTGTGGACTACCTTAAGTGATGCTGCTTTGGCAGGGGTGTTGGACCCAATGATGTCTTGAGGTCCCTTCCAACCTCTGATATACTGTGATGCTGTAATTTGGTGTGATGCAAAACTTGTTCTTTCTTTAATGGTCTCTATAAAAATCCCTTCCAAGACAAAGCATTCTGTGCTTCCATGAACGTTTTCCAACTGTTATCCACTAAGTCAATGTTTGCTTACAATGAAAGCACTGTGATCATACTTGAGCTACTGAAATTCTCCTCTTAGCTTGAAAATAATTATATTTTAGAAGGAGAAGTAACATACAAAAAAATTGGGAACAGCTATATGCTCATTAAATGTTGTTGTTTCTCTGCACACATTAAACATTTGGACCCAAATGCTTCTGCCTTTCTTTGGTGAGCTCCACCAACAGAGCAGGTGAGCTGCAGCTGGTCTCCTGACATTAAACAGAAGTGAAACAGAGACAGGAGTGTTCGAGAGTGCCAGTTTGTTGGCTGGATGTTGGTCATGTTTTACTGAAGTCAATGTCATTTGATATCTTCAAATGCCTTTTAGCGAGGAACTTTTGTGTTAGTTTTGGCAGCAACTTGTCTTTTTTATCTTGCTCTGGTACCTTACCTAGGTCATGCCACTGTTACATGTTTAGTAACTTATTCACAGGGTGGCATGCACAGGCACTCTGCTGACTTTCCCTACCATTCCTTGACCTGAGGGTTCATAAGCTTAGTCACAGTGATGCACAGAGAGGTCGACATCTCTAGTAGTTCCATTTTCTTTTTCTTGTTTTGATGTGTTAAACTGCTTTAAAAATGCTGAGAAATGCACAAAGTAGTTTCTTTGTAAAAAATCCTCACCTTCCTACAGGCCACCTGCTAAGTTACAGATGACAGACACTATAGAAGTTCTTGCTCATTGAGAGAAAGATGTTAAGCACCCCCTATAATAAGTCAGGGTATGGTAAGTCTGTATTTGGACCAATTAAAAAGTTTGTTTCTCTCCATCACATGTAAATTTTGTCCCCAGAAATCTTGTCTACATGGCATTATGACAGACCAGGGAGAGTGGAAGCAGTGACAAGAGACCGTAGGCACAAACTGAAACATAGGTTCCATGTAAACATAAAAAATTCTTTAGGTCGAGGTAGCAAAGCACTGCAACAGGTTTCTCAGAGAGGTTGTAGAGTCTGTCTCTGGAGGCATTCAAAACCTGTTTGGATGTGATCCTGCTGTAGCGGGGGGGTTGCACTAGATCTTGAGAGGTCCCTTTGAACCCCTACCATCTGTGATTCTGTGAATGTTGCTACCTATCGAATGTAAGCCTTTTTTAGACTAACAAAAAAAAACCAACAAAAAACAAAAACAAAGAGAAAGAAACTGCAATTTGTTAGATAACAGCAGTGACCTTGTTCAATTTTAGGCGGGGCTTGTTGTTTTTTAAGAAAACTATTGAGTACAAGTACATAGAATCATAGAATCAGTCAGGGATGGAAGGGACCACAAGGATCATCTAGTTCCAATCCCCCTGCCATGGGCAGGGACACCTCACACTAAATCAGGCTGGCCAGAGCCTCATCCAGCCCAGCCTTAAACACCTCCAGGGATGGGGCCTCAACCAGCTCCCTGGGCAACCCATTCCAGGGGCTCACCACTCTCATGGGGAAGAACTTCTTCCTCACTTCCAGCATGAATGTCCCCACTTCCAGCTTTGTTCCTTTCCCCCTAGTCCTGACACTATCTGGTAAGCCTAAAAAGTCCCTTCCCAGCTTTCTTGGAGTCCCCTTTCAGATACTGGAAGGCCACAAGAAGGTCACCTCGGAGCCTTCTTTTCTCCAGACTGAACAGCCCCAACTCTCTCAGTCTGTCCTCATAGGAGAGGTGCTCCAGCCCTCTGACCATCCTCGTGGCCCTTCTCTGGACACGCTCCAGCACCTCCAGATCCCTTTACATTTTAGTAACAATTATGGCAAAACCAAAGACAAAGGTAACAGGAAAAATGGTTTAACTAGTTTGCAGCTTTATTCATTAATACCTGAGAAAACTATCCTGCAGTAAGTCAGCACTAATCCATATCCTGGCACAGTACTATATATAGCATCTTGACTTCTCTGGACATTATTGACAGAGATGTCACAGAAACACAGAAAACATACAGTTGGAAGAGACCTCCAAGCTCATCCAGTCCAACCTTCGACCCAGCACTGCAGGGTCAATCCTAAACCATGTCCCTAAGCACCAGCTCCACACACTGCTTGAACACCTCCAGGGATGGTGACTCCAGCACTGCCCTGGGCAGACCATTCCAATGTTTGAGAGCACTCTCTGGCAAGAAAGATTTCCTAGCAGCCAGCCTGAACCTGCCCTGCTGCAGCTTGGAAACATTTCTTCCACTCCTGCCTCTTGCCACCAAGAAGTGTCTGCCCCTCCTCATTCCAACCTCCCTTCAGGGAGCTGTAGAGGGTAATGAGATCTCCCCTCAGCCTCTTCTCCAGCCTGAACACCCTCATCTCCCTCAGCCCCTCCTCGTAGTCCATGTGCTCCAGACCCTTCTCAAGCCTCATTGCCCTTCTCTAGACAGGCTCCAGCCCCTCAATGTCCTTCCTGCAGTGAGGGCACAGAGCTGAACACAGCACTGGAGGTGTGGCCTCCGCAGTGCTGAGCACAGGGGGATGGTCACCTCCTGTACCTGCTAGACACCCTGTTTCTAACCCAATCCAGGATGCCATTGGCTTTCTTGGCCACCTGGCCACTGCTAGCTCATATTTAATCATCTGTCCACCAGAACCCCCAGGTCCCTCTCCAAGCTTCAGCTTTCCAACCACACATCCCCAAATGTGTGTGTAAATATTATGTCCTCAGGAAGGTGAGGGTATGTCTGAGACTCAAATTCAGAACTGTTTGTGTGACTGGTAAAAATAGTTAAAATTGCAAAATTTTTTTTATTTTTTTTTTTTTATTTTTTTTTTACTTTTCCCAATGGTATTTGGTATTTTCAGTTTTGGAAATGGAATGGTTGAAATGTTGTAACACCTCTGTGCCTGTCTGTCCCATTTTAAAGGAAACTTGCAGCAATTCACTGGTTTGCCGGAGATCCATATTCTGATGACACTCCAGCTGTTCCTGTGTGGTGAAATTAAATGTGATACTTCAGTGTTTTCTACAGCAGTATTTGGTTTGGTTATTTTCAATATGTCCTTCCAGAGAAATGTTATATGTGACAGGGAATTTGCCTTTTTGTCAGGCTGCAGCACCTCACGTCTCTTCTGGGTTTGATCTCACATATGGAGAGCTGATGGCAAGGCTTTTGTGATTCAATGGAGTAAGAAAACCTGGGGAATGAAGTCATCACTCTGCCTCTCTTGCTCCAGTGAGTGGTTGAAAGGGGACAGAGTGAGGCTGAGACCCTGAGTTCCCTCCTGATACAGTACAGTCATACACAACTGATGTCAGAGATGGCTCAGGGTTCCTCAGCAGTGTAATCTAAATGGAGTTTTGATGCCATGTGACTGCAGGAACATGTCCAGGCTATTTCAGCTGCAGGAAGGAAGGAGGTAGGGGAAAGATGGATCTGTCATGCATCTTACTGGAAATAACATCCTGCTGGCTACAGTTGCCTGGGTAGATATGAGGTGTAGCAGTATCGATTGGTGGTGTAGTGATAAACTGCTTCTCCAGCAGTTAACAGTTGCCTGAAGCTATAATTATTTTTAATGACAGCATCCATGGTCTTCTGGGGGACTGGAGTAGGCAAAGTCACCAACCGAGCCACTAGAATTCTGCAGCTGACTGTAAATTGCTGTCTAGGGCTGTGCTTGGCCCTGCGCGGCCAAGTTGTTGCTCTGGGATTTCTGAAAGCCTCCTGGCTGGCACCAGCTTTCCCTGAGGCGTAAGTAGGAGCTAGCTAGTCTCTTATGCAGAATCCAGCAGACAGAGAAGCTAGAGCAAAAGCTATGCTGTTGTACTCTTAATTGACATTGATCTTCATCTGCTTATGGCAGCCTTAAATAAGCTTCTTGTGCAGGCATTCAACTCTGTCAAGTCTAAATTTAATCTAAAACACTCCTGTTAGATATCCTTTGGAAATCTTGTGACAATTCAAGATAGATTTACTTTATTCCATTTTTTTTCTTTACACAGAAAACAATTTTGTTCTATGTTTTTAAGATTAGACTTGGAAGTTTTGACCTTCTTTATAGGTTCTTCTGTCACAAAATGGTGTTTTTGACTGCTCCGTATATTCTGATGTGTTTTTTTTCTTCCCCTTGATACCGGCCCCCATTGGGTGACAAATGAAGGCAGGAACCCTATTGCTGTATAGCAATAAGATTCCAGAAACACAGAGAGAAGAGAAGCTCAGAATTTCTCCCAGAAGTCCTTTATTGCTGGGTTCTGGAATCCCCTGCTTTACAGTTTCAGAGTCACATATACAGCAGAAGTCTTGGAAGCCCTTACCAAACGAAGCAGCTAACAGAAGTCCTGAGCATGTCCCTAGCAGCATCCCTACACCAAAGCCCTAGCCAGAAGAAATGGCAAACTAACTAGCAGCCCTAACTGAAGTCATTCCCACCTAAGTCCCTAACCCGAGAGTCACTCTTGCTCGGAGTGGTTCTTTTATACTCTTTGTTATCAATCCCTTAACCAGTAAAATCCAACCACATAGGTAAGCTAAAATCTTTTCCCAGTTAGAGGTGCCAGCATGTCAAGCAGGTGGCTTTTGCAGCATGTTGCAATCAAAGGGTGCCAGCATTAGGATGTTGTTCTTGGCACACATGGAATGTGATTATTTTGCTCTATGCAGCTAAGGCATTGGCCAGCTAAGGAATCCTGCATTCTGCAGGTGGCCAGCAGCTGCTCTCAGAGCAGTGGCTGCAACATTGTTGTTACTGAATCACCTGATTTACTGTGCTTTGTCCAGTGTTGAGGGAAGATGATGTATGATTGAGTATATCACAGTAATACTATGGAATGCAGGTGTGGCTCTGAAACATTATAAAGTCATCTTATTATTGATATGTTACTATTAATATTGATGTCATAATACAGTGTTGCATCAATTGTAATCAATTGCTCAGATAAGGAAAGTAAACAGAAACTGTTCCCAGTAAAGCAATTCAAAGCTTACATATAGAGCAGCCCTGGCAAGGTCAAGCAAGGAGACTTCACACTGGCATTTTACTGAATAACTGAAATTTTATTGACTTACGTTCCACATGATGGAGCATTAAGCAGTCCCCCACACCCTGATTCCTTTCTCAATGGCAGTGGGAATGACCTGCAATTCCCATCAAATTATGGTTCCTTGGAACTGTAGCTCTCACTCTGTGTTGCTTTTTAACATGACTGCCTTTTTCTTTTTTTTTTTCAATTCCTCAAACCCATCTCTAGAATTAAGGATTTTCTTTAGAGGAGATCTTTTTATTGCATTTTGAAAATTTTCACAAGATTTACCTCTTTGGAAATTCAAATTTTCTCTGTAACAACTTCATATTGATAACAAAAGGAGTCTTGACATCTCAGTAGAAATTTTTACCATAGACCAGATGTTGGAAAGTCTTGATTCATTTCCTCAAACCACAACTGAGCTGAAATGTGACAATATGCTGGGTCTTTAGACTGCACTAGCACTTTGAAAGGGAAACTGGTGGTGTGAGGGCTCAGAACTTGTCTTTTAAGGGAGTATTTTTCAGATTTTTGTCATGGTTGTGTGTGATTATGTAGCATAATACATTTCCAGCCCCATACTGAGGTACACACAAGTCAGTGCAGACCATCTTATAAGTTTAAGTTGCACTCACATGCACTGGAATCACAGAAAACATTCATTTGGAAGAGACCTCCAAGCTCATTCAGTCCAACCTTTGACCCAGCACTGAAGGGTCAGCACTAAACTATGTTGCTAAGCACCAGCTCCTCACACTGCTTGAACACCTCCAGGGATGGTGACTCCAGCACTGCCCTGGGTAGACCATTCCAATGTGAGAACCTTCTCTGTGAAAAAATATTTCCTAGTATCCAGCTTGTCCTTGAAAACATCATAGTCTATGTTTCAGCAGAAGCAGGAATAAAATGCTGGTTTCTCAAGCAAGTGCTCTGCTTGTTAGGCCCAAACCAAGTGATGGTTTTACTGCCACCATCTTAAAGGGAGCTACTGATTATGCAAGCAGTTCTGTATGTTCAACCATCCTGCTCTGGTGCTCTGTATGAAAATACAACATGGAAATATTAAAAACTGGGATTTATGACTATGAATCACTCCTCTGCCCAGGTGAGGGAAGGATAGAATCTGAGGAGTTGTTTGGAGATGGAAACGGTCTCATTGGTGCCTTTTTTTTTTTTTTTTTTCTAAGACATGGACTGAGAGGACTTTTCTTGGAAGGCAGTACTGATGGCAGCTGGTATCACACTGTGGAAGTGAGGACGTACAGTCCTGTCCTGAGTCATCCAGGCTCATGGCCAATTACAGCTACACTGAGGAGCTGCATTCTCCTTATGTATGCATTCTTCAGCATACATACAATGATTTACTTCTCCTCATATGCATGCTAAAGAAGTCATCTTAATGTTTCTAGAATTAAACTTGACAAGTTTGGTCTGGCAAGATAAATAATCCTTGATTATGATGTTGGAGGAAGTTTTGAAAAAATACAAACATGTATTTGCTTCTACCTAACACTGATGTTTTTTGCATCAATCAGAATTCTTACAGCATGTCTCAAATTCTGGGACAGTAAGAAGTTATGCAGCTGCATTTTAGCTCCCAGTTTGCCAAAGGAATGAGCTATAAGGTTATGCACTTCTGTACTCTGGTGTCAACTTGTGGCCACGTAGAGTAACAGCTTCTGAGCTACTTCTTCCTGTGTGGAATTTTGTTTCTTCTTTGGGCTTCTGGATTGGTATCCATGCTTTCATCCTCAAGTTCCTTGCTCTGGTGTGTTTGCTAATAGAGCGATTTATATTCATTTTTGCGTCCCTGACTGCTGTTGAAATGGCATCTGTCAGAACACTGACGTTGAGGAAGCCAGATGTGCTTATGGGGCTCAGATGCTCAATCAAATGAGTTGTAAATTATAATCCTGTTCAGATTGTCAGCATTCCCAATTTATTAGTCTGAATGTTGCCCATGGGATGGTTGTGGCTAACTTTATTTCAGTGTTTAATCAAGCCCTGTGCTGTGATTGCTACCGTTTTGCTAAGTCAAAACTTTTCCGCCTAGTAGTCTAAATCTCTTTATTCTTATGTGATCCTTTTTCTCCCTTCTTAATCTGAAGTTCTGCACTTGCTATTCTCCTTTCTGTGTGTTTCCTGTCTTTTCAAAGTCTTTCCTGTTTTTTTTTTTTGGCTACAGCATCCTTTTCTAAACTTGAGATCTGACTTTAGAGGATAGTGCTGGTGTCACTTGAAGGTATTTTCTGTTTAAAACCCAAAAACTCTATGCTGCAGTTTCTGGAAGCACTTCTGGCCTAGCCAGCTTCCATTGAACTGTTTAATACTTTCCCTGGCAAGAATATCTGAGACAAAACAGGGGACACTTTCAGAGATTCAGTTTTATGGCCAGAACTTGATACACAAAATATGAACAGGTTGAGAATTCCTTGCTTGAATTGCTCTTTCTGAATTAGAGATTTCATCCTTTTAAAGCTGTTTAAAACATTATAATTTGTTTTTCCATAGACTTCCTTACAATGAAGTGAGTTAAATTTCCCTTGTCTTCTTGCTGCTGAAAAGAATGTTCCTAATACTTAGGAAGCAGTTTAAAGGTTAAACACAGTGGAAGTGGTTGAGTAAACTTTATTACCTCAGGATAAAAATTATATTTCTTCCTGAGTCATCTTATTTGTGAGTAGCCATTCTGTTCACTCAGGCTGTGACGTTTTCAAAGACATTTTCTAGAAGCAGCCTGTACCCCTGGAGACAAAATTAGCTTCAGATATTCTTGCATTACACCATGCATCTGCAAACGGCCAAGCTTCTCTTACAGTCGGCTTCCTGCAAGCACTTGGCCTTAACACATCCTATCTAGTGCTGCAGTGTTTGCCAGAGAGGATTTCCATGCACAGTATGCACAGAGAAATGTTTGTAAACTGCATGTGCGCTGTGAAAACTGGATGCAGTTCCAGTAGAAGACCAACTTGTAATCACTTACTGGATGCATTCTGTATTTTGAAGTGTTGGAAGCAAAGAATACCACAGCAGGTCTTTAATCTTTCCTGTGTTCCTTGATCTTTGTGATGTCATGACAGAAAAGATTCTATTTCTCTTCCTTGTTTGTAACTTGATTAATATCCTGTTGGGACATTCTATTATCTGTTAATGATAGGAGTCTTGGTAGTTCAAGTTAAAGAAGTGATTTAGAAAACAAGGACAAGTGGGTCTGGTGAATAATTGTGAAAATATGTGCTATGTGTTGAAGAATTCTGAGCTCCTTAGGCCAGACAGCCCAGTATTTTCAGCTGCACTCCAAAAACCCCGGTCTTTGCAAGTGCACGTGTTTGAATTTTGGAAGACCAACATTTGCATAGCTTTATTTGTGCAGTGTAGTTGGATGAGCAATTGATCCTTCCATGTGCAGCAAGAGTCATGTCTGTGTAAAAATTGTCTGGTGGCCTGGTGGTGGTGGCTGTTGCACCTCTCTTGTCGTTCATGTCAGTTTTGTGAAGCTGTGCCTGACCATGATTACATTCTGTGTCAAAAGTAAAATTTTTGCAGCTAAGCATTTGCAGAGAGCTAGGTGGACTCTAAAATCTCCAAAAAGCAGTATATTTAGATTTTATTTAAATCCATACATCATAATGTAGGTCTTCTACTTTAGACTTTTCATTAAACATAAAATTGCAAAATTCTGCTGAAAAATATAGGCCTGAGATTAAGAATTTTTAGAGCAAATCTTCTGAGGGTTTGACGTTTTGTGAAGCGCAAAATCTAATATCATCAATGTAAAAAAAGGCATATTTTTTAAGTTCAGAAGCTCTGCTTTGTCTAATGCTGCCTGCCTGCTCCTATTGCCTCTTTCCATCTCTTCCTGTTCATAGAAAGAAACCAGTTCTGTTGTCAAAAGCTACAGAGGATAATTTGGACCTTGAGGAAGACTTGTTTCAGTCATCTCCAATTTTAGCTTGGATTTTTTTGTGGTTGAATCCCTAAGAGGACATGGATGAGGGGATTGAGAGTACCCTCAGCAAGTTCCTGATGATACAAAACTGGGGGGCGTTGGCTGACACCTCGTCAGGCTGTGCAGCCATCCAACATCACCTGGACAGGCTGAGAGCTGGTTGCAGGCAAACCTCATGAAGTTTGATAAGGACAAGTGCAGGGTCCTACATCTGGGGAGGCACCAGGACAGGTTAGAGGCTGCCCTGCTGGAAAGCAGCTCCACAGAGAAAGACCTTGGAGTGCAGGCAGACAGCAAGTTCTGCATGGAACAACAATGTGCTCTTATGGCCAAGAGAGCCAATGGGATCCTGGGATGTATCAAGAAAGGTGTGTCCAGCAGGTCTAGGGAGATTCTTCTACCTCTCTACTCTGCCCTGGTGAAACCACACCTGGAATATCATGTCCAGTTTTGGGCTCCCCAGTTCAAGAGAGAGAGAGACCTGTTGGAGAGACTCCAATGGAGAGCCACAAGGATGATTAGGGGACTTGAGCATCTCCACTGTGAAGAGAGACTGAGATCCCTGGGGCTATTTAGTCTGGAGAAGAGAAGACTGAGAGGAGATCTCATAAATGTGTATAAATACCTGAGGGGTGGGTGTCAAGTGGAGGGGACCAGGCTCTTTTTGGTGGTTCACAGTGATAAGACAAGGAACAATGGAACTTGAACATAGAAGATTTCACCTCAACATGAGGAGAAACTTCTTTACAGTGAGGGTGATGGAACACTGGAACAGGCTGCCCGGGAGGGTTGTGGAGTCTCCTTCTCTGAAGACTTTCCAAACCCACCTGGATGCATTCCTGTGCAGACTACCCTAAGTGATGCTGCTTTGGCAGGGGGGTTGGACCCGATGATCTTTAGAGGTCCCTTCCAGCCTCTGATATACTGTGATACTGTGATACATAAACACCAACTATCACTGTGGATGCTTAAACTGAATGTAATGACAACCCCCTCCCTGACCTGTGACAAATTAACTTGAAACTATTCAATTTTCACCCATGAAGTCCCCTAAGTGTTGAAAGATTGGTTTCTGGGCATGCCAAGTTCCTTGGTCTTGATACTGTAGGAAAAATGGAAACTAGGTCATGCAGTTGCAGGAGGATCCACATAAATATGCCTTGATCTGATAGCATTTCCCAGACAAGAGAATTCAGAGAAAACAATTGGCTATGTAGGGTTGCCGTGGCTTCCTTATGAAGAGCTTGGAAGCCAGAATAATCAGCATATAGGAGACAGGAGCTCGTTTCATACCTTCTTGCAGGCATTCAGATCCTTCTATTCATTGAGAAACTAGGTAGTCTCACAGATGTGGTCAGCTCCTCTATCTGAGAAAATTAACTTCCCAGAAAACAGTAGGCCATTCTTGGAGGAAGGGATTTTAGGTGTGTGTGAGAGAGGGAGACCCAGTGAGCTATTAATCTCATCTGCATTTTGTGCCAGAGAAGGAGAGCAAAAAAACCCCTGAATTCCTAGCCTAATACTAGAGCAGTCACTGTGGGTAATTAGGTTCTTGAGCCTTCACTGGTGACTGTGCCAGTCATTAGGTGAAGTCATTAAACAGTCATGGGAGCTTTTGCCTCCCCCTCTTGGGTACAGACTTTATCCATCAGGAAAGATTTTTTTCCCCTGCCTTTGGAAATGGGAACGATCAGGTAAATGATCCATAAAAGAAGAAATTATTAGCTAGTGGAACATCACAGTTCAGGTGGGGCAGAAAGATGCTCCTGTCTGAAATGTGACTGCTGGAGGAGGCAGCCACAATGGAATATAAAGTTGGATAGTTGTTGATGAAGTTATGAGAGGTCATGGGGAGTTTGTGTGTGTGAATGCTTACGAGAAGCTTGGATCAGTGGGAGCCAGGGTATACCCTGTTCTGAGCCTGGATTTTACAAGCCTTTCTGAAGCAAACTGAACACATTTATGTTATGCAAATAGAAATGTCCCAAGTTTAGTTTTCTCAATATCTATTTAGTCAGCCTGGCAGGAAGAGTGAGTTCTAACTGCAGTGAATTGGACCTGAGGTGTAGGAACTGTGTGATGTATCAGAAATATATGTCAGTGCCCAAATGTAGAGAAGGGAAGCACCAAAGAAAGACCCTCGACTGATTTCTCTTCTCACACGCACCACTTCTGGATGGCATTAACATTGTTCTCTAGAAAGAACTTGTTACCTGCGCTATGTCAACAGAGGCATGTTCCAGGTAAAACCTGTGATAACGAAAACTATTAATTTACATTTCTTTGGGGTGTGTAGTTGGTATTCTGTACCATCACATCATTTCTGAAAGTTTAGTAAGTTTAAATTGGATTCATTTTAGCCTTAACCGTTTTTTCAAGCTGCAGAACTTGGATGACACTGCAAGCATGGTGGTTTACAGAGACCATAGGAGGTGGTCTCTCTTGCTTGTAGTAAGCGTGGTTGTCTGTCTTTCCAGCTTCTGATAGTTGTTCATTTCCATCAGGTCAACAGGTAGTACATCTGGGGATCTGCACTCTGCAGCTGCTGTCTCAGTGTGGGCATGCCTACAAGGTATTAAAGCTGGAGTACAGCATCCGTATGGATTGGCAAACTTTATTAAAAGGATGAATAATATCCATTGCAAGGGTCTTTAACATATATGATTAAAAATGTGATTTTTTCCTCCTCACACACACTCACCTGCACGTAAAGGTAAATACTACAAGGGGACCTGTACTGTTTAATATTTTTATCAATGCTATAGACAGGGGGATTAAGGCACCATCAGCAAGTTTGTAGATAAGCCCAAGCTGAGTAGTGCTGTTGCAGAAGGACCTGACAAGCAGGAGAGGTGGTGCCCAGGTGAACCTTATAAGGTTCAACAAGAGCAAGTGCAGGGTCCTGCAGCTGGGCTGGAACAATCCTCACTATCAATGCAGACTGGAGGATGAGGGGATAGAAAGCAGCCCTGAGGAAAAGGATTTGGGGGTGCTGGTAGACAAGAAGCTGGCCAGGAGCAGGCAGTGTGAGCCTGCAGCATAGATGGCCAGTGGCAGCCTGGGCTGCATCCAAAGCAGTGTGGCCAGAGATGGAGAGAGGGGATCCTGCCCCTCTGCTCTGCTCTGCTAAGACCTTACCTGCAGTGCTGTGTCCAGCTGTGGAGCCCTCAATACAGGAAGAACATGGACCTGATGGTGAGGGTCCAGAGGAGGGACAGGAAAATGATCAGGGGCTGGAGCACCTCTGCTGTGAGGACAGGCTGAGGGAGCTGGGGGTGTTTAGCCTGGAGAAGAGAAGGTTCTAGGGAGACCTAATAGTGACCTTGCAGTACCTGAAGGGGCTACAAGAAGGCTGCAGAGACACTGTTTACACAGGCCTGCAGTGATAGGACGAGGGGCAATGGCTTCAAACTAGAGCAGAACAAATCTAGATTGGATGTGAGGAACATGTTCTGCATCATGAGGGTGGTGGAAAAATGGAACAGGTTGCCCAGGGACATGGTTGAGGCCTCATCCCTGGAGATATTCAAGGTGAGGCTCAACAGGGCTCTGATCAACCTGATCTAGTGGAGGATGTCCCTGCTGCAGAGGGGGTTGAACTGGCTGACCTTTGGAGGTCCCTTCCAACCCAGACCGTTCTGTGATTATGAGATCCTGACAAAAACAGAATGTCATGCAAAACATTTTGATACCTCACTTAACCACATGGCCTGCAGTATTGTGCAGGGCTGCACCAGCTTAATCAAAAGCAGAATGAGCGACCTTTATTATGTAGATGGTTGGGCTGATAAGGAAACACAGTTCTTGGATTAGTGGTTGTGATTATATGTGTCTGAAATTAGGAATTCATTAAATATTTGTGTATTGAGCTCACAGACAATGGACATTTATTTATTGCTGGCTAATTAATACAACCAAATAAGTATAACTAATGGTATCTTTTCTCCTGTGTGGTATCTCTAACCTTTCTCTGCCCTTGCTTTTACTTGTCTTTTTAGCCACTCGATAATGTTGCCTGGAGAAACCAATACTGATACAGCAGAAGCTTTTATTTTAATGGGAAGTGGAGAGGACAGAAGGAAGGGAGACAAGCTGATAGACTGTGTTTCCTGGCTTTAACTGCAGGCTGAAGAAGCTGAAGAAGGTCCTCCACTCACACCTGCTCTGCTGCTTTTTTGGTCTTTTCTGCATCTCATTTCCAACATTTTATGAGAGAGAGAGATTTTGTGAAATGCCTGTTGCTGGAAATGTTTAAGAACAGGTGGGATGCATTTCTATCAAGAAGGATGTGAGTATGGCAGAAGGTGCAGGAGTGATGAGTTTAGATAACCTCCTGATTTCCCGATTTAGCCATTCAACCTCATTTGATGCGTACTGAGTCCCATATCACTTAGATACCATTCAATCACGTCCTAAGCAAAGGCTTTGAAGCCAGCAGTTGTTATCTGGGATGAAGTTAGACTTTAGCCCAGGGTGCTTGATGAGTTTTCATTTTTTTTTCTCCAGATGTGGGAAGGAAGAAGAGAGAAAGCACAACCCTTAACTGTATATATCTTCTGCCTTAGTGACTGACCATAGATTGGTCTTTTTATTTCTATAATTTTAATTCAATTTGTAACAATGTATAATTTGATATAATGAAGTGCAAGATGTAAAATGTTAATGGAAAAAAAAAAGAAAAAAAAGACTTTTTATGCATGCAGCAAGGTTTTTTTTCAACACTTTATACAAGAGGAAGATGTTGATTAGAGTTCTCCGTATCTTGTGATACACTTAGTTATTCCTCACATGAAAGCAATATCTGATTTGGAGCATCAGACTGGTCCCACAGAGATTTGTTCTCTTCCTGAAGTGAACTTGATGACTTCAGTGGAAACTCCATAAAAGGTTCTGGATTTCCTCACTGTGAACCACTTCCAAGAGCAGCATGTGTTTAGAGATGGTGATCAATTAAATAAATGAGGCACGTGTGCTGGGAAAATGTAGTATCTTATTAGTTCAGGTTGTGAGAACTGCATCCCAAACACAGCTGGAGTTACATGGCAAGAAGAAGGTTGACAGACTGTGCCATTCTCTGTACCTCATCCAGACTTGCACACGGCCATGACATCTTGTCCATCAAAGAATGTGTCCTTCATACCAAATAACAAAACATAATTTGTATCACAAATGTCCAGCACTTAAATATTTAAAAGGGGAAATGCAGATGTCTGTACATAGCTTCATAAATTAGGTTGAGGTAGGCTGGAGTGGGTGACAATATAAGGGACAAAGATAAAAGAACTCTACCTTGAAACAAAAGGTCTAAATGATGAAAGTGACCATGAATTACAACCTGTAGTTTACTGCTGACAAAATACTGATCCCAAAATTCCTTTGAAAATCTTTCAACATTTGACTGATTGTGGTGACAGTAATAGGGAAATGTTGCAGTCTTATTGTCAGGGCTGTTCTTGGGCTCAATCTGTTAATGAAAATAATGCTTATGTAAGGTGTTACTATGAATTCCTGCTTCAGAGCTAGAGATGGTGGCAGTGATGCTCTGTAGTGTAGCATGTTACAGAAAGGTTTTGTTTAGTTTCTTTTGTAAGTGAGCACAGAAGAGAAAGGTTTGGGCAGTAGAGTCTTCTTTTAAAAACTGTTCTGAAGTAGGCAGTGAATCCACCCAAACTGCCTTTCAGATTTGAAAAACATCAGCATAAAAAGAGGGAAAAAAAACCCTATGAAGGCCAAGCTTGATATAGTGCCACTGCCTTTTTCAAACTGGAGGTCCCTTTCTAACATCTTTACAAAATAAACGTGTGTCATTGCAGCTCTGCCTGTGCTTGTGAAATCTTTGGAGGAAAGCAAATGGGGATTTTGTTTTGTTTGTTTTACAAACCTTCCTGCTCTGCTTCTAGCATTTAATTTTGTTGGAAGGATCTCTTGCAGGTAGGTTCTTATTTATTTGCAGATCGGAGAATGTAGAAGTGTGGTGGTTTTAAGGCTATGCCTTTAATTTCTTTTCACAGAGTTCGAACAGAAGAGTAAAAGAATGTAAATAAATCACAACTGCATGATAGAAAGAAAAATAATTATTATTCTAAACGCTTCCATTGGAGAGATAGAAGCCTCTAAGAGTCAGTTCTCAAAACAAAGTTCAGTCTGTCTGGTGTTTTTCTGCTGGGCAGCCTAGCAGGGTGCTTCTGCGTTTCTCTTCTGGCTTAGCTCCGGAGACAACACACCTGCATACTGACCTTGGAAGCTAAGTTCTAACAACCTCTCTGCTTCTTGTCTTTCTTCCTTTTGCCAGGGGTGGGGCTGGAGAAGGCAGGGAAGAGGAAGGCAGAGGGACAGCTTTCCTGGCTTTGGCCAGGAGGGTTTAGTGCTGTGTCTGTTAATTGTACATATCTGTAAATACTGTATATTTTGTATATGTTCATTGCATTCCACTGTAGACTGTAGGTTTTTTTGCTTGTAAATACAGCTTCATTTGCTTCCAAGATGAGCTAGTCTGGTGTTGTTAATGTGGGAAGGGAATTTCAACCCACCACACTAAAACAAGAAGGAAGGATAGAGTGCCCCAAAAATGAACCTACATGTGAAACCTAAGGGATATCTGGGCTGTCTGAGGTTGCCCATTGCCTATCTGGCCCCATCTACACACAGCACAAAAGGAAACACACGCATGTACATAAATGTAGTTCTTCACTCTAAAATCCACTCTTTCTGATCTTAGCCCTGGACTGGAATTCAGCACTAGCTTCTTGTTTCCACAGACATTGCCTCTACTTTGTCAGTCACACAAACTGTGTCACTAACTGGGACTCTAAACATTTCCTAGTGTCATCAAACACTGTTTAATTGACCCTCCTTGTCCTGGGATCATGGGCTAAGTCAGAATAATATTAGTGAGGACTGATGGTGTTGGTGGTGGTACAAGCTTGCTCTCTGTCTACAACAGAATAACAATTGCCATGCCATGGTGTATTTTGTCCAGCAGGAAATCAGCATGAATACTGCATTTTGCTGGGTTGATGTTCATGTGCTGGACTGTGCTTTCTACAACCCTGGGGAATGAATTCTCAGACATTTCTCACACAAGCATCTCCTGGCTGTGCCAAATCTGAGATTTAGGGTTATTATGGTGATACTCTGCTGTCACAAGAGGTGACATCATTTTCCCACTGCAGTAATGTCAGATTTGTAATCTGATTTATAATAGACACAAAGTTTTATTTATGGGTATAGCTTATGGATTTTCTGAGTATTTTAAGATACAAACTTGAGCGTTCTGATGCTTTCATTGACCTGATTCTTAGCCTGATTCTCATTAAAAATGCTGCCTGTGAAAAATAAATCTTTGCAGTTTTTAGGAATGAGATACAGATTTGTCTGTTTTCCTGAGTTTATTTTCACTGCAATATTGAAGTGGAAAGAATTAAAGACTTGTTCTGACAGATTATGACAACAAAATAATCTGATGACATGTCATGGACTTCACTGGAGTCAGTTCTAGTTGCATTAACAGAATTTCTGGGTCTTAAAACCCATGTATCTTTTGGGCAGAGTTCCCTGTCTCTTAGTTTTAGTCTCTTTACTTGCCAAGTTTCTCTCATAGCTGGATTAAGATAAAGTTTAACAGTTTTCTTTCCTACTCTCTCTCAGTCATGTGCCTGTGGGAGATGCACACGGCTTTGGAGCATAGCTTGAATCTGTTCAATCTAAGGCATGGCTCATATCAATGCTACTTTGATCAAAAGTGCATTCAGGCACAATGGCACAGGCATTTGTATACCAGTGAAATCCGAAAATCCGAAATAGTCACAACCATATACATTTTACACCAGATAAATCCTAGAGTTTGGAAAGGAGCATCATGTTAAAAGCTTGAGTCAAACAAAGCAGGAACATTTCAGTTTGAAACAGTCTGAAATAGGGATTATGAGGAGGCTCATAAACAAGAACAATTTTTTTTTTTTAAAAAAGAGATTCTTTTTATTGTGATTTAGTGAGGTAAACACCCATTCTTGTTTTGTCTGTTTTTCTCCAGTGTCATTGTGTGGTGTTCCAGAGGCATACTGAAAAAATAAGTGAATTGTTAATAAATGAGTCCTCTTGTAGGCCTGGCTGAAAAGATGTCTTGTTATGCCTTTTGCACTCTTCTTTGTTCAGAAGTGGTTCCAGGCTTCATTGGAGTACATGCAAGGATTTTTGCAGGCAGCAGTTTACTTTCTGGTGAGACAATTTATAAGATACAAAGGTTCAAATCCAATATTGTGAGTGATATTTTATCACTGGGTTCAGAGAGACTGGACCATTACTGTAAAGATTTCTATATATTTTTGCTAACATTGATATTATTTCCACATATGGTTTATTGAAATCAACAAACCCTCTTGTTGCAAATGAAGTGCAGGAGATGCAGCTTATCTTAAGTCCATACTTATCTGTGTGTCACAAAAAGCCAGTCCATAAGCTCACTGTGTTGATCCAGCTATGCTGAGAAAAAGGAGAAAAAAGAAAGGGAGAAAAAAAACCCAACATTTACAAAACAGTGAGCAGAACACTAGTCTAGAGAATGAGATGTCTGATTTCTCTTCCAAACTCTGCCAGTGTGATCTTGCACAGCCACTTCTCTGTGTTTCAGCACCCACAACTATAAAATGTGACTAAGGAGGTTATAAAGGCATCATTTTTATTGAGTAATAATACTGCATGGTGCTGTTTTGTCCTTTATTTCTGTTTGCTGTGTAGTTTAATATTTGCAGGCCAAAAGCTTGCAAGTAGCTAATTACATTTCAGGGTGCTCAAATGTTTGTTCATTGAAAATTATGTCTTTATTTGTATCTGCACAAAGGTGATATTAATCATTTGGAAACTGCAACAGCCAAGTTAACTAAACCAAGAAAGCCAAATATGTAGTGCTTGCAGGCTGCAGGTGCAAGGCAACACCAGAGAATTAGGTCCGAAGCACTACAAACTTTTCTTCAACTTGCTTATCTCTAAAATCCAACATCCACCTGTCAGCCTTCCTGCCTTATACAAGTCTTTGCAGTAGAACTAATCTCCTTTCTCTTTAAACAGCTTGCACACCATTGAAATCCCTTCTTAAGGTTTAGTCTTGCCATACTCAGGGTAGTCTGTTCATTTATTCCTATTTCACATAGTTCCTTATTTTTTTCTTTCACAGAATCTCAGAATACATCCAGTTGGAAGAGACCTCCAAGCTCATCCAGTCCAATCTTCAACCCAGTACTGCAGGGTCAATCCTAAACCATGTCCCTAAGCGCCAGCTCCACACACTGCTTAAACACCTCCAGGGATGGTGATTCCAGCACTGCCCTGGCCAGACCATTCCAATATTTGAAAGCCCTCTCTGACAAGAAATATTTCCTAGCATACAGCTTGAACCTGCCCTGCTGCAGCTTGGAACCATTTGCTCTGCTCCTGTCTCTTGCCACCAAGGACAGAGGCTGTCCCCTCCTCACTCCAACCTCCCTTCAGGGAGCTGGAGAGAGCAATGAGGTCTCCCCTCAGCCTCCTCTTCTCCAGCCTGAACACCCCCAGCTCCCTCAGCCCCTCCTTGTAGTCCAGGTGCTCCAGGCCCTCCTCCAGCCTCATTGCCCTTCTCTGGACAGGCTCCAGCCGCTCAGAGTTGGTTTGTCTCTGCCTTGTCTCCTGTTATCTATACATTGCCTTCAATAAGCATTCCACAGATTCTCATTCATCTAAACATTACATTGTTTGACAGCTTTTTTTCTGCATGGTAAGCAGGCCCTGAGCTTGTAAGTACAAAGACCAAGATTCACATCTTCCCATCTTTCAATTCACAAATTAAAAGCACATTGTGATGTACAGTCATCCTGTCCCTCAGACATCCTTGATTCCATACATTGGTTTAGTTCCTGTTATTCTGGCTTTCATACATATATTTGCAATAGGTAAATGTAGAATTATTCTAAACAGATTAATACAAACCAGATAAATATAAAAACTCTCCTTCAGTTACCTGGGTCTTCCCTTAACATTCTAAGCAAAAGGAAAGCTTAAAGAAGCTTACAGCCTTAGAGATCTGTAGAAATACAGACACTAGATTTGTCCATGCTGAATATGTTGTCTATATATAAGCAAGATCTGCTGGGCCCTTTGTATCATTTTTTTTAAAGTGTCAACTCTTCAATGGAAATTTGAAGTGGCAAAGTGTGTTCAGAGTGATTTTTGTAATGAATGATTCATGGTGCAGTAATTAAGAAGAAAAGAGATTTTGTCTTTTCTTCCTGTTTAAAACTGTTAGCACACTTACCATGAAAACCCTTGACAGTAAATGTAGCTACACTTTTGTATTTCAAATCATTCCAAATTAAATTGCTTTAATAATAGTTCTAAGACTTTCAGCATTTTTCTCTGAAAAATGTGCTTCAGCTGCTATGTTTATTCATTATTAAGTACCTGTGGAGCTGAATGGAAGTATACCTCATGTCAACCTACTCTTAGCAGAGAGTATCCAATGTCTTTCTTTGTCTCTGTTGCTTGATCTGTGAAGTTCGTAATTCTTTATAGGAAACAAATAGGTGGATTGTGTTTCTGTAGTGAAGGCACCAAATGCCCGGAATTATGCCCCCAGATACCAGCTAACTTGTCCAACATGTTCTGGTAAGTCCCCCCTTCCACCCTCCTTTCAGGAGAGGAGGACAAAAGGCTCAGGTGCCAACCTGTCTCCTAAGGGGTAAACAACTGCATGCATCCATCGCATGTCATGCTTATGCTTTTGCCATCTAAGGGCATAATTCTAGCTTCACCTTTTCTATAGGTGGAAGCAGGTTGTTGACAAGTGTGCCCATTGGCTAGCTCCAGCCTCAAAAATCTATAAGTATTGCTCCATTTGTTTACTACTTTGCTCTCTCCTTTTGCTTTCTCTCGCTTTGGCTGAGCCACAGAAGCTCAGCAAACCCCAGGTCTTCTCAATGCCACATGCAAGCACACTAGATGCCTTTGCATACGGACAGAAGCCAGCTCACCGAGCTGCTCGAGGAACCAGCAAACAGGATGACCTCTTTGCTGATGCAGAATTCCAGTTTCGTAAGCCTGAGAGAGGGTAAGATCAAGCCCAATTGAAAGGACTGAGGAAAAGCCCCGAGAGAGGGTAAGCTTTAAGCCAAAATGGGAAGGACTAAGCTGAGCCAGGTAGTCCAGATCTGCTGCAGCCATAAGCAGCCATAAGCAGAAATGCATCTTGCGTAGCCCCCGCTGTTTGCGGGAGAGAAAAGGAAGCCGCCCACTGTCGCCGCTCCAGGCCCTAAGTTGTCAGGGCAAAGTACCCGGGATTTCCCCGAGGGAAAGAGAGAGCAAAAGATAGCCTCGCCATTGAAGTCAAGACAAAGACTGCAGCACTGTAATTTAAATGGAAAGCAGTCGCCGATATTCAGCAGAGTCAGCTCACTTTGAGCCGAGTTGAGGGGGGAAAGCATCGCTTCACTGCACCCCCCACTGAGACCCATCTACTGGGAACCGCCACTTGATCATGAGCGCCAACCCCCGAAAGGACCCGGCCCCACCGCGCAGGGAGCCGCTCCAACCCCGCAGAACGCGGGAGGAGAAGGAAAGTAATCCACCCCTCCCCGCAGATCGCGGTGGGGGAAGCAAGCCTTGCCCCCACCTGCAGAGCCGGGGGAAGAAATAAAGTCGCTGCCCAAATGGGAGCAGCCGGGGCAGATAAGCAACGAGCCAGCGTAACCAAGCAACTTGCCTCGCTACACAGAAAGACAGAATATATCTTCCATGTGTACAACATTCAGTGACATTCTATTCAAAGCGCCCGCACGTAGCAGTGTGATATTTCCAGCTTAACTTGCCTCGTGATAACATTATAAATATCTCTGTACGTAGTTGCAAGCCGCGAGCGGCTTATCGAGTCTCCATCTAGTGTACAAGCAGTGGAATTGCACCTTTCGTTCCCTTAATTAGAAATTGAATGTAAATATTATAATTGGGTATAATTGTAAATACTAAACCAATTATGGACTATATTGTTACAACCGTGCATCTGAATAAATATATATGCGGTGATTAATAAATATTCATAATTATAATAATAATTTCCATAATTCATATTTCATAATTCATAATTAATAACCGTCATCCCCCTTTCCACAACAGTTTCTCACCCAAAAGAGCTCATGGCTTCTACCTAAACTGCTGGTGCAGCCTTTTTGAAGTGATGCTGAATGTTTAAATGTCTCCTTGCTAGTGGGCAGAGTCTGGATCTCTTAGTGGCAAACACTGAAGGAGCTTGTCTCAGCATATTTTGTAATAATGCTATTTCTGATTCCTAGCTTTAAACTACTCCTTCTCTCTCATCTACTTTAGTCATTCTTTAACTAAAAGTCTTTGATTTTAGTCACTTAATCACAGTTTGCCTTAGGCAAGCTGTGTGTCTTCTGAATGGCCATTTGTTTCTGCGTTTCTAATGAGTATCATAATAAGGAAGCCAGAGTTTTAAAACAATTGCAAAATGTCTTTGTAAGGTCTCATAGAGTATGAAATTCCTTTATGTAAGTGGGAATGCTCAGTTTTGGAGACTCTGCCATCGATGTATACAACACAGGCAGGCAGACTGAGTGTTAGGAGCTGACAGTGCCCTCAGCACTGCAGCAGTGCTGTAAGATACAAAAGGGGGTAAAATACAATTTTTGTTAGTTCAGTGGACTCATGTCCATGTACCTGAGATCAAATACATTTTCTTCCAGCTTTATCAATTAATCTAGTATAAGTTATGGCCCATGGCCACTTAAAATGAAATTAACAGACACCTGCAGCTGCTGCCTCAGGGAGGAGTCATTACAGTGGCTACACCCTGTTGGGAAATGGGAGCAGCTGGTAGAGAACTGATGGCTGAGTCTCTCAAGAGTATTGTTGAGGGATAGGTGGACTTGTGCCACTGGAAAACACTGCCGTGCACTGAGGAGAGTGGCTTTGGGATCAGTCGATGGAGGTGTCTGGTTTGATTTTCTAGCCATGTTGATAAACTCTTTCCAGTTGTTTCCAACACGTTCTGGATTCGATGCATGGTCTTAATGATGAAGGACGCCAAATCCTATTAGCAATCTTCTGAGCCATGCAGTTCTCCTGAGAGCCTGTTTCAGTAAGCTGGTTGATACTTCTGTGTGATGCATACAAAATATATTTTACAATTAAAGTGTATTTTTCCATTCATTGTTTAAATCAAATTACAAGGCACTGAACATTGAATTATTTATATTCCCCAAAAATATGTTAGGATATTAAACAGCAGGAATAATGTAAGGCTTATTAAATTGTTGCAGAGAACTGTTTTCTGTCTTTGGTACTGGCTCAAACTCTTCATTCTTATCAAGTAATTGTTTCTGTCTTTGGCTTGATTGTAAGGTTATTTCACAGGGTTTGGTTTGTTTTTTATTTAATGTTTACTGGGCAAATCTTTTCTGTTCAGGCATTCCCCAGCTGACTTATCCAGCCAGTGAATTCCGCAAAAGAAGGTTCTTCTCGAGATCATGTCCCCATGTTCTCTGTGTTTGGAGACAGATGAACAGCTTCTCTCCCAGATCTGTATTTCGCCCCCCACAAAGGGCTACATATTGTCTCCATAACTGGCTTGGTGATGTGTTATCATATTTATATAAATGGATGGATGGATGGCTACCACTGAAGAGTTCTCAAGAAGAGGAGGCATGCAGAGGGACATTGAATTGTGTATGGGTGACTTGTTGGCAAGCTTCAGATGGGGATGCTGACTATCTGAGAATAACACCAGAAATATCAGGGTTGGATTTGCTCCTGACTTTCAGCAGGATGATTTCAAGACTCTCCAGACTGTTTCAAGGCTGAGGCAGTATGCATAAGAATGGGAATTTGCCCTTGAGAGAGTTACATTCATAGATAGAATTGTGTAGACAGTTGTTGCAGTCCAAAAAGAAAATAAGGAAAGAAAATTCCATTGTGATCAGGCAAGTTAATGCTCTGTTTTGAGAGAAGAGTTAAAAACCTAATGCAGGGATCATATATAAACCTTCCTTGCCTCAGAACCACTGATATGAAGAAAAGGAAGCACTTGGAGGGTGATAACAAGGATATTATGATGGGTAACACAGCATTTAAGTGCCAATGGAATGAGCAATTCCATAAGCCCTCAGGAAGACAAGTGGTGTTGAAACAAGACGCTTCATCAAGTGAGTTTCCTAACTCACTTGTTCCCATATATTTTCCCTGCAGTACCACAGTGAATTCTGTCCTGTCTTTTGGCACAAAAATAAAGGGAAGAAAACGTCATCTAGCAGCAGGGTGCCAGAGCCTGAAGTCTGTCTTCTCAGATGAAGAGGGTGAAGAAGCGGCTTGTTTGTCTCTGCAGAATGTGGAGAACTTCTCCTCGGAAGACGAAAGGGCCAGACTGACAAAGGGACTGATGGTAAAGTGTATCTTGTCTCACTTAAAAAGATTGGAGGTGGTAGCAGGATATATAGGGGGTGGGGGGGGAAATAATTATCTTACAGAAATTAGACAGGGTAGGGTAGTTTTTATATGGAGGGAAATCAAAGAGGGGGAATAATCAAGGTAGACAAATAACATGGCTGGATTTGTAATAGTGATGTTCAAGTGGACAATTTATGTCTTGATTTCAAATAGTAAAAATGCACAAAAATTAAAATGAAACATAGTTTAGCTTTGACCCATCCTGCCCAAACTGTCTGTTTAGGTTTATAGCATAATGCTATTGGCGGGTGCTGGGTATGAAGGCTGGCATCTGTTCCACTGGTCTCAGTCCATATTAACCAGTGGCTACCTAAGTCAGCTGTTTCTCATCTCAACCCATGCCCTATGGCCACACAGCTGCTGAGCAGAGTAGTGAAATAAACAGTAATTAATCTAGTCAAATTGCAGTTTCCACTTACTGTTATATGGCATCATTTGTCTGTGCCTAGCTGCAGCAGGTGACATCAACACAGAGTCCAGCAGGTGACCTCTCTAGACACCGTGTACTGGAGACTGAAAATGATAGTGCAAATGAAACACTCCTTCAGGGAGGATAATTACTTGAGCTGGTAAGTCTGTGCATCCTTCAACATAGTGTAGGAAACTGGAACAGCTGGGAGTGAGGGTTTCTATGTCTTCTACAAAGCACTCCTAGTTGCTGCCATGAAGAAGAGTCACACTAAACCTGTGGATTTGGGCTGGAAAGGGAAAACTTCACCAATTCAGCTCCAAAGAGTTCTGTCTTTTCCCCTGAAATAATGTCTCGATTTAATCACTAAATACAACACATGGTATTTTCTGTGTAGAACCAGTAAATAAGGGGGATGTGAAGTCTTTCCTGTCTGCAAGGAAAAGGGAATATCTTGTCTGAACTCTAATCAAGACTTGAAATCCTTTGGAAAGAAATGTGGGATTTGTGGATGCTTATCTAAACCAAACAAAAATTTTTGCAAGTTTATACAGCAACATGCAAGAACATTGAGTTAACTCAGGTGATAATGTTTGTTTCTCATTGTTTGCCTAAAGATTCTAGTTGTGAATTTTCCAGGGAAATGGAATCTTATCAGAAAATACCTATTTTTCATCTCAAAATGTTAGAGCAAATACCTTAGTTTCAGCAAGCTTCAGCCAGACTAGTTGTAATCTAAGAGAACTCCTTGGGTGTCTGTACCCTCTGATGTGATACTAAAGGTGTTAATATTAGTATTAATTACTCCAGGTTATAGCTTTAGCCACTGCTGATTAATATTCCAGTGGTATGGCTTAAACCAAGGCTACAATACTTTGTGCCCAGTAAACTCGTCCAATTTCATTCACCAGAGTAACTGGATGTGGTCACACTGTCACTTTTAGTTCCAGGTATAGTCTTTTCTGTGTTTTTAAATTACTAAGGACCTGCTAGCTAGAAAGGAAGAGCTCAGTTAAAAAAGCAGATAATTAGAAAGAGGAGGGGACTGAGAGGAGTCTCTCTATAACTCCCTGAAGGGAGGTTGGAGTAAGGAAGGGGCAACCTCTTCTCCTTGGTGGCAAGGGACAGGTGCAGAGGAAATGGTTTCAAGCTGGGCCCGGGGAGGCTCAGGATGGATGCTAGGAAATATTTCTTTACTGGAAGGGCTCTCAGACATTGGAATGGTCTGACCAGTGTAGTGCTGGAGTCACCATCCCTGGAGGTGTTCAAGCAGCTGTGGGGCTGGTGCTTAGGGACATGGTTTGGTGTTGACCCTTCAGTGCTAGGTTGAAGGTTGGACTGGATGGAGGTCTCTTTCAAACAGATGTTTTCTATGATTCTGTGTGTAAAAAGAGGGACCTTGTGGAGATGAAAACAGAGAACTATTTGCTATAGTATGAAACAGTGAACCAAGCCTGGACCCAACACCTTCACTACTTCACAGTGAGTCACTTAACCTCTCCATGTTACTGAGTTTTTTAATACAATCTAGATAATTACCTGCCTGAAAGAGAAGTTGTGAGTCTAATTAATGTTTGCAAAGTACTTCAGAATAGTAACATGCAGTAGTAAGTGCTGAGGGTTGTTGCTGCTCTCTTGGAGGCAGATACAGTATGAACAGTACCTGCTGCTGTAAACCGGTGTGGAGGACTCTGCTCTGTTTCAGACTTTCCTGCCTGATTTCACTGATTGCCAGAGTTATGGTAACCCAAAATGAAACAACACCTACCAGAAAGCTAAACCCTGGGATACTTTACCCCTACCACTCTTTTCTTGTTTACAGTTCCTATCAGGGTTGGTCTCACAAACTACGTCCTTCACTGCAGGTGCTTAGAAAAAAAGTTTAATGTTGAGAAAACCTCCATGGAATTTTCTTGTTTCAAATTTTGTCTCCATCACCCACTCCCTCTTTATCCTTTTATTTCTAGCATTTGGTGTTACATGCCAGCAGGTTGCTGCTTCAAAAATTGCAGACAAAGGCAGATGAGCCAAATGCAAAGATATTAAGAGACCAGTTTCCATAGCAATTGTAACCATGGTCTAAGATCTTCATTCCTGGATTTGGAGTAATGTTACAACAGCTGAGCAGATAGAAAATGCTACATCATAGAATCATTTAGGATAAAAAAGACCTTTATGATTGTCAAGTCTGACTATTAAGCCAATTAACCAAATTCACTGCTAACCCACGTCCCTAGGCATACATTTTTTTCAATCCTTCCAGGGGTGGACTCCACCATTTCCCTGGGCAGCCTGTTCCAGGACTTAACAACCCTTTATGGGAAGAAATTTTTCCTAATATCCAACCTAAACCTTCCCTGAAACAACTTGAGTCCATTTTCTCTAGTCATGCTGTTTAGTACTAGGGAGAACAGACCAACACCCACCTCACTACACCCTCCTTTTGGGGAGTTGTAGAGAGCCTGAAAGTCTCCCCTGAGCCTCCTTTTGTCCGGGCTGAACAACCCTAGCTCCCTCAGCTGCTCCTCGTAGAACTTGTTCTCTAGATCCTTCACCAACTTCCTTGCACCTCAATGTTCTTCTTGTAGTGAGGGGATACTGATGAACCAATACTTGTAAGGTATTTACTGGTTGCCATCTTGTGGAAATGACCAAGTGCAGAGTTCTGAAATTTCCACTACTTTTTTATATCATTTATTTACATTACAAAGTCTGTGGCACTGACTCTGAAATTGTCTCTGTAGAAGTATCCTTGCATACATCCCCCTTCTGTCATGGGGATGTTGCATAAATAAAAGTATTAATAGATAAAAGTAGCAGTGTCTTCACTGGAGCCAAGTCTGGTAGCAGATGAATTGTTAATGAAAATTAAATTGATTTTTATGAACTTCTTGTTCATTTATATTAATTGCTTGTACTGACCTGACCTAACCTACTTAGGTGGAACTGTAGAAATTAAAGATGCTTCCATTTTGCATGCACAAAATGCACAGAGAATTACTTATCAAAATGCACTCCCTTATGCTTGCCGCATAAAAACTGATGAAACTCATTGATACTGTGAATAAGTAGGAGCAGATGTGCCTTTGAGGTTTCTTTCTATTGAGATTTGGGTTGTACTTCATAGTGGGATGCACTGGGATGTTTTTTGCCTTGAGGTCTGAATGTCTGATAGATTCAGAAGCATTCCCATTACTTGTCCCAGGTGTGCTGGAGGAAAGACAGAACTCAAGATGTGGTTTATTCAGATTGCCACTTTATTAACTTGGCTCAGTAGGGAGTTGTGCACCAATAACTCATGCAGGTTTAATTCTCATCCTTCCTCACCTTCATATATTTATTCAAAGGCTTCCATTATTGCTCTTGAATTTGATTCATGCTGATTGGTGTCATGATACTTCAGGAAGAGGTTCAGCTCTTGAGTATGGTTAGTCTGAGGAGGGAATGGAAGAACTAGCCAAAGGCACAGAGACTCAATGTATTATAGGAATAACCAAGGCTAACTCAGGAGCTCAGAAGCATTTATCTCAGCTTCTCCACTTCTCTCCCTCCTTTCTCTAAGGCTGGGGCCATAGTGTCCACTTGCTTTTACATATCAAGTTTGTAAGCCTTTGAGAATAAGACAATAAATTCCTTGAGAATGGACTGTCTATAATATACTGGTCTAGGGAATTCCCTAGTGCTGTCCTGGCAAAATGTGCACGGCATCTTTTACATCCTTTTTGTGATCCAGAAAAGTGAACATAACCTTGTCTCTGTGAGTGTGTGCTTCTGGACTTCTTCAGCCAAAATTTAAACACTGTGAATCTGACAAGGGAGACTTTGTTTCCAGTAATAGTGCTTAATGTGGACAGGTTCGGACAGATTGACAGAGCTTCCTAGAATATAAAGAATGGGTGGAAACTATCATATATCTTGTTTGGTTATATAAACTGAAAAAAATTAAGTTAAGAATGTTGTAAGGTACTGAAAGCAGGCAGGAGGGGGAGCACACACTGCAGCAAAGCCCAGCATCCTGAGGAGTTCTATATTTTCACATCTGCAGTTTGAATTGTTCCTGTTTTGTAAGAAGCATAAGTTTGTACTAAGCATATATGTTGTCATTCCTTAATTGTGAACCCAGTCAATTCCATGATAACTTCAAGAGAATAGAGATTGAGTAGTTTCTGTAAGTAGGCCAGAGAGAAATAATAGATGGTTTGTATTTTGCTTTTGTATTCTCTCTCTCTTTTGAACCTGTATTCAATCTGAAACTAAAAAGAAAAGGTGAAAAAAATATATGTGTTTCATCAGATATCTCAAAAATACTTGTAAGATCTCAGAATACCGTTAGGCAGCATTTAAAAACAAAACTGTTATTACTAATGCCTTATTGAGCCATATCCTGAGTGATGGCTGGCTGTTTTCTCAAACCATCAGTCTGTAGGGCTCCATGAATAGACCCATGAAACACTTTTATTTTACATTGAAGTATACTTCAAGTCATTTTGGCTTCAGAATGGCTGTGGTAGCCTTCATCCCTTGAAGGATCAGAAAGTTTTTTTTTTCCTCCAAAATATGTTAGGTACAGAAGAGTCTTTTACTTCCAGAAAACAGACTTCTCCATTGGAACATGTCATATCCTGTAAGGGAGTTTTCTATTCGTCAGAAAATACTTCAAATTAAGAGCATGATGAGAGAGTTGGGATTGTTCAGCCTGGGGAAGAGAAGACTCCAAAGGGAGTTTATGATGGAGTTTCAGTACTTAAAGGGGCTCATAAGAAAGATGGGGACAGACCTTCTAGCAGGGCCTGTTGTAATAAGACAAGGGGTGATGGTTTGAAACTAAAAGTGGGAGATTCAGACAAGAGATAAGGCATTATTTATTCATTTTTCAACCTGAGAGTGGTGAAACACTGTGCCAGATTGCCCAGAGTGGTGGGAGAAGCCCTATCCCTAGAAACATTCAAGGTTAGCTTGGATGGGCTCCAAAGAATCTGCTCTAGTTGAAGGTGTCTGCTCACTGTGGGGATGTTGGACTAAATGACTTTTAAAGGTCCCTTCCAACCCAAAACGTTGTGTGATTCTATGAGGTGCAGAGCTGGTAGGGACCTGCTAGAGGGTTTAGTAAGCAAAGCTGACAGCTCTAAACGTGTGTCATCCTTTGTGCTTATGGGTCAGTAGGTGCCTTCAGTATTTTTTTTTTTGGTAGACATTGTGATTTTTGATTCTGTGATGAAAGCCTTCTGTTCTGTTTTGGTGCCCTCTGCTTGGATAACAGCTCTTCGACATTGTGTCCAGCAGGACAAAGTTGATCTTCTAAAGCCATCTGCAAAGACTGCTGAGCAACGGAGAGCAAACACCACACTTATTCTAGTTACTCCAGTGCCTTCAAATAATGCAAATTCTTGGCTGGGATCTGGATTCTAAATAGCAAACCAGCATCAGAGAGTATCTCTTACTTCACGGTCTGGAAGGATTTCCAGAGTGTGGCATTTGGGAGTCAGTACCTTGGAAAGGGAGAAAACTCTGCTGTGTTATATAATTGATGCACTCAACAGATCACATGCATGCTAATTTGAGGGCTGTTCTTTTCTTTTCATGTAACTCTGGACACAGATGATTAGCAAAAGCATACACTTAAAGACAGCAGCAATCCAAAGGTGTTAGCTGTTTCCGCCTCAGCCAGCAATACAGTAAACTAACAAGTAGATGGCATTCTATCTCTATTTTTAAATTAAGAAACAGCTGTCAGGATGTCATATCTGTGCCTTTCACTTTTGTTACACTACCTTCTTAGTCTGAATGAAGAAACATCTATTTATTTAATTTACCAGTTATAGCCTCTGATCCTAAAAATATAGACATTGAATTAAAATTGGTTCAATGAAAAATAAATTCACTTTTCTGTTGAAGAACTCTGGTTTTGATAAAGTATCTGACAAGAAATGACCTTGTGTTGGAAATGGCCAAATAATGAAATCCCAATTTCCTGAAAATCAGAAGTATTAGAAAGCAATCAGTGGGGCTTTGAACTGAAAGGGAGGGGCAAAAGACCAATCTTTTGGGGTTGTAGTTTGCATCTTCAGGTTTATCAGCAAGAAACAATTTTGAGAGATGTTGAATAAACTCATCACAGGAAATAAATAAAAGGATAGAAAAAGAAAGGAAACCAGAATCTTTCTCCTTTCAGCAGTGAAAGGAAAATGTGAACTAAAACAAGAACAAGAATTGATCAGAAGTCAGTTAACAACAGCTGTGTCTAGTTATGGCTTGAAATAAAGAAGGATAAGAGGAAAACCCAAAATGTATTTGAAAAAATTATCCTTGTGAGCCAGCGAAATGTCAAGTAGCTTCAGTTCATGGTAAAACTTTGGCAAATTCAAAGCGCAAATGTTCTCTGTCCAGTTTCACTTTTCAGATTATTTTCTTCTCTCTTTGGAAACATTTAGCTCATCAGTTATATTATAATCTTCCAGTTATTTTTCCTTTTGAAACATTCCATTGACCATTTGTACATGCCTATGCAGTGCTACAGGCTGTGACAGAGTGGCTGGAGAGCAGCCAGACAGAAAGAGACCTGGGGGTGCTGGTTGATAGTAGGCTGAATATGAGCCAGCAGTGTGCCCGGGTGGCCAGGAGAGCCAATGGCATCCTGGCCTGGATCAGGAATAGTGTAGCCAGCAGGGCAAAGGAGGTTATTCTTCCCCTGTACTCAGCACTGGTCAGGCCACACCTTGAGTACTGTGTCCAGTTCTGGGCTCCTCAATTCAAGAAAGATGTTGAGGTACTGGAACGTATCCAGAGAAGGGTAACAAAGCTCATGAGGGGCCTGGAACACAAGCCCTATGAGGAGAGGCTGAAGGAGCTGGGATTGTTTAGCCTGGAGAAGAGGACGCTCAGGGGAGACCTCATTGCTGTCTACAACTACCTGAAGGGAGGTTGTAGCCATGTGGGGGTTGGTCTCTTCTCCCAGACAACCAGCAGCAGAACGAGGGGATACAGTCTCAAGCTGTGCTAGGGGAGGTATAGGCTAGATATTAGGAGGAAGTTCTTCACAGAGGGAGTGGTTGGCCATTGGAATGTGCTGCCCAGGGGGGTGGTAGAGTCGTAGAGCCTGGAGATGTTCAAGAGAAGCCTGGATGAGGCATTTAGTATCATGGTCTAGTTGATTGGTTAGGGCTAGATGATAGGTTGGACTGGATGATCTTGGAGGTCTCTTCTATGATTCTACTTAAATAAAATCCCATTCTAGTTCCCAAAAGCTAAAAGCTACCTGATACATGCACAGATCCTGTTTCCTTCCTTTTACTTTCCTTTCCCTTATTTCCTGTGATGAGTTTATTCAGCATCTCTCAGGAGACTATTTCTCTATTAATGGTATTTATTTCTATCATACTGGAACTAGAAATCTCACACCAGGAGAGGTGGAAACTAAACCTGGAAGCAAAGTGAGTAATTGAATGCAAGTTCCTTCAGGTAGGCGTGCCATGTGATCCCATTTATTTACCTGCCTAATTTTACCTTAAAACTCACTCCTCAAACTGTCCCTACTACTCTTATTTGTAATTTTATCTATTGTTTGACATCATTGCTGACCTGTAAAGATTTTAACTGAGAACTCCTATTTCTTTAGGAAGCTGAACTCATCTTTTTGATCTCTGCCACTCGAGTTATCTTTGTTTCCTGTTAATTGAGCGAGGGAAGTAGCTGCATGTTTTCTTACTAGAGGAGGAAACAGATGAGATATGCCAGCTGACTGATGGCACCAATGCAGTCACCTTAGTGACACAAGCTGACATGAGAAGTGACTGTTACGTAGCCTAAAGCACAGCTGCCTGCTCAAGGTATAACAGATCTGCCTGGCTGGCAGCCAAGTGTGTTTGTGCAATACAGACAGTTGGAGCGGGTGTGGGGCCAGGTATGTGCTCTGTGAACTTTTCGTTTTGCATGTCTGCTCTTCTGAATCTGATTCTCAAGCTGTGGAACATGAAGAATGTTAAATCTCTTAGCAGATCCTGATTCAGATATTCTTAGAAAATGGCATTTCTCTTAAGATTTGGTCCTAACAGTCCTTAGCATTTTTTTATTAAGTGCAGAGAACACTGTTAGAGTCATCACTCTCTCTAACACCAGGATGGACTTTGGTGGTTGTATACAGTACCAATCACATAGTAGCTTCTACTTATTCACCAGGAAAGTGAATGAAAAATCGGCCCAATTGTGTAATTAATATTTCCATACAGAGATAAAGATGTTTTATTCCCTGAAACCCTTTCTTCTACATGAGTAGCACAGTGGTTAACTGTAAAGGGTTTCCATGCCTGCTGAGTAGGAAAGCACTTTTTTCTTGCAAAGGTTTATGCTCCATTCAAGAAGGTTCAATGTTCCTGGAGTTTGTTTGAACTTCGATACAAGGAAGTAATTTAGATTTTGAACTGAGTGTTACACCAGAGAAATATCTCAAGCACCTTCCACTATTTCATGTTTACGGCCAAGAAAGAAATCCAAGTCTTTCTTATAAGATCCCACTTATTGTTGTTTTTTAATCCACTTTGTGTGAAGAAATAGGGGAAAGAAGAAGATAGCATGTTGTAGGACTTTAACACTTTGTTTCTCACTTGCCACTAACACCATGCTCTCTCTGACACCTTGGAATAGAAACCTGGGAATAAATAATCCCAAATAGTCCCAGATCAAATTCCTATTTTGCCAGAAATGTTTTGGTGGTGTGTGGTGGGTCAGGTACTTGATGGTATCTGAGGAGTGCTGCAGTGTTGCTAGATGATGCTGTTTGCTGTTACCAGCTAAGTCTTGAAGAGAACATTTTCATCCTCTAACCCAAACATTTCACCTCCCCAAGACATTTATTTTGGCTTTTCAATAATGATGTTCTCAGTTTTGTGGAGCTTTTGAGTAGGACTCTGCCTTTTACAACATTGGTAACTGCAATGGCAAACCAAAAAATATCCCCCAAACCCAAACAAAACTGTTACAAAAATAAACTTACTCTTAAAAAAGGGGGGAAATAAGTTAAACTTTGCTTTTTTATGATCAAGCTTTTATTGATTTTTTTTTTTGAGAAGATTTGTTTGCCAGAAAGATGACTGCAATTTAAGAGACCTGCAGCTCTTGTCCAAGGGCTTTTGAGGAACTACCTCACTTTAAAGTTTGTTCTGGAACAGAGGTTAAAACTGTAGCTTAAACTTAATGACTAGCGATGAAGTGCTTAAAAGGCAAGGTTTCTAAATGAGAAACAAAACAGTGTTTGAACTATAATCCCATAGTTTCATTCAAATCATATTAAAGATATCTCTCCAAGATTGTTCAGACTACACGAAGGTTTGCAACACTGATAGCCACAACTCTACCTCTGAATTTGGCTGAAAATCTCTGCCTGGGTACTGAAGTGTTACTGTGCCCTCTTAGGAAAGGCACAGTGTTCAGAAGGGAACACTGAGGAATTTCCATCTGTAGCTGAAAGTTGCAAGATGTTTCCCTACACAGAAGGAAACAGACACTTCTGTGCATTTCATAAAGCACGTTCCTTGTCCTTTCTAGGTAATGAGGTTTACAGAGCAGCAATGGGACTGTAGCATCAATAGGAAGGGAAGGGAGAAAGGTGCAGCACAGTTTTTGGACTGAGAGAGTGTACTGTGCTGAGTAGTCAAACAGCTCCTCAGCATTTCTGGTAAACCTGTAAGCTTTACTAAGCCAGCCTTTAATAATTTTAAATGCAAATCTTTTATGAGCTTCACCAGCTACACTGGCTCTTGAAGAATCGGATTCTTTGCCAGGTGAGATGTTTATCTGTATTGGAACTAAAGCTGCAATACTGTGCTTTTGGGATCCATTGGCCAGAGCATCAGCAGGCGTAAAATGAGGCAACTCTTTTCTAGGGCATGATGTGTAGGAATTTGTCAGTCACACAGATCTACAGCTTTTGTTGCAGGGAAATAAAAAAATCATCAAAAGCAAAGTAATTAATTAAGTAGTCACACAAAGGGATTATAAAATGCTAAATAATTAGTAAACAAAGTCGGGTATTTCAGTTCAGGCCTGGAGCCTGTGTGTGTAAGCAAACTGAGAAAATAATTTTAAAATAAAATTTGAATCCCTATAAAAACTTTTCATGGTAAGTATGATAAAATATTCAGTAACCTTCACAAACATGATGAATTTTGGATTAAGAAATGCATGTGGTGGGTGAGTGTCAGCATTCTGGCTTTGTTACAGACAGAAATCAATTTGTTTTAAACTTGTAAATCCTCAGCAGATGTTTACTATTAGCAGTAAGGCAGAAATGGTAACTGCAGGTTTATTAAAGTAACACTCCTGTAGATTGCTTCAGTAAATATCCAAGATCAACAAAGTAAATGAAGAAATTAATTAAAACCCACAAAGGCTATATTGCCTGTGATTCTAGCTATTGTACAAAGGAGTGGTGGTACCGACATAAAAAAGCCCACAAGTTGAAGGTTTCAGTACAACTTGTTGGGAAATATTCTCCTTTATTCAGATGCTCATCCCAGGAATAGTCATTCGGGGGTTATACTTTTCTTACACAACTATCATCAACTATTCTAAAATTAACATTAGCCAACAGCTGCACTCATTGCTATCTGAGACTGAAAAAAAGCAGCTGTGTGTTTAAATGGTTTAGTTGATTAGATGGTGTTGGGTGAATGGTTGGACTTGATGATCTCAAAGGTCTTTTCCAACCTGGTTAATTCTGTGATTCTGTAATGAAAGGAAGATTAAACCAGCTCAGATCACCTTGCATGATAAAGGCAGAAGAAAAATCTTAGCAATAATGCCTGCACCCATAGTAGCAGCGGTCAATATTTCCTCTAGTTGGATGCTTTCCAAATGTTATAACTGCACCAGAACAATAGGCACAGTTTGAGAAGTCAAATAACAGATTACAGAAATCCAACAACTCTGATTTGTGCTCTGATTGTCACAACCCAGACTGTCCCCCCACAGGTCCTGTCTCTCTGTGCCTGTCATGACTTTACCAGGCGCACGTGTTGCTGCAGAGATGGGACTGCAGTGTGTAGCCAGCTTTTGAACTAGCATGCTTTAACATTTTGCTTTGCTGCTAACTGACGGTTTCTGGTGTTTGCTCAATTTATATTTGACATTTAACAGTAATACTCTCTGTGCATATATGAACTCACTCCTAAGGTGACTTTACAGAATCACAGAATGGTCCGGGTTGGAAGGGACCACCAAAGTTCATCCAGCCCAACCCCTCTGCACTCAGCATGGCCATCCTTAACTAGATCAGGTTGCCCAGAGCCCTGTCGAGCCTCACCTTGAATATATCCAGGGATGGGGCCTCAACTACCTCCCTGGGAAACCTGTTGCAGTCCTCCAGCACCCTCATGGTGCAGAGCATCCAATCTAAATCTGCTCTGCTCTAGTTTGAAGCCATTGCCCTCATTCTGTCACTGCAGACCTTTGTAAAAAGTCTCTCTCCATCCTTCTTGTAGTCCCTTCAGGTACAGACAGGTTGCTATTAGGTCTCCCTAGAGCCTTCTCCAGGCTGAACACCTGCAGCTTCCTCAGCCTGTCCTCATATCAGAGGTGCTCCAACTCCCTGATCATTTTCATGGTCCTCCTCTGGATGTGCTCCATCAAGATGACATCCTTCCTGATGTTTCAAACTAAATCTTGGTTCATCTCATCTGAGAAGCCTACAAGCATGCACACATGGTCACAGTTGCCACAGCTGGATGTGTAAGCCACTGCAGTGTCTGAGCCTTAGATCACACCTTTGTCACAGTGAGAAACACAATAGCTCCAATATATAATACTTGCTCACTCAAATAGAAATGGAATCAAAGAATGTGAGCCACATCACTATATGGATCATCAAATGTGTTCCTCTACTGTTTATTTTCTATGAAAACATTCTTCATGGAATTATCTATAGAAAATATCTTTGGATCTTATAAAAGTCTCAACTAAGTCTAAATCTTGCTAGATTCAGTCTACCTCAATCTGCCTAAAATTACCTGTTAGAAGATCAGGCCTGCTGGTCCTACTTGGTGACAAACCACATGGATAACATTGACAGGATATTGAAAGTCATGTCATGGTGTTGCAGTTGAGGGGAGGCTTATATATTAATTACCCTCACAGCAATAATTAATAAAAAGATATGGCAAATGGTTATTAATAAAAATAGTAACCCTTTATTAATATGAAATATGTCAAACTTGTAAAAGGATCATTTGTACGTTTGGAAGATATATTTACAGGGGGAATTATGTAATCTCAGGGCAAATATAAAGCTATTGTATTCAAATTAGGAGTCAACAACTTGGAAAGAAAAGGTCCCTGAGAGCAGTTAGCACTCAGTTACGGTGGGGGGAGACTCAATAAGAACTGTTAAACCCAAAGGGCAGTGAATTAGTTGCTCACAGCTGATTTTACCCATATAAGGGATGCTATTGCTGCTGCTGCATTTGCTTTAGGAGCACTCTTGTAGGTGCAGCACAGCAGATTGCCGGCAAGCAAGGTTTACCACATGGTCCCGGGCTGGTTGGGCTTCAGCGGTTGGTGGGCAGTTAACAACGCTCTTGGCAACGGACGCTTGCACGGTTCCTGGGGAAACTGAGGCATGACACGGTTCTGGTGGCAAGGGAAAGCAGGCTCAGCAACTCTGGCTGTCTAGGCTCGTGACTTCTCCGGCTTGCACATGTATGGGTCGTGGCTTTATCTCAGGCTTTGGACCAGACACTTAAGGCAGGGCAGGGCAACTCGAGATGACAAGGCTTGGAGCAAGGCTTCAGCAGATTTGAGCAAGGCTTGGAGCAAGGCTTCAACAAGCATGAGCAAGGCAAGGCAAAGCTACCTAGACACTTGTATATATATACAAAATGCCAGAGGTCAATTGGTCCAATAGGGCACTGAAGCTAACGTGTAGCTGCCCAATGGAAAGTGTTCTGCCTGGCTATGACCATAAAAGGCAGAAGCAAGGACCTTGTATCTGGGGGAGCTTACATGCTCTGACCCCAGATAAGCATCTTGTTTACCAGACAGGCAAGGGTCCTGTCCCCTTTGTTCCTTTTCCCGCATCACCCTGTTTTTCTGCAGGAAGGAGGGGAGAGAAAGGGACCTGTCTAGACATCTTAAGGCCTGTCTGGATTTGTACTGGGCCATGTGTCATGGCCCTACCACCACACATGGCAACATTAGAATGTGAAGATTATTTGAGCTGGAAGTGTCAGCTGTCTTCCTCAGGAAAGAGAAGGAAATTCCAATGACATTATAAAAACTAGGCTAACAGAAGAATTAAACTCTTAATATAGAGCCCAACTTTGTGTTTCTTCAGTGCTGTTGCCCACAGCCAGAGGACACCTCACTAATTCACCCATCATTTCTGCTGTCCAGTTTTAACCTCTGGATTAAAAGACAGATGAATAAAACATCTGGGCAAATATGTGTGTTGTGCTGCAGTTGTGAATACAGTAAAACTTCCTGACAGGATGCACTTAATTTGTTGCTAAGAATCATGTTGATTGCTTTTTTCTCCACAAATGCACATGGGATGATAACTTATAGCCAGTGTTAGGGATGCTGCAGGCATTTGATCTCTTTTTCTGGATCTGTAATACACACTCTGGAATTATTATTATACTGCTGTAGATCCATGTTGTGAATACAGAAGACTATTCCTATTGGAAGTGTTTCAGTTTAAGCTAAATGGCTTTTTTTACAGTAAGGGTTTGTAACTTACTCCATATTGGAGGTCAATCCTCTCCACATCTGTGTATGTAGGCCTAGATTCATAGATTTACAGAATGGTTTGGGTTGGAAGGGACCTTAAAGACCATCTCTTTCCAAACTCCCTGCTGCAGGCAGAGACACCTCCCATCAGCCCAGGTTGCTCAAGGCCTCATCCAACCTGGCCTTGAACACCCCCAGGTAAGGGACATCCCTGCCCTTCTTGGGAAACCTGTTCCAGGGTCTCACCACTGTCACTGTAAAGCATTGCTTCCTAGTCTCAAGTCCAAATCTCTCCTCCTCGAGCTTCAATCCATTCCCTCTCACCCTGTCGCTCCTAGCCCTTGTCAAAAGTTCCAACACCTGCCAGCTCTCTGTAGCCCTTTCAGTTACTGAAAGGCTGCTTTAAGGTATCCCTGAAGCCTTCCCTTCTCCATGCTGAACAGCCCCAGCTCTCCCAGCCTGTCCCCATAGGGAGATCATCTGTAGATCATCTGTAGAACACCAAAATATTTTATATTTCAGCTGGACAAACTGGTTTGAAATGATCTGGGCAAAGTTTCTTGGCCTGCTGGTGAAAGTGGGGAGAATAGAATGCATTATGATACTGCATTTTGGTTTGTGTGTGTGCTTGTGTGAGCAGACTTCCATGTAGGCTTAATTTGTGGCCAAGCTATTCTAGGAAGGGCCAGAGTAGTTGAGGCAGACTATGTTAGTTTCAGCTATTACTGAGACAAATATTACTGGATCATTAGTCTGTCCAGTAACCCAGATGTTTGGTTTGGATTTCATGATTTTGTGGGCAGTACTTACATCAGTAGCACACCAACACTGTTGGAATCAAATAGTTGTTAGTGTTGGAAGGGACCTTTCAAGGTCACCTAATCTAGTATCCCCACAATGAGCAGACATATCAAGAGCAGGTTGCTCAGAGCCCTGTCCAAACTGACCTGGAATATTTCCACAGATGAGGCATCTCCCACCTCTCCAGGCAACCTGGGCCAGTGTTTCAACACCCTCAGTGTAAAAATTCCTTCATATATCTAGTCCTAATCACTCCTCTTTTAGTTTAAAACCATCACCCCTAGTGCTGTCACAACAGGCCATGCTAAAAGCCTGTACCTATCTTTCTTCTAGGTCCCCCTGAAGTCCTGAAAGGACACAGTAAGACCCTCCTTGAGCCTTCTCTTCTCTGGACTGAACAACCCAATCCTTCTCAGCTTGTTCTCATAGGGGAGATGTTGTAGCCCTTGGATTATTTTTGTGACCTCCTCTGGACCTGCTCCAACTGGTTAATGTCCTTGTGCTGAGTTAGGTAGCCATTTATCCCCAATATATGCCAAAAGTTTGGGAAGATTAGTTGAGGGTTAGATCATTAAGGCATAATACAATGGATGTTTTCATATCCCAGTAGATTACTTTCTGCTTTTTTTTCTGGTTTATAATCTGTACTTAGATTATATGTGTGTCCTCTCACCTCCTTTTAGGTTTATTTGTTTAATATACCTTGAGCCATGACTGTATCTGTCCCCTATAGGCAAGTGTCTTATTTTCTGGCAGTTAACAATTCAGAGGTTTTAGTATTTATCCAAGCTATGCAGAGACCCAAATGTTTCACGTAGCCTGAAGTGGTCCCATAAAATGGCTTTTGTTAAATGTTTAATTATGAACTAGAAAAAAGAAGAAAAAAAAATAGGTGCAAATGACAAGTTCAAGCTAAGTTCAAAGCTATACTGGATTGTCCAGTACTTCAGGTATTCACCCTGTGATAAAGCTCCTTTTTATGCAATCTGGAAATGCAGTTTGGTCCTTGATCTGCCTAATGTAATTTTCTCTATAAGAATTCCTTTGTCCAGGTTATTCTCCTGCTGTACTTTAAGCACACACACCACCCTTTCTCTCTTGGTACTTTAGTTATTGTGACTTTATAAAATCCTCTCTAATATCACTTGTTCTTTTCCAGCTTGACAGGTGGCCTTCTTTTCCCTGTACCCTTTGCATGCTTTGAATACTGAGAGATGGGCTAGGACTTACCTGGTGTATAAAGGAGAGTAAAATCTAATTCCTTGTTACAATTGTTTTTAAGGGCTACAAAGGTCTCCAGTCCTTAAAGAGGATTCTTCAGAAAGCTGCAGCAAAGTAATGTCTCCAGCCTTGACCCTCTGTTTAGAATTTCTCAGCACAGGTATGTGCTCATGCTTTTATTCAGTGCAGACATTCAATCACATTTTGTATTTCAGTAACAGGAAGGTGTAACTTTCTGTCCTAATGATGCCTGGAACTCTTTTGGATTTGTTATTCAAAAGTATCTCAGTGAGTTAGGTATCTAAGTCTCAAAGAAAGTCAGTGGAACTTAGATAAATGGATTTTAGGGACAGGAATATAAGCATTTGCTATGAATTTCAGCATGCCACTCTCCACAGCATTTTAATTGCTAACTGAGGTTGCAATGTGCCTCTAACCCCTTTTTGAGCCCTAATAATTATCTTTGAAATGTAAGTCTCAAGAATAGTCAGCTGGTTGCCTGGGCTGCATGGGTGAAAACCCTACTATGGCGTTTTTTCCTTCACTCCTCTTACAGCGTCTCTGGAAACCTCCATCACTCACTTTGACTGGCAAGCTTCTAATGTAATAGACTATGCTTCTCAGGATTGTATATCCAACACTGCAGACAATCAGCTAAGCCCTTAGTCATCTGTCCAATAATGGGGTCTTTGGTGCACTGAGAATAAGTAGGATATGTTGCATTCTGAAGTTTAAACCAAGCCCTGTTTACTTGTAATACAAAAAGAGCATTAAGAGATTGATAGTCTACTTGAAATTCCTTTGAAAAGATGGATATTTTTTACTGCTTGTCTCTTGTGAGCCCCTTCCTTAAAAATTCCCATTCTTTAGATCCACAATGCTATAAAACCAGAGAGCTGTCAGAGTCCTGCTGATCCAATTACAACTTTAAAACTTCTAAGCTTTTGATTTACAGTAAGCTCATTCCTGTTAAATACAAAGGAATCATTTTCTTCAGCTCTGCATCATTTAACAGTGCATTTAACAGAGTGCTTCACACCTCTTTTCCCTTCACTTTTGGAAAACAAAATCATTATAGAATGGCATGAGATAGAAAGGACTTTTAAAGATGATCTAGGTCCAACTTCCTCCTGTCAGCCAAACATCTCTCACTAGATCAGGTCTCTCAGAGCTTCATCCAATCTGGGCTTGAATACTTCCAGTGATGGAGTGTCACGAAACGGAATATTTAAGAACCCTCACAATAATAATAAACAATATGGCAAACAGGTATTAATAAAAATATTAGTAACCCTTTATTAATGAAAATTGCCAAAACTTGTTAAATAGGATTGTTGTACGGTTGGAATATATATTTACAATGGGAATATACAGTCTTAGGGCAAATATAAACAATTTTATGCAAACTAGGAGGCAATAACTTGGAAAGAGAAGGTCCCCAAGAGCAGATAGCTCTCAATTAGAGTGGGGTCAGCTCTTGAGATTCAGAGATGGTCAGTCAGCAGCTTCTCCACAATCACAAAAGCGGTTAGCAGAGAGAGCATTTCACTGCAGGCCTCCTTGGTGCTCAGGGGAGGAGCTGTCACTTCAGACACCTTTCACTGAACATTAGCATTCACTTAAAGCTTTGGCACTCTCTATAGGTAAGTAGCCGTCATCATCCTGTGGGATTCATTCACTAAATTTTCCTCCATAAATGAGAGGCAGTAAACAACACCTTCCTGAATGTTTCTTTGGAGAACAATATCAGCTTTAAGAGAAACTGAGCAGACACTATTAAGGAACACTATACATTAAACAAAAAACCATGCTGACATTTATATCTAAACCACATAAGCAGCAGGTATGAAATCTGTGAGAGTGCTCCTCCATAACTACAGAAACAGTCATTTTTCCTTTGCTAAATGTAAGTTAATTTTCAGAAATAAGCTAAAAAACTGTAGTGCAGAGAAAAAGGATGCACTGTAATTCATTCAGCTAGAGCTTTGAAAGGGAAGGAGCAGGACAAGTGCCTACTGCTAGCCCAGCTTATAGAAGTTTTAAAAAGTATATCTGAGGGGTAATGAGGGATATTTACTGAGAACCAACCTAAGCCTCAGTAAAAAAATTAGAATTAAGACATTTTCCTTCTTATTTAGCCATAAAACATTTGATAGGATTTCAGCCTCCTCAATCTGGGAATCAAAAGCTGTGCACTCTTAGCTACGCACTATCTTTCCTCACAGAATCAACCAGCTGGCACAGATGTAGCTCAGGGCAAAAGGCAACTCCTGTTCCACCAAGGGAATAACATCTTTGAACAGGTAAAAAGTTACAAATATGAGTAAAGAAATTCACATGGGTGGTCCTGTTTCATTTTATTTGTGTTAAATCAATTTCAAGACAATTATTCACACACAGAACTGTTTCCAGCATAGAGCCCTTACAGAACATCTTTTCAAAAATTGGAATTAGAAATAATCATCATAACTGTTAAGAAGATAAATATTTCAGTACCTAAAAATGACATTTCTCAGAAATTAAGTATAAACGGAAAAGGTAAATGTGTTATAAGATCCTAGCTGATTACTTTCATTAACTATGTACACACAGCTTTGCATCATGGACAGAAACATTCACAAGAGAATCTCTGGTAACATTTATCTTCAACGTTCCATTTTAAATCTCAATTCTTATTAAATCATAAGCAAAGAGATTTGCAAATTGAGGGGCTCATAGGGGACATTATTGGATTAAGCAATGATCACTTTCAACAGGTAACTGCCCAATCTGTTACTGCAAAGCAAATGTTAAGATTATTGAAGTAGATGATTTAGCCTTTGTTTTTATAAAGTCAGTCATTTTAAGTCATGCACTGTGCTAAGGAGATCACAGCCTTCTTGATGATTTGGTAACTGTAAAAACTCAGCATAAGTAAGAAGGCAAATTCTGTCCTTGGACATTTCTTGTTATTTGCTAATCAAGAGTGAGTGTATCTGGTGATGGTAGCTCATCCAATACACTTGTACTATCTGCCAATATAGTTGAAAGAAATAGAAACCAGTAAACCCAGTTAATTCTGAACTCCAGGCTTTACTGGAGCATTTCTTCCCAGGTAGTAGTAGGTGACCAGATCTTTACCTAAAGTACTTACTGAACCTCTTCTGCCCCTCCAAGAAATAAAAAGTATCCTTTCTGCCATACATTCTTCTAATTCCTAATTTAAAACTCACTAAAAGAAAAGCCACTTTTACTCTCTGCTTGACAGGACTCTCTCCAAGCCACACCAAATATTGTAGTGAACTAAAGTTTTAGTTTTTCCTCCATGCTCAGTCCCAACTCTTCCACTGAGTAATCAAGCAGAAAAGTCTACTCTTTGTACAAATTTGCTAAAGAATCAAGAACAAATATCAGGAAATCCAAAATACCATTTTAAGTATGTGGCATCTGTGCACAAAGATAATTCCCAGCTGTGAGTTTTGGTGAGTGCATATATCCTATTATACAAGTTCTGCTAGATCTCATCAGGCTATGTGACAGATGTAATTGACAAAAATGACCACTCCAATTCTATGTGGTTAAATTTAAAGTTTTATTTGGTAAGTGAGCAAAAACAGTGCTGGGCAGCCGGGGAATCTCCTGTTCCCTCAATGGCTCGCAACTGACAATATCATATAGACTCCTTTTATAGGGTAGGAGTTCAGCATCATCTCAGTCTCTTTGCATTGTTTCAGTTCCTTATCTCTTGTTCTGTATACTCGGAGCCAGTTTATCATTCTGCATATGCGTAGATATCCGGCAAGGAGTCGGGGATCCGGCTTAGGAATGTTAGAATACAGGACTTTGACAGATACACAAAGCTGTCTATTGTAGTTTAGTTACAAGGTCTTGGCAAATAAGCAAAGCAACCTACATTCCACTATCAGGCTTTTATAAAAGATAATTATTAATCTAACATCATTTAAACTTAACATCATATGATTAACAGATAATTCCATTTCTATTTATTACAAAGAGTTCGGATTAGATACATATTTTATGGGTAAGAAATATGTGGAAAACAATTATTGTTGTAAAAAAGTAGGTGGTTCGTTACATTTTAAAGTCAAGGAATTTGAAACTCTCTACTAGCTACGGCACAGCAGATTTGTCCTGGCCTGGGACAAGGGTAATGGTGAAGTGGAACTCTTCTCCTTGCCATGAGGAGGGAAGAAATGTATATGATAGACATTATGTAACAGCTACATATTTAGTATCCACTCCTTAAATCTTGTTTTTCATATTTCAGTGGCTTTTTAGACATCCCAGCTCAGCTGCTTTCATTATTGCTGTGATTTGAACTTGAGCTTTTTGTTTGTCTGATACAGGAACTAGTTGAAGTGCCCAACAACCCAAATTCAGAGACTTGATGTCTGAACGCCACAGTTAAACACTCATTGCCCCAGATTTCCTGCTCCTTAACACTGGCTGCTGGATTTAGCAGATAGGATGAGGAACTCTTTGTCAGAGCACTAACAGACTTTACAAATCCAATCTGCCCAATCTGGAGTCTCCCCAGCTGTATTCACAGCCCATATCAGCCTCCCAGGGCCATCAGTTTCTGCTGCTGTGGGTCAGGTTTACAGCTCCCCCACAGCTCTGCCCTGGGCATTGTCTATCAGCAGAGGTCTGAATAGAGGAGACAAGGTGTGAAACGCTCTTCCCCTGCTCTGATGACAGTAATAACCACCTATTGTTTCTGGCCCCACAGGTATTTACCGGTGTGGGGAGAAGCCCTCTGGGATTTGGAAAGGTGATAAGGGGGCTATTTCACATTTTGGCTTGAATAGATTGTCTAGGAAAGGGTGAGCAGAGAACAGTCAGGGTCCTCACATACGATTAACAAATAATTCCATTTTTATTACAACAGAACTATTATAAAGGATTAAAAAGATACCACTAAATTATTGGTTTTTCCTTGTAAAATACTGCCTCTCCACAGTGATTACAGAATTGTCTGGAAATAATTATGTTGGCTACCTCTAGTCAGCCTAACTTCCAGTGTCTGAAGAATCTCAAAGCATTTCACATGTTGGAGACTCTTCCCCTCTTCCCCTCAGCATTTTTTATTATTGGGAGGCTGAAATAGTCAAACATCTACTTTTTGGAATGAAATTTAATTGCTTTTGAAAGGCAGCTACCTGCAACTGAACTAACTCTACACACAAAAATATCTCCAGCAGACTTCACACAAAAAAAAAAAAAAAAAAAAAAAAAAAAAAAAAAAAAAAAAAAAATCCTTTCACAACATCTCCACACTTCATGGCTCTGTAGTTCCTGGTGGGCTGAGGAGTGTTGGAAAAAAATGGAAAAATCTAATTTTCTTAGCATTCTCTTAGCAAGAAAGCTCTGTATGCATGTCTGGAGAGCCAGGGAATTCTCTTAGAAAAACTCTAGACAGCATACAAAGAGAGATTAATGACATAGCTCAGTTACAGCAGCAGTAGAGATGCTGGAGGAATTTAAAAATTACGACGAAAGGATTTTTCGTCTGGAAAGAGAACGAGAAATTATGGGGACTCAGAACCAAAGGCTTTTCAAATTATTAGAGCATCAAATTAAGGTGAATGCATCATTAAGAGGATGCACAGAGGCAGAAAGAAATTTTATCCCTGCCCCAGTGGAGCAGCCACGAGAAAAAAAAAATTAAACCACTTTTGCCTCAGACCACGCTGCCTGAAACTGAAAGCAAAAGTGGCACAGAGACCGCTCCGAGGGAAGCTCCTTCCCTGTTGCTGGGTTCTCCGATCGACCAGCCATGCAAAAGTGACTGCTGACTATGCATCAAAATCGCTCATTCAAGGCACCGCTGAAAATAAACCATGGAAAGCAGCCTTACCCGTTACAAGAAAGCAAATTGGAGAATGCAAAGACGTCCTCTTGCAACAGCTGTGAAATTTTCCATGCCGCGTGTTTCAAAAGGGAAAAGCGTGCATGCAGCCCTCAGAGAGCTTAATCTGATACAGCTAGAACCCGTCTCACAGAGAAACTGCCGCACAACGAGGAATAAACCGATCCAGAATAACGACTCCTCCGATTCAGTGTATGACTCCAGCCCAGCACCGCACAAATTTGGTCTGTGAAATCACCACAATCCTAAAAGAAAAAACAAAAGCGCTCCTGAGATCGATGCCGATCCAAGCTGCGAGCCAATCCCAGAGTCTGTCCGCTATAAACTGTGAGGAAGCCAAGCCGCGCCAGCAGCCAGAAAAGAGGCTACATCCCACCACAGCACAGAGGAGCCAGGAAAGAATTGTAAGCGCATCCACCACCCGAGAATGAGCTCCTGGGAAAAAGCTGCGAACTGTAAGTTTGAAAATGTGTTCGCAAAACCCAGTCCCGGTGAGAGACGCTATTTTGAGGTGCACACCAGCCACAAAATGATGGCACTGTGTGGCAAGACACAGGAAGAGCTTTGCACTCAGATCTCTCCAGCCGCTGTACTGAGCCCTGGCCCGGGGAGGAACCGATGCTGTGCAGAGAGGGTCTGCTGCCGCCACCTCAGTTGCTCCAGCCATTCCAGTAGCCCTGGGGAAATGAATTCACAGAATTCACCCTGGAAGCTCTGATCCCCTCTGTAGAGAAATGGCCAGAAGATAAAAGGCCATGAGCTGCACAATCCAAGCTAAACTAACTATAAATAGGCTGACTTGTCCTTGAGAGGTTGATAAGAGAAAGCTTGGCAGAGCAGTAAACAGGAGATGAAGCCAGGTGTTGGACCTGCAAGGCAGAAAAACATTGCCGATACCATATTCCAATCAGCGTACAGTAACGGGCACGTGAACAATGTGTATTAGCCAATTGCAGGTTAGTGCTACCCGCGTGGACAGTACATAATACTATAAAAGCCTGTGTCTTATAATAATAAATGAGCAAGATTCTGAACTCATATTGGGCCTGTGTCTTGACTCTGGCTGAGCAGGACTTTAACTCATATTGAGTCCGTGTCCTGACTCTGGACAATCTTCTACACCCCACCAGTGGACTGGTACCATCAATTCATTGCCTTGGGAATGCCAGAGCAGTTTGCGAGATTATTAAAGGAGTCTCAAATTAGAAAAGCAGTCTTTCAAATGTTGAATCAAAACGGCAACCAGGAAAAACAACTTTGTGGAAGAAGCCTTGGTGAAAGCCAGAGCCGAGTTTGCTTACCTGCTTCAGCTCTGTTAGCCATGCTTGGCATGGGAGAAGAACCTCCCTCACTTCGATATTATCTCTCAGTGACAAAAGCCCTATTTACATCCGGGGGTGGGAAATAAAGCATTTAAAAGCCCCATGGACGCTTTGATTAAGTCAGTGTCATACTGGACAGACACCTATCACCAGTAAGGGGTTGGTTAATTGAAAGAGCACCACAATATTGAGCTTGGAGCATATTCTGCTCTCTACAATGTTTTGTGTAACACTTTGTTTATGGCTACATGGTTTGTGTGGTTGTATACACTGCTCATATAGTGCATATGGTGGTGTAAGTCACTATGCTTAAATGTGTAAACCACAGTATTTGATGTGTAAACCATTGTTTCATATGTAAACCACTATATTTGAATGTAAGCCATTATGTGTGGAGAGATGTTTGGAAAACAGAGGCCATAAGATGCATAATCCAGCCTTTTAGTTAAGATAGCTAACTATAAACAACTTGACATGTCCTTGAGAGGCTGATAAGAGGAAGCTGGCAAGCAATAAACAGGACATGAAGCCAGGTGCTGAAACCGCAAGGCAGGAAGATATTGATGTACGCAAACATTATATTCCAATCAGCATACAACGGGTGCGTGAACAATGTATGTTAGCCAATAGAGAGCTAATGTTATTCGCATGGACAGCATATAATACTATAAAAGCCTGTGTCTTTTAGCAGTAAATGAGCAAGATTCTAAACTCATATTGAGTCCATGTCTTGACTCTGGCTAATCTCCTACAATTATGCTTGTTTAAGCTAGGGTTCACAGTGTGCCCTCACTAAACGGCATTTATTGGCCTGAGATCAATTGTCCCATAGGGTTAGGGGGTGGTATGTCATGGTAGGGCTGTGATATGGCCCAGTATAAACCCAGACAGTCCTTAAGATGTCTAGACAAGGTACTTTCTCTCCCCTCCTTCCTGCAGAAAAACAGGGCAATGTGGGAAAAAGAACAAATGGGATGCAAAGAGGACAGGACTCCTGCCTGTCTGGTAAATAAGTTTATCTGGGGTGAGAGCACATAAGCTGACCACTGCTTTCCCAGAAACAAAGTCTTTGTTTCTGCCTTTTGTGGTTATAGCCTGGCAGAAATCCTTTCCATTGGGCAGCTACACATTAACTTCAGTGCCCGATTGGACCAACTGATCTCTGGCAATTTATATATATACAAGTGACTTGGTAGTCGCCTTTGCCTTGCTTCAAACCTTGCTTCAAGCCTACTTGGGCCCATCTTGTAGAAGCTGCCTCAAGTTGCTCTGCCCTGCCTTGAGTGCCTGGTCCAGAGCCTGGGATAAAGCCACGAGCCCATACACAGCACGCTGGAGAAGCCACAAGCCTAGAAGCTGGATGCGCCTAGCCTGCTTACCCTTGCTACCAGAATCATGCCATGCCTCAGTTTACGCAGAAACCAAACAAGTGCCCGTCGTAAAGATTGTTAACTGCCCGCCATCCCCTGCAGCCAGATCAGCCTGGGACCACACGGTAAACTCTCCTTGCCGGCAATCTGCGGTGCCTGCACTGTACAAGAGCGCCCCAAAGCTAACACAGCAGCAGCAGCATCCCCCATGTGGGTAAAACCAGCTGTGAGTAATTAATTCACTGCCCTTTGGGTTTAAAGGTTCTCACCGAGCCTCCCTCTGCTGTAATCGAGTGCTGTCTGCTCTTGGGGACCTTCTCTTTCCAAGTTATTGCCTCCTAGTTTGAATAAAATTGTTTATATTTTCCCCAAGACTGCATATTCCCATTGTAAATATATATATTTGAGCTTCTAAAGCTCAGACTGTTTACATGACTGGTGCCTTGTTTGTATTGATACCCATCAGTGGTTATTTTCCTAAGGTAGACACATCACAGAGGGAATACATCCAAGCCTTCTCTTTTGTGGCAGTAGTCATCCTGTCACATTTCAGGCAAAATTCCTGCAGAGCCCAGAGGATTCTCTATAGTGGCACATTTGGAACTAAAGGAAGAAATGACATAATTTCTTCCTGCTGTAAGAAATATTATTTTGACTTTATTAGTCCTTCCAGTGTATGTAGGCCTAGGAGTATACACTAGATAGTTGTGTGCTAGGTGCAGATCAGTTTGACAGCTCTCTAATCTCCTTCATCTTCCAGAAACTTGGCTGTTGAGTAACACAAGTCTATTTCTCTAGGGAACATTTCCATTAACAGGTGTCTTCCTCCTGTATCTGTCTTTGGCTTAGTGAAAAACATAAAACATTCTCATTTTCCTCTGTTCACTACTGTCTCGTAGTCCTGCTTCTCCTGGCTGCACAATTCTCTGAATTATGTTGCCTGTGCACTTCAGAAACATTGTGGTCTCATTGCCTTGATTTTTCCAGTATAATTCTTTCTTCTGGTATTCATTTTAAATTACAGTTTGAAAATACTTCTCTACCTATGGTCTGTTCCAGTAGATATTGTGATTTGTATCCCTTTTATCATTCTGAACAACTTGGCTGGTGTGCAGGCCTTGCTGTGTTTCACGTTACACCTAAACACAGTGAAAGTGAGGCAGTTTGTAGAGCAACTCAAGTGAAGGTGGAAGGACAAATGGAGAGATGTAACATGGTCCTGCTTCTGAACACAGAATGAAAATTAAAGAGTCCTGAGGTATCTATGTGCACTGCATCCTATTGACTTGTCTTTCTCTTTGGACTAGTCTGACAACCACTTTGTCACTGTGCTGTCCCACAGTTGTACCTTGGCTGTAAACCCCTATTCCTCTGAAGAGGAGCAGCTGAGGGAGCTGGGGCTGTTTAGTCTACAAAAAAAGGAGGCTGAGGGGGGACCTCATTGCTCTCTACAACTACCTGAAAGGAGGGTGTAAAGAGGTAGGCACTGGGCTCTTCTCACAAGTAATTAGACAGAATGAGAGGGAATGGCCTCAAGCTGTGCCAAGGGAGGTTCAGGCTGCACACTGGGTTGTGAGGCGCTGGACCAGCTGTCCATGGAGATGGTTGATTTGCCATCCCTGGACATGTTTAAAAGCCATCTAGATCTGGTGCTTGGGGACATGGTGTAGTGACAGACTTGGTGCAGTGGGCGAAACAGCTGTGCTTGATGATCTCACATGTCCTTTCCAGCCTGGATGATTTTGTGATTCTATGACCCTCCCCTCTGGAACAGCCTTTTGCAATCTCTCAGCCCCATTGTTTTACTGCAGCTTTCAGAATGTCATTGGAAAGCAGTTTTGCTCACTTGTCTGAGCCTCTTAATGTTATATTCCATCTCTTCCATTAAAAGCTATTTAATTTAGTGATTGCATTATTCTAATCTGTAAAGCTCTTGGAAAGAAAACTACTCTGTGTTATAATGTAATGTTATATTGTACACTTTACAGGGGAAAAGGCCCCCTGGATTTCAAGTTGCTGATCACAAAAAAAAAGGAGTTTTAATGTTTTTTTTAGATAGTATGACCTTCTTGAGTAATTGTTGTCTGCTAGTAAAAATGCAAGTAAAATTGACTTTTTAAGGTTATTTGAAGGTGTCTAGGAAAGGAAACTTGGATGACTGGACCACAGTCGTTTGTTCTTAAAAATTAAATAATCTGTTTTCCAATATGGAATTTTCTTATCAGGGATAACTTACCCACAAGTGAGGGGGACAGAACTGAATTATCATGGAGAATTCAGACTTAAGACCAAAGGAGGCCAAGACTGGGTGATGAGGAAAGGAAATTCTGTATTTCTTGACTCCATGCCATCTAGTTTATTATTGTTTGTAAGGGCTTCTGTGCTGCTGGATCTGAGACTGCAGCTTGTTAAGGGTTGCTATTACTACCAGTGTCTGATTAGCTTTTGATCAAGGTAAAATTTTTCTTCCATTTGCAAATACATAAGTCTAGTAGAAGGAAGGTTGGTCATCAAAGACCCAGTTATATGGCAGGAGCACAGCAATAGATCTGGTACAAAAAGGAGTAGCTCAAGAGAATCAAGCGACTGGAGAATTGGCAGTGGGGGTATCAAATGTGTCACTGTCTCTTCCATGAATTGTCTCCCTGAAATCTGAAGGGCTGTGCAAAATTATCTCTCCTTAGAGACTCATCCATTAATGATGTCAATGACTGTTGGTTACATTGAATTTGATAGTTATCAGAAATGATTGATTTGAGCTCTGCTGCACATGGATATAGTTAGCAAAATGTCCCTGCACTTTAGTAATCCCTAAAAGATTTTTACCTCCTAGCACTATAGTTTGATGGCAAATGCTCTTTTTTTTTTTTTTTTTTGATGTTGGACTCCTCACTGTAATACACCATGCTGTTTCTTTGTAGCTATGTGATGGGAATACTGGACTGTGTTGTGAAAAGCAATTTACAAATCTACACTCATTGTTTGTTGCCTCTCTTTTAAGCTGTCTTTGTTTACCAGCTTGACCTCCATATATGATGCTTTATCAATAGTTAAAATGTGCTGCTGGTAGCCTCAAACCTTGAGAGTGACCTATTGCCACAAAATCTTCCAGGCTAGTTGGACTAGGTGATCTCCAGAGGTCCGTTCCAACGCATACCATTCTGTGACTTCTCCTTTGTCAAGCTGCACTGAGTTAAGTAAGATAATTATCTATTTTTGTGAAGTCTCAGTTTCCCCCAAGTTCAGAGGGAGGCAATCACATAGATTCTGGTTTGGCCTGTTGCAGTGAGACATCTGAGACAGAAAGCTTAGGTTCAGATTCATTTCCATATCCAAACTACCTTGAAGCTTCAGGTTTGGGACCCATTATCATAATGCATTATGTTAATGCTATAGATGAAATTTCAATTCAATCTTCTTCATAAGAAAGCCTTTGATATGATATATTAACCATCATATAAGAAATAGACTGACTAATTATCATTTAATGCAACTGAATGCCAGGGTTTGCTGTTTGATGAGGCTGACTGAGTGAGGAATATAAATCTGTTCATACCAATGTCGTTATGGAAAGGAGATTAGGGTCCTCTGAATGCAATGAATGTCATTGCTCACGGAGTGACATGCCACAACATCATAAAAATGCTAGCACCTGCCTTTATATTCATGTGTAGTTTCGGAAGAAAGATCAATATAGAATCATAGAATCATAGAATCAAGGTTGGAAGATACCTCAAAGATCATCGAGTCCAACCTGTCACCCTAAACCTCATGACTATCTAAACCATGCCACCAAGTGCCATGTCCAATCCCCTCTTGAACACCTCCAGGGATGGTGACTCCACCACCTCCCTGGGCAGCCCATTCCAATGGCCAACCACTCTCTCTGTGAAGAACTTTCTCCTCACCTCCAGCCTAAACCTCCCCTCGCGCAGCTTGAGACTGTGTCCTCTTGTTCTGGTGCTGGTTGCCTGGGAGAAGAGACCAAACCCCTCCTGGCTACAACCTCCCTTCAGGTAGTTGTAGACAGCAATGAGGTCTCCCCTGAGCCTCCTCTTCTCCAGGCTAAACAGTCCCAGCTCCCTCAGCCTCTCCTCATAGGGCTTGTGCTCAAGGCCTCTCCCCAGCCTCGTTGCCCTTCTCTGGACATGCTCCAGCAATTCAACATCTTTCCTAAACTGAGGGGCCCAGAACTGGACACAGTACTCAAGGTGTGGCCTAACCAGTGCTGTGTACAGGGGTACAATGACCTCCCTGCTCCTGCTGGCCACACTATGCCTGATGCAGGCCAGGATGCCATTGGCTCTCTTGGCCACCTGGGCACACTGCTGGCTCATGTTCAGGCGGCTGTCGACCAGCACCCCCAGGTCCCTTTCTGCCTGGCTGCTCTCCAGCCACTCTGTCCCCAGCCTGTATCTCTGCATGGGGCTGTTGTGGCCAAAGTGCAGCACCCGGCACTTGCATTTGTTGAATGCCATCCTGTTGGACTCTGCCCATCTGTCCAGCCTGTCAAGGTCCCTCTGCAGAGCCCTTCTACCTTCTAACAGATCAACACCTGCTCCCAGCTTGGTGTCATCTGCAAATTTACTGATGATGGACTCAATCCCCTCATCCAGATCATCAATAAAGATATTGAACAGGATGGGGCCCAGCACTGATCCCTGGGGGACACCACTAGTGACAGGTTGCCAGCTGGATGTGGCACCATTCACCACCACTCTCTGGGCTCGGCCCTCCAGCCAGTTCCTAACCCAGTGCAGAGTGCTGCTGTCCAAGCCACAGGCTGCCAGCTTGGCCAGGAGTTTGCTGTGGGGGACGGTGTCAAAGGCCTTGCTGAAGTCCAAGTAGACTACATCCACAGCCTGCCCCACATCCACCAGGCTGGTCACCTGATCATAGAAGGAGATCAGGTTGGTGAGGCAGGACCTGCCCTTCCTAAATCCATGTTGGCTGGGCCTGATTCCTTGGCCATCCTTCAGGTGTGCAGTGATTGCCCCCAAGACAATCTGCTCCATGATTTTCCCTGGCACTGAGGTCAGGCTGACAGGCCTGTAGTTCCCAGGTTCTTCTGTCTGTCCCTTCTTGTGGATGGGTGTCACATTGGCCAGTTTCCAGTCTTCTGGGACCTCTCCAGTGAGCCAGGACTGGTGGAAAATGATGGAGAGAGGCTTGGCCAGCTCATCTGCCAGCTCTTTCAGCACCCTAGGATGAATCCCATCAGGTCCCATGGACTTGTGAATATCCAAGTGACTCAACAAGTCTCAAACTAATTCCACATGGATTTCAGGAGTACAACACTGCTCCTTGACCCCATCAACCAGCTCAGGAGGCCAGTTATCCTGAAGTCCTCCTGCCTTACTGTTGAAAATGGAGGCAAAGAAGGTATTTAGAATCTCTGCCTTCTCCTCATCGTTAGTCACAGTGTTACCCTCCACATCCAATAAAGAGTGGAGGCTCCTCTTGCCCCTCTTTTTAGCATTAATATATTTATAAAAATGCTTTTTGTTATCCTTCACGGAAGCAGCCAGTTTAATTTCTAACTGTGCTTTTGCCTCTCTAATTTTTCTCCTACATGATCTAACAACATCCTTAAACATGTCACTAGTTGCCTCCCCCCCTTTCCAAAGGCGATAAACCCTCTTTTTTTCCCTTAAATCCTTCAGGAGATGCTTGCTCATCCAGGCCGGTCGTCTTCCCCGCTGGCTCGTCTTACGGCATGTGGGAACTGCCAGTTCCTGTGCCTTTAAGAGCTCCTGTTTGAAGTAGGTCCAACCATCCTGGACCCCTTTGTTCTTAAGGGCTGTTACCCAGGGAACTTTCTGAATAAGTTGCCTGAACAACCTGAAGTTTGCCCTCCGAAAGTCCAAAGTTTGGGTTCTGTTACTGCTCCTCCCTATTTCCCTGCATATTGCAAACTCCACTATCTCATGGTCGCTGCACCCTAGACAGCCTCCGACCATCACATCTCCCACCAGCCCTTCTCTATTTGAGAACAGCAGATCAAGCAGAGCCCCTGGTAGGTTCACCTAAGAGCTGCATCAGGAAGCTGTCGTCCATACACTCTAGGAGCCTTCTGGACTGTCTCCTCTCTGCTGAATTAAGTTCCCAGCAGATGTCTGGTAGGTTAAATTCCCCACAAGGACAAGGTCTGATGATCTTGAGACAGCTTCCATCTGCTTATAGAATATCTCATCGTCCTCCTCGTCCTGGTTGGGTGGTCTATAACAGACTCCAACCAGGATGTCAGTTTTGTGTGGCCTCCCTCTGATTTTAACCCACAAGCACACAACCCTTTCATCTGCAACCTCAAGTTCTGAAGCATCAAAGGATTCCCTAATATACAGGGCCACCTCTCCTCCTCTTCTCCCTTGCCTGTCTCTCCTAAAGAGCTTATAACCCCCCAGTGCAGTACTCCAATTGTGAGAATCGTCCCACCATGTTTCTGTGATGGCAACTACATCATAGTTCTCCTGGTGAACCAAGAGTTCCAGTTCCTCTTGTTTGTTGCCCATACTGTGTGCATTGGTGTACATGCACTTCAGCTGGGCTGCTGATTTCACCAGTTTATGTGGTCCTCCCTCCTCTCCAGGGAGACTGGTTTCCACACCCACCCCCTTCAGACCTAGTTTAAAGCCCTCCCAATGAGTCCTGCCAACCCCAGTGCCAGCACCCTCTTACCCTTTCTAGATAAATCCAACCCATCTTGGTCCAGCAGGTCAGGTGCAGTAAGAGTTGCCCCGTGATCAAAGAAGCCAAAATTCCACTGCTGGCACCATCTCCTAAACCAACTGTTGATGGTGTGGGTTTTCCTGTTCCTCTCAGTGTACACCACTGCTACTGAGGGAACTGAGCAGAGCACCACTTGAGCTCCTGCCCCGTCAATTGATTTCCCAAGGGCCTTAAATTCCTTTTTAATCTTCCTGGTGCTGCTCTTTTCAATTTCTTCACTTCCAGCCTGGATTACCAGCAATGGGTAATAGTCAGAGGGCTGGATTAGTTTAGGTAACCTTTGGGTGATGTCCTTCACCCGGGCCCCAGGTAGGCAGCACACCTCCCTATGGGATGGGTCGGGACGACATATGGGTCCCTCTGTTCCCCTCAAGAGAGAGTCTCCAATAACTATAGCCTTTCTTTTTTTCTTTGTGACACTGGTCCTTAAGGTTTGGGTGTGCTGCTTCATCTTTGGCATCTCCTTGATTGGTTCCTCTACAATACTCTCGTCCACATTGCCCTCAGCCTGCAGAGTCTCATACTTATTGCTCCAGAGCAACAGGGGAGGGGAAGAGGGTCAGGGTACATTCCCTTTGCTTCCCCTGACAGGGACCTGTATCCATCCTCCACTGCTCCCCCCAACTGGAGAGGGTTGCAAAGCCTGTTCCCACATATCCAACTTCCTTTCACATTCTCATATGGTCCTGAGCCTTGATACTTCCACTTTGAGCTCAGCCACTTCATCCTTCAGCTCAGCTACAAAATTTAAGAGACAATTCACCTGGTCACACCTGACACAGGTGTCTCCTTCACCCTCCACACCAAGTGCCAGGCTCGAACACTCACTGCAGCCAGAAGCCTGAACACCAGCATGCTTGTAGAGAGACTCAGTCTGGGAACCTACTGCATGTTTAACACCCTTTGTCCGAGTTGTTACCATGGTAGGTACCTTCAGGCAAGAGATCTTAAGATCAGAGATTTTATTGAGAGTTTTTTTGTTTGTTTGTTTGGGGCTTTTTTGTGTTGTTGTTTTTTTGGTTTTTTTTTCTTTCCCTGTACCCTGTCAGCTGACCTGGCACGTGCAACCAGGCAAGAAGCCTAGCTCACCAGCCAAAATGGCATCGCGCGCTCAGCCCCGTGGGTTTTGATCCAAGTCTTAGTCTCTATGGATCTACAGGCTGTTCTTTAGCAGTAATTCCTGGGCAAATGTGTCTGCATCTTGCAAGTGAGTAGTGTTTCCCTATAATAAGGGCATAAAGAATGACAAAGCAATAAACCCTCTAAGTCATTAAGTCGAGATCCTTGTTACCACAGGGAAGAGTTGAGAGTTTATGTGCCAGTTATTTTAATGCTTTGGGATGAGGATTCCCTATTCTGGTGAGTGATATTTAGTATTGTCAGGTGGCTGGCCACCAGATGACTGACAGATGCTCTACATCTCTTCTTTCTCTTTCTCTTCCCCTTTGGGAGGGTATTTTACTTTGGTAATCTGTGTGACTCTGCTCCCATCCTTGCCAGCCATTTGACTTTCCCCCCAGAATTAGATATTTAAGATTCCTTCCAACCCCAACCACTCTCTGATTCTATGATAGATTGCATTTTCTCTTACTGCCTAAAAGCCATACATGGTCCTACATAGGCTGGTTCATGCAGTTGAGTTATTGCCACAGTTTTTTTAGGGCAGCTGCCCTTGCTGCCTCCCTCTAGTATTGTCAAACCTGCACTTCTGTTGAGCACAAAAGGCAGAAAACAAAGCTAAAAGCTAGACACATCGTAATTTACAGGTGTGTTTACAAAGATTTACAGCTACTTATTAATGTTTTGTTAATCCTATTTGTGTGCAATGAATCAATTTTCCCCTACAAAAATGTTCAGTAAAACAACAGTCTCCAGCTAATTAACATGCCACAGACATTCGCACAAGCACATATGGATTACACCAGGCAAACCCCCTAGTTCTAATTTCTGGCAAAATCTTGCAAATGCTTTTCAGTGAGGTCCATTTTTAGCAACTATCTATATTTCTGGACACCTGTGTGTCTATGTTTGTGTACTGTAACATCGCCCAGTGGATTAGGTTCTGTCAAAAGAAAAGTAAAAATATTGTTATTCCCTCAGTGCACAGTGACTTACATTTTTATCAGCCTTCCTTGAACACTTTCATTTCTGGTAATTAGTGTCTTTCAGATTGGAAGGGTTTAGTGTTTATTAAGAGGTTGCCTTCTGTGTTGCAAGATGGTTATCAGCATGAGTCCAATCTGGTATTACCAAAGACATTATATTCAGGGAGATGGCTTCTTCTTTCTACCTCTTGCCTTTTTTAACCTGAAGGAAGAAATGAGGTATGTAAGAGCTTCTCATCTTATTCATGCTGTTGATCGCAGATTTCCTCTACAACTTGAATAAGAAGGTAGTGACATATTTTATGGCAATGCAGACCAGATCACCCCAAATCAGCATTCTCCCTCTTTTAATGAAACTTAGGCAAGTTTTGGGAAGCAAGCTGGGGTGGGGGAGGGCAAGCGTTTAACAAAAAGGAAGGAGGTGGCAGGTTACATGTTGTAATCTCTTCTTGCAGCATTTTGACATAGTGGAAAAATTGAGTATATGAGCTCAAAGTGCCCTCAGGCATCTTGACTTGCTAGTGGTACTTACTCAGCACACCACTGACCTTGGCATCATTACAGAATCACATTTGTTCACAGATGAACTGTTCTTGAAGAGTTTATCCAAATTCCAAGGCACAAGGGCACCTGGGTACCTCACTTTTACCAACTTCCCAAGCTGATCAGAATTGACAGTGCTTCACAGAATATTTGTTTTCAGCAGTCTGGCATTTTATTTTGAAAGCCCAGCAGGTACAGAAACCTCACATAGCTTCCAAAACTTGCTGTCTAATGTTACTTGCCTTGTTTAAGGTGGACTTTGGCAAGCAGAAAATTGATTGTAAGGCTCCCAGGCCTAAGGCTGGCTCCCTGTTTATGGGCAGTTTGTCCTATCTTCTCACAAACTTTGGTAGGTTATTCAAATTTAACAACATTCCAAAGTTCTGAGAAGGATGTCTCTTGTGCTTTGAACCAAAGAGATTATTTCAAACGTCTTCTACCTCTAAGAGCATATTTAAGTTATTCCTGTAAGGAAACTTCACACTGATGAGAGGCTGGGAAAGTGTTATGGCCCCTGCTATACATGGAGTTTAGGACTGACCATGTATGTGCATAGATATTTGACTGCTGCTCAGCATAATGCCTGTGAATTTGATCACTTTTACAGTATCCAAATTTGTGGCTATGCAGTCAGGCAAGATTCTAAAATGCATTCAAAAATACATGTTTAAAACCAGGATTCATATTTCAGAAGACCATTTTTTGTTTTATATCTAAAATATTTTGAAAGCTTAGGATAATCCCTGAGCACACTTGTTGACAACCTCGTCACTATGGGATTGTTACAATGATGCCACTTTAGATGATATTTAAAAAGTATGATGACAGTATTTTCTGTCTTACATCACTAAAAGCAGAGCTCTATCATTTCAGGTTTCAGAAGATTCAAAACAAGTCAGCATCCTAAAAATATTTTCAAATTGTCTTTTCAGATTTAGTTCCCAAGATCTTTTGTTTTTATGGTAATTTGTGTTTCTTATGTTCTTGCTACTAAAGTATGGGGTTTTGGGTTTTTTTGATGACTGGTTATGATCTGAAAATACCAGATATGTAATATCTAGGACACCCATCTAAAAATGTTAGATACACCAAACTAGAATATTGTTGGCAAAATATCTTTTGATGTTGCTGTAAAACTAAGTGTAAATACTACACACTCATTACTTCAATTAAGACCTTCTCAGCTGAGTGAAGATATGTCCTGAACAGAGCAAGCTAGAGCAGTGCGAGGCACCTCGGGCGCCCCTCCAGGAGTTCTTTTAGACTCACTGTACTCATGGATCAGAAACTCACCTCTGTGAGTGTCCTGGAGGGTCAGTGCCATGGGGTCTGTGAATCTCATGGTTGTAAGATGCTACCAAAGCTCTGCTCTTTGTTGTGAAGGTCTTTGCTGTTCTTCATGGAAGAATAAGATGTTTCAAGATTCATAATGGAGGAGAAGGGTTAACATCAGCCTGTGTTAGTTGACCCCTAAGCCATAATGGCAGATATTGATTTATATTTTGAAACAATGAAAATAACATTTGATCCAGTAAATTAATATATTGCTTAGTATTTTAATTTGGTCTCCTAATACTTTAGGTCAGCTGTTTTTGCTTAAGTCATGATTGGACTTGGTGGTATTAGAGGTCTTTTCCAAGGAAAACAATTCTATGATTCTATGATTCTATTTCTCTCCCACCTCCCAGTGGTCTGGGTGCTGTGTCTCTGGTTTATTTCCTTTTCTTTCTCTCTGTTTTCTCTAGTAACAAAGTCAGCTGAAGTACTAGATAATATTAAACATCTCATTAGCATTCAAGAGGCTGTCTCAGCACTCACCTAGGGATTCTATTCTAGCCCAGGAGTCACTGACAATACATTCTCTACAGTCTCCTTTCTTGCTGCTCCCTTTGTTTCACCTGGCAGCTTTAAACTTCTCACGTTTCTGTTCTTTGAGTGATATTTGCAGCATCTCAAGCTTTTGCCATGCATAATGTCCCTTTCCCCATCTCTGACTTTTGGTATGAAAAAGTGTTTCTTGGGTCAGTCAGCTTTTTAGTTAAGGAGTGAATAAACTGCTTTAGGGAGAAAACAGTGTCCAGTTGAACCAGCTGAAACCCAAGGCAAGAACGAGCCATTTCAAAGTAGGCTTTGAAATAAAGCAGTGAAACAGGTCACAGGAGGCTGATGCCTTTGGTCAGTCATCCATGCTGCTGGGGAAGAGATACCCAGTGCATAGTGCTTGTTTGGCTGAATGCACTGCGGTATTTTGATTTTTCCAATGGACCTTTGTCCAGAAAAATAACTTTTGCCCGTCTAACTACCTAGGTTGGCATCCTAAGAGGTAGATGCAGGCTTCTAAAAAATTAGTCTCTTCTTAACCATCTGTACATAGGTTTTTAATTTCCTCAAATGTCCTTCTCCTTGCTGCCCATTTAGGCAAGTGTGGCATGATGAACAGTGAGGATCCAATCTACCAGGAATGCCAACATGCTTGCTTGATCCTCTCTGGGGGCTTAGTCTGACATCAGAAGAGCCTGGTCAGGGAGTCTGCCAGATTTCTCCTACCTGGTCAAGGAGTCTGCCAGATTTCTCCTACCTACTGAACTGCATCTTAAGAGACACAGGTAAGAGTTCACCAACTAATTGTCAAATTGGATGGAGAATTGAGCTACCTGTGCACAACCAATTGGCTTTTATAAATATTACTATTTTTATATTTGAAATAACTTTTTTTTGCCATTTTTGTTTTAGTTTTTCTCTGTGTCATTAATATAATGGTGGAATTCTTCCTGCTGAAGTGTAGTTTTGGTGCACGTTCTCTGCCCAGATGAATATGCTATAAAAATGATGTATTCAATAGCAGCAGATACACTCTTACTGGGACAAGTGTCCGTAGGGTGATTCCTGCATGTCATTCAGCATTGTCAATTCCTTTTTGAGTAATGTGTGTGACTACAGGCACTGTGTATATGCAGTGTCTTCATGCATCTGACACCCTGGGCACTGTGTTTGCTAGTGAATTAAGGGTCCTATTCTTTGGAATGATGTGATACAGTGCAGATTTTTCTGACAGTGATGGGACGTGATATTAACAGTGTGTTATGGCAACTGGGCTTTGCTAACCCTCCACAGTATTTCATTCCTGTTGTTGCTCTTTGGGTGTGCTGAAGTATCTGAAACCCAGTCCTTACTGGTGGTAGCTTTGCAAAATAACTTTAGAGAATCGTTCTGATTGTTCTCTACTAATAAGTTCCTGAAAATATTGCAAATCCAAAGTACAGAAGTTATGAACTTAAGGTTTTATATTTGCAGAACTTGTAAGCTCTGAGTAAGGATCCTGTGAAGAGAAACATTATCAGGTTTTCTTCTGTGTATCTGTCCATTGGGTGTTTAAATAGGTGCCAGAAATATTTACTCTTTTCTCTTAAACTGTAGATTTCCATCTTTACCATTTACTGTTCATTTTTCTCTGAAAGTCTAAAAACATTTATTACAATAATATCTCTTGCTAAGCAGATCTGGGGGCTCGATGCATCACAAAAATTAAAAAAAAAAAAAAGAAAAAGCAGAAATTATTTTAAGGAACTTTCTTTATAGCTGTCAGTCTTCTGTCTTTCCTGTAGGCTTGATGTTTTCAAATATTAGGAATATAGGGACATTACTGATGTCATCATCTTAGATATTAATAAGTTAGAAGATCTGTTCTGTGTTATCAGCCACAACATGAAAGAAAAAAAAAATCCATCTTTTATTTTCACCAAATCTAATTGGTAACACCTCCAGATTCATAAAATCATAGAATGGCTTAGGCTTGTGTTATGATTATTATTTATTTATATGCTTATTATTTATTATAAAAAATAATAGGTAAATATGATATTCATAAAAGTATTATTATTTTATTAATATGAACATTTTTCAAAAACTTAATAACAGATTCAGTGTACGGCTGGAATATATATTTAAAATGGGAATGAACAATATTTAGGTAATATTTAACGAATTAAACAATTTTAAGCAAAACAGAAAAATAACTGGAATCTCTGGCGCAATATGGTACTTGACCACTAGGGGAGACTTGACAAGAACCTGGCCACAACAGTGAGTCAGACAGAACCATTAACAGAGAGGCAAGATAAACTAATTAGTCACAAAATCATTTCTCGAGAACTCTCTCCAGGGCTGCAATACAGTCTCGATTACACAGAACAATAGGAGTTCCACCCAAGCAGAGGAGAGCTGGTGCTGTGTGTTAGCTGGCAAGGCTTTTGAGGTGCTCTCAGGTGCCTGGCACAGCAAGAGGCTGGTGCTGGTTGGGGGCAGGGATACCAGCCTGTCTAAATGGCCGGGCTGGCCTCAGCAAGCAGCTCTTGAATCTTCTTCCCAGGATCTCCCAGGCTGTGTTGAGGTTTCAGGCTCATAGACAAACAGCCTGTTTTGACATCTTCATGATGAGGTCTGGTTTTGCAAAGCAGGTGCTTAGGCTGGAAGTGACTTATTGCTGCAGGGCATGATGCTCAAGGTCTTAGGTCACCCTGGCTTTGTTCCTTCTTCCTGGGAAGACACTTCTGTCTGATCCTGGGCTTTTACGATGTGTTACTGCAAAGGGCACTTGCATCTTTCTGGGTAAACTGAGGCACAACACAGATTCTAAGCTGCAAGGCGAAGCAAGACTTGGCTTCTTTCCCAGATCTTAGACAAGACAAGGCAATTCAAAGCAAGGCGAGGTGAATAAAATTTGGCCTGTATTTATCACTTGGTCTGTATTTATTATTTATTTATATATAAATACAGCCAATTTGGCCAATAGAGCAACTGAAGCAGGCAGAACAGTTAACCAATAAAATGGGATTCTGCCAGGCCATGACCATAAAAGGCAAAGACATAGGCCTAGTCTAGGAGAAGCATGGCCAGTACACGTGCTCTGTAACCATAAAGGGAGAACATATCTCTTGTTTACCAGGCTTTCTGGTGCCTGGGTTCTTTTGTCTTTTTCCCGCATTTCCCTGGACCCCTGCAGGAGGGAGAGGGAGAGGTGGATCATGCCTGGACATACCAGGACTTGTTCTGGGTTTGTATTGGGCCTGTTTGGCTCCATCACCACAGCTGGAAAAGACCTTAGAGATCATCTAATCCAACCTCCCTGACATGGGCAGGACACCTTTCAACTAGCCCAGGTTATTCAAGGCCCCATCTAGCCTGGCCTTGAACATCCCCAGGGAGGAGGCATCCACAACCTCTCTGGGCAATCCATTCCAGAGTCTTGCCACCCTCATAGTGAAGATTTTCTTCCTAAGATTCAAGCTAAAACTATTCTCCTTCAATTTAAATCCATTTCCCCTTGTCCTGTGGATGGACACTCTTGTAAAAAGTGCCTCTTCAGCCTTCCTGTAGGATCCCTTCGGGTATTGGAAGGCAGCTCTAAGGTTCCCCTGGAGTCTTCTTTTCTCCAGGATGAACAATCTCAGTTCTCTTAGCCTATCCTCATGGCAGAGATGCTCCAGCCCCTGGAACATCTTTGTGGCCCTCCTCTAGACTTGTTCCAACAGATCTATGTTCCTCTTACAGTGGGCATACCACCTAAATTCCACTGGAGTTTGTGTATTATCATATTGTTGAATCAAATTTATTCTGACTTTTTCTTTGGGTAGAGGGAATAATTAGAAATCCACTCAACTCCTCATTACTCCAGTAACCTTTTGAGGAAACTGCACTTAGCTACAGAGCTCCCAGATGCATCACATGCATGTGTTGCACACACACTGCCCTCAGTCTTCATCCTCAGGAAAATGTGGCTTGAGAATATTCTTTATGCAGAGCACTCTAGGATGTTACCAGCCTGGAATACTCCAGAACCACAAAGTCCCCACTGAACCAAAGAACATTGCCAAAGAGGACAAAGCTGCAACTCAGGCTCTAGCTGGGGATGCTTTTTTTTAGCTTCAATTTTAGGAAAGCAAGTAAGCTCTAGCTGCAGGGTAGCCCTGGGAGATGCAGGGAGAGGACAGGAAAGCTGTTTTCCCTTGCTGCTCAAGTGACATAGCCCAGCTGGGAGGCGGGGCCAGTTACCGTGGGAGTTTTAAAGAGCCAGGGGACAGTGTGCGACGGCCATTGCCAAAGAGCACAAAGCTTTCCTGCAGTAACATGGGTCAGCACGTGGGGTAAGATTTTTTTTTTTTAATTAAAAAAAAATAACTACAGAAAGGGCTCAATGCATAATGGTCTCCACCTGACAGAAGAAGACCATACTCCTCAACCCATTTAAAGTGGAGGTGGGAATCCAGACAGGGTTCCCACAGAAGGAAGCAACAATGCAGGTTGCAGGCTACAAGACCACAGCTATCCAGACCACTCATTGCAAGGAATGTCTTAGCCTGCTGGTAAGCAGAGGAGAGTACAAAAACACCTGCATGCAGTGTGAGCAGGTAAATGATCTGCTCTATATCATGGCAGAGCTTAAGGAAGAGGTAGAAAGAGTAAGGAGCACTCCGGAAAATGGAAGAGAAATAGATTGGTGGAGTAAGAGCCTTACATCTCTGAGAGACGCACACTAGAATTCAGAGGAGCCCCGTGCTACACATCAGGCTGAAGAAGGAGGTCACAAGGAAGAAGGAAGTGGCCTAAGAAAAGGAGGGGAGTGGATACAGGTCCCTCCTCTGGGAGTATGGTCGTTTGAGCTCTGACTGGAGTTCAGGAGCTCAAATGATAACAGACTGAGATTCCTCCCCTGCCCCTCTCCCTTTCTCCCGGCAAGGTGGAGAGAGAGGAAAGAGGAAAAAAAAAAAGGGGCAGGGGAGAGGGGAAGTAAATTTGTGAAATAAATAGTGTGAAATAAATAGTCTGAAATCAGTTTGAAAGCAGAAGAAGTAAATTTTCATTTTTTTTTTACAAAAAAAAGAAAAAATACGTGAGGGATGAGGGTAAATGGGAAAATATACAAAACCAAGCCTGGATGGCCTTGTATTCCTCTGGATACCAGTGGATTCAGTTGGAAGAAAGTAGGCTTCAGCCACATGGTTAGTGCAGGAGGTAGCAGCAGCAGTGGTGTTCTTTTGAGCAGACGAGGCAGGAAAGAGAGCAAGCAGCGATCTGTCCACCCTTTTTATAGGCTTGCTGGACAAAAAGGGGGAGGAGAATAGACCCCTTTCGAGTCAGGGGACCCGCCCTTTCTCCCAGCAGGGGAGGAGCCAAGTCCTCCCCAGATTAAGTTTCTTTTGTCCACCTGGGGGCTGGGTTCTTTCAGCCCCATCCAGGATAGGTGTAACCGAGCACAGGGAGGTAGATGAACCCCTTCCCACCCTCCCTCATGTTCCCACTTACCCCTACAAAACAGATACGGAGGACTGGAAGTTGAGAGCCCAGATCAAGAGGCCCCTGTGTTCTACACCTGTCAGGTGGAAGACAGTAGCTTAAATAGAGGGGGTGAGGGTACATGGCTGTGGCAGGGGTTGAGTGCTGTCCTGGAAGAGACATTAATGAACCAGCTAAACCTGTTTGGCCACTGCCCTTTCTCCTCCCTCCCTGTTGTAGGGTCCAGGTTTGAGGTTGAGGAGCCAATAGGCAGGCGCCATTGAGGCTGCCTGGGGGGGTGGAAGCTGGGCCCCGTGCCTCACGTTTGACATAGACAACTGCACGTGTCAGAGGCTAGTTGAGAAGGTGTGTGCACTCTGCCTGCCATACAGCACTGTGAACTGATTTGCTATATTGGAATAAGTGATCTGCCATGGGGCCCTTCAGTTTTCAAAAGGGGAATTTACAGGGGATGATTCGAGAGCCCACATTAGTGGGATTAGTTCATTAGTGGGATTCAAGGTGGGGATAAGCACCCACTTCGTGCCTGTCTTCAGGGTGATTACCTGCTTTTGTCCTAGTAGCAGCGTGGTGGGTCCTGGGCCACATCACAGCAGCGTGCTCTCTTTCTCTCCCTCACTTCTTCCAGTTTGGGATTTGTGTTTGGATTATCCCTGCCCTTTGGATTACAAGTTGCAGCTTTGTGTATCTCTTCATTTGGCAAAGGTTTTGGTGACTAGAAGCTCAGTGGTTTGTGAGTAACTAAAGCTAATTTACTTGATTATTTCTAAAGTTCACAGACTGTTTCTCTGTGTCTCAACTCCACAGCAAGGCCAGGAGGGTGTGTCCTGCCTCCTGAGGAGGTATAGCTCTTTGTTTTCATGTTATAGGAGTTTCCAGCTTGTTCCTCTGTATTCCAAGATTCTGATTTTCTAGACTGTTATTCCATTGTTCATTAGAGTCCTATCGTGTGTAATCAACCTATCATCGACCGGGCAAACTAACCTGGATCAAATTAGCTCAGAAAAATAATTTTGATATCTAATAAATCAGATTCATATTTTATCAGATTTCTGGCTTATAAATTTGATCATAAACTATATCAAGTGCACATAGCAACCTCTTCTGCAAGGAAGAGGAGAAGAGTGCTTGTTTTGTCAGACTTGCTCCTGGCAGGAACAGAGGGCACAGTATGCAAGGTTGATCCTCAACATAGGGAAGTCTGCAGTCTCCCTAGTGCCCAAATCATGGATATCACTAAAGAACTCCCCGACATGGTGCAGACACATGACTATTACCCATTGCCGATCTTCCAGACAAGTGGGGAGGAAGCTGCATCTCATAGTCTAAGGGGGATGAAGACTTCAAGGCGTTGGGACAGTTGGTGAAAAAGTCTGCGGCTCAAGTGATTTTTCTCTTCTCTACTTCCAGTACCCAGCCATGATATGGAAGGGAGTAGAAGAATCCAGTCTGTAAATACCTGGCTCAGGGGCCAGTCCTACAGACAGGGCTTTGGATTTTTTTGTAATGAGTGGTTGTGTAGGACACCACGATGGATGGGAGTACGTGGGAGAGGCTTATCTCACAGGGGGAAAAGGATTCTAGGACAGGAACTAGCAGGGCTCATTCACAGAGCTTTAAACTGGAGTTGAAGGGGAATGGGGTTATTGCTGGGCTTGCACCAGCAGGGCAGTGTCCTGGTATTATTGTGGACCAGAAGGCCTCCCACTCTCCCAGAGTGGAATGGCTGTGCTCAGCTTGCTCCCTGCGCTGTCTGTACACCAACACATGCAGCATGGGGAATGAACAGGGGGAGTCAGAAATCCATCTGCAGTCAAGGAGTTATGATCTAGTGGAAATTATAGAGACATGGTGGCACAACTCACATGCCTGGAATGTGGTCATAGAATCACAGAATTGTTAGGGTTGAAAGGGACCTCATGGATCATCTAGTTCCAACCCTCCTGCCATGGACAGGGACACCTCACACTAGATCAGGTTGCCCAGAGCCACATCCAGCCTGGCCTTAAAAACCTCCAAGGATGAGGCTTCCACCACCTCCTTGGGCAACCTATTCCAGAGTCTCAACACCCTCATGGGGAAGAACTTCTTCCTAACATTCAATCTGAATCTGCCCATTTCTATTTTTGTTCAATTCCCCCCAGTCCTATCCCTACCTGACACCCTAAAAAGTCCCTCCCCAGCTTTCTTGTAGGCCCCCTTCAGATACTGGAAGGACACAAGAAGGTCTCCTCAGAGCCTTCTCTTCTCCAGACTCAATAGTCCCAATTATCTCAGTCTGTCCTCATAGTAAAGGTGCTCCAGCCCTCTGATCATCCTTGTGGCCCTTCTCTGGACACTTTCCAGCACATCCAGATCCTACTGGTTGCAGTACTCCAGGTGGGATCTCATCTGAGTGGCATAGAGGGGGAGAATCACCTCCCTGGCCCTGCTGGCTATGCTTCTTTTAATGCAGCCCAGGCTCTGGTTGGTTTTCTGGGCTGCAAGTGCTCACTGCTGGCTCATGTTGAGCTTCTTGTCCACCAACACCCCCAAGTCCTTTTCTTCAGGGCTGTTCTCAAGCCAGTCACTGCCCAGCCTATATTGGTGTTTGGGATTGCCTTCACCCAGATGGAGGACCTTGCACTTGGTCTTGTTGAATCTTATGAGGTTGGCTTGGGCCCAGCTCTCCAGCCTGTCAAGTTCCCTCTGGATGGATCACTTCCCTCCAGATGTCTGCTGCACCACACAGCTTGGTGTCATCAGCAGACTTGCTGAGGGTGCCTCAATGCCACTGCCCATGGCACCAACAAAGATGTTGAACAAGACTGGGCCCAGCACTGGTCCCTGAGGGACTCTACTTCTCACTGGCCTCCACCTGGACATGGAGCCATTGACAGCCACTCTTTGGGTGTGGGGATCAAGCCAGTTCTTTATCCACTGAATTCTCCATCCATCAAACCCAGACTATACCAGCTTGGAGACCAGGCTGTGGTGTGGGACAGTGTCGAAGGCTTTGCTCAGATCCAGGTAAATGACATTAGTTGCTTGGCCTTCATCTATTAATGTTGTGACCTTGTCCCAGAAGGCCACCAGGTTTGTCAGGCAGGAATTGCCCTTGGTGAAGCCGTGCTGACTGTACCCAATCACTTCTTCGTTATTCTTCTGTCTCAGCAGTGCCTCCAGGACAATCTGCTCCATGATCTTACCAGGCACGGAGGTGAGACTGCCTGGCCTATAGATCCCAGGGTCATCCTTCTTTCCATTTTTGAAAATGGGAGTTATATTTTCCCTTTGCCAGTCAGTGAGGATCTCCCTGGCCTGCCATGACTTTTGGAATACAATAGAGAGCAGTTTACTGACCTCATCCCCAGTTCCCTCAGTACCCCAGTACCTGTGGGTATATCCTGTCAGGTCCCATGGACTTGAACACTTTCAGGTTTTTCAGGTGATCACAAACCTGATCTTCGCTCACCATTGGCAGTTCCTTCTTCCAGGCCCTGCCATTATCTTCCATTATTCTGGGAGTGTAATTGGAGCCCTTGCTAGTGAAGACTGAGGTAAAGAAGTCATTGAGAACCTCAGCCTTCTCCATGTCACTTGTGACCATTTCACCTGTTTCCTTTCTGAGGGGGCCCACACCTTCCCTAGGCTTCTTTTAACCATTAATATATCTGTAGAAATTCTTGGTGTTCCCTTTGACCTCCCTGGCTAGATTCAAATCAAACTGTGCCTTGGCTTTCCTAACCTGGTCTCTTGCTGCTCAGGCAGCTTCCTTATACACCCCCATTCTAGCTGTCCTTTCTTCCACTCCTTGTAGAGTTTCCTTTTAAGTGACAGCTTGTCCAGGAGCTCCTTGCTCATCCAGGCAGGTCTCCTAGCATCCTTTCCTGCTTTCCTCTTTGTTGGCATACATTGCTCCTGGGCATGGAGCAGGTGATCCTTGAGCACAGACCAGCTGTCCTGGGCCCCTCTTCCCTCTAGGGCTTTGTCCCATGATACTTTGGCCAGCAGATCCCTAAAGTGATCAAAGTCTGCAGGCCTAAAGTCCAGGGTTGTAAGCCTGAGATGTGCCCTCCTTGTTGCCCAGAGGATCTTAAATTCTATTGCTTCATGGTCACTGCAGCCAAGGTTATCCCTGAAGTTCACATTGGTCACCAGCCCTCCCCTGTTGGTGAGAACAAGGTCCAGCATAGCACCTTTCCTCATTGGTTCCTCTACCATTTGGAGGAGGAAGTTGTCATCTATGCATTCCAGGAACATCCTGGATTGCTGGTGCCTTGCTGTGTTGTCCCTCCAGCAGATGTCAGGGTGGTTGAAATCCCCCATGAGAACCAGGGCTTGTGCCCATGAAGCCACTTCCATTTACCTGCGGAGGGCCTCATCTGCTTGGTTCTGCTGGTCATGTGGCCTGTAGCAGACTCCTACAGTGACATCACGGATGGCTGTGTCCTTTTCAGGAAAGAGATCAGCTAAGCGAGGTGGTGGTGTTGATCTCTATGTGAGAAAGCAGCTGGAATGTGCTGAGTTCAGCTCAGGGGTGGCTGAGGGTGATATGAAATGTAAATTCTCACTGAGAAATGAACGGCAGAGATATTTATAAATATTTATTTACACGCTATATTACAAGTTATTTACAGTCGATATTTACAGGTCCTAGTATTCAGTTGAAAGAACCACTTCTGCAGAATGTGTCTATAGGGTGCTTTGAACAGCTTGAGGAGATCTAGAAGTTTAGAAAGTGAAACCAATTCGGAAAGAGGGAATAGGGGGAGGGAGAGTGCTTGTCAGGGAATGGCAAGCCCACAAACAGGCAGTTTGGCACAAACCTCGACAGAAACTCTATGAAGAAATATTTGTCTTACTCACGAACTAAAGAACTTTGCAAGATCTTTCCTTGACACTGTGTTTGTATTGTAGGAGTTGTGGCACGGATGTGCTGTAAGAAGGAAATCGAAAAATGGCGCTGACTGCGTGGCTCTGTGCCATGATGTTTTACCAAATGTAGTATGATCATACACCTTGAACAAAGCAAGCACGAGCATGTTGCCTGAGCTTTGTTTACCACAATGGGCCCAGGGTGGTTGTTTACCTAGATTCGGTGGCGCCAAGACTTTCCTCCCTTCTCCAGAAGGGAGAGAGAAGAGGGGGTTCAAGCTGAACATGTAGGGACATGTCCTGCCACTATTTGGGATGTAGTCTTGGACATAAGCATCATTCACCACAGAGGGGCAGGGTGAGATTTTGTGGGTGTGGATTAAGGGACAGGCTGGAATGGGTGACACTCTTGTGGACGTTTATTACAGACCACCTGATCAGGAGGATGAAGTCAATGAAGTCTTCTATAGACAGCTGACAGCAGCCTCCCAATCACAGGCCCTGGTTGCCATGAGGGGCTTTAACTACTCAGACATTTGCTGGAAGGCCTCAGGCAGCCTTCAGTGCAGGAGGTTCCTCCAGTGCATTGATGATAATTTCTTGATGCAAACGGTGGAGGAACCAACTAGGAGAGGAGTGTTACTGCACCTGATACCAACAACAAGAGACTGGTTGAAGCACAGAAGGTTGAGGGCAGCCTTGGCTGCAGTGACCACATGATGATGGAGTTCAGAATCTTGTGTGGTAGGAAGAAAGTATCAAGCAGGATTACAACACTGCATTTCTGCAGGGCCAAGTTTGGCCTTTTCATGCAATTGCTAAGGGAAATCTCATGGGACAGGGTACTAGAAGGCGAAAGGGCCCAAGACAGTTGGTTAACATTCGAGGACTTCTTTGTCCAAGCTCAGGATCCCAGCATCCCAAAGAGTAGGCAATCAAGAAAGGGAGCTAGAAGACCTGCATGGTTAAGTAGGGAACAGCTGAGCAAACTCAGGTAGAAGAAGAGAGTCCACAGATCATGGGAGGAGGGGCTGGCCAATTGGGAGGAATATAAGACAGCTGTCAGAGGATGTAGGGAGGCTACTAGGAAGGCTAAGGCTTCCTTAGAACTCAGCCTTGTGTGGGAGGTTAATGACAACACAAAAGGCTTCTTCAAATACATTGCAAGAAAAGCTAAGACCAGAGGCAATGTAGGTCCAGTGCTGAATGGGGTGGTGCATGGGTGACAGAGGACACAGAGAAGGCAGAGTTGCTGAATGCCTTCTTTGTCTCCATCTATACTGCTGGAGTCTGTCCTCAGGAGCCTGAGGCCCCCCAAGGCCCCAGAGAAAGACAGGACAAAGGAGAAATTTTCCTTGGTTCATGAAAACTGGGTTAGAGAACAGTTAAGTCATCTGGACATCCATAAATCCATGGGTCCTGATGGGAGGCACCCAAGGGTGCTGAGGGAGCTGGCAAAGGTCGTAGCCAAATCACTCTCCACCATCTTTGGTAAGTCATGGTAGACAGGAGAGGTGCCTGGGGACTGGAGGAGGGCAAATGTCACTCCGATCTTCAAAAAGGGTGAGAAGGAGGACCCAGGTAACTCTAGACCGGTCAGCCTCCCCTCCATCCCTGGAAAGGTGATGGAGGAACTTATCCTTGGTGCTGTCCTTAGGCATATCAAGGACAAGAGGGTCATTAGGAGCAGTCAGCATGGTTTTACCAAGGGGAAGTCATGTCTGAACAACCTCACAGCCTTTGATCAGGACGTAACCAGGTGGATAGGTGATGGTAGAGCAGTGGATGTGGTTTATCTTGATTTCAGTAAAGCATTTGACACTGTCTGCCACAGCATCCTTGCAGATAAGCTGAGGCAGTGTGGTCTGGAGGATCAGGGAGTAAGGTGGATGGGAACTGGGTGAAGGGAAGAAGTCAAAGAGTTGTGGTCAATGGGATGGAGTCTAGTTGGGGTCCTGTGTCTGGTGGAGTCCCTCAGTGGTCAGTACTGGGCCCAGAGCTGTTCAATATATTCATCAATGACCTGGATGAGGGCACAGAGGGCACTGCCAGCAAATTTGCTGATGACACCAAACTGGGTGGAGTGGCTGACGCTGGAGGGTTGTGCTGCCATTCAGACTGTCTGGACAGGATGAGAGCTGGGCAGGGGAAAATGGAATGAAATCCAACAAGGGCAAGGGGAGAGTTTGGCACCTGGGAAAGAGCAACTTCATGGAGCAGGATAGGTTGGGGAGTGACCTGCTGGAGAGCAATGAAGGGGAAAAGGACCTAGAGGTCCTGGTGGATGGGAAGTTGACCATGAGCCAGCAATGTGCTCTGGTGGCCAAGAAGGCCAAGGGCACCCTGGGGTGGATTAGAAGGGCGGGGGTGAGTAGGTCAAGAGAGGTTCTCCTCCCCCTCTACTTTGCCCTGGTGAGGCCACATCTGGAATAATGTGTCCAGGTCTGGGGCCTTCAGTTCAAGAAGGACCTCAGGGAACTGCTTGAGAGAGTCCAGCGTAGAGCCACAAAGATGCTGAAGGCAGTGGAACATCATCCTCATAAGGAGAGCCTGAGGGAGCTGAGGGCTCTTCAGCTTGGAGAAGAGGAGCCTGAGAGGTGACCTCATTAATGTTTATAAATACATAAAGGTGAGTGCCCAGAGGCTGGAGCCAGGCTCTGCTGGGTGATGCCCAGTGACAGGTAAAGGGTTGATGGTGGAAGCTGAGGCATAGAAAGTTCCATGGAAACAGGAGGAAAAATAATGTCACTGTGAATGTGACAGAACACTGGAACTGGCTGCCTAGGGTGGGTGTGGAGTCTCCCTCTCTGGAGATATTCAAGACCTGCCTGGATGAGTTCCTGTGTGACCTGGTATAGGTGCTCCTGCTCTGGCAGGGGGGGGGGGGGGGTGGACTGGATAATCTCTTGAGGTCCCTTCCAGCCCCTGACATTCTGTGATTTTTGTGAACAAGAAAGCATGAAGCCCTCATTTTTCACCCACACCATTGCTACTGCTTCCTCCAAGACTTCTCTCTGACTGGGGCTCTTGAAACCTCCTCTCTTTTTGCTCATCCACCTGTGTTTTTCTAGCAACTTCATTGTCTTCAGCTCTTTTCATCTTACCCGGGACTATCTCCTCCTCTCCATGGCTACAGAAACCACAGCTGAAATCTCAGTTTGACCCAAGCTGAGTGTACCCAGAGCCTGGTATCCTTCATTTTTTCCTCCCAGGGATCTCACACTCTGTGCTCTTGGCTATTGTTTTGCTCTTTCTTGGTTCCTGATCTTAGCTGTGTGTTAAGTTTCATACTCTGGGAATGAAAGCCAAGATCTGGGCTTGTCCATTGAGAGTGGAATTAGATAATGGGCACTTCACTGCATTTCTTTTAATGCAAAACCAGCTGAGATAACTGTTCCCATAAAAGTCCATTTGATTGCTGTAGGCATTGTATTCATTCTGACAATGATAAAATGATTGCTTTAGTATCTGGCTGTGTAACCCACTTACAGCCTGTGCCTCAGTGTTATGAGGACGTTTCAGTTGTGGAAATCATTGAGATGTAAATGTCATATTTATAATTTATCTTCATTAAATGCTTCATTGGAATAAGGAGAATTAATGCATGTGCCGTATAGCGTTTGAGCTACTAAAAACTAATATGTTAGACTGTAAATAGGGAGTTAGGAATGGAAGTACTGCAGAGAAGAACTCAGAAACACATTCTGGTGGTGTGATGGGTAGTTATCTCAAGGGCATTGCCAGAAAAATTTTATTTGCTCTCAGTTCTCATCTGGAGTGGCTAATATTTCATCCTTCTCTAACAGCAATCCTAACACTTCTCTCCCCTCCCCACTCCTCCAACACAGACAAGTAGCCAAACAGAAGGGGCTGTCATTATTGAAGTTTAATGCTGGGAAATGATACTATCACCTAAAGCTGCCATCATCTTTGAGCACAACAGCCAGCTCCAAATTTACTCATGTCACTGGAATGGTTGCCATTAAAGCCAATGATTATTGACTCACATTACTTCTCCTTTAGTCATTCATGGTTATTTTATATTTCATGCTGTCATTATTTTATTTACTTGCTGATATATTGACTGACTAAATGTTTATTGGATTTTTTTTTTCTTTTAGCATAGATGACTTGATGTATTACCTTCTAATACACACGGTTTCGGGGTGGGTTTTTCCTTCATTCACTGATTGTGTGGTGGGAAGAGTTTGTGTTTGTTTGCTGTTGTGTTAATTTAGTCCATATAAAAACTGTGACTTGTGTTCCTTTTCATTTGACTCCTCTTCTTAACAAAATTAATCGTGTTTGGTTGATTTAAAATCAAATATTTTAATTGGAAAACAGTGGGTATCTGCTGAATATTCATAGATTTATGCCATTTGAGTGTAATATGTTCTGTTGCACTGATATTTTCTCTGGGTTTTGTCTTTTGATAGCATGTGAGCTCCTTCTCTGTTTCTCCTACGGATGAAATGTTTCATCTCAATGAATTTCTTGTCTGCCGGGTTTAAAAAAAAAAAAAAAAAGTAGTCATTCATATTGTTACATATTCCATAACTGCTGAATCTCTGTGTCACAGAATAGCTACTAAGTTTATGTTACTATTTAGTTGGGTTTTACTTTTAAGGAGTTCTAATGACTGTCCTAGGATGAACTTTCTTTAGCTGTTTTTTTCTGTTTATACAACTGGAGTACTGTTGCCAGTCTGGTCTTATTGCCATGACTAACAGCAAAGCTCTGTGACCTGTTAAAAGACATTTATCACTTGAGAAGCCATATTCCACAGATTAAAAAGCTATGCTTCTTCCTGATCTCAGCAATACTGTTTTGCTCCTCTCTTGCACTGGTTCTTTACAGCGAAGAGCAATGGCAAAAGATGTGTTGAAGCAGGAGAGGGAGCTCTGAGCCTGGATATGAGGTAGGGAAGAGTGAGGGAGGACACCGCTTTCCAGGTGTGAGTGGAAGAGGGAGCTCCCGTCTCTCTTCAACAGCAGAGGGAGGAGGAGTTATTTTTACCTGCTTTAGCTGTAGTTATCTCTTCTGCTGAAAGGATGGAGAGTGGTCAATTTTGCAAATTACACAAAAAGAAGTAAAGGGTGACGATTAGGGTAACTATCCGTGGAATGGAGCAGCTTCGGATCCAGTCTACTCTCTGTCCAACATAAAGTGCCTGAAGATGAGTGATGCAGAGAAAACATTTTTGAGTGAGTGCTCTGAAAAGCCTTGACCTTCCAAGTTTTAATTAACAGAATTTTTTTGTGTTACTGCTGCCAGTGATGCAGGACTTGAATTTCCTTCAAGTGGTTTTGCTATAGCTGTTGTCTTCTATCTCTTACATGCACATGCTTATACACACAGGGATGTGAGCCTTTCCTAGAGGCAGGCAAACAAAACCTGGTCACTGCTGGCATAAATTGAGAATACTTTTCTCAGACAAAAGCACAGAGGAAAAGAAAAGGAAATACAAAAAGATTTAGACTTGCTCCATTAGGGCTTTTGCTCAAAGACCTTCTGTGAGGTAGTTTGTCTTTGGCTCTCATTGTCTTTAATTCAGAGGGCAGGGAAACATTTGACTTGAAGAGATTGTAATTGAATTATTTCAAAATTAAATATTTTACTCATAAAGACTGTGGAGTATTTGAAGGTTCCCATAAAAATATGCCAAATAATAAGAATAAACTGCTTCCACTGTGTTTCAAGTAGAAATGTTTGTAAACTGTTGGGTTTTTTGTTTGTTTGTTTGTTTCTTTTCATATGCTGAAAGCTAAATTAGCCAGAAGAGGAGTGGTCTTTTAGAACCAGGATGGGTACTGTGTAACTTCATAGAATCCATCATCATGAGTGCAAAAAAATTCCCACCCAAATATAAACCAATACTGGTGTTTGAATGGGTTTCATGAATTAGTTTTTAAGTTCCCTAACAGAATCTGCAGTGTAATACCACAATGCTGCTGCATATAGCCAGGGCCATGTGCATATCTGGGCAGATGATGTGGGCACCTTTGTATTCCACTGTTGAGAAAAAGGCTTGGTCTGAAAGGCTCCCTGTGAATCAAGAATAGAGCTGAGGAACAACTGCTTTCCATTTTGATGGAGCTTCTACTGTGTACCAAGAGACTGTCTGGAGCTCTGGGTACAGCCCAGTGCTTGCAGACTTGGTGTACCACAAACAAGTAGTTTAGTTTGGTCAGCTCTTAGACAGCTATCTCAGATTCCAACTGCGTAGTATGTTGACATAGTTAAGGCTTTCTCTTTCATGTCAGACAAAGAAATAGGAGATGAATAGTGTGAAAAGTAGAGTAAGGATGCAATAACTGTTGGAATTGTAATACAGAAATTAAGTGGTGCTTTTTTTTCATTTGCACCCATGTAGATGAGAAGGAAATCCACCAAAGTCAGTCGAGTTACACAGCTGGAAGCCTAGGGCCGGTATTCACCACTTAACCTTCGTGACAGTCTTTTCTAAATGTGAACATTTTTGACAATTGCTGAAAGACTGGCATTCTGCATCAAATCTTGTGCATGGAAGATGTCCTGAAAATTTTGCTTGAGGGGCAGGTGAAGTCATGGTCATGCATCAGTCTTTATGGAGGCAAAGGTTTCAGACACATCGACATGCTGCGGATGTGCACCAAGTGATGTTCTTGGCTTCCCTGTTAGTCTGTGGCTCACATTCATATCTGAGAATTGTGTGAGAGGTAGCTGTTGAGTACACCAAACTGAGAACCTAAAACAATGCTGCCTTAGTCAATATAGAATGTTTTAGAGGGATTCCTAATGATCTGCTTGATCTTTATGGGAAAAGTCTCCAAGGATCCCCTTTGCACTCAAAAATCCAACATTATTTTTAGAAACGTTGCTGCATTGTGTTTTTTTCCCAAGGGTAAAACAGTTGTTTTTTGATTGTTTGGGTTTTTTTTTTTTCCCTGACATTGGTATATGAGAGAAGTGTGCCAAGGTACTATATTCAGCTTAGTGGAACTACACATTATTAAAGCTTTAATGGAATATGGCAGCAAGTAATAACATCTGTGCCTCTCAGTCCTGTTTTCACAACATACTTCAGGCACATTTACAGAAAACAGAGGCTCACAAAAGTCTATTTCAAAGGAAAATCAGTCAGTAATAAAAGTGAAGTATCAGTAGTAGTGATACCCAAATCTAGGGACTGACTGGTAAGTTACTGCAGTCCTTGTGAAAAGCTTTACACATAAAATGCAAGAACAAAAGATGTGCCTGATTAAGACTCAACAGCTAGCTCAAACTCCTGAATCAACCAATACAAACGTAGCTCAGAACCATACCGCAACTTCAGTGTCGAGTCCCAGACTCCCAGGGTGCACCACACTCTGATGTGCTTTACATCCTCTTGTCTGTTTTGTTGGATTCTCCACCTGGAATATGAGAGTTGTAGGAAGTTTTAAAGATCCATGGATGACACCCAGAGCTCAAAAAGTGTGATGTTTGACAGAACTTGATGTGATGGAGCAACGTTCAGAGCAAGTTAGATATTACCAGGTTTTCTCAGGTAAGAAAACGTAAGAATGTATTAAAATGAACACAAACAACTTTTGGTGGTTGTTGTTACTGTTATGATCCGGTTACTTCTCCACTAATATATAATGGCAAATAGGAAGAAAACACAAATCAGGACTGTTCTGCATACGCATAAAAATGTATCTTTTGAAGCGGTTGCACAAAGTGAATGCTGCAGTCATTTATATTTATTTTGTCTCTGCCAATTGTGCTGTCTGCTCATGCCATTCATTACAGCATCTCCATGTGTGATCACACTAAGCTGCAACATAAATTTCAGTTCTATCTCTGCGTGCTTTGGATTAAGGCTTAATCATTCTTTAAGGTTAATGATCCAAATGGAACCCTTGTATAAATGTGCTCAATTACTTGGGAAGTAGTAAAAACTAACCCTATTTTCCTGGCTGTGCATTGTCTACTTTGGGTTAAAAACCTGCCTTAGTATTTTCTTACGATCTCCTACAAGAAAAATGAATTGCTAACAAAATTCTAACCTTATTCTGTGGAAGGTTAACCACTTACAATACAGCCTATAATTACCCTTTTTTAAATCATTTTTTGGTAATAAACCTGGGGGTTGTCCTTGAATAAGGAGAAATGTACATTTTAGGAATGGTCGACAGCTTAGAGAGTGAATTCTTTTGGAGGTCAGTTAGCAAAAAAGTGTTGCAAAGTTCTGTGCCGTCCTTCAACAATAAACCTTTTGGTCATGATTAGATCGTAGCAGTTGCTGCCAGTAAACAAAAAGCTTTTATGAATGAATGATTTTGCAACACTGACACAATACTTGAAAAATAGTATTTTAAACATTCTTGAGGTCTTAATCTCACTTTCATAGAATAAAAAATAATTAAATATTAAAAATTAATTTAGTGATATTTTGTACTGTGGCTCATGAACATATAGGGAGTATTTTATGCAAGTATCATGTAATAAGTTAGAAATTTCCCTGATGCCCTTATGTGTTAAAAAGCAGCAAACAGACAGAAAGCAGACTCAAGGACCTGTGAGATTTTCCCTCTATACTGTGGCCAGGCATCTTTTTTGATGCTTATAGAAATTAGTAATATCTAAGGGAACTAAGCTGATATGTATATAGACTCATTTGAACAGGCATATCTTAAATTACCACATTGCTGACCATCATAGCAATTACTGTAACACTGATTTTCAGATCTGTTTGCTGATTGATCTTTCTGCTGATTTAGAGCTACAACATTTTGTATTCATATAAGGAACAAAAACATGTTGGAACCCATAATCTTGATTAATATTGAGAGGATTTGCATAGTAAATATCAGAACCCTTTGTGTGTAAGAGGCAGCTGAAGTACTAGAAGGAAGCAAAATTGATGTCTTCTTCAGGAAAGCCATGTAATATCAGCTATGATTTGCTGACCAGCTGACTTAATGTCACTTCTCAAAGGTATGTCTAAGAGCCCAGCATGGTAAGAAGCAGCACATATGATTTCCTTGTATATGACAGAATGTACTGGTTTGGGGACAGACATCCTCTCTTGGCCCAAGAGGGACAAAAGAATGACACTTACACAAATGGATTGAAGGGTGATGGAAAGTTTAAATGGAAAAGCAATTGGTGAAACTATAAAAACTACAAGCAGAGTGGCAAAGAATATCCCAAAGTGTACAGAGTCCCTTATACAACAAGCAAAGGCCTTCTCCCCACCTAAGAGTCTATCCAAAACCCCCAGGGCTCTTTCTTCCCCCCCCCCATTGCTAGGCTAGTCTCAGGCTGGCTAGGTCTGAGACTGCTGACCCTTCCCCCCCTTCTCCTCCTGGCATTAGCCCTAGACAGGCCTGAGAGGCCTTGAGATACTCCCTCACAGTTACCGATAAGAAGCATCTCCCACGGGATCAGAGAGGGAAGAAAGAGAAGGAAAATGACTTTGCAGATGGATTTATAGGGTGCAGGATTTCTGGGTAGAAATACACCATTTCCTGTGTCTACCTTATTGGGTTGGACACTCAGGACACCGGAGGTGTAACTTATGTGGCAGTAGTGTTAGGCACCCAGCCTGAACTGCCACATACCACCCCTTATTTCATACTCATAATTCCTGCACCCAAAACATATCATCAAATTAGAAATAATCTTTAGATGACATGTCTAGCAAAGTCCAAGTCTTCATCTGGGCATCCTTCCAAAAGTCTCTCCCCGAGGGGGCTTAGATAACAGTTCATTCCAGTTTGTCTTCCTCATCTGGTGGACCCTCCCAGTGACGCAGAGTTCATTCTTCTACACGGTGAGCTCTTCATGGATTCGATGGACATCCTGGTCACCTGGAAAAAAACTCAACTTCTCAACAAAACCTCTATCTATGTCTACTCAAGCAGCTTGTTTCCACCCCTCAGGGCAATTGAGTCAGAACTATCAGGTTCATTGACTCGACTCCTTCCACCCCTCCAAGCAACAGCATGCTGAGACTTTCAAATACCTTTCCCAAGCCCAACGCTGACCGCTTCCAGCCGCGGCCCAGGCTACACGCATGCACACCACGCACAGGCACACCGCTCCCCCTGAGCAATAGAGTACCGAGGCATGGAGGTATCTGGCTACACAGCCCTCCCCCAGGAGAAGGAGTGGCTACACTGCAACCCGCCAAGAAGAGAGGCGGAGCCAGGTGCTAGGCACCATTTTCAGAATGCGTCCAAAAATCAGAGGAGAGATAGCAACGGCCATCACCCAATGTACGGAATGACAGAGCCACTGTCGCCTCTGCCGCCACAGTACAGATCAAAACTGCCACCACCCCTCAGGCCACAAGAGTGACTTTTCCAGCCAAAGCCATAGTCACTCCCTGGGCCTCGGAAGCAGCTTTTGAACTCAAGGCACCGCTCACCTTCTTGGATTGCGGGAGCCACCGCTCACCTCCCCACTGCGGCTAGCCCCCACCGCCGAGGGACAAGCGGACTCTGATCTGCGTACCACTGTCCCTCCCCCTCCTCAGCTCTGTGTACCACTGTCCCTCCCCCTCCTCAGCTCTGTGTACCACTGTCCCTCCCCCTCCTCAGCTCTGCGCCGCTTGCCACTCCACACAGAACAAAAGGAAAAGGGACAGGAACCGCATTCTTAAGCTTTTCCCCAATGCTTGTGGCTACAGAATTGCTGTTGCCACCTTGGAATGGCAGTAGGGATTCCATGCCACAGCTACACACCAGGCTGGCCCCTTGGAACCCATAAAACACCCGCATGGTCACTGTGGCAAAACCTTGAGCCCAACCATCAAAACCAGCAATGTCCAGATATCCATTTTAACTTTTCCATCTCCACACTTCTCCAATCCAATTTGCAGAGTTCTCTGCAGCAACCATCCTCTGCTATGAGAAAATCCGTGCTGGTTTGAGGCCAGACAGATCCTCTCCTGTCCCAAGAGGGACAAAAGAATGCCACTCACACAAACAGATTGAATAGTGATGGAAAGTTAAATGGAAAAGCAATTGGTGAAACTACAAAAAAACTACAAGCAGAGTAGCAAAGATATCCCAAAGCATACAAAATCCCTTTTACAATACCCCAAGACCTCCCACTCTTTCCTTCTCCCCACCTGAGGGTCTATCCAAAACCACAAAGGCTCTTTCTTCCCCCCCATTGCTAGGCTAGTCTCAGGCTGGCCAGGCCTGAGACTAGCCCCCCTTCTCCTCCTGGCATTAGGCCTAAGATACTCCCCCACTGTTACCTGATAGGAAGCATCTCCTATGGGAGCAGAGAGAGAAGAAAGAGAAGGAAAATGACTTTGCAGATGGATTTATAGGGTGCAGGATTTCTGGATAGAAATATGCCGTTTCCTGTGTCCACCTTATTGGGTTGGACACTTGGGACACCAGAGGTGTAACTTATATGGCAATAGTGTTAGGTGCCCAGCCTCAACTGCCACATAGAAGGTGTTTTGGGTGGAGTACAATTTCTAGCTATAAATTGATACAGTTTCTAGTAAATATTTTTAAAAATGCTGAAGAAACATTGATTAGGGAGCCATGCTAGAGCAGTCTAAATGGATGAGAATACACATGGATCTTCACCAACCATAAAAACCCCATCCAACAAAGCAGGAGTGCCTAGGCCGAATTAATTCCCTGTGCAGGGACAGTATGAAAAACATAGAGGAGACTGCAGAGTACAGAGTCTGTGCTGGGTTATATAAACTAAATGCTAGATAAGTGTGTCAAAATATGCAAGAAAGGGCAAACGTAATATTCTCAGAATGTAATAAAATCTATTTGAAGAAGCTATACCTAAGCACAAATTGATCTGTGGTTAAACTTGTTCTGTTCAACACGCAGGTCTCAGGTTGTGCCTAGTTTCAAGCACTTCCTTTCAAGAAAGATGAATTCATTAGAAATCCTATCATAGAGAGGTAAGAATATCAGATTCCATAAAATATTTCACATTTTGTTGGTTTCAAATAAAAGGCAGAAGGTAGCCATTGTAATAATTTTAAAGTATATGGAATAGGGATACTGAAAAGAAGATTTAAAAAGTACTCTTTGTTTAAATAGGATGTAATAGGCTTCAGTTGCAACCAGGAGATTTGGATTGCAAGGATACCCCAATGTGGTGCACTAGAGGTAGCAGTGACCTTAGTGTCTATAGGAGCAAGTCTAAGCAAGAGTCTTCCCCCTTTAGTAACTCAGCATCAATGTTCCCCCTGCTAGAAGCAGTCCCTGGATATGCAAACCTGCCCTGAGTTTCAGAAAGTGCCCTCACTGAGCAAAGACTGAGCCAAGAAGTCAAATGACTAAACAGAATCAGTTCTGGTCTAGCTCAGTCCAGTGTACAGAATCACCACCACATAAGGTCAGACAAAGGCAGAAGAGCAAACAAATGTCTGTCATGATGGACAAAGTTATAGTTGGTCCTTCCTTTGGGAATGAGGGCTGGACCAGATGACCTCTGAGTGCCTTCCTTCTTTGTGTTCTATGACTACCTGTAAAATATGTCTAGGACCTTAGTAGAAATGAAGAAAAATGCTTATTAATAATAGCAGAACATATTTATTTTTTCCTGAGATGGAAGTTCCAACACTAACTTAACATGAGGAAATATCCATACCTTGTTATTTATTTATCACATTTGAACATTTCCTTTTTCTTTTTAAATAAAAAAAAAAGTATACCTAAATTCTGAAAAAAAATCATAATCATAGAACAGCTTAGGCTGGAAGAGACCTTAGAGGTCATCTAATTCAACCTCCCTGCCATGGGCAGGGGTGCCTCTCAACTAGACTCAGTTACTCAAGGCCCCACCCAGCCTGGCCTTGAACATCTCCAGGGAGGAGGCATCCACAACGTCTCTAGACAATCCATGCCAGAGCCTTGCCACCCTTGTAGTGAAGAATTTTTTCCTAAGATCCAATCTAAACCTATTCTCCTTCAATTTAAATCCATTTCCCCTTGTCTTATGGGTGGACACTCTGCATCCTTCCTGCAGGGTCCTTTCAGGGATTGGAAGGCAGCTCTGTGGTCCTCTGTGGTGTTCCATGAGAACTGTGAAAGATATAGCGATCCTGATCCAGCCAGTTCTACCACAGTGAGCTAAGATACAGACAGACCATTTGAGAGCAGGGACCATAGCTGCAAAGTGGGACAAGTGGCCCAGTGTTGCAGAACCAGTAGCTATTTATTAACTGTAATGTGAATGTTACAGTTCCACTTCCCCACAGCCTGCCTCGTTAAGCCCATTGTTTTATCTTTATTTTAACAGGTTGTGCTGGTTTGAGCTTTACCAGGAGTCTAGAAGTCCAAATGGTAACAGATAGAGATTCCTTCCTCCCCACCCCCCTTTTTGTTCTGGTAAGGTAAAACAAACAAACAAACAAAAAGTTAGGGGAAAGGAGAGGTAAATTCACAAAAAAATTGGAATAGGTTTGGAAGTAGAAGAGGTGAATTTTTTATCAATATATATATATATAGCAGTAACAGGGAGGGTTCACAAAGGTAAGGGATAAGGATAAATAAGAAAATACACAAACCCAATCCTGGACAGCGTTGTATTTCACTGGATGTAAGTGGATTCAGTTCTTTAGAAAACATGGAAACAGCTTGGAAAATAGGCTCTGATTACATGGTCAGTGCAAGAGGCAGCAGCAGATCCCTCTCTAGTAGACAAGGCAAGAGAGAGCAGTAAATATAGGCTTGCTGGACAGGAAAGGGGAGTGGAATAGATCACCTCTATCTCCCCTCCTGGGAGGGGGAAACCCATCTCTCTCCCCACCTGGATCAAGTTTCTTTTGTCCACCTGGGGGCTGGGTTCTTTCAGACCCCATCAAGGATGGGTGTAACCCAGCACACAGGTGCTCTTCTCCCCAGTTGCCTTTTCCATCCACTTCAAGGATGCAGCACTTCGTTATCTTTAACTCCCACGCTTTCTCACATGTTTTGGGGGTACAATATCTGTTATCATGCTCCAGAGCCTCACAGACATGGAGGCCATCTACACATTTCGTTCTCACTCCCTTTTTGGATTCCCACAGTCCTTCCCAGAATCATCTCTTCTTCAGCCTGAAGAACACATTTTCTCTAGTGGAAACTGTATCTTTAAGACTGTGCTTTGCAAATGGGCTAAAGCAAGTCTGTGAGTTGGTCGTCTCCATTTGCATCTTGATTTTTCATAGATTTTTTTTTATAAATGGGGAAAGATTTGTCAGATAGCATCCACATCTGGGAGGATGGGATAACTTTCTGAAATGAGCCCATTGTCTGGGTATTGTCTAGGTAACATTCTGACTGCTGCAGACTTGACACGTTAATACTTGAGAACTTAGGAGTTTTTAAATACCAGAGCACTTCTGGCCTTTATTCAACCATCAAATCCACTCAAAGTAAAACACCTGTCCATAGACAATCTTGATGGAACAGTCTTTGCACATCTTTGAATAACACCTTTTCTTTATTTCCCCAAACATCTTCCAATTTTCATCTGTGGATACCCAGGAAAGGAGTTCTTAAAGCAAGTCTATTTGCTTTCCCTTTTCATAGGCAGAATGAGGTGATTTTTAATGTTATGGCTTTTTTTGCTGTTGCAGAAATGATCCTGTATTGTGTGCAAGTGACATTTATAAATATGAAGTCTGGCCTTGAGAAAACAGTTGGATTTAATCAAAAATAAACTTTATTTTAACTATTCTAATCCGTCTATCAAATAACATAATAGAAAACCAATCCTCATTCAATTCAAGCTTAAGATTGCTAATAAAAATAATATATTCTGTTGTCTTCAATAACATAATGATCCCTTTATCTCACATTGGAAACTGTTGCTTTGCTCCACTTAACAAAGTCTTTGAAATATAGGATATTTTTATTATGCTTTTTAGTTTGCTTGTAGTGCTACACAAATGCACCCAAACTTCATTTACTGTTAGATGGACTTAGTCTCTTTCTCTTACACTTGCCTGTACCTAAAATATAGTGAAGCCCAAAAAATTCTAAAAGCAGCATGAAACAGAGAGGTTTTTTACCACTTGGTGTCTCAGTTTTGTTAGCTTAGTGATGATATTTGACTTTTTTTTGGGAAAACACTTTTTCTGACATGGAAAAATGCTATAGAAAAACTCAGTTTTATCTCATTCAGCTGTTACAGTTAGACTGTAGTTGTGATATTTTATTGCAACATAATATCACATTTATATTATAATTTTTTCATCTGTGGGTATAATCTGCCCGTGCCCATATATGGTAAATGTGTGTGGTGAAGGCACCACATGCCCAGAATTATGCCCCCAGATACCAGCTAACTTGTCCCAACATGTTTTGGTAAGTCTCCCTTTCCACCCTCCCTTCCCCTGACAAAGGCCCAGGCGGAAAACAACTCCATGCACCCATCGCATAGCATGCTCATGCTCTTTCCATCTAAGGGCATAATTCTAGCTTCACCCTTTCTATAGGCTGAAGCAGGTTGTTGACAAGTGTGCCCATTGGCCAGATCCAGCCTCGAGAAATCTATAAGTACTACTCCATTTGTTTACTACCTTGCTCTCTCCTTTTGCCTTCACTCGCTGTGTAAGCTCGCGCTAAGCTGTAAGTCTTCTCACACACAAGCATACTAGAAGCCTCTGCAATACGGAAAGAAGCCAGCCCACCGAGCTACTTGAGGAACCCACAAACAGGATGATACCTTCTCTGAGCTACAGCAAAATCCAGCTTCGTAAGCCCAGTCGAGAGGACTGCGAAAAGCTCTGAGAGTAAGCTTTAGCCAGGAAGGGGAAGGACTAGCCCCAAGCCTGGCAGTCCAGCACCCCTGCAAGTTAATCAAGCATCTAATTAAGCAGAAACACATCTTATGTGACCCCGCTGTTTGCAGGAGAGAAAAAGAGCTGCCTACTGTTGCTGCTTCACAACCCTGTGCCGTCAGGATAAAGCACCCAGGATAAACCCTGAGAGAGAAAGAGAGAGAGAAAATATCCTCTCCATTGAGATCACATCGAGGACTGCATTGTAACCTTAATGGGAGCAGTTGACGAGATTTGGCATTGTCAGCTTGAGCCGAGCTGAGGGGGAAGCTCCACTTCACCATACCCCTCCACCGAAACTGTCATCTCGATCACGAGGGCCAACCCCGCCTACCAGGAACTGTCACCTCATCGTGTAAGACCACTCCTCTGGACTGGCCCTGCCACTCCAACGCTGCTAAGGGAAGCCACTGATCAGCGGAAAGCCTTGCGCCTGCACAGCTGTGGGAGGAGAAGGAAAGCCTTGCCCCAACCCATGGAGGCGGGAGGAGAAAGAAAGCCACTGCCCAGATGGGAGTAGCCCCAGGCAGACAAGCAGCCAACAGCCAGCCGACAGCAAGCAACCAGCCAGTGTAACTCAGCCACTTGCCTCACTAGAAAGACAGAATGTATCTTTCCATGTGTGCAACATTCAGTAGCGTTCTATTCAAAGCGCCTGCGTGTAGCCGCATGATATTCCTAGCTTAACTTGCCTCATGATAACATTATAAATATCTTTGTACGTAGCCGCTGCCACAAAGTGTCTTGTCGAGTCTTCATCTAGTGGACAAGTGGCAGAACTGCACCTTTCGTTACCTTAATTAGAAATCAATTCTGTAATATTATAATTGGGTAACATTGTATATACTAGACCAGTTATGGACTATATTTTTTACAACTGTGCATTTGAATCAATATATATATGGTGATTAACTGTTATTAATAATTTTAATAATAATAAGAAATAATAATTTTCATAATTCATATTTCATAATTCATAATTAATAACCTTCATCCTCCATCCCTAATCCTCCCCCCACGACAATGTGAGCATCTTTTATTGGAATTTTCCATAGAACTTTCTTAAGCTTACCGTAGAAACTACTACCAAAATTCTAAGTTCCTCAACTTGTATTACTCTGGACAGTATGAGTTACTTGTCAACATCAGGCAGATGCAGCTGCTAAGGGTAATAATGATGCAGCACATCTGTTCTGCTTTGAGAAAATGAAAATATGCAATGGACCCACTTTGCTGAAAGAACAATATTCCCCATGAGCAAATTTATACATTTCCCTTTTAGATAGCAAAGTTAGATGTCTTTTCTTTCTAGAAAATCCTTTCTTTAAAAAGAGGAAGTCCAGTGCTCCCACAATACTGAAATCTCACATCAAAATGTTAAAAACATCTCCCCAACTCGAGCATCTCCCCTATGAAGAGAGACACAGAGCCCTGGGGCTGTCTAGTCTTGAGAAGAGAAAACTGAGAGGGGATCTGATCAATGTCTATTAATATCTCAGGGCAAGTAAAGGGGGGCAGTCTCTTTCGGGTGGTGCACAGTAATAAGACAAAGACCAATGGATACAAACTTGAACATAGAAAGTTTCACCCCAACATGAGGAAAAACTCCTTTACAGTGAGGGTGACAGAGCATCATGCAGCAGGATTTCTGAAAGGGTGTTTAATTGCTCCCCTCTCTGTCATCTAGTTCAAAAGACACCAAGAGCAAAAGTCTGCAGTATCTAATAATCAGAAACAAACTGCACTAATGGTGTTTGTGCAGAAAAAATTACCAAGTCCCCAAAAGAACAATGAAGAGTCCAGGCAAGTTACCATGTTGTGAAAGTTATTATTGTTGTCAAAGTGACAATAAGAAAGTTAAATTAAATTAAAACTGCAGAAATGTGGCTGCCTGTGGGACTGGGATAATTCTGTGGCATGTCTAAATAAGAAAGACAAGCAAAGTATTTCAGTGCCAAATAATGGAAATGCACCAAACCGCCCAAGTTCCCCTTAAGTGCTTGCTGGCATCACTGGAAGGCAACTGTGGCACAAATTTCTTCTGGCTTTAGTGGTTGGTCTTATGGAAGAAAGGAAAGTCCTTTTTCTTGTTTCTGCCAGTAATGGGATGTCTGAGTTTTGTGAAGTCATGTCCTCTTCCTCACCCATGTTTCAAGGCATCATTTACAATACCAAATGGATCACAAGCTGTTTCTTCCTAAGCATTTTCAAAATATTTAGGTAAATGCCAGGTTTGTGATTGTGATGGTTATTGGTCTTAGAAGATATGGTAACTCAACTATGAGTCTGCTAGCAGGCACATTTGAGTTTGTTACTCCTCTTACAACTACAGAGGGTCTTTGGAACCAGTGGTACCCTAGATATCTTGTGCTAACCTTAATTTTGTTGCTTCTTGGAATAATCATATGGCTGCTGATAGCACTGTGTCAAGAAAAACATAAGGCTACTCGCTCTTCCGACCTGCGTAGATGTAAGAGGAAATATAGAAAAGCTCAGAGAGGTTCGAAATTGGTTTCTGATTCTGATTACGGTGACCAGGAAATCACAGTTCAGGTTTGTGAGAAAGATGCCGGTAGTTTTGACTCAGAGCCAGCAGCAGTAGCTGCAGGACCTTTGCCAGAATCTGAGATAACAGACTCGGGTACACAGGCAGACATAGTTACACAGACAGACTCGATTACACAGGCAGAGAGGGGTACACGGGCAGACAGGGGTACACAAACAGACACAGCTGCACAGAGAGAAATGGTTGTGCAGACAGACATAGTTACACAGAGAGAAATGGTTGTGCAGGCAGACATAGTTACACAGAGAGAAATGGTTGCGCAGACAGACATAGCTGTGCAGGCAGACGCCATTAACGAGGCACAGTCTCCTCCTCCTCCCTCTGCTGCCCAGACAGACGCAGCAGTGGCTGCGGGAACTCAAAGCATGCCTCCTGCCAGCCCTGCACAGACTCCCTCTGCTCCTGCTAACCCTGCACAAAACTCCTCTACTCCTTCCAACTCTGCTGTGAATGTGACAGTCAATCCAGTAAATTTGGTGGCCACTGTAAGCAGAAAGTGTAAAGGAGCTGCAGGAGGAGATGCAGATGCTGCAGGAGATGGTGCAGATGGAGATGAGGGTCCTTCTACTCAGGGTCCCTCTGTTAAGAAAGATCCTTCTGGTGAGGAAGAGAAGGTTAGCCTTAAAACTCTGGCAGACCTCTTGAGACCACACATGGATGATGGAGATGTAGACCCTGCTAAATTAGCAACTGCTGGCAGTGCCTCTGAACTCAAGGAAATTCAACAGAGGATTAAAATAGGATTATGGGGACAGTGACCTCAGGATGATGATGATGATGAGGATGACATACAGTCAGCTAATGCACCCAGGCAGGAAATTAGACATGTGAGGAAGGATTACATCAGAGGAGATAATGAGCCAGTCCTGTCTTGGCTAGCCAGGTGTTTTGATATGGGAGCCCCAGCATTGGTGGTAGGTGACAAGTCGGCCTCTCAGTTGAGGATGCTCTCAAAGGATACAGGCATAGACAGGCATCTAGGCAAATGCATTGGTAAAGTTTCTCTGTGGGCACGCCTCCTATTGGCAGGCTCGCTGAGGTACCCCAGCAGAAATGATTTACCATGGAACCCTAAGCCTTGGACCACAATAGATGAGGGAATCAAGCGTCTGAGAGAATTTGCTGTGAGAGAAATAATGTATGGAGATCACAAGACTCTGAATCCTGATGAAATTCCTGTTGGAACAGGCCTTGCCAAAAAGCTCATTAAGCTTGCTCCTCCTAATTATGCTACTATTCTGGCAAGCAGAATTGTGGCAAGAAATTATGGTGGAGTGCCTCCTACTGTTGGCCATTTCACTGACCAAATGAGGCAATTGGAGGATAGTCTTGCACATACTTCTTCGGTTTCAGCCATTGAAACTTTGTCTGGAAAGATGGAGAATTGCATGAAAGAGCTGAAGGAGGAACTTAAAACCTCCATATCCAACTTGATGAAGGGAGATGATTCTGATTCCTCTTCCTCCAGATGGATACAAGTTTCAGCTGTTAGGAACAGATGTGCTCCAAGGAGGCCATTCCAGAATAGGTCAAACCAAAACAGACAGCAGAAGCAATCACGTGGCAGTATCTGGATAACTCTGCATGATCAGTTTGGTGAGAACATGAACAGATGGGATGGTCAACCAACTTCTGATCTTTTCAAGAGGTTACGGGAGCTGCAGAGGGGCAGATCCCGAGGTAGCAATACCAGGAGGGTAGCTGTCGCTTCCTCAGTTTCCCAGAACAACTCTGATAGCTCCAACAGTGATCCTAATTCTGGTGCTGGACATTGTGCCAGCTGTACATGTGGAGGTAATCCCCACCATTAGGGGTGCCCTGCCTTCCGCCAGGGGGAGGTAAGGGATAATGGAGGTAACAGAATCTATTGGGATGTGTACATCCAGTGGCCTGGCACTTCAAAATTTCAGAAGTACAGGGCCTTGGTTGACACAGGAGCTCAGTGCACCATAATACCATCAAATTATCAAGGGGGAGAATCTATAACTATTCAGGGAGTCACTGGTGGATCTCAAGAGTTGTTTAAGATAGAGGTTGATATAAGTTTAACTGGGAAGCAGTGGAAGAAACATACTATTGTAACAGGTCCTAATGCACCTTGTATTTTGGGAATTGATTTTCTGAGAGAAGGGCATTTTAAAGACCCTAAGGGTTACAAATGGGCTTTTGGAATAGTAACTGTACAAATTGATGGAGGAAAATTGAAGTTGTGTATTAGACCTGAGCGCAGAGTTGCAGAAGCGAGAGATGGAGAAGGAGAATCCAGTCAATTCGCAGAGGTAAAAGCTGTCCAGCTAGCTCTCAACATAGCTGAACATGAGAGATGGCCAAAGCTTTATCTCTACACCAACTCGTGGATGGTAGCCAATGCCTTGTGGGGTTGGCTGAAAGACTGGAAGAAGAATGGCTGGCAGAGGAAAGGAAAGCCTATCTGGGCTGCAGATCTGTGGCAAGACATTGCTGCTCGCATTGAGAGAATCCCAGTGAAAGTGAGACACATCGATGCTCACATTCCTAAGAGCAAAGCTACTGAAGAACAACAACACAACCATCAGGCAGATCTAGCTGCAAGAGTTTCCCAGGTGGACACAAACTCTGATCCTGATCCTGATCTTGACTGGAAACACCGAGGTGAGCTGTTCTTAGCTCGGTGGGCCCATGACTCGTCAGGACATCAAGGCAGAGATGCAACCTACCGATGGGCTCGTGACAGATCCATTGACATTTCATGGATGCTATCACACAAGTCATCCATGACTGTGACATTTGTGCTGCTATTAAGCAGGCAAAGCGAATCAAGCCCTTGTGGTACGGTGACCGATGGTCCAAGTACAAGTATGGTGAAGCCTGGCAGATTGACTACATCACTCTACCTCGTTCTCGATCTGGTAAGCAGTATGTGCTGACTATGGTAGAGGCAAGCACTGGATGGCTGGAAACTTATCCAGTTCCTCATGCAACTGCACGTAACACCTTTCTTGGTCTGGAAAGACAAATCCTGTGGAGACACGGAACTCCAGAGAGGATTGAGTCAGACAACAGAACTCATTTCAAAAACAATCTTGTAAAAAACTGGGCCAAAGAGCATGGCATTGAGTGGATATTCCACATTCCCTACTATGCACCAGCTGCAGGGAAGATCGAAGGCTACAACGGTTTGCTGAAAACCACTCTCAAAGCCATGGGGGGTGGATCTTTGAAAAACTGGGAGAAACATTTAGCACAAGCAACATGGTTGGTAAATAGCAGAGGTTCAGTGAATCGAGCTGGACCTGCCCAATCAGATTTGCTGCGAAAGGAGGAAGGTGATAGAGTTCCTGTTATCAGAGAAAAGAATCTGTTAGGCAAAACTGTTTGGGTATTTTCTCCTTCAGGAGAGGCCAAACCTGTCCGAGGGATGGTTTCTGCTGAAGGTCCTGGTCACACCTATTGGGTGATGCAAGGAAATGGTGAAATTCAGTGTATTCCACAAAGAAATCTAACTTTGGCTGAGAGAGGTTAAATTCAGAGTGTTGCGCAGATACAGCATCGCGCCCAAGAGGAGAGTTCATGAGACATACGGTGCACGAACCCTGAGAGCCCTGAGTCACCTGAGAGTCCCTGTTCCTTCCTTCGCTCCATCTGCGAGGAAACAAGCTGTTTGCTGTTTTTCCTGTGATTTGACTCTTTTGAATCATCTACATCTGAGATAGCCGGAATGGACCATGGTCTGTATTCACCTATTGTTGTAGATATTATTTTAGATTAGACAAATAATAGTAGCAGCCAATGGAATTGTTTAGAAGGGGTGGACTGTGATGGTTTGAAACTATTTTTTTAATTTTTTCCTTGCAAAGTTCAAAACAGAGAAAGTGAAAGAGTGTAAATAAGTCACTATTGGGTGTAAGAAAGCAAAATAATGATTGTTCTAAACACTTCCATTGGATAGATAGAAATGTTTAAGAACTATTACCCAAAACAAAGTGGGCACTCTGCACATTCTGTGTTCTGCAGTGGGGGCAGTTGCTGGGCTGTCTGGCTGCTGTTTCTTCTTCTCTTTTGGCTGAAGATAACACACTGACCTTGGCAGCTAAGTTAACAACTTTCTGCTCTAACTAACTCTGCTTTCTGTCCAAGGGGGGTCTGAGGGGGAAGCTCCTGGGAGAGGGAGGACCCTTTGGGAGGGTCCCCTTGGGGGGAAGCAAAGGGAGATCGGTTGTGCTTTTCTGTTGATTGTATATATATTGTAAATGTTGTGAATTTTGTATATTTGTACATATTCATTGCATTTTTCTGCTTGTAAATACAGCCTTCATTTGCTTCCAGACTGGGCTAGCCTGGTTATTGTCGGTGGAGGGCGAATTTCAGCTCACACCCACACAGTGATACACCCAAATAATAATCACTTACAGACTTACAGTGTAAGCTTAAATCCTAAATAAGCATTGTAGAATTTGGCCTCATTACCCAATTCTCTCTCCCCTACAGTCAGCAAAACCTTTGTCTCTGACTTTAATTGGAATGAAGCTCAAGCTTTAAGTCTTTGTGGGTCTGCCAGGGTTCCCCTATGCAGATATAATGCATCTGATTTGGGGTTTATATTCAACTGGCAACAGAATATTTACTTCCCTACTAAAAACATCCCTTCATTTATAGAGATTTCAGGAATATATTTCATTCCATCCTCAACAATTTCTAAAGGAAAATCTGTTTTAGTAATTTTGAGTGGATGAGATGCTGGGGAGAATTCACACTGATTTCAGACTGAGCTACCTAATGGCTCATTAAAAACATTATATTCCTACTCCACAATTTTCATCTGCAAGTGCAACAGAGGAATGGTGTCTCTGAATTCAGATACATTTGAAAAAACTCCCAATTTTTATCCATTGTTAACTCCAGTTTTACTGAGTGCTGGATTTCTTTCCTACTGACTGATGCCTGAGTGACTATATTTCATCAGGAGCAGCATGCTCTGTGTTTTCTCCACAGCAAGTCAAAGGAATGGTGGCCAAGAGCATGCCAGTATATCTCCAAATGTTATTCTGATTGAGTTTGGAAGTAGTTAATAATTTTTTTTTCTTTCAACAACATTGGATTTAGTTTCTAAGTCTTTAAACATAGATCAAAATAAGGTGCTTTAACGTCAATATAAATCAAGCATGGTCTGAAATGTTAATATACTACCTGTGCCACTGGTAGCAATTCTATCAGAAATTCTCTTATATATCAAAAGAAAAAAAAATCTGTTCATGAGTACATTTCTGATGAAAAACATGAATTTGTTGCAAGGTAGAAGTTCCTCTATGTATCACTATCCTGCAGGTTGTTACAAAGTAGAAGGAAAAGTTTAGTATTGGACACCCTCATGGTGGGTCTATCAGGTATTGCTTTTAAGAAAATAGTCTTGTGAATTTCAACAAAGGTGTCTGCTGACATCACGGGAAGAAAGCCATCTGGAGCATAAGAAAGGCACAGTGCTCACCCACGGCATGTTTTAGTTAAATCACTGAGAGGTGCTTGCTGGAGTCATGATTAAATATGTTTATTTGCAATGGCACTTAGTATCTTGGCCACTTTGGATTTGTATTTGGAAGATACTGACAAAACTGAGAAATAAAACACTAGAGTAGGAAAAAAGCAATGGTTAAATGAACAGTAGCAATTCAGGAGGCTTTTCCCGAGCCGTATTTCAAGATTCAGTGATTGTCTTTTCAAAGGCAATTCAGGAGACTGTATTTCCATGGAGTGGCTCAGACTGACTCTTGCACACTGCTATTTGAGCAGAGGCCTGCCATTGTTTGAGCTAGGTTTATTGTTTCTGTGAGGTTTCTGTGTTCAAGAGCCTTAGGTGGGGGCTAATACTCACAGTGGAATTTCATAAATATTTTCCCCCTTTGTTCCCAGTTCAATTTGTTGATGTTTCTTTCTGGTTTTGAACTTGTTTTGGTGGAAAGGGTTGGATTTCTAGAATGAATTTTTATTTTTGTACTTGTAGAAATATTTTTATCTCTCATGATTGTCCACCTGGAAGATGTTTAAGAGACACGTAGAGGATTGACAGGAAAAAAAGGAAAGAATAAATTATCCAAATTCCTTATAAAAAGGGGATGGCTCTCCTGCAGTGTACTCAAAGTTCTCCACCTCCTGAAGTTGCTGTGGTTGGATAAATATCTTCTCTTTCAGGAATGTAGTCTACTAAGAAGTGTCCAAGATGATTTATTCCTGGTTCACTGACAGAATTGGTAGTTTGAATTGTGCTCAGAGCTTAGCTTTATTGCAATTGTTTCTCCAGCAATACAATGTAAAAAAAAAAAAAATCACCATATGGGGATGCAGGGGAGGTTAATTTGTTAATATTTATGTAGCACTTTTAGACAAATTTATAGACTAGAGAAATGGGAAATTATATTCCTGCTACTTATATTTTTTTTTTGGCAGAATGGCATGCAACTAGTTCTCAGTATAGGCTCTGTTCTTTTATGCAAAGTCTACATTTAGAACAGGGTAAAATTAATCTAGTTTTAGTCACCTGACATTTAGGTATGTAGTCTAAGCTAGTAATTGGTATTCCTGCTAGAGCTAGAGGAGAGAAGATGGAGGAGAGAAGACTTACCACCGGCTAATTCGGTAAATCTAAGAGGCTAGCTTGATGTTGAAGTTATAGATTCTGAACATTTCTTGAGCTGAATCTCAACTTTCCAGTAGAAATATGTGGCTGTGGCTGTGGCTGTGGGGAGCAAGCAGCTTTAAAGTCTGCCTTCGCATATGTGTCAGTGTGAGCTGAAATTTCCCCCATACCAACAATAACCAGGCTAGCTCAGTCTGGAAGCAAATGAAGGCTGTATTTACAAGCAGATCTACAATCTATGATGAAATGCAATGAATATGTACAAATATACAAAAATTCATAACATTTACAAATATATACAATCAACAGAAAAGCACAACCAAGCTCTCTTTGCTTCTCCCCAAAGGGGACCTTTCCCAAAGGGGCCTCCCCCCCCCCAGAGCCCCCTGGCAGAAAACAGAGTTAGCTAAAAGCAAAGAGGCTGTTAACTTAGCTCACCAAGGTCAGTATGTTATCTTCAGCCAGAAGAGAAGAAGAAACAGCAGCCAGACAGCCCAGCAGGGAAGTGAACTCCCCACTCCAACTGTCCCTACTTTGTTTTGAGTAGTAGTTCTTAAACATTTCTATCTATCCAATGGAAATGTTCAGAACAATCATTATTTTGCTTTCTTACACGCAATAGTGACTTATTTACACTTGTGATGGTTTGAAACTGTTTTTTTAAATTTTTCTTCTCAAAGTTCAAGCAGAGAAAGCTAAAGAGTGTAAATAAGTCACTACTGGGTGTAAGAAAGAAAGGTATTTATTTGTAAATGTTGTGAATTTTGTATATTTGTACATATCCATTGCATTTCATCATAGATTGTAGATCTGCTTGTAAATACAGCCTTCATTCGCTTCCAGACTGAGCTAGCCTGGTTATTGTTGGTGTGGGGGGAATTTCAGCTCACACTGACACAACACTCTTTAGCTTTCTCTGCTCAAACTTTGAGAAGAAAAATTAAAAAGACAGTTTCAAACCATCACAGCATACGTATTTGAGCTAGTCAAAATCTAGTCTGACTTTCTATAGATGGTACAAAATTGAAAGATGATGTTGATAGAAAGGTGTAATTTATTTTATAAGAAAGTTCTCTCTTGGCAAAATTTGTTTCTGGAGAATTCAAATGGAGCTTTACAAAACTGGGTTCTGTGGCAGTTTAGGCTGGGTGCCTCCTGGGCTGCCTCAGTTACATCTCCAGTGTCCAGGGTGTCCAGCCCTGTAGGCAGACACAGGAAATGATGTATTTCTACCCAGAAATCCCGCACTCTATAAATTTGGCTGCAAAGTCTTTCTCTTTCTTCCTTCTCTGCTCCCATGGGAGGTGCTTCCCTATTGGGTAATGGTGGGAGAGAATTTCAGGCCTCTTAGGCCTGTTTAGGCCTAATGCCAGGATAAGAAGGGGTGGGACAGTCCCAGGCCTGGTCAGCCTGAGACCAGCCTAGCTGTGGGGGGGAAAAGAATGAGGCTTGGGAGTTTTGGGTGCACCCTCAGGTGGGGAGAAGGAAAGTGTTGGGCTTTTGGGGCTGGTGTAAGGGAACTCTGTATGCTTTGGGATATGCTCACCACTATGGTTTGCAGTTTTTTATAGGATATTAATTGCTTTTCCGTTTAAACTTTCCGTCTCTATCCAATTCATTTGTGTGAGTGTCATTCTTTCGCCCCTCTTGGGGCAATAGAGCATTTGTCCTGCTCCAAACCAGCACACTTGCTCCCTAGCAAGGCAGTCTAGAAATTATAGAGCTGCAGCACTTGTCAGGCTGAGGACAGAATTCAGGCAGTCTGTTGCTCATACTGACAAAGCAAACCAGTATGATAAACCCAGATAGACCTAATTATGGAATATCCAGCAACCAGCACAACCTTTATGACTCTGACGCTCTTCTAGTGCATTGCAGTTTGCTGCCTGCTTTGGAATGAAACTGCTTGATCCAACAGTTTGGCACCATTTCCCTTCGACACTTCTGGTTATCTGAGGCGGGTTTTCTCCTGTTCTGTTTATTTAGTTTTTAAGGCAACCTAATTCCCAGAAACACAAATCAAAATGCTTCTTTTATGCAGATAACAACAGTATGCTTTGTTTCCCATCCATTCATATATAGAAAATGGCCACATCCCTGTTGCGTAGATAATGGCATCATGTCTTGTTTCACAATGCTCTGTGTAAAGAGCTCATGAATGGACGCTGGTTGTCTCCCATAGTTTTAAAAACAGTGTCTTTGTTGCCACATGAAAATACAGACCAGAGCCTACCTGCAGAGAAACCTGAGGAAACTTCACTCCAAGTTGGAGAGTGCTAGCACACATGTGCTTAACTGGCACATTCATCACTGAAATGCTTTATAGTGTAGCCTTTTGCACAAATGCTAACTGAAAGCCTTGATTCTAAATGTGAGGCAGGAGAGTCAGAGGGGTGAATTGCATCCTGTGGCCTGGCTGACAAGTATTTTTTTGTTTGCACTTGGCTGAATGGCAGGAGTGAAGAATTTGACGATTATATTTTCAGATAGTTCCAAGAATTTTACTTCGGCTCATTCACAAAATGTCTCATCTCTGTCACACAACTGAAGAGCTCTCTGGGAGCGGTGTACAAGAGGTGAATATGAATTATACCAAAAGAGAAACAAACTTTTTATGTCTGATTTTATGGAGTTGCCTGAGTACTTATCTGGTAAAAGAAGTATATAATCTTCTGAGTACAGTAGGTTCATAAGGCGAATCCGCTCAGGTGTAGGGTAGAACTGGTTTAAGCTGAAGAACTGTTCCATCAGCAATTCTAAGACATGATTTATTTCTTGGAGGGTTCAGGTTTCCAATATGATAAAGACCTAACTATAATGAAGCGTGTCTCTTTGTTATGAGAAAGAATCAACCACAGCTGTAGCATGGACCTCCTGTGTATCTTTTCCTGACAGCAAGCCTTTATCACCCCCAGATGCATGGATTTGCTTGTAGGGAAATGACAAAGAATATCTGTTTTTCCTTTATGCACAGTAGACATGAGTGCATTTCTCCTTTTAGTTTGCTCCAAAAGGAATTCCAGCTTTATAGCAGTTCTCTGTCTCTTAGAAGTCGATAAGCATTTTCCATGAAAAAGTGAACTCCACACATGGTTTGCTGGATTCTGTACCTCTACTAGGTGAGCCCTGCACATGTTATTCACATTCCCAGATGCTTTCAGGATTGCTCATGATACCCATCTCTCCACTTTATATTGCTTTGGAGAATTACTGTGTGTATGATGAATGCTGTTTGTTTGTAATGACTCTAAGCTTGCAGAAACAAGAAAAGAAAAAAAAAAAGAAAGGGGACATATTTATATCCCTGAAACTCTGACACAGAATTTGGTCTCAGTATTGAGTTCTGATAACTCTTTAATGAGTGTGCTCTGATTGTAGCAGTAAAATGCTATTTTTCAGTCCTATTTCTTTGCTCTTTAAAACACTTTTTCTTCATAAAGAATTTATGAATATACTGTATTTAGTAGTCTAAATTGATGAACAAAGCAATTTACTATTGATTCCCAACCATAGAACTTCAGTCAGTCATCTAGTTCATCACTTCTCAATATTGACAGGAAAGTTGTTGTCAGTAGCAGCCAGCTCATAGAAATAACTGTGGTACAACAGTAACTCAGCATGGCTGAAGTATAGACAGAGGAACTGACAGCAGCATGGCCTCTACATTACACCAGCGTGGGTGAAATTAAGAAAGAGGGAGGATGCAGGATGGTGAATAGAAGTGTGGAGAGTTTACATGCAAGTATCAGCTGAAAATACAAAGCATGGTGCAAGCTAATATCTTTCAACTCGTGATGTGATTTAAAAAACCCTGGATGATATGGACTGCAACAGAAATAGTTTCCATCCTGTAAGAAAGAGCATTCCTTTAGTGGAGTTACCTTCCCTGGGGGGATTGAAAAGGCTTGTGGTGCTCAGGAGCATGGTTTAGTGGTGTCATAGCAGTGCTGGATTAATGGTTGGATTTGACAATCTCAAAAGTCTCTTCCAACCAAAACAATGCTTTGATAGCTTTGATTTAATTCTTCAAATAACATTTAATACCAGAGGATTATTAAATACTTTGAACAGATTGATTCACACAGCTCACGGGCCAAGAATTTTTAGTGTGCAGTGCAAAAATGTTGAAAAATGAATACATTTAGATGATCGAGTTTGATCGTTTAATCATAATTTGCTCCTCAATCATAATTGATCATGGTCAATTCATCAGCTGAAAATAAGGTGAAATTTTCATCAATGGTATTATCCCTGTAGGTTATTTACCATAGCCAGAAATAATGTTTCTTGACTTTCTCTAAAATTAGAACATGTAGTGCTGAGAAGTAATGAGCACATCAGTTATGTGCTGACACAAGACCAGCACTCTGTAGTGACACAAGCAGAGGCTCTCCCTCTCACTGCTGATTGCAACTATTCACATCTTAATGTCAGCATCAACAAAAGTTGCCAAGAGTCCTTGAATTAGCCTTTTATATTGATAACTGCAGCAAAAGAGGCTCTTCTGTATGAAAATGTGCACCAGGTCGCACAGCGGCTTTGCTTATGCCAAGGGAAAACTTGGGTAACAGTTTGCGGCTGATTGATTGGATAGAGCTGGGTGATAGGTTGGACTGGATGATCTTGGAGGTCTCTACTAACCTGGCTGATTCTATGATTCACTTCTGTGGTCCTCAGCTCACCAATGCCACATGGAAGTACTATTGGTTACAGTATGAAATTTGCTTTCAGAGCTACTGCCAACATTTAGAATTCCAATGGCTACTTTTTTTTCCCTTCTCGCTTCCCTCTTTGTTGCATTATTCTGAATGGTGATGCATTTTTGGACATCTTCTAATCTACCATTTCAAAAGGGGGTCTGCACTCAAGCTCTATGATAAACGATGAGCTACGACTCAGAGCTTGAAATTTAGGTCCTTGGTATTCTTGGTTTACTGAGTCATCTCTGCCTTTGTTTTTTTACATTAAGCAGTCATCCCCTTTGCTTGCACAGATATGTAAGCGTAACCCCTATCCTAAATACGTGGAAATGGACAAACCAGTGGAACTGCATTGAAAGCAGCTAAACCGGGCTTGTGATGGTTTAGTTTCGCAAGAGAAGGCCATCATTGGCAGTCCCATTGCCAGAGATATTTAGCAGTTCTTAGCAACTGTTTAAACCACCTGTCCCATTTTTATGGCACACTTTTAGATGAAAAAGTATGGCAATTCAAAAGAAAGCTGACAGCCTGCAACTAGGACTTGGCTTTGCTTCTCTGAGTAAATCCGGTCTAAGAACCTGCAACTCTTATGACATAATTAACTTCTTATTGCAGTCCTAGTATCTGCAAGTGTTTATATGATGCAAAATATACAGAAGGCAAAGTGTCTTGTTGCAGATCATCCAGTAGCAAAATGCAAGAAGACATTAGGAGATTTCATAATAAAGTGTTGTTTTGCAGCCCATTGTGTGTCGAAAGGGTGGTGATGTTCTAGAGTCATTGCAACTCTCTATAGAATCCCATCACATAATATTGTGTTAGATTAGGTTTGTTAGCCAGGTGAGGGATGTCAATTAGTAATCTGTCTTCTCTGTAGGTGTCAAGATGATGGGGCTAGATTCATTTCAGTATTGCCCAATGATAGGACAAGGGACAAGGGGCAATGATCACAGAAAGTTCCACCTAAACATGAAGAAAAACTTGTTGGTTGTGAGGGTGCTGGAGGCCTGGAGAGGTTGTGGAGTCTCCTTCTCTGGGGAGCTTCCAAACTCCCCTGGCCATTGTGATCCTGGGCAAGCTGCTGTGGGTGCCCTGCTTTAGCAGGGAGTTGGACTGGATGATCTCCAGAGGTTCGTTCCCACCCCCACCATGCTGAGATTGTGGGAATAAATAATAATGCTTCTCTCATCCTGACATGTAAGAATAGCACACAGCAGATTGCTGTGTGTCCACGCAGCCATTCATTTGTGCGTGAATGGATAAACATACTGAAAACAAGCAACTGCCACCCACACGGTGGCACTGAGTCATCCCAGGTATGTTTCTGTAATGTGTCTCTTTGGACAAGCAAAAACCGAAGAGTGTGTGCCAAGGACAACTGACATATTTGGTCCAACACATTTGTGAGGAGCACATGGGATTTCTGCACAGTTTTTTTGTGTCCTGAGTCCAGAGGCTCAGGTAAAGCGGTGACAGCTCTGTTCTCAATACCCTCAAGCCCAGCCCTGGAAATAAGAATGCAATGGGTGATTGTAAGTATCTGGATTACAAAGAGCTCTAATCAGTCAGTTCCCAGACGACTGGGATCTGTCAGTGCTTCATATGGAAAGTTCAGTGGTGTAGTCTCTGGAAGTGTAATGTCTCGAAAGTTTAATTTCAAGCTTTTACCCAGAAATGAGCATATGCAGCCTTTTAGAGTTCTGTCAACTTCTCTGCTAGGGGTTCTGTCCTGTTCAGTGCTTCTGTGAATTCAGTGTTAATTTTGCATTGAAGAAAGCCTCATATCTTATGATTGTTTGTTTTTAATTAATTTTATCAATTTGCTGAGCCAATTATTCCTTTTTCTACTGTGATGGAGAGTCCATAGCAGGAAATACTGCAGATTGACCTACTTTCATTTTTTAGCTACAGGAGGAAAAGAAAGGGATTAAAAATGTCATCAGCAAGGGTAACATTTGTTTGGATGGACTTTTCTGTTGTCTAATGAGCATTTAAGAACCAGTCTGGGCTTGAATGTAAATAACCATAAGAACAAGTGAATATATATTGAGAAAACTAAATTGAAATACTTTCAGCTAACAATCAATATTATCTTTTCTCTCTCTCCAATTTAAGTGAACCACCTTTCCCTCAGCCAGGATGTGTCAGTGTGAGCTGAAATTCCCCTCCCCCCCCTCCCCCAGCAATAACCAGCCTAGCTCAGTCTGGAAGCAAATGAAAGCTGTATTTACAAGCAGAATCTACAATCTACGGTGAAATGCAATGAATATGTACAAATATGCAAAATTAATGACATTTACGAATAAATACAATCAACAGAAAAGCACAACCAAGATCCCTTTGCTTCCCCCCAAATGGGACCTTTCACAAGGGGCCACTCTCCCAGGGGCCTCCCCCCCCAGACCCCCTGGCAGAAAGCAGAGTAGCTAAAGCAGAAGAGGCTGCTAACTTAGCTCTCCAAGGTCAGTGTGTTATCTTCAGCCAGAAGAGAAGAAAAAACAGCAGCCAAACAGTGCAGCAAGCTGCCCCGACCGCAGACTGCACACTCCTCACTTTGTTTTGAGTAGTAGTTCTTAAACATTTCTATCTATCCAATGGAAGTGTTTAGAACAATCATTATTTTGCTTTCTTACACCAAATAGTGACTTATTTACACTTTTTCACTTTTTCTTGCTGAACTTTGCAAAGAAAAATTAAAGAGACAGTTTCAAACCATCACACAGGTACACTGCTGAAACAGTTGTTCTCTAACCTATGTGGAACTAAAAGGTTAACATGTATGGGATTTGGAAATACGTAAAAACCTGATTTCTCCTAAAGTGTGTGAAAGTGAGTACAGAATAGAATAGAAATAAATTAGAAATGTATATATCCCCTCTGCTGGGAGCAAAAAATATTAGAACTGAGAGTTGCAGTCTTCTCGTCTTCCCAGTTCTCAGATATAATGGGAAGAGTGGTGGTGTCGGAAATAGTTCAGATGCCCAAAGCGTGCTGAGTTGGCTTTTTGAAGTGATGAATGGCCAACAGTTCTGAGCAACTGAGTGTGTCAGTGTGAGCTGAAATTCCACCCCCCACACCAACAATAACCAGGCTAGCTCAGTCTGGAAGCCAATGAAAGCTGTATTTACAAGCAGATCTACAATCTATGATGAAATTCAATGGATATGTACAAATATATAAAATTCATGATATTTACAAATAAATGCAATCAACAGAAAGCACAACCAAGATCCCTTTGCTTCCCCCCAAAGGGGATCTTTCCCAAAGGGCCTCTCTCCCAGGGGCTGCCTTCCCCCACACCTCCCTGGCAGAAAGCAGTTAGTTAGGTAGAAGCAAAGAGGCTGTTAACTTAGCTCTCCAAGGTCAGTGTGTTATCCTCAGCCAGAAGAGAAGAAGAAACAGCAACCAGACAGCCCAGCAAGTTGCCCTGACTGCAGACTGCCCCACTTTGTTTTGAGTAGTAGTTCTTAAACATTTCTATCTATCCAATGGAAGTGTTTAGAACAATCATTATTCTTCTTTCTTACACCCAATAGTGACTTATTTACACTCTTTCACTTTCTCTGCTTGAACTTTGCAAAGAAAAATTAAAGAGACAGTTTCAAACCATCACACTGAGCATAGGCACAGAGCCAGCAAATACTTGAAATGGCAGCTCTGGGTGGTGTACATCACACTTTGTACAAGGGATGGGAGGAAACCATTCCCATGGAAAAATTGTTCAGCACCTGTATACTGCAGAGTGTTTCATACATTTGCCTGAAGTGGCAAGGAAACCTTTCTGAAACCTGAGCTGCTGCACAACTGACCTGCTCATCTCATCACTTTGATAATTCTGAATTTTCTGGGGTCCTTTTCACTCAGGAAAAAAATGCTGGCTCAAGTAATTATGTAATTAGTAAAATGGTTTCCTATACAATCTGAAAGAAAAATATGTCTAGCTTTCCCACCTTTCCTTCAGAACAACTCTGCAGTTCTTATTAAACTCTTCCTCATTTAAATGTAAATATGACATAGTAGCAGATGCTGGTTTTGCTCTGGAACAAAGAGTGTCCTTTCCTTAGCTTGTGCACTGGATGCCAGAACATGAGCTCAGACCTCCAAAGACATTCGAGTACATGAACCACTTCTCTTACTCAACACAGAAGAGAAGGTGTGCTGGTTTGAGGCCAGACAAATCCTCTCTTGCCCCAAGAGGGACAAAAGAGTGACACTCACACAAATGGATTGGAGAGTGATGGAAAGTTTAAATGGAAAAGTAATTGGTGAAACTACCAATACTGCAAAGCATAGTGACAAGAATATCCCAAAGCATACACAGCCCCTTACGTAACACCCAAAGGCTTCGCAATTCTTCACTTCTCCAACCTGAGGGTATACCCAAAACCCCCAGGGCTCTTTCTTTCCCCTCCCACTGCTAGGTGTTGTGGAGAGGGGGATTAGCAATGAAGGATGGTGATTATTAATTATGAATTATGAAATATGAGTCATGAAAATTGTTTTTATTAATAATTATTATGAATGTTATTTTTAATATTATTAATCAGTTTATATATATTGATTTGGATGCACAGTTGTAACAATATAGACCATAACTAGTTCAGTATTTTACAATTATACCCAATTATAATATTTACAGTCAATTTCTAATTAAGGGAATGAAAGGGTGCAGTTCCGCTGCTTGTCCATTAGATGGAGACTCGACAAAGCGCTTGCGGCTTGCAACTATTTACAGAGTTATTTCTAATGCTATCACGAGGCAAGTTAAGCTAGAAATATCACGCGGCTACGCGTGGGCGCTTTGAATAGTAGGTTACTGAATGTCATACACATGAAAGATACATTTTGTCTTTCTAGCGAGGCAAGTTGCTGGGTTATGCTAGCTCGCTGGTATTATCTGCCCGGGCTGCTCCCATTTCGGGCGGTGACTTTCTTTCTCCCTCCTGGCTCTGTGGGTGGGGGTAAGGTTTGCTTTCTCCTCCTGCGGTCTGCGGGGAGGGGCGGTTGGCTTTCTTTGTCCTCCCGTGGTCTGCGGGGGTGAAGCGGCTCCCCGAAGGGAGGATCAGCTCTGCAGGGCCAGTCTCTTGGGGGTCAGCCCTCACGATCGAGTGGCGGCTCCCGGTAGGCGGGTTTCGGTGGGGGGGTGCGAAGCAATACTTTCCACTTCAGCTCGGCTCGAAGTGAGCTGTCGCTGCCGATTCTCTCGGCGACTGCTTTCCATTTAAATTACAATGCTGCAGTCTTTGCCTTTGACTTCAATGGAGAGGCTATCTTTTGCTCTCTCTTTCCCTCGGGGAAATCCCGGGTGCTTTGCCCTGGCATGGGGCTTGCGGAGCTGCTATAGCTCCCTTTCTCTCCTGCAAGCGGCAGGGGCTACACAAGGTGCGTTTCTGCTTATGGCTGCTTATTGCTACTTAATTAGCTTGCAGCAAATCTGGACTATCTGGTTAGGCTTAGTCCTTCTCCTTCTGGGTTACAGCTTACCCTCTCTTGGGGCTTCCCTCAGTCCTTTTGACTGGGTCTACGATGCCTTCGGCGAAGGGATCTCCTTTGCGGGTTCCTCAAGCGTCTCGGTGGGCTGGCTTCTATATTCGCAGAGGCTTCCAGTATGCTTGCATGTGAGAAGGCTTACAGCATACGGAGCGTGAGTTTACATAACGAGTGAAGGCAAAAGGAGAGAGCAAAGTAGTAAACAAATGGAGTAATACTTATAGATTCTCGAGGCTGGAGCTGGCCAATGGGCACACTTGTCAACAACCTACTTCCACCTATGGAAAAGGTGAAGCTAGAATTATGCCCTTAGATGGAAAGAGCAGAGGCATGCCACGAGATGGGTGCATGCAGTTGTTTACCCCTTAGGAGACAGGCTGGCACCTGCCTTTTGTCCTCCTCTCCTGAAAGGAGGGTGGAAGGGGGGACTTACCAAAACATGTTGGGACAAGTTAGCTGGTATCTGGGGGCATAATTCTGGGCATATGATGCCTTCACTACACTAGGCTAGTCTCAGACTGGCCAGGTCTGAGACAGCTGCCCTGCCCTCCTTTCTCCTCCTGGCATTAGGCCTAGACAGGCCTAAGAGGCCTTGAGATACTCCCCCACCATTACCTGATAAGAGAGCATCTCCCATGGGAGCAGAGAGGGAAAAAAGAGGAAGATAATGACTTTGCAGATGGATTTATAGCGGGCAGGATTTATAGGTAGAAATTGTGGTGAATGATGTTTATGCCCAAGACTAAATCCCAAATAGTGGCAGGACATGTCCCTACATGTTCAGCTTGAATCCATTCTTCCTTCTCCCTTCTGGAATGGGAGGAAAATCTTGGCACCACTTAGTATGGATAAACAATCTCCCTGGGCCTGTTGGGGTAAAAAAAGCACAAAACTCAGGCGATATGCTCGTGCTGGCTTCGTTTAAGGGTCATGCTCATGCTACATTTGGTGAAACATAATTTCATTGGTTAATTGCTCTGTTTACCAAGGATGCTCACTGGACCAGTGTTCATGTGGCAAATGTTAAATAGGGGTTGTTTTGGTAAACCAGTGTTCCATGTCCCATGCTCCTTGCTCCGTACTTGTACCTGTGCCTGTTCCCATGTGTATGCCCGTGTTTGCCTTGCGCCTTGCGCTTCCAAGAGATCCGCTTTTGCCCGGAACTCGAACCAGGGTGTTTGAGTTCATCACCGCAGATCGCCACCTTTGCTCGACTGACCAGCTGAGCACGCCGCCCGTCCTGGATCACTACCGCCGCCCTGAGGTGGGGACATTGCTTCGGCAGGACCGGCATCTCCCCGTCCAATCCTCGTGGATCGTGGAAAAGGTCGCCCCAGCCTTGCAGAGAAGCCGCTTTTGCTGTGCCCTGCAACCACATCGACAAGGCTTTTTCCCCTGGAGCGACAAGCTTGTTTTACACAGCGCACCCCACGAACTGACTTGCAAAAGCCTCCAAGGCTCACTGGCAAACTCCCAGGACCCTTTTGTTCCGAGAGATGCTACAACCACGTGGCACAGCGCCACACGGTCAGCGTCATTTCAATTGCTTTATTACGAGACACCTGTGCTACAATTTCCAGAAATACAGAACAGTATTAAGAAAAGACCTTGCAAAGTTCTTCAGTTAGTAAGTTAAATATTTCTTCATAGAGTTTCTGTAGTAGTTTGTGCAGACTGCCTGTTTGTAGGCTTGCCGATCCCCAACAAGCGTTCACCCCCCCACCTCTTTCTGAATTAGTTTCACTTTCTAAACTTCTAGATTTCCTCAAACTGTTTAAAGTGCCTGTATGTATATTCATTCTGCAGAATCGATTCTTGCCAACTGAATAATAGAACCTGTAAATATCAATTGTAAATAACTTGTAATATAGTGTAAATAAATATTTATAAAACCTCTATAAATATCTCTGCCACTTATTTTTGGTGAGAATTTACATTTCACATCAGAAATACACTGTTTTCTGTGTCCACCTTATTGGGTGGACACTCGGAACACCAGAGGTGTAGCTTATGTGGCAGTAACAGCAGAAATCCAGCCTAAACTGCCACATGCCACCCCTTATGTCATACCCATAATTCCTGCACCTAAAACATATCATCAAATTAGAAATAATTTTTAGATGACATGTCTAGCAAAGTCCAAGTCTTCATCTGGGCATCCTTCCAAAAAGTTTCTCCCTCGGGCTTAGGTAACAGTTCATCCCAGTTCTTCTCCCTCATCCGGTGGAACCTCCCAGTGACACAGAGTTCATTCTTCTGCACGGTGAACTCTTCATGGATCCAATGGATATCCTGGCCACCTGGAAACAACCTCCTAACTTCTCAACCAAACTTCTATCTCCATCCACTCAAGCGGCATGTTTCCCCCCCTCGGGGCAACCGACTCAACTCCTTCCACCACTCCAGGCAACAGCACGCTGAGACTTTCAAAGGCTGTACGGACCTTTCCCAAGCCCAGTGCTGACCGCTTCCAGATGTGGCCCGGCTACACGAATGCATACCACACACAGGCACACAGCTTCCCCCGAGCAATAAGCGTAGTGAGGCATGGAGGCATCCGACTACACAGCCCTCCCCCAGGAGAAGGAGTGGCTGCACTGCAACCTGCCAAGAAGAGAGGCAGAGCCAGGTGCTAGGCGCCATTTTCAGAACACATCCGAAAATCAGGGGAGAGATAACAGCAGCCGTCACCCGATGTAGGGAACGACAAAGCCGCCGTCGTCTCTGCAGCTGTGGTACAGATCAAAACCACCGCCACCCCTCGGGCCACAAGAGCGGCTTTTCCAGCCAAAGCCATACTCACTCCCTGGGCCTCGGATGCAGCTTTCGAACTGAAGCCACTGCTCGCCTTCTTGGATTGTGGGAACCAACACTCACCTCCCTGCTGCAGCTAGCCCCCTCTGCCGCAGGACAAGCCGACTCTGGCCTGTTTACAACTGTCCCTCCCCCTCCTCGGCACTGGGCCACTCACCGCTCCGCAGGAAAAGGACAGACACCGCATTCTTAAGCTTTCCCCCCGAAGTCAGTGGCTACAAAATCACTGCTGCCACTTCAAAACGGTAGGAGGGATTTCACACCACAGCTACGCACCAGGGTGTCCCCTCAGATCCCATAAAATGCCCACACGGTCGCCCCAGCACAAAACCTAGAGCTCAAGCACCAAAACCAACAATGGCCAGGTATCCATTTTAACTTTTCCATCTCTGCACTTCTCCAATCCAATTTGCAGGGTTCCCCACAGCAACCATCCTCTGCTACCAATAATCTGTGCTGGTTTGAGGCCAGACAGATCCTCTCTTGCCCCAAGAGGGACAAAAGAGTGACACTCACACAAACGGATTGGAGAGTGATGGGAAGTTTAAATGGAAAAGTAATTGGTGAAACTACAAAAGCTACAAAGCATAGTGACAAGAATATCCCAAAGCATACAGAGCCCCTTACATAACACCCAAAGGCTTCCCAATTCTTCCCTTCTCCCACCTGAGGGTATGCCCAGAACCCCCAGAGCTCTTTCTTCCCCCTCCCACTGCTAGGCTAGTCTCAGACTGGCCAGGTCTGAGACAGCCACCCTGCCCTCCTTTCTCCTCCTGGCATTAGGCCTAGACAGGCCTAAGAGGCCTTGAGATACTCCCCCACCACTACCTGATAGGGAGCATCTTGGAGCAGAGAAGGAAGAAAGAGAATGACTTTGCAGATGGATTTATAGGGGGCAGGATTTATGGGTAGAAATGTGCTGTTTCCTGTGTCCTCCTTATTGGGTGGACATTTGGAACACCAGATGTGTAGCTTATGTGGCAGTAACAGCAGGCACCCAGCCTAAACTGCCACATTAGGACTTGGGGGAGTTGATAGATGAGAAGCTCACCATGAGCCAACAGTGCACTCATGCAACTCAGAAGGCCAACCGTATCCTGGGATGCATCAGGAGGAGTGTGGCCAGCAGGGTGAGAAACGGGATTCTCCCCACTTTCTCTGCTCTTGTGAGACCCCCACCTTGAATTCTGGGCCCAGTTCTGGTGGCCCCACCACAAGAGGGACACAGATATGTTGGAACAAGCCCAGAGGAGGGCCACAAAGATGATCCAGGGGCTGGAACACCTCCACTGTGAGGAAAGACTAAGGGAACTGGGATTGTTCAGCCTGGAGAAGAAAAGACTCTGGGAGGACCTTAGAGTTGCCTTCCAATACCTAGAGGGAACCTACAGGAAGGCTACAGAGGGACTTTTTACAAGAGTGTCTGCCAAGAATAGGTTTAGATTGGATCTACAACTGTTGCGAGACTCTGGAATGGATTGTCCAGAGAGGTTGTGGATGCTCCCTCCCTGGAGATGTTCAAGACCAGGCTGGATGGGACCTTGAGTAACCTGGGCTACTTGAGAGACATCCTGCCCATGGTAGGGAGGTTGGATTAGATAATCTTTAAGGTCTCTTTCAGTATAAGCCATTCTATGATTCTATGACACTGTTTCATATTGGTGCTTTATGAGCCTTGTTTTGTCTTGGCTTATGCATGGAGGAATTTTTTAGTTTAAAAAACTAAACCAAACCAAAACACCCCCCCTACCCCCCCCCCCCAAAAAAAACAAAACAAAACAAAAAAACCACCAAAACCCAAAACCACACCAAAGAAACCCCAAAAACTCCCACAAAAAAAGCCAGACAAAAACAGAAGTTAATTTCTTGAGTTAATATTATCTTGCTGGAAATTAAAATCTGGAGACTTAATAGCTCCTTGTGGAGACTGGTGTTGATTGCCTCTACATTAATAGTTCTGTTTCTGTGTTTAAGTTAATCCTTTCTTTTCAGTGAAAAAGAAAAAAAACTCAAATAGAAAGAATACAGTGGAATGATTAATGTTTTCTGGTGATATGAAACGGATACCTCTTGTTCTCAAAAGCAAACCATCTGTTGCAGCAATGAGTGTAATGGGAAAGAGGCTTGATTATGACTGGCAGAACCATCAGCCAATGACTTGTTGTCAGAGCTGACCAAAAAGAATATGGACAAAATCTGGAATGCCACATAAACAGGGATATTTAAGGTATTGCTGCTTGTTAATTGCCTCTTTAATTAAACCCTGTCCTTTATCATTGTAAAAATATTTCAAAGAGTGATAATTGTAATTATTGAGGTATAGGCACAGATGGTGAATAAAAACGTCTGTCAAAATGATTCCTACTTACATGCACTTAGTAGTTACCAGTGTAAAGAAAATGTACTGTTAGGAGTTAAGTTTATCATCTTCTATTTGTATGATGTCAATCTATTAAATTCTGTATATGTATTTTTAGCACTATGGTGGGTTGAAAATTCCCCCCAGCATTAAATTGCCAGATCAGCCCAGCTGAAAGTAAATGAAGCTGTATTTACAAGCAAAACTACAACCTAAACTGAAGTGAGTGAAATAAATATTGTACAAAATGTACAATATTTAAAATATTTACAGGTATTTACAATTTATAAACAGCACAAGAACCCCCCTGGACAAAACCAGGGGGCTAATAATAGCTTCCTTACTCCCTGCCCCCTTCCCTCTACCTACCCTATACACAAGGGACATCAGAAAGAGCAGAGAGTTGTTTGCTAGTACTTAGCCACAACAAAGAACACAACCAAGGTCAGCAAAGCCAGGAGAAGCAGCAGCCAGAGCGGAGGAAGTGGAAAACTAGGTTACTACCCACTTTGGTAGTAATCTGTCAAATGGGATTGTTTAGAATTTACCATTGTTTTCCTTTTAACATCCAACGGTGTATTTACATACTACTACTTTCTGTTCAAGATCTGTGGAATATTTTCCAGGCACAGGCTGAAACTACCACAAGCACACAGGGCTTTTTTCCCCACTTACCTCACAAAACCAGTCAAGTCCTGTACTCTCCCCACATTACAGCAAAGAAATCAACTGATCTCCAGCCACATGCAATACCAAATATTGTTAAGATGCATCAAGCATATCACGGAATGTTCACAGGCAGAAAGCAAATTGTCACTAATTTCATTGTGAGAGGTTTTTCATTTAATCATGTTAAGTACAATGACTTGTTCCTATATTTCATTGATGTTTGTATCAACACACATGCATAGAACGTAGAAATCAATAGATGCACAATTATCCATCTGAAGAATTTTATTGCATGTTAATTGGACAAAGTGCCATTCTGATTGCCTCTTGTTTTCCCAGGATGTTTAGATTTTCTTTATTGCAAATCTCTACTAAATGGATTACCTAAGCAAACCTACTACACATTGTGGTGTATAGGCAGTCAGCTTTATTTTCATTTGTTTTTCTTTCAAAACAGATCTGCCAGAATCCTGAACACGTCACTGGAAGCAGGACAAACATTTGGAAAATGAAACTCCTCTCCATGTCTCCACTTCAAGAACAGGTAACCCCTTAGAAGGCATACTGAGATATGTCAAAAGGTAAGCCAGAGTACAATGGCCATCCTTTTCCTTTTTCATAGGTACCTGTTTTCTTCTTTCTCTCTTCAGTAACACACAGAGTCAACAAAAAACTCAGGGCCAGAGCCTTATCCAGTTTATACTGAGAGTAGATTACTCTTGTTAAGGCTACACCAGTAAATCAGGAATGCAAATATTCCAGGTGCTTAAAATGTATGAAGAGATCACACAGAATTTGCAATGAAGCTGTTGTAAGTTTGTCCTGTGAACTTTCAACTGCAAATGGAATTGCTAATTATGATCTCTACCTATGGAACTTTTCAGATGGAGAACTGAGAATGTTCAGCCTCTATTAACTTGCTCCCTGACAATGTGGACAAGTGAAAAATGGTTTTCTCTGTGAGAAGCCCATTGTGCTGTTGGACTCAAAAGTGCAGATGTACTGTAACATATATGGTGTATCTTCAAGATACCAGATAATTGAATGATCACAAAGTGCAGTGCAATTAGAAGACTTTGATGGAAGATGTAATTTAAGTAATACAAGTTTTAATGGCAAAAAGAGCAGTTCTCCACTCAAATTCATATTTAATCATCACAGTATGGGTGCTTGCTTTGCTGCTGCTAAACTTGTTATTTCTTTCTTGTTCTTCTCTTTGAATAAACATCTATTCTCAAATGCCACTCGTAGCACTGAGTGGAAAGAAGGAGTCCTTCTGCAGGCTGATGGAACGGCATCCTGTACTCAGCACAGACAAAGTCAGAGAAAATCATCATGATCACTGAGACCAACTGTTAACACTGCCAAGCCCAAAACAAACCCATGTCCCTCAGCACCACATCTACAGGTTTTTTTGAATGCTTCTAAGGATGGTGACTACACCACTTCCCTGGGCAGCCTGCTGCAGGGCTTAACCACTCTCAGTGAAGAATTTTTCCCTAGTATCTAGTCTAAGCCTACTCTGGTGCAACTTGAGGCAATTTCTTCTGTTGCTTGTTGCTTGAGAGACCACTCCCTACCTTGCTACAGTCTTCTTTGAGGTAGTTGTAGAGAGTGAGATGGTCTTCCCTCATCCTTCTTTTCTCCAGACTAAACAACCCCATTTCCCTCAGCCACTCCTGAGTAAACTAGTGCTCTGGACTCTTCACCAGCTTCATTACCCTTCTTTGGACTTGCTCCAGCACCTCAATGTCTTTCTTGTAAGAAGGGACCAAAAAATGAACAGTAGTATCTCTTCTTAGAAAATATTTTCTAGTGAGGAAGGGTTGCACAATGCTTGGGATCAGCAGACAAAGCTGAGAAATTTCTGATCATGCTGATTGCATTTGAGTGCAGACTTAAAACATTTCCTTGGCATCCAGAATCTATTATTTATTTGTTGGCTTGTTTACCTGTGAAAATGTGGTAAGCAAAAGAATTTTGTTGTTACTGGTATTCCAGCACACTGTGAGTCTCAGAGCAAGGTGACATTGAAGGAAGAGACATCCTTGGTAAGAGGCAGGACCCATCAGTGGAGGTAGAGATGGTTGCTAGTGCACTGAAGTGCTCTTGGCAGAAAAACTGATCTCAAACCACCGGGTTGGAACAGATACAACACAGACCTGAGCTGTAGATTTTTCTCCCAAATCTTGAATGTTTGGCAGCTGTACTTTTGAATTTAGACTAAACAAGGAGGTTCCATTCTGTCCCCTTTTGTCACAGTCTGAGGAGAACTTCAAAGTCACCTGCAGACAATTCTCTAAAGATAGTTTTTTCCCCAGTTTTCCAGATTTTCTGAAATTACATTTTGCTTCACATTTCCTTTCTAGCTGTTGAAAGGACTGTTTTGAATTAACACCTCAGCCAATAGTATGTGTTTGAAAGTAAATGTTCCATAGAAATGTGAAAAAAATATTTATTAACCACCCATAACAAGTGAATTGTATTAGATCTGGAGGCTGATATTGCAACCATTACACTGTAGCAGGGAACAGTCTTAGCTGTGGGGAAAAGACAGAGATATCTGCAATCTAGTACAAGTAGCAGAATTAAACACAATGGGAACATAGAGGAATTGGTAAAAATGATGCTGTTATATGGCTCAGTGGAAATAAATGTTGCATAACGTGTTCTGTGGGTTTTATTTTGTGGTTCACTGTTCTAATTAAATAAAGAATCTTCCATAATAAGGTGCAATGTTGCCTTGGAAAACATTCCTTTAGCAAACTGTAATAGGGACCTCATCAGACTTATGTAAAATAATCTGTAAACTTGTACCAATTATAGTTGCTATGCTATAAATGAGTTTTTAAAGTTCCATATTCCTAAAAGCCATTTTTAATTCCCCTCATCACTAACGCTTTTGCATGCAGTTAGCAGCACATCACTGAAGTACATTTCAGTTTGTTTTCAAAGGTTATGAAGAAATAGATGATGAAATTTCACACTCTTCATCTCTTCCAATACACAGTGGTAAGAAGCTGTTTTATTTTAGCCCAACCACCAGAAGAAAAGACATTAAAGTCAGTGAGCAGCATCATATCTGTAGCTGATGCAAGAATCCATTTCATTGAAACTAACATCTGACTCCAAACTTTAAGGTGCTCTGATTACTAATCATTACAAGCCATATGTGCACACATAACATAGATGGAGTTCAGAAAGTGTCTTGACTCAGTAGCACAAGAGATCAGATCAGCTGGCCAAGCCTCTCTCCATCATTTTCCACCAGTCCTGGCTCACTGGAGAGGTCCCAGAAGACTGGAAACTGGCCAATGTGACGCCCATCCACAAGAAGGGACGAACAGAAGAACCTGGGAACTACAGGCCTGTCAGCCTGACCTCAGTGCCAGGGAAAATCATGGAGCAGATTGTCTTGAGGGCAATCACTGCGCACCTGAAGGATGGCCAAGGAATCAGGCCCAGCCAACATGGATTTAGGAAGGGCAGGTCCTGCCTCACCAACCTGATCTCCTTCTATGATCAGGCGACCAGCCTGGTGGATGTGGGAAAGGCTGTGAATGTAGTCTACCTGGACTTCAACAAGGCCTTTGAAACCGTCCCCCACAGCAAACTCCTGGCCAAGCTGGCAGCCTGTGGCTTGGACAGCAGCACTGTGCACTGGGTTAGGAACTGGCTGGAGGGCCGAGCCCAGAGAGTGGTGGTGAATGGTGCCACATCCAGCTGGCAGCCTGTCACTAGTGGTGTCCCCCAGGGATCAGTGCTGGGCCCCATCCTGTTCAATATCTTTATTGATGATCTGGATGAGGGGATTGAGTCCATCATCAGTAAATTTGCAGATGACACCAAGCTGGGAGCAGGTGTTGATCTGTTAGAAGGTAGAAGGGCTCTGCAGAGGGACCTTGACCGTCTAGACAGATGGGCAGAGTCCAACAGGATGGCATTCAACAAATCCAAGTGCTGGGTACTGCACTTTGGCCACAACAACCCCATGCAGAGCTACAGGCTGGGGTCAGAGTGGCTGGAGAGCAGCCAGGCAGAGAGGGACCTGGGGGTGCTGGGTGACAGCAGCTGAACAGGAGCCAGCAGTGTGCCCAGGTGGCCAAGAAGGCAAATGGCATCCTGGCCTGCATCAGGCATAGTGTGGCCAGCAGGAGCAGGGAGGTCATTGTACCCCTGTACACAGCACTGGTTAGGCTGCACCTTGAGTACTGTGTCCAGTTCTGGGCCCCTCAGGTTAGGAAAGATGTTGAATGGCTGGAGCATGTCCAGAGAAGGGCAATGAGGCTGGTGAGAGGCCTTGAGCACAAGCTCTATGAGGAGAGGCTGAGGGAGCTGGGACTGTTTAGCCTGGAGAAGAGGAGGCTCAGGGGAGACCTCATTGCTGTCTACAACTACCTGAAGGGAGATTGTAGCCAGGAGGGGGTTGGTCTCTTCTCCCAGGCAACCAGCACCAGAACAAGAGGACACAGTCTCAAGCTGCGCCAGGGGAGGTTTAGGCTGGAGGTGAGGAGAAAGTTGTTCACAGAGAGAGTGGTTGGCCATTGGAATGGGCTGCCCAGGGAGGTGGTAGAATCACCGTCCCTGGCGGTGTTCAAGAGGGGATTGGACGTGGCACTTGGTGCCATGGTTTAGACAGTCATGAGGTTTAGGGTGACAGGTTGGACTCGATGATCTTTGAGGTCTCTTCCAAACTTCTTGATTCTATGATTCTATGATTCTATTCTAAGTCACAGCAGCTGCTTCGCACCTATTAAGTACAGACACTAAAACAAATGCAAGAGTAGTGTGCCAATAATTTAACCTGAGCTGGGCTAAGCATGATGTTGTGTCATCAGATTATTTGTTCAAGTGAAGAAATAAATTATAGCCTTCATGAGGGTGTTACAAATATGCTAGCCAAAAAAAAAAATGTCTTTTAAAATTTTATTGGGAATAAAAGCAAGCAAATAGCATGCGCTGGGCTGGTGGGGGCGGGGCAAAATCACAGGAACAGCTACAATAGCTTCTCTAATTTTAAATAGCTACCTTAGCTACATAACAAGCTTATGCTAAATAGAAGGCATGGATATGATAATGAGTTCTTGGAATGGGGTGCTCATGTGCATTCTGCTTGGCAGAATTCTTCTGGGGGGTGGGGAGGTCAAGGAAGAAATCTTCCTTGCAGTGTCTGCTGAATAATCTCCCACCTTAAGCATGCGCCATTCCCAAGGTTTCTTATCTGAAATCCACATTCCAACACAGAGCTGGGAAAAGCTGGTACAGCTTTATCTCTGGTCTGACTCCTCCAGAGCTCAGTTCATCTGGTTTCAAAGTCTTTGTTCGAGCTTTTCGAAAACAGTTTCCTGCGATCTTTCAAAACAAGCTCCTTGAACTTTACTCCTAACTCACCCTTTAACACAAATCATTTATTATATTCATAACAATTCCCCCATTTCTCTTTTGGCCATAACTGATTTGTGTTATAATTTCTAAATCCTCAAAACTACTACCATCTACTTGTAACTTATTAGTACAAAGAATTTTACCTAAAGGACTTATCATCTTAAAGCAATAATTACTAAGATTTATACAGATCAGTATTGCAATTATTCCAACAAGCATTACAAACAACTCATATTCAGAAATCAAGACAGTAACTTATCTCATATTTCTTTAAATCCCCAGGAAGTATCACCCCAAGAAACAAAACAAATAGCATAAAACAAATCCAAAGCTAACCTATTTTGAGTAGATATTTTTGAGAGACCAATGATCTTTGCTTTTATTGCATGTATGTCTGCCTATCATTACTAGTATTGGAAGTGAATTTACTCACACATGGGAACATGTTAGGTGATCTTTTTGATTTTGATTGGACTCCTTATAAAAATAGGGTTAGAATCAGAGGTTCCACCTGTATGTGTCAACTCTGCCCCCTTAGTCTACTGGATTGCGGCCAGCAGCTAGGTGTGTTGTCTTCTCAGCAGCCGTTGCATTCTTCAGGAACACATTCCTTAACCCACTTTAAGATTTCAGTTGGAGTCTCTTTTCTACTTCCTCAGTTAACTCATTTATCATTTCCCATTGTGCTTTTGTTATTCCAATACCTCTTTCCTCAAAATCTTTCAAAATGTTTTACTTATATCTCCCTTACTTTTCCCTTTTACTAATCCCTTGAATTGCTCCTGGTATTCCTTAACTAAAATTTCTTTAGCTTTTATCTCCCACTTATGCCAATCCCTTTCAAGAATTTTCCAAGTGGACTTAAATCCTTTTTCCTCACAACGAAATAAGGTCTCTATATTTATTAATCCAGGCTGCCAATATTCAGGTCTAGATTTACAGTCCCACCAGCATTCAGGACAAAACACTCCCTGATTATAAAGATACAAGGACCATTTCTTACAACATCTAAAATATTTACAAGTTACCCACCTCCAGTGATGTCCCCAATTCCTAGGATGCTTTATACATGGAATGAAATGGGGTGAATAACCTTGGAATCCTCACTGTTCTCTTGCAATGCAGATTCAATATCACACACTATTGCATATATTTCAGAGGGTGGGTCTGTCACGTAAGCTCTGGAGCCCCCGGACTGAGGTGCTATGTTTATTCGAATATTTATCTGATCTGTCGGCACTAACCGCAGTCCCGGAGGTACTTCAAGCCATCTGTATAAGTCGTGTGTAACTCGTGCTGATGCCAGTTTTGCTTTCTCTGTAGAATCATTCTAGTCTCTCCAGGCACAGAGGTTACTGTCCTCTCGAACTGGTCCTTTTACTCGTGAAACATGCGTCCACCCTTTTTCCGCAGTTCGAACAGCGGTGTACTTTTTGTGGCTGCTACTGGATCTGCAAAGCTGCTACTGCAGTCAGCATTCAAAGAATGATGAAAGCACCGGTTGAACCCATCTTGCTAGGACCCAACATAGTCCAGAACCTGTTGAGACACAAACATATTCTCTAACCCAAGTTATTAATTCACAGAAATCAGACTGTTAACCTGTTTGTAGATTCCAAACTTTTACTTTGACACCTGAAGACGCTGCATTGGTGGTGGTCAAGGAGTTGGAATGGTGTATCATTGGAGCTTCCTGAAAATCATCAGAGAGATGCAAAAAACTTTTAAAACATACAGTTATCTGATGTGATAGACCAGCAATAAAAAGCTCACTGCCAATGGCAAATGACATCTTTAGCAGTTTCTCCTGTATGAACAGTAGCAATGATGACTGAGGAAAAAGGTATCAATAGTTACATGAACAAATTTTAAGCTGCCAAATTCAGCAATATAAGTGACATCTGTTTGCCAGACCTGAAGGGCTCACAACCCCCTAGGGTTAGTCCCATAATGAGGCATGTGCTGGACTAGACAAATGAAACTGGCACTTCAGGGCATGATAACCTTGATAAAAAAAATTGGTGGGGCTCTTAATATGCAAAACATAACAAGGGGAATGTCACTTTTAGACTTTAGTCCACAACAACTTTAAAATCCAAAAAAAATTTTCCTGAATAACCATTTGACATTATTGTTTAACTAAAACCTTCTGGTGAGTCAACATATAAATCCACATGAACATACTCCCTAATTACACAACATTAAGGCGTTGAGATATTTAGCCCCAAATAGGAGGTTTCCTCGAGGGACATTCGTGTGATCAGCTTCAGATCTGTTAATTTTCAGATTCATGGGTATTGCTATTTGTCCCATCCTTTGAGACTGGTACTCTGCCATGTTGTCATCAGGAATAAAATCCTTATCTTAAAACCTTTATAAACACAAAGACCAAAACAACATTCTATAACATTTCTAAAATAAACTCTTAAATCCTGCTAATATCAAAAGAGTCCTAAAAACTTAAAGATCTATGTGAAAATTAAACCATTAAGGTAATGTACAGGAAAAGAACAAAAAGATGGTATATCATATAAAGTATGCTTTTCAAAATGAAAATTCCTTTACAGAGCTCTTTTTTTAAAATTGCCAGCACACTCAAAAAGCAAGGTTCGAACCAAAGAAACCTTAACCTACAAACTTATAAAACAACTTACACTTGCATATTACTTAGCATACCTTATCAATTACTAAATACTTACAAACAATTGTTATTACCTATAGCTTAACATTCTTACATATTATTTACCATATCTTATTACAAATACCACATTTCTCTTATAAGTACTTATTGATCATTATCGTTAGTGTAAAAATGCAATGACTACAAACATCAAAAGAATAAGTGTCCAAAATTTCATACAATCAAAAATAATGCCAAAACCACTACCCATATCAGGTTTACTTTCACAAAATACTAAAGTACCTTTGTTTTCAAACTTAGCACTGTTACTTTAAATCTTGCAGCTGTCTACAAGCGTGGGAGAGAGAATAGAGAGTAGAAGGGGGAATGAAGGAAGGGGAAGGTGCAGAGTAGAAAAACTCCTTGTCCAACCATTTACAAGCTGTTATCATTAAGCTATCAATCATTGGCTTAAGGCCCCTTTTTATTGCGGTAATAGCAATAAACTCCTGTCGGTTTCTGACTTTCCCTTACAGTTACAAACAACTTGGGGCACCCCCATAGGCACCTCCCTAAGTGGATGTAATCCTATACTGCTTTCCCCTTGGTCATACCTAACCCTGCTTCTGCTTCTTGTTTGAGAGGGTGAGAGAGGGGGGGTTGGTTGAGGTTCTGTCGGATTTGGAGGACCTCGATCTTGACACCTGTCCTAATGATAAGGTGGTGGTGGTAGGTTATCCAAGGGTTCCCATTTTTCGTTTTCCCTGTCTTTGTCCTCTTCCTTGTCTTTATCCTTATCCTCAGTTTTTAATGCTAATATTGGAACAGGGGAAGGACATGACGCCCTAACCCAAATGGCGGCATATTCACTCTCTTCCTGATTAAAAGGCTTTTTAGAGTTCACATGAAAATTCAGGACCTGACAAACCCAGTCCTCAAAAGATCCAAAACCAGGGAAATATACACATAATCTTAATGTTTCTTTTGGCTGTACCTTCATACAGTAGGGAATCATTTTTTCCTTTGATTTCCCTTTTAATAGTCTGCAATCCTCCCAATACTGTACCACCAACCTGAGTGGGCTTTCTGGAGGGATAAAGGGTAAAAGCTTTCCTCCTTCCTGTTCTAAAGATTTACTCTTCTTTTGTCCCATTTTCTTAATTATAATTATTAATTTGTCTCCTGGCTACCACAAATATTCATGCAAGTGAAAGAATCTCAATAATTCCCACATGCGAATGCTATCTCATAGCTATCCACAAAACTCATGCAAGTGGAAGAATCCCAGCCCCCACCCGCGGATACTCTTAAGCTTCTAAGCTTAAGCTTCAGTCTTTCACAGACCAGTTACCAAGGTTACCAAGGGTCACAGCCCTGGCAGAAGCCGCAACTAAAAGATTCCGAAGTCGCAATTGCTTCAGAACTCAAATAGGTAGCTGAACCCAAACACAGTAGCCATAACCTCCCTACCCGGATGGAACACAATTTTACTCATCCTCGTCCGGATCTTCGTGCACAAAGTATTACAAGGCATAACCAATATTGCCAATTGAACAAAAGGAATTTCTTTGCTTGCTCTTATTCGGGTTCAGAAAGCACTGATTTCCTATCTTCCGAAGCCACATTGAATGAAGCTGAAAGACAGAGAAGACCAAAGCTTTCCTGGCCAACATACCAATTTGTTAGCCAAAAAAAAATGTCTTTTAAAATTTTATTGGGAATAAAAGCAAGCAAACAGCGCGTGCTGGGCTAGTGGGGGGACAAAATCACAGCAACAGCTACAATAATGTCTCTAATTTTATATAGATACCTTATCTACATAACAAGCTTATGCTAAATAGAAGGCATGGATATGATAATGAGTTCTTGGAATGGGGTGCTCATGTGAATTCTACTTAGCAGAATTCTTCTGGGGGTGAGGAGGTCAAGGAAGAAATCTTCTTTGCAATGTCTGCTGAATAATCTCCCACCTTAAGCATGCGCCGTTCCCAAGGTTTCTTATCTGAAATCCACATTCCAACACAGAGCTGGGAAAAGCTGGTACAGCTTTATCTCTGGTCTGACTCCTCCAGAGCTCAGTTTGTCTGGTTTAAAAGTCTTTGTTCGAGCTTTTCGAAAACAGTTTCCTGCGATCTTTCAAAACAAGCTTCTTGAACTTTACTCCTAACTCACCCTTTAACACAAATCACTTATTATATTCATAACAAGGGGAAGGCTCTTTGCTCATTTAGATTGCCAAAGACTCTTTCACCTTACTGAAATAAGGATGTCTTACATCCTTATTCTAGCTGAACGTCAGCTATCAGTTTTATACTGGTCTCCTTACCCCATTAGGGGTGAGGGGGAAAAAGGAATGAAAAAACAGAAAGCTAGAATTTGTGGACTGGATTGCAGATGCATGCTTACCTCAGATAATTGCAATATCTCACTAAAGAGAGGGTAACACCATAAATAATCAAGGGGAAAAGATACATTCTTAAGCATTTCAACATGATTCATTTGAGCATTCTTAAGTGACTACCTACAAATATTGTGTAAAGGAGCAGAAAATGAGACTTCTTGTTTGAAAAATGCTCAGAGGAATATACGTGAGCATGAAAGATTTGAACTATGTTGGAATTTATGACTTACTCTTTAAAAGCTGCACTTTCTTTTTCTCCACATTCAAAGTGTGGAAAATGTGAACAATAACTTACTTTGTGGTTTATTCTTACTGAGGGTTTTTAAAGGTTAAGCTGAGAACTGCCATACTTGAGTGACGAAGTCCTTACGGAAAATGTATCTCTTAATAGTTAGATATCTACATCTAAACTGATCATTTAGAGCTCCTTTCAGTGACTAACAGAGAAGGCTCTTCAGTGTGAAATTAACTGCCTTCAGACATCCTTCTTTTCCTCTCCTAACATAGAGCTAAGAAGGCTGCTTTAGATATAGGTGCTTTATAGCAATCATGCCTTTGGCCTCACTGAACCTCAGTCACTGCTTTGTAAAGTGTAGATTTAGTGCCCAAGTCTGAATTTCTATATATTTTTTTAATAATTTAAATAAATATTTGCTAAAATGTTGTCTTCGGCCATGGATGATATCTTTAGCAGAATGATGGGTTTGTACCATCGCCTGTTTTTTTTACTGCGAGGATAATGGAACACTGGAACAGGTTGCCCAGGGAGGTGGTTGGGGCCCCATCCCTGGAGATATTCAAAGCGAGGCTCAACAGGGCTCTGGGCATCCTGATCTAGTTGAGAATGTCCCTGCTGACTGCAGAGGGGGTTGAACTTAATGGCCTTTGGAGGCCCCTTCCAACCCAGACTGTTCTGTGATTCTGTATTTCAACTGCTCTTGATCTACTACCTGCTAGATATGTAACTAATTATTCACCACTCAAACCTCATCAGCATGACAAAATACATACCCAACAAAACCTACCATGGCTTCACTGAAGTAGAGAAGGAATTTACCTTTTGCGTTGTTGCTGAATATTTTTGGGCACATTTATATTTCCAGGGTAAGGAAGGCAGGAACTGGTTTCTCAGCATTTCTCCCACAGTCAGGCATTTTGCATGGCATCCTTCCCTATCTCTACTTACTGATTTAACAGATAAAAGTCACGCAGAAGACTAGATAAGGAATGGGCCACAATTTTGGAGTACTTTACATTAATTGCAGTGCTTTCAAAGTAATTTGAAATGACATTGTGTTAGTTGCAATGGTGGCTGCTTTGGGTAAGAAAGATGTGTAAACCAAATTATTTCAGCATGGCCTTGGGTTATTATGTACGAATTAAATCATACTCAATATATACAAACTGCACATGTAAGTCAAAACCACCTGCTGCCAGACTTCTTTTGAAATTATTTGGTCCAAACCCAAGCTAGAATCCTGACAAACCTTACTACACCCAACAATGTGCTGAATGGGGGTAAATCCACTGTTTGAAGGCTGAGCTTTGTCCTGGCAGGGTAACAATTACACCTCTAGCTACCAAAAATCCAAGCATATCTTTTGCTCTTTGAATGTGTGTAACAGGGATTTCCTGTCCGACATTCCGTTTTCTCTCGGAATTGTCAGAAAAGTGCTAAATGAAGTGGCCACAAAATCTTGGAACTGTAAATTGTACCTCTTCTCAGCAAAACAAAGCCTAGCTGATCTCCATTTCTTGAAGGTTACTCTCAAGATGGAGCTGATGGCAAGTCACGGAGCCTTAGCTGAGCTGTGTTAACAATTTTATGTATCTTTAAACCATGACAAATAGTGCCAGCTACTTCATCTTAGCCACACTGCAAAGTAAAATAAGTTTTCTTAGGTTTGATGTGGAATGAAACAGAACATAAAGAAATCCATTGCTGAGGAGCTTAATGTGTGTTACCATTCTAACAGCTGAGGCCAGAATTTGTGCTTTGCTCTTATTTACTAAAGTACTGTTATTTAACATGACATATATATGGTGTTGAACTGCCTGTACCAGTTCTGGTGTGGCTTTTTTTCGGTAGTTCTACAGAAATATGGCACCAATTTCTTCTTTAGAAATAAATGGACTTTTCTGGGGGCTTTTTGTATGTGGTAAACTTACAACAGACTTTGTTCTGATATGCGGATAGAGTAAAGGAACTCATATTGTTCAGCCTGGAGAAAAGAAGACTCCAGGGGAACTTTAGAGCTGTCTTCCAAAACCTAAAAGGATCCTACAGGAAGGCTGCAGAGGGACTTTTTACAAGAGTGTCCACCAACAGGACAAGGGGAAATGGATTTAAATTGAAGGAGAATAGGTTTAGATAGGATCTTAGGAGATGTTCAAGTCAGGTTGGATGGGGTCTTGAGTAACCAGGTCTAGTTGAGAGGCAGCCCTGTCCATGGCAGGCAGGTTGGATTAGATGATCTCTAACGTCTCTTCCAGCCTAAGCAATTCTATGTTCTATGATTCTGTGTCAGTCTAAATATAAATAAGCAGGCTTGAGAGAACTGAAAATAACAAATAGACTTGATTAATTCTCAAATGTCTGATACAGTTTCTTATCTATGTATACATTCAGCTCATATTAGTGATGTGTACCTCTGAACAGTTGCTAGATAACTTGGAAAGTTTCAGAAACTACAAAAAACGTTTCCATAACAATCTGAATGTGCAAATGTGTCCAAATCTTTTTAACGAGCCTCATGTGGACTTGGGATTTTAGGATATGGTTAAGGGTTCTGGTGGTGTTAAGTCAGTGGTTAGACTCAATGATCTTAGAGGTCTTTTCCAAGCAAAAGGATTCTACAACAAGCTTTTAATTTAAATTTAAGAATGCACATTTGCTTTCTAATGTAAATTATTCTTATTTAAGTTAGGGGTTTGCAATTAAATTCTTGTTACGTTTGAACAGGTAATACAGTGATTATAAAGACTGAATCCAAATTTATGCTAACAGTGACAAATGAATCAATTTTCTTCATGTATATTCATTTTAAGGTAGGCATAACTCTGGAATCAATCTGTCATTTCTACCAAAACTGCAACCCCTGACTGCTTGTGCTCGCAGCATGCTGAATGACGCAGAAACTTGATTTTAAATCCTGAAATAACTGGAGATGCCACTTTCATTGCTTGCATTTAAACATAGTACTAAATGTATTCTCAGGTGCTGCAGGCAACAAGTGCACAGAAGATGTAAAAGAAAAAAAATTATTTAAATGTCAGAAAATGATCAATAAGTTGAACACAACCTCATGGAATATCTTTGGAGTCCATTAATCAGGAAGTTAGCCTTTGTGACGGACGCAGTCATATGAGATAAAACAAAAGAAAAAAGTTGCATTGGTTGATATTTTATGTCCTTTACACTAGAAAGTGCACTAAAGGTTACTGAATAACAAATACCTCAGTGTCCGACAAAGCAGAGCGTGTGGAACGCTGGGCTCATCATAGAGTAAACTTTATTCTTGTACAATCTTACTCAGTTCTGTGGCAGTTTAGGCTGGGTGCCTCCTGGGCTGCCTCACATCTCCAGTGTCCAGGGTGTCCAGCCCAGTAGGCAGACATAGGAAATGATGTATTTCTACCCAGAAATCCTGCACCCTATAAATCTGGCTGCAAAGTCTTTCTCTTTCTCTTTCTTCCCTCTCTGCTCCCAAGGGAGATGCTTCCCTATTGGGTAACGGTGGGGGAGAATCTCAGGCCTCTTAGGCCTGTTTAGGCCTAATGCCAGGATAAGAAGGGGTGGGACAGTCCCAGGCCTGGCCAGCCTGACACCAGCTTAGCAGTGTGGGGGGGAAGAACGAGGCCTGGGAGGCCTGGGGGTTTTAGGTGCACCCTCAGGTGGGGAGAAGGAAAGCGCTGGGCTTTTGGGGCTGGTGTAAGGGAACTCTGTATGCTTTGGGATATGCTCACCACTGTGATTTGCATTTTTTTGTAGGGTATTAATTGCTTTTCCTTTTAAACTTTCCATATCTATCCAATTCACTTGTGTGAGTGTCATTCTTTCGCCCCTCTCGAGGCAATAGAGCATCTGTTCTGCTCCAAACTAGGACAAATTCCCACCTCATGTTCAAAACTTCTTTTCTCTAGCAATGAAGTTCATGGCTGTGCATGACTCAGGACAGTCTAAACTACAGAAACAGGGTTGTCTGAATTTCTTAATCTTGCTAGGATTAGATCCATGCTTGAAGGATATACAGACACCTATTGAAGTGTTACGGTAGCTATGAATTAGTGTGTGGCTGAATGGTCAAAGGAGCCTGTTTCTGTCAGCACAGGTAGTTAGAAGGCTGCTTTGTGTGACACCTCTCATTATGTTCTCTTGTGTCACTCAAGCAATTTAACCTCATTGCTCTTGTGCTGAAGGCACCACATGCCCAGAATTATACCCCGAAATACCAGCAAACTTGTCTCAACATGTTTTGGTAAGCCCCCCCCTTCCACCCTCCTTTCAGGAGAGGAGGACAAAGGCCCAGGCACCAACCTGTCTCCTAAGGGGTAAACAACTCCATGCACCCATCGCATGCAGTGCTCATGCTTTTTCCATCTAAGGACATAATTCTAACTTCACCCTTTCTATAGGTCGAAGCAGGTTGTTTGCAAGTGTGCCCACTGGCCAGATCCAGCCTCGAGAAATCTATAAGTATTCTCCATTTATTTACCAACTTGATCTCTCCTTTTGCTTTCTCTCGCCCTGATCGAGCTATGGAAGCTTGCAACCCCTAAGTCTTCTCACTCTCACATGCAAGCATACTAGAAGCCTCTGCAACATGGAAAGAAGCCAGCTCATCAAGCTGCTCGAGGAACCAGCAATCAGGAGATCCCTTCGCCGAACCAGCATCGTAAGCCCAGTTGAGAGGACTGAAGACCCAGGGTAAGCTTTAGCCCAGAAGGGGAGGGACTAAGCCCAAGCCAGGCAGTCCAGATCTGCTGCAAGGTAATCAATCAGCTAATTAAGCAGCAACGCATTCTGCGTGACCCCCACCGTTTGCGGGAGAGAGATAAAAAAAGCCACCTACTGTCACCACTCCACAGCCCTGTGCCGTCAGGGTAATGTAACCCGAGAGAGAAAGAGAGAGAGAAAGATGTCCTCTCCATTGAGATCAAGTCAGACTTCATTGTCACTTTAATGAGAAGCAGTGACCAAGAGATTCAGCATAGTCAGCTCACTTCTAGCCAAGCCGAGGGGGAAACGCCGCTTCACCGCACCCCTTCCCTGACCCCACCTACCGGGAACCGCCACCTCGATCACACAGGATCACTCCTCTGGACTGGCCCTGCCAGGCCAACCCTCCTTTCAGGGAGCCATTCCAACCCTGCTAAGGGAAACAGATGATCAGCTGAAAGCCTCGCCCCCCCGCGGCGGCAGGAGGAGAAAGAATGCCTTGCCCCACCTGCAGAGGCGGGAGGAGAAAGAAAGTCGCCACCCAGATGGGACCAGCCCCAAGCAGACAAGCAGCGAGTAGTCAGCATAACTCAGCAACTTGCCTCGCTAGAAAGAAAGACAGAATGTATCTTTTCATGTGTGCAACATTCAGTAACATTCTATTCAAAGTGCCCGCTCATAGCCACGTGATATTTCCAGCTTAACTTGCCTCGTGATAACGTTATATCTCTGTACATAATTAACAGCCACCGACCGTCTTTTCGAGTCTCCATCTAGTGGATAAGTGGTGGAACTGTACCCTTTCATTCCCTTAATTAGAAATCGATTCTGTAAATATTAGAATTGGACCAAATTGTATATAGTGAACCAGTTATGGACTATATTTCTACAACCGTGCATTTGAATCAATATATATAAGGTGATTAATTGGTTATTAATATTTTTATAATTCATAAATAATAATTTTCATAATTCATATTTCAAAATTCATAATTAATAACCATCATCCTCCATCCCTAATCTACCACAACAGCTCTCTAAAACTCCCTGAAGGGACGTTGGAGCGAGGAGGGTACAGCCTCTGCTCCTTGGTGGCAAGGGACAGGAACAGAGGAGCTGCACCAGGGGAGGTTCAGGATGGATGCTAGGAAATATTTCTTCACAGAGAGGGTTCTCAGACATTGGAATGGTCTGCCCAGGGCAGTGCTGGTGTCACCATCCCTGGAGCTGTTCAAGCACTCTGGAGCTGGCGCTTAGGGACATGGTTTAGTGTTGACCCTGCAAGTGATGGATCCAAGGTTGGACTGGGTGAGCTTGGAAGTCTCTTCCAACCAGGTGTTCTCTGTGATTCTGAGATTCTTCACTTAGTCTCCTTTACTGGTCAAGGTCAGGATAGTTAGTGGGACTTAGTAGCCACCAGGGAATCAGGTGGACCTCCTACAAAAGTGTGTGCTTCAGCCTTAGGCTTAAGATTTGTGATGATTTCAATGTCTTTCACTGTACCCCTATCAATGTTTTTTATAATTTCCTTATCCTTTCTATGCCGTGACCTTCATTTTGTATAACTGTCACTACAGCTAAGTAGTGCTTTGATCTGTCACCAAAGGTAAGTGCACTATGTGTTTGGTACTGTAAGTGATGATATTTGCAGTTTCTCAAGGCAAGAGGAAACATAACTTCTTTGAGCAGAACAATACAAGTAGGTCATCATGCTAGTTTTGCTTTTATGTCACATTAGCTATTTCCCTTCACAAGGCTGCTTCATATTTCTTTGTACTAAACACCTTTCAAGTGTGAATGGCAACAACTGTTGGAAAGAATTCTTTTCTTCACCTAGATGAAGTTTTCTTCAATTAAGTCAGAGTGGAAGTTGCTGATGTACACCTAAGACCACTTCTTGCTTGAAATAATCTGACACACTGATTGTGGGCATTCCGAGTGCTACAACAAGCCCTTGCATTCTCTTGGTTTATTACAGCTGAAGTGCAGGAAAAGTGCACAACTTTTACAATGGTGGTTTCATCATACTGCCTGTGAAAGACAGATTGAAAAAACATAATGTAGGAGATAAACAAACAGACAACACAAAACATGCCAGTTCGGATAGTCGAGATTCTGTGACCAGGAGACATTTCTTTCACATGCAATGAAAACTTCAGAGTGGTGTAAGAAAGTACAGCTCACACTGGTCTTGTGAAGACAGTACAGGCAGATTTTTCTGATCAGTCCATAGAGTTGTCGTGAAATTCATGTGTTACTAAGTGAGGAGAGGGTTCTGCTTGATAGTGAAATGTGTTTTCTGCTTTGCCTACTGTCTATACAATTAGTATTTGATCAAAAGCCTCTCAGTCAGTGATGGCTTTCCTCTTCCTTTGGTATTTACAAAGCTTTGAATTACACCCAAATAAAGAAACTTTTACATTCTGTTAAAAAAACCCCAACAAAACAAAACCAACAAACATTAAAATGCTCGTTTGCCAAAAACCAGGATGGTAGCAAATTTTATCAGTATATAAGGAAATTAGGATATTTTTTTTTTCTTTCTTGTTAATTCTACCAAGGCTGTTCTGTGTTGTAATAATTCTCCCTTTTAGTCCTTGTTACTTTTTTATTCTTTCTACAACAGAGGTAGCATGGCTATATGCATGTCCTGGAATTTTGATTGTAAAGTGAAAATAATTTGATTTAACTGAAGCTAAAAATGTTGAGTTTTTTTTCTGGCAAGATCTGTGCATATAAGGGGTTTTGATTGGTTGGTTGGTTTTGTTGTGAAGTTCTTTTGTTTTTTTAATGAAGAAAACCAGATTTTAAAAGCTATTTGCTTTTACATATTCTGAGATTCTTTTCTTAACCACTTCCATGCTGTCACACTGATCTAGTTAAATTGTGTAAGTGATAGTCTAATTAGCAGACAGCACTAGGCCACTATGTCAATTGACATTTATTAGCTGAAGGAAGGCAGGAGAGGCACATGAGACTTTCATCTCCCTGGGGGAATCAGCCAGCCATTGATGATCTCTTATCTAGGCACAATAGAAAAGAACTAAGTGAAAAGGAGGATTAGTTGTGGTATTTAGTTTTGAATACCTTCACTGAAGTGTTCAATCTAACTATGGGTATAATATCAAAGCCTAGGAGGACTTCTGTTTTCCTGCATGAGAGGACTGATGTTAGAGGACTGAAGAGAAAGAAGCTTTGAACTAAAAACCCATCTTGTGAAGGAGAAGATAGAGAGACATTGCAGGGTCTGGACTCCTTTTCTGGAAAGGGAAAATCTCTTAATTTTCATTCAATATTGCAGCTTCCAGTACCTTTCCATAATAGTATGTGCAGTATTTAAGCAGGGTTATAACCAGCTGTTTCGTTTAATAAAATCTATTTCTAGTCTCTCATCTCATCTTGTATAATGATTATTCAGTACATAAAAGAGCATATATACATATGCACATAAAAGCATGTATGGGTTTGCATTACTATTAGTCGTTTAGGCAGAAGAAACACAAAGAATGCAGAAAAGACGACAAAAAAGGGAGATCTTTTCTTTTTCCTTCCCTCACAATAATATACCTGCAGATTTCACAGTTTTTGCAGTTCATACTTTCCTGATGTTTCTGCTGTTGAATTACTGTAACTTCACCCAGAGTCCATATGATTACAAATATAAGTAGGGCTCCATTCCCTTCCTGACTCACTGATTAGATGTTAATTTTTTAGTGAAGTGGAAATTGTTAACTTCTGGTGATGACAGATCTTAGTCCTCAGTTTGATTATATAGACAGTAAAATTTTCTTTCTCTGTGTTTGATCAGTTCCCATTAGTGCCTTGAAACAATCAATATCACACTGGGTTTAAAATTATCTTCTAAGGGATGCAAAGTAGTCCGGTAGAAAAATTCTCAAGAGACCAGCATGAAACTAATAAGATTTAGTAATAGTGTTTGCTTTTTTAATTTGAAGAGAAACCAAAGAGTAGACTCTGAATAGCTAGGCTTTAATTGAATATTGATCTAAGCAAATATTCTCTTCCTAAGTACCTGTTAAAATCTGTTATCACTATTCGTTAGGACACATTATATTTATCCTTATTTCTGTAGCAGTAGTACTACTCTTCTAAGTTATAGAAAGGTGCATTAGCAGTACACTTTTAATAGACCTATTAAATTCACTTTGCTTTGATTTAGTCAGTATTGGAGCATAGGCTGAGCATCTGCAGAAAGAAGAGTACTGAAAATAATGTAATTATCACCATTTATGCTACTACTTAGTTTGTTAATTTGCATGGAGCTGTGGTTTATGAACACTTGTGCTGTATCCACTTTCACGTATGCCTTGTATGTGGCTTAATATGACTTACCCTCCAGTTTCGTGAAAGATTCTACTTTCATTGGCATTTTCTGTTTTAGGTTTTGCTTGCTTGCTCGTTCCTTACTGTTGTAACAAGACAGTACAGCAATATTCCAGGAGCTCTAGGCCATTCTTTTTCCAGACAGACTCCCTTCAAGTTAAAATTATACAGTCACACAAGCAGAGCTGTGTAACGCAGGCAGAACATACCAGTGCCCTTTTTCTTTTCCTTTGCCAAATTTCCTAATAATTAAAGAAAATAAAACTCCAAAACTCCAAACGAAATCCCAGAAAAAACCTTGAATTGAATAAATTACTTCCCAGAAGTATTAATGGAATGTGACGATAAATACAGTTCTGTATGGATTTGGATTTGGTTCTTTATGGTGTAAATCTAGAAGGCATCTTTCAAATCACACCAATCTAATCATAGAATCATAGAATCATAGAATCACAGAATCAAGAAGGCTGGAAGAGACCTCAAAGATCATCGAGTTCAACCTGTCACCCTAAACCTCATGACTATCTAAACCATGGCACCAAGTGCCACGTCCAATCCCCTCTTGAACACCTCCAGGGATGGTGACTCCACCACCTGCCTGGGCAGCACATTCTAATGGCCAACCACTCTCTCTGTGAAGAACTTTCTCCTCACCTCCAGCCTAAACATCCCCTGGCGCAGCTTGAGACTGTGTCCTCTTGTTCTGGTGCTGGTTGCCTGGGAGAAGAGACCAACCCCCTCCTGGCTACAACCTCCCTTCAGGTAGTTGTAGACAGCAATGAGGTCTCCCCTGAGCCTCCTCTTCTCCAGGCTAAACAGTCCCAGCTCCCTCAGCCTCTCCTCATAGGGCTTGTGCTCAAGGCCTCTCACCAGCCTCATTGCCCTTCTCTGGACATGCTCCAGCAATTCAACATCTTTCCTAACCTGAGGGGCCCAGAACTGGACACAGTACTCAAGGTGCAGCCTAACCAGTGCTGTGTACAGGGGTACAATGACCTCCCTGCTCCTGCTGGCCACACTATGCCTGATGCAGGCCAGGATGCCATTGGCTCTCTTGGCCACCTGGGCACACTGCTGGCTCATGTTCAGGCAGCTGTCGACCAGTACCCCCAGGTCCCTTTCTGCCTGGCTGCTCTCCAGCCACTCTGACCCCAGCCTGTAGCTCTGCATGGGGTTGTTGTGGCCAAAGTGCAGCACCCAGCACTTGGATTTGTTGAATGCCATCCTGTTGGACTCTGCCCATCTGTCTAGACGGTCAAGGTCCCTCTGCAGAGCCCTTCTACCTTCTAACAGATCAACACCTGCTCCCAGCTTGGTGTCATCTGCAAATTTACTGATGATGGACTCAATCCCCTCATCCAGATCATCAATAAAGATATTGAACAGGATGGGGCCCAGCACTGATCCCTGGGGGACACCACTAGTGACAGGCTGCCAGCTGGATGTGGCACCATTCACCACCACTCTCTGGGCTCGGCCCTCCAGCCAGTTCCTAACCCAGCGCAGAGTGCTGCTGTCCAAGCCACAGGCTGACAGCTTGGCCAGGAGTTTGCTGTGGGGGACGGTGTGAAAGGCCTTGCTGAAGTCCAGGTAGACTACTTCCACAGCCTGCCCCACATCCACCAGGCTGGTCACCTGATCATAGAAGGAGATCAGGTTGGTGAGGCAGGACCTGCCCTTCCTAAATCCATGTTGGCTGGGCCTGATTCCTTGGCCATCTTTCAGGTGCGCAGTGATTGCCCCCAAGACAATCTGCTCCATGATTTTCCCTGGCACTGAGGTCAGGCTGACAGGCCTGTAGTTCCCAGGTTCTTCTGTTTGTCCCTTCTTGTGGATGGGTGTCACATTGGCCAGTTTGCAGTCTTCTGGGACCTCTCCAGTGAGCCAGGACTGGTGGAAAATGATGGAGAGAGGCTTGGCCAGCTCATCTGCCAGCTCTTTCAGCACCCTAGGATGAATCCCATCAGGTCCCATGAACTTGTGAATATCCAAGTGACTCAACAAGTCTCGAACTAATTCCACATGGATTTCAGGAGTACAACACTGCTCCTTGACCCCATCGACCAGCTCAGGAAGCCAGTTATCCTGAAGTCCTCCTGCCTTACTGTTGAAAATGGAGGCAAAGAAGGTATTTAGAATCTCAGCCTTCTCCTCATCCTTAGTTACAATGCTACCCTCCACGTCCAATAAAGAGTGGAGGCTCCTCTTGCTCCTCTTTTTAGCATTAATATATTTATAAAAATGCTTTTTGTTGTCCTTCATGGAAGCGGCCAGTTTAATTTCTAACTGCGCCTTTGCCTCTCTGATTTTTCTCCTACATGATCTAACAACATCCTTAAACATATCACTAGTTATCTCCCCCCCTTTCCAAAGGCGATAAAACCTCTTTCTTTCCCTTAAATCCTTCAGGAGATGCTTGCTCATCCAGGCCGGTCGTCTTCCCCGCCGGCTCGTCTTATGGCATGTGGGAACTGCCAGTTCCTGTGCCTTTAGGAGCTCCTGTTTGAAGTAGGTTCAACCATCCTGGACCCCTTTCTTCTTAAGGGCTGTTACCCAGGGAACTTTCCGAATAAGTTGCCTGAACAACCTGAAGTTTGCCCTCCGGAAGTCCAAAGTGAGGGTTCTGTTACTGCTCCTCCCTATCTCCCTGCATATTGAAAACTCCACTATCTCATGAACTCTAGGAGCCTTCTGGACTGTCTCCTCTCTGCTGAATTAAGTTCCCAGCAGATGTCTGGTAGGTTAAAGTCCCCCACAAGGACAAGGTCTGATGATCTTGAGACAGCTTCCAGCTGCTTATAGAATATCTCATCGGCCTCCTCGTCCTGGTTGGGTGGTCTATAACAGACTCCAACCAGGATGTCAGTTTTGTGCGGCCTCCCTCTGATTTTAACCCACAAGCATTCAACCCTTTCATCTGCAACCTCAAGTTCTGAGACATCAAAGGATTCCCTAATATACAGGGCCACCCCTCCTCCTCTTCTCCCTTGCCTGTCTCTCCTAAAGAGCTTATAACCCCCCAGTGCAGTACTCCAATTGTGAGAATCGTCCCACCATGTTTCTGTGATGGAAACTACATCATAGTTCTCCTGGTGAACCAAGAGTTCCAGTTCATCTTGTTTGTTGCCCATACTGTGTGCATTGGTGTACATGCACTTCAGATGGGCTGCTGATTTCACCAGTTTATGTGGTCCTCCCTCCTCTCCAGGGAGACTGGTTTCCACACCCATCCCCTTCAGACCTAGTTTAAAGCCCTCCCAATGAGTCCTGCCAAGCCCAGTGCCAGCACCCTCTTACCCTTTCTAGATAAATTCAACCCATCTTGGTCCAGCAGGTCAGGTGCAGTAAGAGTTGCCCCGTGATCAAAGAAGCCAAAATTCCGCTGCTGGCACCATCTCCTAAACCAACTGTTGATGGTGTGGGTTTTCCTGTTCCTCTCAGTGTACACCACAGCTGCTGAGGGAACTGAGCAGAGCACCACTTGAGCTCCTGCCCCATCAATCAATTTCCCAAGGGCCTTAAATTCCTTTTTAATCTTCCTGGTGCTGCTCTTTTCAATTTCTTCACTTCCAGCCTGGATTACCAGCAATGGGTAATACTCAGAGGGATGGATTAGTTTAGGTAACCTTTGGGTGATGTCCCTTACCCGGGCCCCAGGTAGGCAGCACACCTCCCTATGGGATGGGTTGGGACGACATATGGGTCCCTCTGTTCCCCTCAAGAGAGAGTCTCCAATAACTATAGCCTTTCTCTTTTTCTTTGTAGCACTGCTCCTTAAGGTTTGGGGGCGCTGCTTCGTCTTTGGCATCTCCTTGATTGGTTCCTCTACAATACTCTCATCCATATTGCCCTCAGCCTGCAGAGTCTCATAGTTATTGCTCAAGGGCAGCGGGGGAGGGGAAGAGGGTCGGGGTGCATTCCCTTTGCTTCCCCTGACAGGGACCTGTATCCATCCTCCACTGCTCCCCTCAACTGGAGGGGGTTTCAAAGCCTGTTCCCACATATCCAACTCCCTTTCACATTCTTGTATGGTCCTGAGCCTTGCTACCTCCGCTTTCAGCTCAGCCACCTCATTCTTCAGCTCAGCTACTAAATTTAAGAGACAATTCACCTGGTCACACCTGACACAGGTGTCTCCTTCACCCTCCACACCAAGTGCCAGGCTCGAACACTCACTGCAGCTAGAAGCCTGAACACCAGCATGCTTGTAGAGAGACTCAGTCTGGGAACCTACTGCATGTTTAACACCCTTTGTCTGAGTTGTTACCATGGTAGGTACCTGCTGGCAAGAGTTATTGAGATCGGAGATTTTATTGAGAGGGTTTTGGGGTTTTTTTGTTGTTGGTTTTTTTTTTTTTTCCCCTGTACCCTGTCAGCTGACCTGGCACGTGCAAGCAGGCAAGAAGCCTATAGCTCACCAGCCAAAATGGCGTCGCGCGCTCAGCCCCGACAAGTTTTAAAAATTCCCGCAGCTGACGTCACAATCCCGAGCAGGCACGCGGGAGGATGACCGCTGGTTGTCGCTCTCTGCCAGGGTCCTTCCGCCCCGCAAACCCCGAAAAGAAACGAAAAGAGAGAGAACCCAAAGCAGGCACAGCGGACCTGGTGTTGATCCCGATCAGCTCACCAGCCAAAATAGCCAATAACTTGGAGTTTCATGATTAATTCTTCTTCTATGCCAGGTGAATCCAAAGCACATTACTAGATAACCCTTTTGTGGCTAAAGATCCTGATGTGGAAGACAAAGGCTGCTAGTCTGCTGGCCTGGTAGCTAGATCTCCAAGACAGCTCTGTTTCTTTTGTTGATGTACTGACTGCAGAAATATCTTTCAGAAGCACAGAGTAACATGCTGATGTCTATCCGCAACACGAGCTGAGACAAGAACCAGTATGATCTCCATCTACCTGTGTAGGAAGCTGTAGCCAGGAAGGTTTGAAATGAGCAGTGTGTAGACAGACACCCCAATTTGTCACTACACTACAGACAGATCTTTGCAATATCATTGAAAGGCAGCATCAAACCAGCATTTTTCTCTTTAAAAATCTTGGAGGCTTTACGTAATATTGGGATTTCAGAACAAATACATAGAAATACATAGCAGGAAGCCAGAGCCACCATCTAGATTTGTTGCAGAGTGGGCTTTTTGGCAATATATTATTCTGTTTATGGCTAAAATGTCTCTGATCCAGAAATGAAATTCTGTGTTTACCTTTTTTCTTCTGATTCTGGACTTTTTATATGATGGTTATAGTTAGGTTAAAATAATGGAGCTTGGACAGACTACATGCCTGTAACTGTGCCTGTGTATGCCTTAGCTATTTGTATTTTGAATAACTGTTTTCATAAAAACCAGGAACACAAAAATACCAGCAGCGACAGTGACTAATTTAGAGTCACAGCTCTGGAGAAGACCTGAGGAGATCACTCAGTCTCCCTGTTCCGAGACAGGTTTCATAGCTATAACTCTACTTTTTATCTCATGGATATCTAACATGTTCTTAAAGACCAGGCTGCTCTGTTGCTTCATTACCTTTTCTACAAGAAAGCTGTTTTCTAATGTCATCCTGTGGTGGTCTCTATCAAAACCAGCTTTAGATTTGTTCTTGAGGATACTTTCCGTATTTTTTAGTATTATGTCACCCACTTGTCTTCTACAACCAGTGACTGTAACTGGTGAGTCTTTGTAGGTCACAAAAGCTGAAATCCCCAGCAGCTGTGCAGGCTGTTGTTAAACCAGCTGTGCATTTGTATGGCTGATTATTTTTGTCTGAGAGTCTGTCCTGTGCTTGGATCGACTTGTTTCCAGGTTTATCACATCCTATCTCAGATCTGCTTGAAGCAGCTTGCCTTCTTTTTACTCAGTTGTCTAGTGTATGGTCTCCCAACTGGATTTACCTACCTAAGGACACATATTGGAATTCCTTCATCAATGCTGGCTCCATCTCCATGGAAGTTTAATAGAAAGTTACACAAATTCATTACAGTGTGATAACTAACCACAGAGCATGACAACAAACTCACCGTCTCAGTGAAGCCGGGATATTTGAGCAGGGGGTTGATTACAGTTTTTTTCACTCTCTCTCAAGTTGTTTTCTTTGAACTAGTTTGTTTCCCCTAGCTCACAGCTGTTCAAATGCTGTGGTGTTTGCCAGTGGCCAATGGTGCTGGCCTGCTTCTGGAGCAGCCTGGGGACGCTGCTGCTCAGGGAATCCTGTCTGTGTTTCATTTCCCCAGGTACTTGCCGGGCTGGCACTGGAGTTTGTTGCTACCAGAAGATTCCTCTCCTGATGCACTCCTTCTCTAGCTAGTTATGCAGCCTCTAGAGGTTCTTTGACTTTACAAGACACAGACCCAATTTCAGAACAGACTGTTGGCTGTAGTTTGGTAAATCATAATGCTGAATCTTCTTAATTAAATTAGTGAATTATTTCTCAGTTTAAAGAGAGGGGAGAAACAAGTCCCGCTTGAAGTCCTCCAAAAAGAAGAAAATAGCAAGTGGACTGCTGGCTATTATTTGTAGACCAGCATAGTTTGAGCCTTCACAGAAAACAGAGACTTTGAATTCCCTCATTGTTATGTAGAATAAAGGCCAAACAGGAGAAGGAAGATATAACAAAACTAAAAGTACAGCACAATCAGGATATTGCATTCCTATCCCAACATGAATGCTGGTGAGAAAGGAAGCATCCTTCCTTTCATAAGTGAGGCTTCCCTCCAACTCGTAAGGAGAGAATTTCTGGTACTGAAGAAAGGATCAGAACAAAAATATTTTGGAGTTCTGGGTCCATCTACTGGCAAAATTATTCTTTTGATACTTTATAGGGTGAGCCAGGTGACATTGGCAGTTTGCAGACAACCTCCTTACCTCTGCCAACTGTCAGAGTTGCTAAAACCAGTGAAATTACCTGAGTTCACATTAGCAGGAATTGGGGTTGATGGTGTTTTAAGAACTTTCTTCTCCATCAACATATCTTGAACTAGCTTTTGTAAGAACTGATTTTTTTGTCATGAAACTTTCCTCAAAAAAGTTCCCAAGTTTTCAGGAGATGTGATCCATGAGGACTAACCAGAGCACCACCTCCACACAGCAGGGATGTGCAAGTTCACAGTGAAAGGTTACAGCAGACAAAAACGCAACATCGAGAAGAGATCTTTCCTGCTGTTTCCAGTCTTGGTTTGGGCTACTTACATGGTTTCAGAGTGACTTCTTGTTATTACTTTCTGGGAAATACTCTTTCTTTTTCATGTTTGAGGTAGGAAAAGGCATTTGTGTTCCAATTTCAGCTGGTTTTCAAGTTATGATTTGTTGTTTGTTTTGGTTTGTTTTTTTTTTTTTTTTTGTGAAGACCACTTTAAAGTGAATGACTAAACAAAAAGTGAGAAGAAAGCAATTGTCTCTCCTCAGCCACTTACCCACAAAGATGCAGGAACAAGTCAAATGAATAAGAAAATGCACAGGATACAGGCATATCCTATGAGACACAAATCATCTTGATTTGAACAGATGAAATAGCACCCCATCATTGCAGTCTGTTTAGCCAAGTGCGTGATTCATCATTTATTTTTGAGAATGATATATGTAGTTAAGGAGCCCTCTAGGAAATCTTCTTGGCAGACAGTAGAGTTGTCAGACTTCCTCTGGTGTGTTCTGATTCAAGCCACCTGATTTATCTTAAGGCACTTTAGAAAGGAGAGCTGGTAAAGCTCAGGCAGGCTAGAAGATTAAAGAATGGTTTGGTCAGTTCTGCATAGAGCCTGCATCAGAGTCAAAGTCTGTATCTTCCTGTTCTGAGTCATTATTTTATTTGCCTTCTCTGTGCTAAATAAATGCTTTGCAAAGTCACTATTGCATAGCACCACTAGCCGTTATTTCAGTATTTGCATGTCTCTGGCACACATCACAACTGATTGTTCTGACTAATTTTTGGCTTCCTGATTGAAACTGTTAGGACAGCCTAGCACCCAAAGGCTCTGCCTCATCTCCAGTTCAAAGACAAAGTGTGCTGGGTTACACCCATCCTGCACGGGGCTGAAAGAACCCAGCCCCCAGGTGGACAAAAGAAACTTAATCCGGGGGGGGGAGTGGGGGAGGGGACTTGGCCTCTCCCCTACCGGGAGAAGGGGGGGTCCCCTGACTCGAAAGTGGTCTATTTCACTCCCCCTTCCTGTCCAGCAAGCCTGTAAAAAGGGCGGACATCTTGCTGCTCACTCTCTTTTCCTGCCTCATCTGCTCGAAAAGATCACTGCTGCTGCCACTGCCCCCTTCACTGACCACGTGGCTGGGGCCTACCTTCTTCCAACTGAATCCACCGACATCCAGGGGAACACAAGGCCAACCAGGCTTGGTTTTGTATATTTTTCTTCCCACTTACCCTCATCCCTCACCTCTGTGAACCCTCCCTGTTACTGATATATGTATATATCAGTATATATATATACACACTTTTTATTTTTTTCCTTTTTGTAAAAAAAGAAAATTTACTTCTCCTACTTCCAAACTGATTTCAGACTATTTCTTTCACAAATTTACTTCCCCTGTCCTCTACCCTTTTTTGTTTTTTCCTTTTCCTCTCTCTCCACCTTGCTGGGAGAAAGGGACAGGGGCGGGGGAGAAATCTCAATGTTATCATTCAAGCTCCTGAACTCCAGTCAGAGTTCAAAACACCACACAAAGGTAAGTTAGAAAGTTACAAGAGTAACACTGGAGAGGAACTGAGTTTCATGAGTCATCTGGAAGGGCTACACAGAGCAAAGCTGAAGAGGAGAACTCATGTCTTTGCAGAGCTGGATCAGAGTACCCAAGAGATTTCCACACTTCTATTGAATATTGAAAAATGTTTCTGAAGAGAAGAGACTGTGCTTGCCAAACATACATCTGTATGTGCCTTGATGATCTTGGTCTTCATGACTGGATGACCACAATGACTGAATATCAAACTCCAAAGAAACAAAAAATATCATACACACACTTCTTTCTATGTATTCACTGTAGGAGGCTAGGTTTCAACTTATAACAAAATATGAAATATGGCTCAGGATCAAAATTTTAGTCTGTGTTTGTCTAAAGAAAGGAAATTCTCACAAAATTTAATACAGTTTTTGGTTCTTCAGCAGCTTATGGAACAATGCCTAGGAATGGAAACAACTGAATTGGGTTAAAGCATCTCTTTCTATTGCTCAGTTGGTTAGATGATGTCATTTATCCAGAAGGCCATGCAATAAGGCTATTTAACAGTTTATCTGGAATTTGATAGTTAGCCACCACAGACACTTAAGAACAGAAGCATGCACAGACTGTATCTGCTAAAATACCCGTGCAAGACAAGGAAAGCTATATATAATGCAAATTCCATACATTTCAGTATAGCACTAGCAAATTAAATGAAAGCTGCAAATTGTGTTGAGGGGGATTAGCTAATTTGTTGACAAATTAAATATATCCGGTAATTAAAATTACTGTCATGTGAACTTTAGAGATATAATATGGGAAATATCAAGTGTAACCAGCCTGTGCAGATTTAGTGTTGAGTGGTTACTGTTTATTTCATTAGCCTTCTGCTGCTTAGGTTTGTGCAAAGCTGGCCTTCTGCTGAGGCCAGAAGACTGACAGGCCAATCTAACACTATCCCTTCATTGGTCCCAGAGGTGTAAGTCATAAATGTCTTTGCTATTAAAGTATTTGAATATCCAAAGTCAGATTTATGAGAGTAGAATATTCAGGATATCCAAGTATGCAGAGAGCTTTTACATTAATGAAAAAACAGTGTTCTATTTGAAATATGTCTACATACACAGCTTCAATATTTATTCCCATCATCCTTGTGGATCATCAAGATGACCTGAGACTTGCTGTTGACTTTACTTTTTTTTTTTATACCCAGAAGTTTGTTTGGTTTTATTTTTTTCAATGAAGTGTCTGAACCTCATATTGTCTACTTCATGTTTATGTCACACTTGAAGTCACTTACTAAATCTTTAATCATTTACATGTTTCACTGGAAGTCTTTCTTACAAGTCATTTCTTGGGGAAAATACCCTGACTTCAGTGTGGTGACTGTTTTTTATCCCTCCCCACCCCAGTATAAAACCATTTGATGTCTAGGGAATTACATTTCATATATAGCTGCTATAGTCTGTTTTCAAACATACCTGAAGTTAGAGAAGCTGAAAACTTGTAGTTCCCTTTCTTCTTGTCCAGAACCCCTATGTATTTTTATAAAATACTCTTTGCAGTAAATATGATAATATTTTAACCTTCTAAATGATGAGTAATGTGCTATAGAATAGAGACACAAGATAAATCTAGGTTTATAAATCAGTGGGAATTTGCTGGGGTGAATATAAATTCCATCTAGCAAATATTGTATGTTCTTGTGAAAGCAGCTTAGATTACATTCTCAGGTGGGCTTCCTTGGCAGCCTTATCAATGCCAAAGGTCCCACAAAGAATAATAGTGGCTCAAGGTAGAAGTTTTAAAGCAGACAATTGGATTCCCAACTTTTTTACTTAGCAGAGAGCTTTTTCTAAGGATTGGAAATACCCGGCAGCACTGAGCAATTAAACATCTTTATACTGCTAGCCACATTTATATGTCAATGAATTATTAATTATCTGAGATTAAACTGAGGAACAAATAGTGAGGTTTTATTTACAAATGGAAGTATTACTGGAGTGGAAATAAAGATGACAAACATGCTAATGACAGTATTTAGCACTCAGGAACATGTTTATCCTCTCCAGCAAAACTGACTGGTAACCTTAAACAATAAATTCTTAATGTTGGAGAGGGACTGAATGAAGCGTCATCATCCCTAGCTGGCATCTTTTATTGAAATGCATAAAATATTCAGATTCCTCTAGCTCTGTGGCATGGATCTGTTGTAATCAATCAATGAGTGTTAATGTATCCTAGTTTAACAGACAACTTGCGTTCTGCAAGCTTCTCCACAGAGAAGACAGCTGACAGAGATGTACTCCAGTTCTGACCTATTCAGTCCTGGTTACCCTGGAGCTGCAGTACTTTATTTCTGTTAAGAGTGGGCTGTGTTTTACCTTTTTAGTGAAGCACTAAAATATGCACTGATCCTTTACCAGAGTTGAAAAGGGGGGCAAAAAAAGTGTCCCCACATTTTCCTCATGCCACAGCTGTTTTATTTACTTTCAGAAGCTGAAACTACAGGTTAACATTTCCAGTCTAAGGCACTTCCTTTCTCTGCTTGGAGCATGGCCCCGACAGGATGCTGCCATGCTTTACCACATACTGCAGTGAGTTAGTTGACTTACCAGTGAAGAGTTTAATGTTATTTCAATAGGCAGTTGCTCCTGAGCCCAATTTTTTTGAGAGTGGGCTACGTTCTGGGGAAGTATCACTTGCTCTATGTCAGCCTGACCTCAGTGCCAGGCAAGACTTTGGAGCAGATCATCTTGAGTGCAATCACACAGCACCTGCAGGATGGCCAAGGGATCAGTCCCAGCCAGCACGGATTAAGGAGGGGCAGGTCCTGCCTGACCAACCTGATCTCCTTCTATGACCAGGTGACTGCCTGGTGGATGTGGGGCAGGCTGTGGATGTAGTCTACCGGGAGTCAAGTGGAGGGGGCCAGGCTCTTTTCAATGGTTCACAGTGATAGGACAAGGAACAATGGGTACAAACTAGAACATAGAAGATTTCACCTCAGAATGAGGAGAAACTTCTTTACAGTGAGGGTGACAGAGCACTGGAACAGGCTTCCCAGGTGTTTGTGGAGTTTCCTTCTCTGGAGACTTTCAAAACCCACCTGGATGCGTTCCTGTGTGGACTACCCTAAGTGATCCTGCTCTGGCAGGGGGGTGGGACCCAATGAGCTCTTGAAGTCCGTTCCAACCTCCGATATACTGTGATACTGTGATACCGTGACTTCAGCAAGGCCTTTGACACTGTCCCGCATTGTAAACTCCTGGCCAAGCTGTCAGCCTGTGGCTTGGACAGGAGCACTCTGTGCTGGGTTAGAAAGTGGCTGAAGGGCCAGGTCCAGAGAGTGGTGGTGAATGGTGCCACTGCCAGATGGCAGCCAGTCACTAGTGTGTCCACCAGGGGTCAGTGTTGCAACCCATCCTGTTCAGTATTTTTATTGATGATCTGGACAAGGGGCTTGACTCCATCATCAGTAAGTTTGCAGATGACACCAATCTGGGAGCAGATGTGGATTATGTTAGAGGGTAGGATGGCTCTGCAGAGAGACCTTGCCAGGCTGGTCAGGTGGGCAGAGTCCAATGGCATGAGATTCAACAAGTCCAAGTGCTGGGTTCTACAAATTGGCCACAAAACCCCCATGCAGTGCTACAGGCTGGGGACAGAGTGGTTGCAGAGCAGCCAGGCAGAAAAGGGATCTGGGGATATTGGTTGACAGTAGGCTGAACATGAGCCAGCAGTGTGCCCAGGTGACCAAGAAGGCCAATGGCATCCTGGCCCGGATCAGGAATAGTGTGGCCAGCAGGAGCAGAGAAGTCATTCTGTCCTGTGCTCAGCACTGCTGAGGCCACATCTTGAGTACTGTGTCCAGTTCTGGGCCCCTCAGTTCAAGAAAGATGTTGAGTTGCTTGAACGTGTCCAGAGAAGGGCAACAAAGCTGGTGAGGGGTCTGGAGCACAGCCCAATGAGGAGTGGCTGAGGGAGCTGGGGGTGTTTAGCCTGGTGAAGAGGAGGCTCAGGGGAGACCTTAGTACCATCTACAACTGCCTGAAGAGAGGCTGTAGCCAGGTGTGGGTTGGTCTCCTCTCCCAGGCAACCAGTGACAGAAGGAGAGGACATAATCTTAAGCTGCACCAGGGGAGGTTTAGGCTGATGTGAGGAAGAAATTCTTCACAGAAAGAGAGATTGGCCGTTGGAATGGGTTGGCCAAAGATGTGGTGGCGTCACCATCCCTGGAAGTGTTTAAAATAAGACTGGATGAGGTGATAGGCTGGACTTGATGATCTTGAAGGTCTTTTCCAACCGTTAATTCTGTGATTCTTTATTCTTATGAGCTTCCCCTGACCAATTCAGACTGACATTTGTGAGAGACAGATTTAGATACTCATGTGTTTGAAATATCCAGATTAGTCTCATGGGATAAGAAGAGGAAAAGCATTACCAGCACCACATAGGCCAATCATTTATTAAAGAGCTGCAGCTTCTAGTTTTTATTTTACAGAGTAGTTTACTTCGGTTCTCTAATAAAGAACACATCATTACAGAACAGCAGGCACAGATTGTCAGAGCAGTCTTATGGCTGCTCTTGTTCCCTCCAAAAAGAGGCTGATCCCTGGCTAGCTTGCAGATATGGAGGGCACAATGGTGATTGTTGTTCAGTGACAGGAATGTATGTATGAATGAGGCTTAGCTTGTACTTAACAAAGTGGAGAAAAATAACTTCCCTACACAAAGATGAGTAGCTGAGCATGCTCTTATACTGAGCACTTTCAGAAGGGGTAAACAGTAGTCAAAATTCTATCTCTAGTACATGTTACTGTATAGCATCTGGAGAGGTTTAAACTGTTCTAGTACCATTCTTGTGTTTTGCAGTGATGGCATGTGGACATGAAAAGAGTGAGTTCTTGTGCCAAATAAAATGAGCAGGCTTCATGGATTGTCAAAACATGGCACATTGAGCAAGTTTGGATGTTTCTGGAAAGATTCCTCTTCAACAAGGACAAGTCCTGCACCTGGGCCATGAATGCTAGAAGCTTGGGGAAGAATGGCAGGAGAACTGTGTGGCAGAAAACAACCTGCAGGTGCTGATTGACAGGAGGATGAACGTGAGCCAGCAGTGTGCCCAGGGGGCCAAGAAGGCCAATGGCAACCTGGCCTGCTTTAGCAATGGTGTGACCAGAAGGAGCAGGGAAGTGATTCTCCCTCTTGTTATAGTTTATGATCACATTTATAAGCCAGAAATCTGATAAAATATAAATCTGATTTATTAGATATCAAAATTATTTTTCTGAGCTAATTTGATCCAGGTTCGTTTGCCCGGTCGATGATAGGTTGATTACACACGATAGGACTCTAATGAACAATGGAATAACAGTCTAGAAAATCAGAATCTTGGAATACAGAGGAACAAGCTGGAAACTCCTATAACATGAAAACAAAGAGCTATACCTCCTCAGGAGGCAGGACACACCCTCCTGGCCTTGCTGTGGAGTTGAGCCACAGAGAAACAGTCTGTGAACTTTAGAAATAATCAAGTAAATTAGCTTTAGTTACTCATGAACTGCTGAGCTTCTAGTCACCAAAACCTTTGCCAAATGAAGAGATACACAAAGCTGCAACTTGTAATCCAAAGGGCAGGGATAATCCAAACACAAATCCCAAACTGGAAGAAGTGAGGGACAGAAAGAGAGCACGCTGCTGTGGTGTGGCCCGGAGCCCACCACGCTGCTACTAGGACGAAAGCAGGTAATCACCCTGAAGACAGGCACGAAGTGGGTGCTTATCCCCACCTTGAATCCCACTAATGAACTAATCCCACTAATGTGGGCTCTCGAATCATCCCCTGTAAATTCCCCTTTTGAAAACTGAAGGGCCCCATGGCAGATCACTTATTCCAATATAGCAAATCAGTTCACAGTGCTGTATGGCAGGCAGAGTGCACACACCTTCTCGACTAGTCTCTGACACGTGCAGTTGCCTATGTGAAATGTGAGGCACGGGGTCCAGCTTCCACCCCCCAGGCAGCCTCAATGGCGCCTGCCTATTGGCTCCTCGACCTCAAACCTGAACCTTGCAATGGGAAGGGAGGAGAAAGCGTAGTGGCCAAACAGGTTTAGCTGGTTCATTAATGCCTCTTCCAGGACACTTCTGCACTCAGCATTGGTGAGGCCACAATTTGAGAGCTGTGCTCAGTATTGGGAAACACAGTATAGGAAGTTCTGCAAAAGCAGCTTCTTTCTCATGCTATTTCTCAATATTCCCATTTCTTCACTTTATTTGCTAAGTTATTTGAATTACCTCTCTTTCTGTGTTTAAAATATATTTAGGTTATATATAGACAAATGTAACTCTTTTCTGAACATTTTAGGTGACAAATATTTTGTGATTATCATACCAAGCCAAGCTGCATTATGATCTGTCTTCCAAGGCTGCCAAACCTGATGGAGGCCTTCTGTTGCATTTCATCTATTGCAGGTGACAAGTGGGCTCACGTCTGTGCAGCAGACCTGATGGTATCATGAAATACCATCCCGAGTGTCTGGGCTCTGAGGTATTTATATTTCCTTTGATTTTTCTTCTTTTCATTCATGCTTATTTTAGGATTATTTGAAAGAAACTAGTGAACTTTTTTTTTCTTCCTCAGGATGCTTAAGTTCCCTTCAACACAATCTAACCAGAGCACACATTTTCTCTTGAAGAGCACTGGACACTGAGCTTTTCACTGTAATGGTCCTCCTGGTGATGAGCAGCCAAGCAGTGGGTTGGTATAATCCATGGAGTGGAAGCCAAGTTTTTCAGTGACTCCTAGCTTCAGTTCTATAAAAAGCTCTGGAGACTTCAGTTCTCTCATATACCACTGTTTTCTATACCTTGGATCAGAGCATACAAATCATTTGTATTAAGATGAAAAAATGAGTATCTTGAAGTAGAATTGAAAGCCTTCTATAAGGTTCTTTTGAAAAATTCTGTAGATGACTATCACTACCAGACAAAGAATGAAAGGATGCTCTAAATAATTCATTAATGTTTCATGGCAGTTTGCTGTGTTTATGATCACTGCTATTCACAAAAAATGCCTTGAAGTTTTGTGGGTTTGGTGAATTTATTATTATAGTAACTTATAACTATTTCAATTTATTGTAAAGCTTTTTAAACCTTAAATGCATCTCTGGAATATGCCTACGTTTCATAGGAAGGTTTTGTTGCATGTCCTGAGTTTGTAGGCTTATTATACCAGTATTCAGCTGTGACTGCAGAAGACTTTTGATTGTCTCATTCCACTAAAATGCAAACTAAATATTCATATCTTTGGCAGCTGTGTGTGGGAAGTTTTGCCACATTAAATGTGCTTTTTGATTTAATCCCTTCTAGTGTAGCATTAAAATTCATGAACATCTATTTAAACAGAAAGTTTCCTTCCAGCATTCATTAAAATAAACAGAAAGCAGCCAAACAACTGAACTTCTAATACTGCATTAAATGTTTTCATGCATGTATGTATATGTTTACAGATTGGTACTGCAAGTGGTTTTGTTTCGGGTCTCGATACAAAGTTTTTTGCTTTTACTAAATACAGAGGCCAGCTGAATACTGAAATAATGAGAAGATAAATCCATTAATAAACTCAGTTCGGTAGTTTGACTAATGAGCATTGCTTCTTTGCATGACTTAAACTTTCCATGCTCTGTCTTGTGCTATTTGAAAGTTTTGCTTCAAGTCCCAATGTTAATTTCTTATGCCCTTGACAAAAGACACATAATACAGTTTATTCTGGATCCTAACTAGTTTTATCCAGTTTGTAAAACATCTAATATGTTGTTCACAGGGTCCCTACAAATAACTCCTCCCAGATGGCATTTGTTTTAGGAGCACACAAAACAAAGCATGAGAATTAAAACACCATTTCTGATACTGACAGCAGAAATCTGAAGAGTTGTTTGTTGGGTTTTTTTCTTCCTCTAGGGATCCTCAGTAAGTGCAGATTTTGTCTGTAGTTGCAACCTGTCTGTGAGCACTTGGCTCGTTAGAGATACTTAGCTAGCTCGTGTTAATTTTGATGAGGTAACAAAGTAAATGAACATCAAACTTGCCTGGATACTCCCACTCAGGGAAAAGTAAGACTTCAGGAGAACTGAGATGCAAATACCTGTTTGACCTTTGAGGGAAGCATATGCTTCAAATGTTGTGTTTTGTGTGCTGTGACATATTCAGCACTCCATGCTTCCAGGTGGTTTGGACAAACTTCCTGCTTCATCAGAGCCTCATGGTACAGGCAGTAGTTCTGTTGAAATCTATTACACAGACTAGATGGAAAAACTAGCAGGGGAGAAGAGGCTCTGTAATTCTGTTATGGCCAAGAGACAGAACCAAGATATCTTCAGTAATTATTGACAGCAGTTAGTGTAGGAGGAAACACCCTGAGTAGGAGTTTTGTCTGACTTTCAGGGGAACAGGAGGTAGGGTTGAGGGCTTTTAGAAAATCTCCTTCCTGGCTAGTCAAGCTTTGCCCTTTCAGAATGAGTAAATAGTTGTATTTATTTTCTAAGTCTGCTTCCAAATACTCTCTTTGCTGAAATGCAGCTCCAGTTACCCTGTCAATTTCTTATGAATCTGGATCTGAATTTTCATGTATAAATAAAAATAATGAAGTGTAACTGGTATTTAAGGCTCCTCTAAGGAACCATTTCATACCTTATTATGGCAGACGTGTTATATGATGTCTTTTAGATTTTCCACAGCACAGAACCCTACTGCCATGCTGATTTCAGGTTAATTTGCAGTCAGCTCATGCTTTTTGTTGCATTTAGTTGAACCCTCTGTTCAGAATCCATCTCTGGTTTATGTATGCCTCCAAATCTGGAAGCTCCTTCTTTTGAGGTGCTTTAATAGACAGCTGATTTGACTATACTGCAAGGAAGTCAAGCATTCCAGATCCCTGACTCTCTTAACTGAGTAAGAGTTACCATGGAACAGTTAAAAGTGCACTGGAGATTAGAGGTACAACATTATTGTTAACAGGAGTGGTACATTAAATCCACTGTGTGCAGTGATTGTAATAATAAAATGGATTACTTGGAGTTTTAAATCCTCAGACTAGAAATTAAATTAATTTCCATGGATTTCAATTTTGAAATGCAAGAACTTTACTCATCTGCTGTCACCTTGTAAAGCTTCAGCATCTCACGCTGTGGTAGAATGAATTTTGTATACAAACATGCCATGAAAACTCCTTAAAACTCCTGCTTGTAATTTCTGAGGCAGGAGTGTGGCCCTGTTTAAAGAAAGAGTGTAAAATAGAAGTTCCAAACCCATGCATTACCCATGAGTGCCCCAGCTCCCACCACAGCATCATGCCTATCTCAGAAAGTCTGGCAGAACTCCATCCTCTATTCATTTTAGGTACAGACTCTTTTCTTGAAATTTCAGTGATAAATGCACGTTTTCATCGGTGATGCCTTATTGTACACCAGTAAATTTTTATGGAACTCTTTGATTTTTTCGTTTCAATCCATTGCCTGTACGTCTGCACAAAACACACAAGGCACAGGCTCTTAGTAACTGAAAATAGACCCATGGACTTATAAATCTTGCTGAGCCAGGACCTAAACTAGAGCAGTTCAAGCCCACTTTTAGATTTTAGATAGTTTTATTAGAGTTAACTTTACTCTAATAATAATTTTGTTAGGGGTGGAAGTTCCAAATGCTTTAGAAAATAATAATTTTAAAAAAATTATTACAGTGAAAGAATTCTAATGCCTGAAGCCTGTGAGAAAACAGTTTTGTTTGATTCAGAGAAGAAAGGAAGGCAGGCAAATCCATTTTAACACATGAGAAGTACAATATTTCAGACATTTAAATAAAGCAGTATTGTCTTAAACAGCTTCTAAGCTTTACTGTCTAATGTATAAAAGCCCTCAAGCAATAGCTTTGGTTTCAACACGGGAATATGAAGATGGACAAAAAAGCATCTGAGTGCTTTTATTAGCTGCCTGCCATTCTTGGAGTGATAATCAATGAAAAATATTTCTTATAAAATAAATTTAATATTTCACCAGTGAAAAGTTATTATATTTTTTCCCTGTGACTGATCTTAATAACTCTCAAACTCTGAAGGCACTTGTGATGGCTATGAGGTATGAAACTTTACTAGACATGGGAGAAATACAGTGATCACCTTCCAGTGCTGAGATATTCTACACAACAGGTCTCAAGTCAGCAAAAGGCACCAGTTCTCTTGTGACTTCACTCCTTGGTGAGTTTACTGTGGCAAAAAGCTGAGAAAAAAAGCTTTCACTCTGCTTTTAGCTCAGCATAAGGCAACGAGAGCATTTAGCAGCTGAAGGAAAATTGTATAGTCCTTGTAGTGAAGATAGTGTCAGAGCTGTGTGATGACATTTAGATAGGAATATTGTCTGAGGACACTCCTGGACCTCTGTTACCTTCTGCTCAGAAGAATAATGTGATACCAGGCTTACATTTATTCAGGAGATTTCTTGCCTGATTATTTTCTGTTTCAGAGTGGCCAACATTCCATGCTACACTCTCTCACAAGAGCAAGGGTCTTCTGGGAGTCCCTGGGCATGATCCCAGACAGTCATACATGATTTATGAGGCTCACATAGCAGCACACCGTGGTTTAAAACATTATTCATCAGATAACAGAATGATATTCGGTGCACAGGTTATGTTGAGCTCAGAGTGCAGTATGCAATAAAGATCAATGCAGACACATAATTATCTTTTGGGATTTTTTTCTGCTTGCTGTTAGTTGAATGCAGTTTTCTGGTGGCTCATACAGAAGCCACTAGATTGTGCCCTCAAACTTCAACAAGGCATCAGGACAAGGGTAGTAACGAAGGTGAAGGTATGAGTCATTAGCTTACTAAATTTAAATAAGTACTGCTGAACTGGAGAGAGCCTTAAAAACAAGAGTTCACTGCAGATAAAGTAAATCTTAAATTATTAACAAAATATTTAGAACAGTGCTGAATCCTTTTGATAGATCTGATGATGGCTTTGGGGCTGTTATGAAAACTGTTGAAAGTTATGAGAAAACGTCGAGCTTTGATAACAAGGGTGATCATTGGTGAGAATCTGAGAGCCTATCTATGTGCTGGATGCCCAGGATATGTCTTTCACAGAAAACGTCTTTCCTCAGATGCCTCACAAAACATCTAAGAAAAATTTTTAAAGCTTGGGCTTTAAATCTAATTTAAAATGCTTTTTTGGTGTTCATCTCTAGAAGTGAGAGCCTCACTGTCTTTAGTTAATGAAGAACTAAAACTGTACACACACGATCATGGAATCACAGAATGGTCTGGATTGGAAGGGACCTCCAAAGCTCATCCAGTCCAACCCCCTCTGCAGTCAGCAGGGACATCCTCAATTAGATCAGGTTGCCCAGAGCCCTGTCAAGCCTCACCTTGAACATCTCCAGGGATGGGGCCTCAACCCTCAACCCTGTTCCAGGGTTCCACCACCCTCATGGCGTGGAACTTGTTCCTCACATCCAGTCTAAATCTGCTCTTCTCTAGTTTGAAGCCATTGCCCCTCATGCTATCACTGCAGGCCTTTGTAAACAGTCTCTCTCCATCCTTCTTGTAGCCCCTTCAGGTACTGGCAGGTCACTATTAGGTCTGTTAGGCACAGAACAGATGTTGCTTTATACCTAAGGAGTTTTACTGACCTAAGGCAGAACTCCTACGTGAGGACAAACCACGTGCAGCCTAACCAATTCCCAATCCAGACAGGTATTGTGACCAAGAACCCAGACAATAATACCCTGTATCAGCGCTTCCTACATATGCTGCTTGTTACGGTCATTTGTCTTTGAACAGTTACTTTGTATTTTTTCAAACAAGGGTAATGGGACTGCACATCTCCTAGCAGCTGGCAGTATGTGCTAGAAGAGATCTGTAGAGGTGGGTGCAGGATTTGAATTTTATTCTGAAACCTCTGGTGGAGGGAAGTAAAGTAGAGCTTAAATCAGACAATTCAGAAATGTCCTCCAGCAGCACTTAAATTCTTCTGAGAAGCCTCTGTTACGAGACTCTTGTCTACTTTCAGCACTGGAAAATTCTAGAAACTACTTCTAGAAACCACTTCTAGAAACCAAAAAAAAAAATCACAAATAATTGAACCAAATGTATTTTAAGCTCAGATTTTTCAGGAGACGTTCAAATTCCATTTGAACAATAAAATGAGTTCCAAACTCTGCAATACTTCATATCAGTGAGAAATATTCATGTCCTCATGGCTGGGAGAGCTCCATGTCCTCAGACTTCACTCATTGACAACAGCTACTAATAGGAGCTCAGGTCCCTTGTACTTTAAAACTCCATTTGCTTTTTAGGTGCCTAATCAGGGGAAAGTTTCGATAGGGCAGAAGAATGTCAAAGCATCTTCCTTGAGCATCTGAACAAAAGTTTATGGCTCTAGGGCTATATTGGTTGCTTCATTCTCTTAATGAGACTTTAATTCTTCACCTTATATCATGGGCTGAGTCAAACCTGCTGCTGTTATCCACACCATGCTGCAGTCATGCCAGCTACAAAAATGAAAGTGCTGGCTGGAGCAAAGTGTGATGGGGCTTCCTGCTCTGGTTGCTTCTTCTGGATTCCAGGTTCTTGGGTGCCGTCTTCTCCTCTGGGATGGCAGCAGGACAAGGAGGGTTGGGGGAGCAGCTTTCTGGCTTGGGCTTCTGTCTCACTTCTGCTTCTGCTGCTCTGTGCTGTGCTTTTTGTGCACACAGGCTGAGAGAATTGTGCATTTTGTACCATGTTTGTCTGATTTTGCTCAGTAAACTCTATTCTCATCACACTTCTCTTTGTTGCAATCCTGAGTCTCTGTCTTACTTTTCCCTCCCTTCTGTGCTGGGACAATAGCCAGGTTACCCTGCTGAGCCACCATGACCGGGTCTGTTCTGATTTAAAGCACTACCTCATTAAAAGACAGCAAACACTAGTAATTTTTTTGTAAGACTGAAGTTAGATTTGTAAAGATTAGATAAACGTAAAAGCTCAACTGGTTTGTTTTTGACATCTTTGATTCAGAGCTGGAAACCCTTTTTTGTTGCTCAAAATACAGTTTCACTTTGCCTTAAGACTTGGTCTTTATCCTCACCAAAAGTATTTTCACCGTGGAATGTTATATTGGGTTTGAATCGTTAATAATTTGTACCCAATAGAAAATGGAGGTTTCTAAGCTTCCATTTGAAGAGACTTCAAGTTTTCCCAGCTGTGCTAATGACTTCATTTAAATTAGGGCAATATATTGCTAGTGTGTAAGCCAGGACTTCAGGGAGCTCTCAAGAGGGCAAGTAAGTGCCATGACATTGCTAACCTACGTACCATGGCACTGTCAGTTGCCTTCCAGGGCACTGCATTCTTAATCTCACCACTACAAGGTATACTCTTTTAACTGACGTATTTCCTAGCTGTCAGAAGCCATCCAGTTAATGTTTCCATGTGCTGCTCTGCACTTTGATTTTGCCAAGGTCTCCTTGCACCTCCTAAAAAGAATTATTATCAATATCCTTTCATGGTGAATACAGTTTGATATCTACATGGGCTTTATGGAAGGAGCCACATGCATCTAAGAGAAGGAGCATTTATTAACACACCCCTCCTTTTTGTAAGCAAATATTCACAGCTACGAAAGAGCTTGAGCTGAAACTCAGGCCATTATAGTTAGGATAAGAAAAAATAATAGACCATGCCTTCTGCAACAATAAATGAAATAAGTTTTCTTTATGCAATAAGATGAAGGAGTAGCCAAGGAATTTAGCCTCATAAATGGCACCTTTTAAGCTAATGCATTTTTTCCATTTTTCCTTTTGTTTAGCTGGACGCCTTTATTATGCAAGCACATTTCCTTGGGACTGAGTAGTGTGATAATGCTCAGAGGAATCAATCTTCACCCGTGCTTCTACATATGCTTCAAGCAAAACACACATTTGATTCAGATCTTCTGCACAGTGTCACATCTGAGCCAGCCACTGTCCTAATGCAGAAACATGCTCTGCCCTTTTAACAGTCTGACCCTTCTCTGATGATATTCCTTTAATTATACTTCTTAAATTCCCTTTATAAGGAAAAGAGTCATAGCAAATAGAGTTTATTATGAGCTCTAGAAGTCACTACCTCCTATTTTGATGTAAGAAGGGAGAGAAAAATAGAATATAGAAGACAGAACTCCCCAAGTTAGTGAAATTTAACAGTGCTGCAGCTCACACTGCACTGCTGAAAAGACTTTTCACTCTTGACACAGGGCAATGGCTTTAAAATGCAGGAACTAAATGAAGCATAGACTGGGGATAGCTACCATTCTCATCACAGCTGCCACTACATCACAGAGAGGCTTGCTAACAATGGAAAAATAAATTAGCTGCCCCATCTGTGCCATGTAGACTGTTTTGCTTGCTCATGGTTGATCAGTGAGAGGAAATGGACTCAGCAAATGTTAGGGTACAGTTCTGGACTGTGGAAGACCCTCCTCTGCCTGATGACAGGGAAAAGCTTTTACTGTTATTTCAGTATACTTCAGTGTTTCACTCCTATTTCAGTACCACTCCAGAGCTGCACTGTTTTCAGTTACCCAGATTTGTGTTTGCCCTCAGCAAGCCAAGTGGTTTGGAGCATTGAACCCATGCCATGAGACGAACTTGATCTCTGCGACTTTTATTAGTCACATCCACCCTTTAGCAGCAGTGTGCCAAGGCTTACTAGCAGTCTGCCATGCTTTTTAACTCCACTACTACAGATCCTTTCAGTATATGTATTTCACCAAATTCATTTACATGCCCTTCACTACACATTCTCATCCAAAAGAACCTTAGAGGCTCTGGTCTTTGACATTGGTTCTGCACTCATTAAATTACCTGTAGCTTTAATGCTGGAAAACAGAAGTCTGTATTTCATGAGTTCAGGAGCCTTCACCACTTCTAATTAAATTTGTTGTTGTTTGGGGTTTTTAAAATTATTTTTCTTTTCTGCTTCTTTCTGAGAGGGGATGAGAGGAGAGAGAGGGAAAGCAGATTGGTTTTTTAAAGAACACATGAAATTGTTCACTGATTTGACTCACCTGAAGGTACTGATTTCAACAGCCATTCCTATTCTGTACGATTTTGTTCCCTTCAAAATATTTTGATGCGTTTCTTTTGTGGATGGATGAAAGAAAAGCCCAAAGCCTGAATTGCCATTTTGTTTTCAGTATTTACAGGGACTGGTAAGAGGAGACGTCCCCCACATACTGCAGAAGCAGACAGTACTAAAAGGTCTTTTCAGACTAAAGGTGGGAGTTAGAGTCAGTGTAAGTTACTGGTCTTAGAGCACAAAATTTGACTCGGTTGAGTCACAGACAAGGGAAAGACTTGCCCTTGCTTCTCTTCAACCAAATGTTGGGTTTTTTTCCCCCTAATTTCACTCTGCATTAGCCCACTGTTGCTGGGGCTTCTAAGAGACATTCTAGTTTTGACATTTCACTCTTTCAGGAACAAGACTGTGGGACTGTGCTTCCTGGGTACAGTATCCATCTAAACACTGCTTCTGGGCCACTGCTCTCCACTTCTAAAGTCTCAGTTTATCATTCTAGTTTCAAATCTGCTCCTTGAAGTCCATGTGGTTTATTACTTGCTTCAGGAGACTGGGTAAAAAAAGCCCAAACAAACAAAAAAAAACCAAACCACAACTCAAACAAAAAAAAAAAATCAAACCACAGTCCTTCCCCTCCCGCCTATATACATATACACATACACCCACAAAAATTAGAAGAGCATAATTTGCTTAAAGTCCAGTTGAAAGAGTTGATCTCAGTTGTTTATTAAAGGTTTGTTGAGGACACTTTTAGTATTATAAAAATCAAGCAGCCAGCTAATGAAAAAGTAATAGAACAAATTAGAATGAAAACGAATTGATTTTTTTTGTTTGCAAAATCTTTCCAAGCTAAAAGCACAATGTCTCTAGGGCAAATCAGGTTAAATCAAGTCTTCTGGAGTTGACTATTAATCACTTGGAAATTGTTGGAATGGTCAAGAATCATTTTCTGTGGATTATGTGATTAAAGAGATCAAAGAGTTCATTATTGCTTTAAATAAAGGCTAGCAAGGTCTCCAGTTATCTCCCACCATTTGAAAACCTACCCAGAAAGTGCCCTCTACTCCTTGATTAGTTATGTATCAAAGTAATTTTTCTCTAGGAGGAAAAAAAAATGGCAAAGGAGTACACTTTGCTCTTGGCTATGCAAATGACTACTTGGTGAAATTGACAGGGTTATTCAGCTCTGTCTAGGGACACTTGGGATTGGTTTGGTTTAATTCTGTTACTCCTTGAACATAGAAGATTGGTATTTTACCTCTTCCTTTTTCTGACTTGTGTCTTCTGATTTTGATTCAGCTCTTTGTTTCCACTGGCAGCCATGAAAGGAAGTTGTTCTTGTCCTTGTTGGATGCTGAGAATGAAGTGGTCCCTCTTGAATGCCTACAGCTCCAGAGGGGCCTCTTCTAGCCCATGAGCTGTATAAACACCCATCTTATTTTTTGTGAATTGCTCCAGCTTCCTGCCACGATGCGAGAGACGGGAAAATAGCTTGATGCAAGCAAGGTGTCAGTTTATTGTACAAAGCTTTTTCTTTATATAGGTTAACATAATATCAGAAGGCAGCTTGTAATTGGTCATTAGTATGTCCAAGCAACAGTTGTAAATTCATGATTGGCTACAGAGAGAAAGTATCACACGAACGCATATATTTTTCAAAGGCTTAAACAAGCATCAGGCAACAGATAAAGGATTCTATAATTCTGCATTTTTGATGTTACAACTTTTACCGAGTTCCTGTTATCAGGTCCCTGCATAACTCCCTTAGGTCACAGTGACCACTGGGAGTCACCTATCTATGTTTTCCTTTCTACACAGCTGCATTCTGTTCCCAAGGTTTATGACCCACCAGAGTTAAAGCATCTCCTTCTATCAGTAAGACAGTGTCTGGAGTTCTGGTCCCTAAATCAATTCTTTCAGCTTCCAGTTATAATCCACAGAAATGGAGATTCTTCCCTTGCACTTTTGATTACAACTGCCAAGTTGTTGCTTATTGCTTATCAGCTGGGCAAAACTCCTCAGGATTATGTTCTTCATGGTGATTTGTCTTGGATCACAAAGTGCTATTCCAAGTTGTGCAGTGAAAAGAATTGGAAAGAATTGACAGGGTTTGTTTTTTTCAGTTTTCTTTTTTTCTTTCTTTCTTTTATTTTCTAAGAGCTAAAATTATAATAAAATAAAAAAAGAAAGTTGATCTTAGCTTCTTACATTGCACACAATGTATTTCTATTTCTATTTCTTACATTTAGAGAACACAGATTCATACATTCATTGCTTTTACACTGGTTTTCTTTCTGAGTTTATGTGACATTTCTTAGCTTTCTTTTGAGTCCTTCTGATAATCCTCACATGACTCTGTCATTTACGTTTTTCATCCAATCTATATAACCATTGTGACCGAGCACTATCAGTTATTGCATCCCTGTGTACTGATACTAGGTAAGGGATGGCATAGTGAAAAGATCAGTTTTGCTATATCTTCCATCTGGAAGATGGTCCTTGCAGAAATGCTAGGAATTTATTGACACTGAATCATTTATTGGCATTTGTATTATTAAATTCAAACTTTTTTTTTCCAAAATTTTAATTTTCTGTGTTATCTGTGGCCTCGATTTATCATCTCTTACCATCTTGTATTTGTGATCTGATTTCTTTCTCCCAACCTTGTGTAGTAAACTACATTTAGAGTATTAGCTTAGTTCTCAAATTGTTGTTTTATTTTGATCCTTCAAGATTTTGTGGAACTGACTTTTTCTCCTTCCTGCTTCTCTGTGACCAGCTATACTCCCCTCATCTGCCTTGTCCTTGTACTAGCAGCTGCAGGCTTTAACGATTGCCCCTAAATTTAAAGTGCCTCCCAGGGCAATTTGCTAAGGTAGCTTTCCTCAACAAAACAAAGCATTGTATCAAGGGGGTTATCATGCCACTTAAAAACCGAGTCAGAACTGCCGGTGTGCCAGTTCTTACACGCACAGGTTTGATAACACACAGCTCTGACGAGACCTGGGCACAGCCTTCATAAGGCTCTTAGCCACTCTACAGACATATGTGTTCAGACAGAAGATGGAAGGTTTTGTTAAATGGGGAGTGTAACAGATTTAGACAAAGGCCCTGGCTCAAAATATGAAGTACCACAGCACTTTCTGTGTTAGAGAGAGCTTTGTCTGGTGAAGCCATCGCGTCCGTTGTATAAAGAAGATTCAGTGTCCTGGGCTAGGAAGACATTCAGATAAATGTCCTGCCAATTATGGCAATGCAAAGGGACCGAATGAAAAATAAAAAAACAACCTGAGAGAATAATTTATTGTCGATTATATGCTGCAAAACAGTGAGATATAATGCCTTGCATTTCACAGGCTGAGGAAAGGCAGCCTAGAAAAATGATGGCACAAGAACATGCTTAGTCTGTTTAAAAAATGGCTTTTCTGTACTTGGTGTCTACAGCAACACTAAAGCAGGAAAGCCCAAGATTCCTTCTCCTTTCAGTATTACCCTGTGATGTCTATGTAAATTATTTTCTTCTGCTTCTAAGAATGTTGCTGTTCCAGCTGTACCACAAACACTTCATTTGCTGTCATGCCAGTCACTCTAGCTCTTAAAAAGTCATTATGTGTATGTGTTAATTAAGCTAATCTGAATTCTCATGTGAGTGCATCTTTGCTCTTTTTAGGCACTCCAGTGCCTCTGGTAAATGAGACTTTGTTTAAAGGAACAAGGAACCAATGGGCTCAGACATCTTATAGACAATGAGCTTAAGTGTTGTGATCTTACATAGATCGGGCAAAGTGAGGGAGCAAAAGGAGAGAGTAATTAGTAAACAAGTGGAGTAATACTTATAATTTCTCAAGGCTGGATCTAGCCAATGGGCACACTTGTCAACAACCTGTTTTAGCCTATAGAAAGCATGAAGCTAGAATTATGCCCTTAGATGGAAAGAGCATGAGAATGCCATGAGATAGGTGCATGTAGTTGTTTACCCCTTAGGAGACAGGTTGGCACCTGGGCCTTTGTCCCCCTCTCCTGAAATGAGGGTGGAAAGGGGGGACTTACCAAAACATGTTGGGACAAGTTTGCTGGTATTTGGGAGCATAATTCTGGGCATACGGTGCCTTCACCACAAAGCCTATGAGGAGAGGCTGAGGGAGCTGGGGTTGTTTAGCCAGGTCAAAACCTGCTTAAGTTGGTCCAAGGCAATATTTTTTTTTTGTTGGGTTTTTTGTTTGTTTGTTTCCCTTTCTCTCAGTATTTATAGCATAAAATCTCCTCTTGCATGTAGTGGAAATTCAGCCCAAATTGAGCTGGCAATCATTTCTGAATAGGTTATACAGGAGCTCTTAAATGTGAAGGCAATGCTAAGAGGATGCTGTAAGATGTGAAAAAAAACAACTGCCATGGTGTATGCAGTTAGAAGTTGAAGCTGGAATCTACATCAAGCTGCAACAAAGCCATTAGTGAAACATTTGTCTCTAGTGCAGTTTGAACTTCACAACCGGTTTTCTAGGACAGTGTTAGAAACCAAGATAGTTTCTAGAGAAACAAAGCGAGCACTGTGTAAATATATCCTATGATTATGTATTTTGTGCAAGCTTGATTGCCTATTTTAATTGAACTATAATTACTAAACATCTCTGCTTGGTATAATTTTATTTTTTTAATTAGATCCAAATTCTTGGTATTAGACAAGAATTCTGATGTCACATTTACAGTTCATTAGATTTGTAATTAAAATTGCAACTACCCTAGAGAAGGAGAGAATATTTAATTTGGAGAAGAATTTTATTTCATTGCTTCTGCAACAGACTGGGCTAGGTTTCTGCAAATGAGTGGTACAAAAGCTCATTGCAACAGGAGGATTCCATTCCATTGCTGACATCGTCATGGATGCACAACACATTTTAACAATCCCTATAGCAGGAGTGGCACAGACATGCCTTCACCTCAATCTCACAGAGCGGGCAAGCAAACAGTGTAGGCAGAATAAAGCAGTGAGGTGCCGATGTTGTATCAAAGGAGCCTTGGTGTGGGTAGTGTCTGTTTTCTGACTACAGACAGTGAAACAGGGCAAAACCCAGTGCTCACTTGTCCATGTTTGGTGATTGTTTATCCTAAACCACAACACATATTTTGCCCTGGTACTCCTACTCTAGAAATAAAAGTGAATAAATAATGACAAGAGGTGTTTGGGGAGGGTGGTGGGGAGTACGTGTTCTGCATAAGTGGAATTTAGTTTCTGGAGAAGATGTCTGAGTATGAGAAAGTAAGGAAAGACTTCTTTGTTCTGAGGGTGACAGAACCCTAGAGCAGGCTGCCTGGAGAGGTTGTGGAGTCTCCTCTGCAGAGATGTGATCCTGTGCAATCTGATCTAGGGGAACTTGTTTTAGAAGTGGGGTTGGACTAGATGATCTCCAGAGATCCTTTGCAATTATTCTGTAATACACTGCTTCTGTAGACTGGGTCTTTAATCTCATAGCAAAGACGGGACTGATAAGGAACAGTGAGACCACATTTTTCTCAGGACACCTTTGGTTCCCTTTTGTGACCCCTGAAGGACTTCATTCTTGAGCAGTAAAACTTTATTGTGGAATTGCTTCATTAAGCACATAACTAAACAAAGGCCATGACAGGGTTTCTGTTTGGGGTCTGTGCTCCACATCTGGAAGGGTTATGTTACACTTACTATAGTTATCTGTTGTGGGAGCCTTGTGTTTTTCTCTGAACCTTTTCTTTGGCCACTGTTGAAAAGCAGTTCTATTGTTAAGTGGATCATGTTTCCTTTCTGAATTTCAGTCATTCACCCTGGAGAGCTGCTCATTGAAATCCACACAAAAGGATATTATGCAGTTCAATAACAACACCTGGTGTAAATGTGAAAAATTTGTTTCTCATGTACTGAACGTTCTGCCAGACAGTGATGCTTTTGTCATTCCAAGAATATGAAACTACTCCTACCTCTGCATGCATTGGTCTAGAGAGTTGTTTCTAGAGCTGTTTCTTTGGTTTGCTTTCCTGGTATTATTGATCCCCAAAATGCCATGTAAATGTATGTACAATCTGTCACTAGAGTAAAGGGATAATGGGAGGGCTACAGATGACAGTAATATTTCATACTTCAGACATTTTTAGCAGAGTCAGAAATCTGCAAATGCAGCAGGAAGAATAGTTGTCTTTCGTATGAATGACAGAGACTCATGAGGAAGGAGAGGAGGACATCTTCTGCAGAGACAAATGAGGGTAAAGTTGTTTTCCATCTCTGTGGCACTTACTGCAGTTGACAAGCAGGCAGGGGAAGAGCTGCCACGAAGGCAAAGGAGGATGACCTACCTCACAGGAGACAAAAGCCTGAAGTGTGACAATTACTGTTATGTCAAAACAAGTTTTATTTAGATTAATTTGTATTTACAGTACATTTGTGGGTACAGATTGGATATTTATTATGTGATTCTAACCCTGCTTACTTACTAAGCCATAACCTCTCCTTGCCGATAAGTTCACGTTAATTACCTGTGTACTTGTAGTGCTTTAAATCAGAACAGACCGGGTCAAGCCGGCCCAGCAGGGTAACCTGGCTATTGTCCCAGCACAGAAGGGAGGGAAAAGTAACACAGAGAGACTCAGGACTGAGACAAACAGAGATAAGAATAGAGTTTACTGAGCAAAATCAGACAAACATGGCACAAAATGCACAGTTCCCTCAGCCTGTGTGCAGAAAAAGCACAGCACAAAGCAGCAGAAGCAGAAGTGAGTGAGCCAAAAGCCCAAGCCAGGAAAAGTGCTACTCCAACCCTCCTTCTCCCAGAGGAGAAGACAACACCCAAGAACCTGGAATCCAGAAGCAGCAACAGGAAGCCTCCCATGCTGCAATCTGAACTTCCAGCCCCATCACACTTTGCTCCAGCCAGCACTTTCATTTTTGCAGCTGGCATGGCTGCAGCATGGTGTGGGTAACAGCAGCAGGTTCAACTCAGCTCATGACAGTACTACATGTGTGTACACACCTAGGTGTAGTACATACAGGACTGCAAGTGCCTGATGGAAACAGATCAGAGTTGTATTACCTACAAACACAAGCTCTGCAGATCTTTCCAGTCTTTCCATTCTCATTAAAAGAATGTTTCTGTCCCATCAAATGATGAAACTATTGGACTTTATGTCAAAGTATTGACTTTAACATGCACCATTTTCATTGATGCCTATAAAATATAGTGACTAATGACATCCCTCTTACTGAAATGTTATGCTTTTTAAACATACATTATGAGTATAGGACTAATTAATAAGTTAATGTATATATGATAATGATTTTCAGGTAAGTTCCTGTACACTTGAACTACTTGAATTAAAAATAGTTTCCAAAATACAGGATATATATTGAAGAGGTCATTTTCGGAATGAGAGCATTCCATTGCTACCGAGGATTTGAACATAAGTTCCCTCTTTTCAATGCAGCTAATAATTTGAGAGTTTAGTAAGTTCTGTTTCACTCTGTTTTGTTCTTTTATTAGCAACATTTGTAAAACTCAGCAGTTATAAAATCACAAAATCATTATCTTTAAACTCTTTATTAGAGTAAAAAGGAATGCAAATCCACCTCTTCCCTGTGTTTCACTTCTCTGATATAACATTGTGTTTGACTCCATCAGGAAGAAAACCCTCTAGCCACTTTTTTTCCTAAAATAGGTGTTAAACAGATGTTCAGGACAAATGAGTTTTAAATCTTTTATCACTTAGTTTCAGCTATAGTTATCAATTCCTTGTAGACTTGAAGTTGAAGTCCTTACATATAATTTTTTTTTCCTAGACAGGTGATGTACATCTCAACTATTGTGTTCAGCTCTGAGCTCCCCACTGCAGGAAGGACATTGAGGGGCTGGAGTCTGTCCAGAGAAGGGCAACGGGGATGGAGAAGGGCCTGGAGCCCCTGGGCTAGAGGAGGGTCTGAGGGAGCTGGGAGTGTTCAGGATGGAGAAGAGGAAGCTGAGGGGGGACCTCATTGCTCTCTCCAGCTCCCTGAAGGGAGGCTGGAGTGAGGAGGAGGCAGCCTCTGCTGCTTGGTGGCAAGAGACAGGAGCAGAGGAAATGGTTGCAAGCTGCAGCAGGGCAGGTTCAGACTGGATGCTAGGAAATTTTTCTTCATAGTGAAGGTTCCCAAACCTTGGAACAGTCTTCCCAGGGCAGTGCTGGAATGGCCGTCCCTGAAGGTGTTCAAGCAGCCTGTGGAGCTGCTTTAGTGTAGACCCTGCAGTGCTCAGGGTCGAAGGTTGGACTGGGAGGTCTCTTCAAGCTGGATGCTTTTTGGTTTTTTCTGTTTTCTGAAGGGCAGAAAACGAAATGATGATACAGGAGCAAAACAAGTGCATGCCATACCAGATGTGTAAAGTTTCTCACCAGCCTGCCTAGTTCCAGTAAATGCCTGTTCACAGCTCTGCTTCATTTGTGTACTGGAGAATCAGAGTATCTTTAGTATGGGCAAGAAGTCATATTTTTCTTTCATAAGTGCCTCTGCTTCACAAACGAGGCAATTAATTGCTAGTCATCTGGGTTTTACTCATTAGCAATTTCTTCTATCTTCCTTTTTACTTTTAGTTTGTGCTCATGACATTTCCTTTTAATTTGTACTTCTGACACATTTTGAATTTGTAACTGTTTAGAGCTTTCTACTGTTTGCAGAGGCTTAATTAGTTTTGGGTTTAGGGTTTTTTTGTTTGGTTGTGGGGTTTTTTGTTTGGTTGTTTTTTTCCATTTTATTTCAACTTGGAGGGAAAGCCAGAAATGCAGCTTTTAATGAAATGTATATGTGACAGCCCCAGTTTTAGTTTGTCTGCTTCAGTTTAGCTTTGGACCTCTCTGAGTCGCTGTACCCTCTGCCACCAATATTTAATGTCACAATGGCTCTGACTTGAGGCTCTGCTATCAAAAGACAACAAATACCTGACACTCAATGCACTGGATAAATTGTCAGCATAATTTTAAAATCTAATGGAAAATTAACCATAGAAAGATTATGTATTTTTTTCTGTTGGATTTCAATGTATGCTCTATAAAAAGAGAAAACTAAACCAGACCTGTGGTAAACATAAGGCACCCGAGCATCTGTTACTAATGACAGTTTGACTCTTTAAAGAGGCAGTGTCCATGTCCTGTCTCAATTGCATCTTTTGAAAAAGACTCTTGTAGTCCAGAGAAGACTGAGCAAGTTGCCTTCTAAATACCATTTCTAAAATCCAGTGTTAGTAAATATATGTAACAGTTCTCATCTTTTCAAGTTTTGCCCATTTCCTGTCAGAACATTGAATCTGATTATTTTTCTTACTGTTGATGTACACTGTTCTCCCTAGTCCTTAATAGTCATCTATCAGCTTTGAGAGAATGATTTTCAGTGAAGGACAAAGGGCCAGCTTGCAGAAATCTATCCTAAGACACAGAAGATGTAATTGACTCTATAAATAGAATATCAAGTTTTGCTTTTGAAATGAGAAGCAGTGGAATAATTTCCAGTATAAAGGCAAGAGGCAAGGCTTTTTTTTTTTTTTTTTCAGTTTCTATGAGATAGATTCCTATTTTTGTTCCACTGAATTTAATGCAATAAAAATATCAGTACCAAGGACTTTGATTAGAGATAGATTAACTCTCGGAATATTGATAATGGAAATAATATTTGGACCATAGCTTGGAACACAAATCCTTATATAATGAAAAAATGTGTGTTGCTGTTGCTATCATCATGTTAAAATCAATGATATTGCTCTGTAGCTCTGCTCTGCCTGGCCTTTCTAAGTTTTCACTGAAGTCCTACTCTGAACTGGACCAAACTAATTCTGCTCAGTGCTGTGACTTCCCAGCTCAGGCTCTGCTCACTGAGGCACTTTTTGAAGGGCAGGGTAGCTTTGCACACCCAGGGGCTGCTTCTAGCAGGCAGAAGTTGATGGGGAGAGTTCCTGCCCAGGACTGGAGTACAGACCAAAGTCACTGATGAATCTTGGGCCCCATGTTGAGGTGCAGTGAGTCAGAGATGGCACCTGCAGGGAGGAGGGACAGGACAGGTGACCCTAAACTGACCAGCAAGGGATTCCATCCCAAGGACATGGTTTTCAGAATAAAGCTGAGTGATCACAAAAACAAAGCCTCTTCTTCAATGGCTCTGAGTTCCTAAATCCAGTTCCCATCTGCTGCTGAGTCCAGGCTGAGATGTGACCAGTGTCTGCCCCCAGCATCAGTGGTGCCAGTGGTGCCATACTTGCCATAGAATCATAGAATTGTTAGGGTTGGAAGGGACCTCAAGGATCATCCAGTTCCAAACCCCCTGCCATGGGCAGGGACACCTCACAGTAGATCATGTTGCACAGAGCCACATCCAGCCTGGCCTTAAAAGCCTCCAGGGATGAGGCTTCCACCACCTCCCTGGGCAACATGTTCCAGTGTCTCACCAACCTCATGGTGAAAAACTTCTTCCTAACATCCAATCTGAATCTACACATTTCTATTTTTTTTTCCATTCCCCCCAGTCCTATCATTCCCTGACATACTAAAAAGTCCCTCCCCAGCTTTCTTGTAGCCCCCTTCAGATACTGGAAAGCCACAAGAAGGTCTCTTTAGAGCCTTCTCTTCTCTAGAATGAACAGCCCAAACTCTCTCAGTCTGTCCTCACAGGAGAGGTGCTGCAGCCCTCTGATCATCCTCAAGGGTTGGGTTCCATATTGGTTTGTGTCTCTGTGTCTCTATCCCATGGCATTGTTCTTCTTTCCACCCCAGCCAGGTTAATTTCTTTCCTAGTCCATCAGACACTCTCTCTTCTTCACTTTCTCTTCCCTTTGGGAAGACAGAGGGGTACATGGAGAGCCTCTGGCACTCATCTGGTGACCAGCACAGCTTTAATCCCTGAGAACTGGGAAATCATAAATATTTAGTTTAGTTTCTGTATTACCTGAGAATTTAAAATAGATCAGATAGTGTCACAAGATTTCCCTCTACATTAACTAATGTGAGAGAGCATGCAGAAGAACAGAATAATATGACTTAAATAATAAATTTCAGGTTAGAGTGAGAATTCAGGGTCACTTAATGTCCATATCTAATAGCAATAATTCCAGAGAGGCCAGCAGAGTTGAGATGATTCAGCACATCTCAGAGTCTGGCTGTTATGTGAGCTGTTCAGTCAGTGCATCCTATCATGGAGCTGGATGGAAAGCCACACAGTGCCCAAGGACATTCCCCCAGCCTACAGGCTCTCATGCACGAGGACATTTCAATGACACTTGTGTGTCAGTGTGACCTGAAAACCCCCAAACCGACGATAACCAGGCTAGCTCAGTCTGGAAGCAAATGAAAGCTGTATTTACAAGCAAAATCTACAATCTATGATGAAATGCAATGAATATGTACAAATATACAAAATTCACAACATTTACAAATATATACAATCAACAGAAAAGCACAACCAAGCTCCCTTTGCTTCCCCAAAAAGGGGACCTTTCACAAGGGTCTCTCTCCCAGGGGCCTCCCCCACAGACTCCCCTGGCAGAAAGCAGAGTTACCTAAAGCAGAAAGTTGTTAACTTAGCTCTCCAAGGTCAGTGTGTTATCTTCAGCCAGAAGAGAAGAAGAAACAGCAGCCAGACACCCCAGCAAGCTGCCCCAACTGCGGAATGCAGAGTGTCAGCTTTGTTTTGAGTAATAGTTCTTAAACATTTCTATCTATCCAATAGAAGTGTTTAGAACAATCATTATTTTTGCTTTCTTATACCCAATAGTGACTTATTTACATTCTTTCACTTTCTCTGCTTGAACTTTGCAAGGAAAAATTAAAAAGACAGTTTCAAACCATCACAGTCCACCCCTTCTAAACAATTCCATTGGCTGCTACTATTATTTGTATAATCTAAAATAATATCTACAAGAATGAGTGAATAAAGATCATAGTCCATTCTGGCTATATCAGATGTAGATGATTCAAAAGGGTCAAATCACAAGAAAAACAGCAAACAGCTTGTTTCCTCACAGATGGAGTGAAGAAAGGAACAGGGACTCTTAGGTGACTCAGGACTCTCAGGGTTCGTAGGGTTCGTGCACCATAGATCTCATGGATTCTCCTCTTGGGTGCGATGTCGTATCTGTACAACACTCTGTATTTAACCTCTCTCAGCCAAAGTTAGATTTCTTTGTGGAATACACTGAATTTCACCATTTTCTTGCATCACCCAATAGGTGTGACCAGGACCTTCAGCAGAAACCACCCCTCGGACAGGTTTGGCCTCTCCTGAAGGAGAAAATACCCAAACAGTTTTGCCTAACAGATTCTTTTCTCTAATAACAGGGACTCTATCACCTTCCTCCTTTTGCAACAAATCTGATTGGGCAGGTCCAACTCGATTCACTGAACCTCTACTATTCACCAACCAGGTTGTTTGTGCTACATGCTTCTCCCAGTTTTTCAAAGATCCACCCCCCATGGCTTTGAGAGTGGTTTTCAGCAAACCGTTGTAGCGTTCGATCTTCCCTGCAGCTGGTGCATAGTAGGGAATGTGGAATATCCACACGATGCTGTGCTCTTTGGGCCAGTTTTTCACAAGATTATTTCTGAAATGAGTTCCTTTGTCTGACTCAATCCTCTCTGGAGTTCTGTGGCTCCACAGGATTTGTCTCTCCAGACCAAGAATGGTGTTACGTGCAGTTGCATGAGGAACTGGATAAGTTTCCAGCCATCCAGTGCTTGCCTCTACCATAGTCAGCACATACTGCTTACCAGATCGAGAGCAAGGTAGAGTGATGTAGTCAATCTGCCAGGCTTCACCATACTTGTACTTGGACCATCGGTCACCATACCACAAGGGCTTGATCCGCTTTGCCTGCTTAATAGCAGCACAAATGTCACAGTCATGGATGACTTGTGTGATAGCATCCATGGAAATGTCAATGGATCTGTCACGAGCCCATCGGTAGGTTGCATCTCTGCCTTGATGTCCTGACGAGTCATGGGCCCACCGAGCTAAGAACAACTCACCTCAGTGTTTTCAGTCAAGATCAGGATCAGGATCAGAGTTTGTGTCCACTTGGGAAACTTTTGCAGCTAGATCTACCTGATGGTTGTAGTGTTGTTCCTCAGTAGCTTTGCTCTTAAGAATGTGAGCATCGATGTGTCTCACTTTCACTGGGATTCTCTCAATGCGAGCAGCAATGTCTTGCCACAGATCTGCAGCCCAGATTGGCTTTCCTTTCCTCTGCCAGCCATTCTTCTTCCAGTCTTTCAGCCAACCCCACAAGGCATTGGCTACCATCCACGAGTCGGTGTAGAGATAAAGCTTTGGCCATCTCTCACGTTCAGCTATGTTAAGAGCTAGCTGGACAGCTTTTACCTCTGCAAACTGACTGGATTATCCTTCTCCATCTCTTGCTTCTGCAACCCTGCGTGTTGGGCTCCACACTGCAGATTTCCATCTCCGCTTGTTTCCAACAAGACAACAGGAACTGTCTGTGAACAAAGCATATCTCTTTTCATCATCAGACAGATCACTGTAAGGAGGAGCTTCCTCAGCACGAGTTAGTCTCTCCTCTGCAGGTTTTGCACTGCTTGTGCCTTCTGGCCAGTTTGTGATCACCTCCACCAAACCAGGCCTTTCGAGATTTCCCATTCGAGCTCTCTGTGTTATCAGAGCCATCCACTTAGACCAGGTAGCATCTGTTGCATGATGTGGTGAAGAACCTTTGCCTTTGAACATCCAATTCAGAACGGGCAATCTAGGAGCTAGAAGTTGTGACTCAGTTCCGATCACTTCAGAAGCAGCTTTCACTCCTTCATAAGCAGCTAAAATCTCTTTCTCTGTTGGAGTGTAGTTTGCTTCTGAGCCTCTGTAGCCACAATCCCGGAAACCAAGAGGATGTCCTCGTGTCTCTCCTGGAGCTCTTTGCCATAAGCACATGCCGTGATGTGAGAGATGGGACGCAGCTTGTTACAAGCAAGATGTCGATTTATTGTACAAAGCTTTTTCTTTATATAGGTTAACATAATATCAGAAGGCAGCTTGTAGTTGGTCATTGGTATGTCCAAACTACAGTTGTAAATTCATGATTGGCTACAGAGAAAGTATCACGCGAACACATATATTTTTTAGAAGGCTTAAGCAAGCGTCAAGCAAGAGATAAGGGATTCCATAATTCTGTCCTAAGTTTTGCTTTGTTCTTGTTATCAGGTCCCTGCATAACTCCCCTAGGTCACAGTGACTACTGGGAGTCAACCTATCTATGTTTTCCTTTCTAGCTGCACTCTGTTCCCAGGGTTTGCCACCCATCAGGGTTAAAGCATCTTCTCCTATCAGTAAGACAGCGTCTGGAGTTCTGGTCCCTAAATCAATTCCTTCATTTCCCCCTTCCTGTTGAACAATAAGGATTCTCTTGAGAGATCGATTAATTAAGCCTTGTAAACATTGCAATATACAGGGTAAAAAAAGCGATAAAAAGAGCAAAACAGCAAAAGCATAAATGATTGTTTTAGCAAGACTACAAAGCCAGGCAGAAATGGTTAAATGACCGAGACTGCAAAGTCCTCCTCTGATTCATGAGGGCAGAGCTGGCCAGGCTCTATCCCCACAAATAAGGAAAACACCTGCAGGCAGATAATGAGGATGGGAATGCCTCTTCACTTCTACGAATTCAGTTCAATTGCACCATGCAGTATAATTTTGTACCTCTTCCCTGCTGGAGTAACATCCTGAATATCAGTGGCCTTGTCTGATGTAGAATTAAACACAACACAGTAATCCATTCTTACCAATCCTAACATACTTATCTCTTGAGGCTAGTCAGATTTGTCTTTTCAAATCCTTTACACCCAAAACTATGAAAGCTTTTAAAGCGTGCCAGGAAGCACATGTAGAATGATCTTTTCAAGTTCAGTGGTTCAGTTTCTTCAGTGATGTCCTTTTACCCATTCACTGATATGCCTACCAGACAGGTGCTGAAGGGATTGGCAGGCGTTAATACAGAGAGGCACAGCATGTCTTGTCCTATGGCCTTGGCAAGCATGACCCACACATTTTGCGGTGGTTGCTTTGAGATCTGCAAAGCTGCTGCTGCAGTCAGCATCCAAAAGATGATGAAAGCACTGGGACCCAATATGGTCCAAAACCTGTTGAGACACAAGCATATCCTCCACCCGAGGTTATTAATGCACTGATGGTAGTTAAAGGATTGAATTGACGTGTCATTGGGGTTTCCTGGGAATCATTAGGAAGCTGCAAAAAAAATAAATTTTAAAATGTAAAACATACATAGCTTTGTTTAACCAGGCCTCTGAAGAGGCCCCAGCCATTCCCCCTCTTTAGTTTTTGCAAAAGTCACTTCAATGTACTGTGTGAGGGAATAAGGAATACAGGGAACATGAGCAATACCCCACAACTGCAAGAACGAATTAATTTTACCAGATAGGTAGGCTGGGCTATTTGTCTATTCCTGGGTAACCACTGTTTAACTATAACATTCTGGTGAGTTAACATATAAATCTACATAAACATATTCCCCAATTACATGACATTAAGTCCTAAATGAGAGGTTTCCTTGGGGCACACTTGTGTGATCAGCTTCAGATCTGTTGATTTTCAGATTCACGGGCACTGCTGTTTGTCCCATCCTTTGAGTCTGGTGTTCTGCCATGCTGGCATCAGGAATATAATCCTTATCTTAAAACCTTTATAAACACAAAGACCAAAACAACATTCTATAACGTTTCTAAAATAAAGTCTTAATAAACTGCTAATACCAAAAAAGACCTAAAAACTTAAAGAACTATGTGAAAATTAAATCATCAAAGTAATGTGAAAGAAAACAACAAAAAAGATGTTATATTATATAAAATGTGCTTTTCAAAATGAAAACTTATTTACCATATGTATATAGAGCTCTTTTTGAAATTGCCGGCACACTCAGAGAGGTTCTAAACAGAAAAAAGGAAAAAAAGAAACCTTAACCTATAAACTCATAAAACCAGTAGCACTTATACTTATGCTTGTTGATTAGGAAAAATACTTTAACATAATCACTAAAAACTCATAAGCTCAAATCCCTTACAATCAAAAGCAATGATAAAAGCAATACATAGATATCAGTTGCATTCATGAAATGGTGAAATACCTTTCTTAACAAAACTTAACACTGTTACTTTAAAATCAGAACACAGGTTTCTGCAGACCTTCAACAGCTGCAAAACAAGGGAGTGAGATAAGGAGGGAGAAGAAAGGGGGGGAGAGAGGGCGGGTGGCAAACGGCAGTAGAGAAGACACTTTTTTCTTTTTTTCTTTTCGTTGTTCACACGCTGTTGTCTTCAGAAATGTGCAGATTTTCAAGCTTTGAAGTGAAGGTTGTGACTGCATGAGCACTGCCTTCAGCTCCAAAGTTGCTTTTTCACTAATTTCTTGATGAAAAAACTGTGACATTTTTTAAAGAATCAAGGTCTGTAAATGCTACTGCTGATATACGAGAGCGATGGGAGCTGCAGCTGCCGCCTCCTCCATGGGACAAGCCAGAGCCAGCGCAGGGGTCGCCCTTTGGCTCCCTGCTGTGGCTGGCACCACTGCTCTGAGACTCGTGATGGCCCAGCCAGGGAACATCTCCTCCTGCTGCCCCATACTGCTTTCCGTGCTGTAACTGTCAGGATTTTTTCTTGTACCCACTTCAGCGCTACTGCAAGATCATGGCCAGAAATAACTTTTCCATGCTTTTTAAGGAGTGCATTAATTAGTTCGTATACATCTCTCTCTGGGGACAACTCTTGATTCCCCATTTCAGTTTCCCACAGCTCACCTCACTTCCTGGAGGGATGATTTTGCGCCGGCCGGCGTCCTGCTTCTGTTCAGCAGCTCATTCAAGGTTCTGTGGAACTCACGGCAGGCCACAGTTTAGTGGTTTGTTGCTCCTATCACATCGAGGGTCACCATTATGCCGTGATGCGAGACACGGGACGCAGCTTGTTACAAGCAAAATGTCGATTTATTGTACAAAGGTTTTTCTTTATATAGGTTAACAGAATATCAGAAGGCAGCTTGAAGTTGGTCATTGGTATGTCCAAACTACAGTTGTAAGTTCATGATTACAGAGAGAAAGTATCACACAAACGCATATATTTTTTAGAAGGCTTAAGCAAGCGTCAAGCAAGAGATAAGGGATTCCATAACTGTGTCCTAAGTTTTGTTTTGTTCTTGTTATCAGGTCCCTGCATAACTCCCCTAGGTCACAGTGACTACTGGGAGTCAACCTATCTACGTTTTCCTTTCTAGCTGCACTCTGTTCCCAGGGTTTGCCACCCATCAGGGTAAAAGCATCTCCTTCTATCAGTAAGACAGTGTCTGGAGTTCTGGTCCCTAAATCAATTCCTTCAGACACCAGGCTGGCCCATTGTCACTCGTGAATGTGTACAGAATGTTCTTAACATCTGGACCAGTTTGGACAGGTCCCAGACCCATCACTTCGACTACCTCTCGCTTTATCTGGTCAAAGGCTGCTTGTTGCTCAGGACCCCATTGGAAACTGTTTCTCTTTCGAGTCACATCATAGAGAGGTTTCACAATCTGACTGTATCCAGGAATGTGCAGTCTCCAAAATCCCACTATGCCTAAGAAATGTAGAGTTTCTTTCTTATTGGTGGGATTTGCTATGGTGGAGACCCTGTTTATCACATCCATTGGGATGTGATGGTGACCATCTTACCACCACACTCCCAGAAACTGGATTTCTCTGGCACGTCCTTTCACCTTGTCTCGCTTGGTAGCGAAACCAGCTTGCAAGAGAATGTCAATGATTTTGTTACCTTTCTCAAAGAGTTCTTCAGCAGTCTCACCCCAGACGATGATGTCATCAATGAACTGAATGTGTTCTGGAGCTCCACCTTTCTCCAGAGCATCGTGGATCACTGCATGGCAGATGGTCGAACTGTGAATCCATCCCTGGGGCAAACGATTGAATGTGTACTGAATGCCTCTCCAGGTGAAGGCAAACTGAGGCCTGTATTCCTCTGCTATGGGAATAGAGAAGAAAGCATTAGCAATGTCTATGGTAGCATACCATTTGGCCTGCTTGGATTCCAGCTCATATTGGAACTCCATCATGTCTGGTACAGCTGCACTCATGAGTGGAGTTACTTCATTCAAGGCACGGAAATCAACTGTCAGACACCACTCTCCATTCTGCTTTCTCACAGGCCAGATTGGGCTGTTGAAAGGTGAATGAGTTTTGCTGATGACCTTCTGACTCTCCAACTGACGAATCAAGTTTTGAATGGGCACCAAAGAGTCACGGTTGGTTCTGTATTGTCTGTGATGCACAGTTTGAGAAGCAACTGGCAACTTCACATCCTCTATCTCATGTTGCCCCACAACTGCAGATTCATCTGAAAGCTCAGGTCTAATAGACAACTTCAATTTTCCTCCATCAGTTTCTACAATTGCTATTCCAAAAGCCCATTTGTAACCCTTAGGGTCTTTAAAACGCCCTTCTCTCAGAAAATCAATTCCCAAAATACAAGGTGCATTAGGTCCTGTTACAATTGTATGCTTCTTCCACTGCTTCCCAGTTAAACTTATATCTTAAACAACACCAGTGACTCCCTGAATAGTCATAGATTCTGACCCTTGATAATTTGATGGTATTATGGTGCACAGAGCTCCTGTGTCAACCAAGGCCCTGTACTTCTGAAATTTTGAAGTGCCAGGCCACTGGATGTACACATCCCAATAGATTCTGTTATCTCCGTTATCCCTTACCTCCCCCTGGCGGAAAGCAGGGCACCCCTAATAGTGGGGATTACCTCCACATGTACAGCTGGCAGAATGTCCAGTACCAGAATTAGAATCACTGTTGGAGCTATCAGAGTTGTTCTGGGAAACTGAGGAAGTGACAGCTACCCTTCTGGTATTGTTACCTCAGGATCTGCCACTCTGCAGTTCCTGTAACCTCCCGAAAAGATCAGAAGTTAGTTGACCATCCCATCTGTTCATGTTCTCACCAAACTGATCACGCAGAGTTATCCAGATACTGCCACGTGATTGCCTCTGCTGTCTGTTTTGGTTTGACCTATTCTGGAATGGCCTTCTTGGAGCACGTCTGTTCCTAACAGCTGAAACTTGTATCCATCTGGAGGAAGAGGAATCAGAACCATCCCCCTTTATCAGGTTGGATATGGAGGTTTTAAATTCCTCCTTCAGCTCTTTCATGCAATTCTCAGTCTTTCCAGACAAAGTTTCAATGGCTGAAATCAAAGAAGTATGTGCAAGACTATCCTCCAATTGCCTCATTGCTCAGTGAAATGGCCAACAGTGGGAGACACTCCACCATAATTTCTTGCCAGAATTCTGCTTGCCAGAATGGTAGCATAATTAGGAAGAGCAAGCTTAATGAGCTTTTTGGCTAGGCCTGTTCCAACAGGAATTTCATCAGGATTCAGAGTCTTGTGATCTCCATACATCACTTCTCTCACAGCAAACTCTCTCAGATGCTTGATTTACTCATCTATTGTGGTCCAAGGCTTAGGGTTCCATGGTAAATCATCTCTGCTGGGGTACCTGAGCAGGACTGCCAGTAGGAGGCGTGCCCACAGAGAAACATTACCAATGCACTTGCCTAGATGTCTGTCTATGCCGGTATCCTTTGAGAGCATCCCCAACTGGGACGCTGACTTGTCACCTACCACCAATGCTGGGGCTCCCATATCAAAACACCTGGCTTGCCAAGACAGGACTGGCTCAGTATCTCCTCTGATGTAATCCTTCCTCACATGTCTAATTTCTTGTCTGGGTGCATTAGCTGACTGTATGTCATCCTCATCCTCATCCTCCTCCTCCTCCTCCTCATCATCATCATCATCATCATCTTGAGGTCGCTGTCCCCATAGTCCTACTGTAATCCTCCGTGCAATTTCCTGAAGTTCAGAGGCACTCCCTGCAGTTGCTAATTTACCAGGTTCCACATCCTGACCTACATCTCCATCATCCATGTGTGGTCTTAAGAGGTCTGCCAGAATTTTAAGGCTAACCTTCTCTTCCTCACCAGAAGGATCTTTCTTAACAGAGGGACCCTGAGTAGAAGGACCCTCATCTCCATCTGCACCATCTACACCATCTCCTGCACCATCTGCATCTGCTCCTGCAGCTCCTTTGCGCTTTCTGGTGACAGTGGCAACCAAATTTACTGGGCTAGCTTTCACATTTGCAGTAGAGTTAGCAGGAGCAGAGGAATTCTGTGCAGGGTTAGCAGGTACAGAGGGATTCTGTGCAGAGGGATTCTGTGCAGAGTTGGCAGGTGTAGAGGGATTCTGTACAGAATCCGCAGGAACAGAAGGATCCTGTGCAGAGTCAGCAGGTACACTTTGAGACCCTGCAGCCACTGCTGCATCCATATCGGCAGCAGAGGGAGGAGGAGGAGAGTGTGCCTCGTTAATGATGCCTGCCTGCGCAGCTGTGTCTGCCTGCGCCTCATTAATGGCATCTGCCTGCATAGTCACGGCTGTTATCTCAGGTTCTGGCACACTTCCCGGCAAAGGTTCTACAGCTACTGCTGCTGGCTCTGAGTCAAGGCTATCGGCAGCTTTCTCACAAACCTTAACTGTGATCTCCTGGACACTGTAATCAGAATCAGAACCTAATTCTGAATCTCTCTGAGTTTTTCTATGTTTCCTCTTACGTCTACACAAGTTGCAAGAGCAAGTGGCCTTATGTCTTTCTTGATACAGTGCTACCAATAACCAAATGTTTACTACCACAAACACCAGGATCAAGATTAGAATAAAAATCAATTTGGGATTCCATTGGTTCACATAATCCTCTGCAAGAAGAATAGCAAACTCAAATGCTTCTGCTGGCAGATTCATAGTTGAGTTACTATATCTTCTTAGCCCAATAAGACCATAACAGAAATCAACCACATTTAGTAACTTGTTCTTAACCCAAAGAAACAACTTATATGCCACGTATCTCACAATGTTGTCTATCATGCAGGAAATGGCCCATCTGTAGACCACCAGGGTCAAACAAGAATAAATAAAATGCCAAACAAACTAAAACAGCTTCATTTTGATTCCTAATCTGAGCAGAAATAAATCATACAAGCAATCCCCTTGCTTTGGAGTGCCAAAAATAAAAATGAGTCAATGTGAGCTGAAATTCCCCCCCCCCACCACCGACAATAACCAGGCTAGCTCAGACTGGAAGCAAATGAAAGCTGTATTTACAAGCAAAATCTACAATCTATGATGAAATGCAATGAATATGTACAAATATACAAAATTCACAACATTTACAAATATATACAATCAACAGAAAAAGCACTACCAAGCTCCCTTTGCTTCCCCCCAAAGGGGACCTTTCAAAAGGGCCTCTCTCCCTAACCCTAACCCTAACCCTAACCCTAACCCTAACCCTAACCCTAACCCTAACCCTAACCCTAACCCCAGACCCCCCCGGCAGAAAGCAGAGTTACCTAAAGCAGAAAGTTGTTAACTTAGCTCGCCAAGGTCAGTGTGTTATCTTCAGCCAGAAGAGAAGAAGAAACAGCAGCTAGACAGCCCAGCAACCTGCCCCGACTGCAGAATGCAGAGTGTCAGCTTTGTTTTGAGTAATAGTTCTTAAACATTTCTATCTATCCAATGGAAGTGTTTAGAACAATCATTATTTTTGCTTTCTTACACCCAATAGTGATTTATTTACATTCTTTCACTTTCTCTGCTTGAACTTTGCAAGGAAAAATTAAAAAGACAGTTTCAAACCATCACACACTTGCCACACTTATCGCAGTCAGAGCTCTTGAATCATGAAGAGAGAGAAAATAGCCCCACTGTGGGCTAGGCCTTCTGTCCACGTGTTGCTTTTAAATACAGTCTGTGCAAAATCGAGTTCAGCATTTGAAGAATCCCTGCTATGGTTATTAGGAGGCAAAATAACAAGTAAAGTGTATTAGATATTGCAGTAAGTGGGCAAAAGTAAAGCTGTATCCTGCCCGTGCACAGCCACTGTCTGTGTCCAGCTCTTTCTGGATCAAGCCATGAAAGAAACACAAATACAAAAGAACAAGTCATACAGTGTTTGGAGGATCTGGATATGCACGGAAGGAAAAGAAAGGAGGATTATTATCTCACAAAGGTGTGACTCCCAGTAAAATACAAGGTGACTGATATAAATTTGGTTTAGTGACATCATGAGCATTTACCATTGTAAAGATATTCATGAGCATAAACTGAACATATGCTCAGATCAAGGATTATAGAATGACAGAATCATTTAGGCAGGGAAAAGATCTTTATGGTGGTCAAGCACAGCCATTAACCCAGCACTACCAAGCCCACTGCTAAACCATATTCCTCAGCACCACATCTACTCATCTCTTAAACCCCCTCCAGGGATAGGGACTCCACAGCTTCCTTGGGCAGCCTGTTTCAGGGCTTGACAACTCTTTGTAAATTTGGAAAAAATCCTTCTGAATCTAAACCTTCCCTGGTGCAACTTGGGGTCATTTCCTCTCATCCTGTCACTTGCTATTTGGGAGAACAGACCATCACCCACCTCACCCTAGCCTCCTTTCAGCAAGTTGGAGAGAGCCAGAAGGTCTCCCCCAAGCCTTCTTTTGTCCATTCTAAACAACCACAGTTCCCTTACCTGCTCTTCATAGGACTTGTGCTCTAGACTCTTCACCAGCTTCATTGCACTTCCCTGGACCTCACCTGCTCCAGCACCTCAATGCACTTCTGGAATGAGGGGCTCAAACCTGAACTCAGTATTGGAGGTGTGGCCCCACCAGTGGGGGATAATCACCTCTCTGGTCCTGCTGGGCACACTGCTGGCTCATGTTCACAATTTCAATATCAGTTTATAAAAGTTTCAAGATTGCAAAGTGGTTACACATTTATACTTGAAGGAAGCTGAATATTTCTTTTTTAAAGACAAGACAGCAGAATTTCCATGTTGTGTGTAACAATGTCATGCAAGTATTGTAAAAATTGTAATTGTAAAAATTTCACTGTCAGGAGAAGGGGATTTGGAACATAATTGATCACAGAATCATCACAGAATGTTAAGTGTAGGAAGGGACCTCAAAAGATCACCTAGTCCAAACCCCCTGCCACAGCAGGATCAAATATTTAAGATCATTCTTACACGATTTCATTAATGGCAACTAATACAACTATGGCTTATTTTCAATACACCTAGTCACTGATGTTTAGCTTTCCACTGTTCGGAGCACTGTTGTCTTAAAATAATTAGGCTAGCATTAAAGATAGAAGATATTTGCTGTGGTGCTACAAGCTGTTTCAATTTCTTAGATGCACAAGGGATTAATAGATTATTAAAAGACCTTTAGAATGCATTTCTCATTTGCAGCTCAGATTCATCTGGTATTTTCTGTGTTTGTCACAGTCACAGATAAAACCATCTGTCATAGGGAAGTGATTCCATACCCAAAGAACTCTTTTGATAAATATGGTGATAATTGAGTTTAATCATTATCCTGGTAGAATTTTTGAAAAGATGTAACAAAAACTCCACAGAGCTTTGTCTGCTTACTGTGGTGGTAGGCCATGAAACATGGCCCAGTACAAATCCAGACAGGCCTCAAGATGCGTAGACAGGTCCTTTCTCTCCCCTCCTTCCTGCCACAATAACAGGCCAATGTGGGAAAAGGAACAAAGGGGACAGGACCTTGCCTGTCTGGTAAACAAGATGCCCATCTGGGATCAGAGCACATAAGCTTCCCCAGATACGAGGTCCTGGCCTCTGCCTTTCGCAGTCATAGCCTGGCAGAAGGCTTTCCACTGGGCGGCAACATGTTAGCTTTAGTGCCCCATTGGACCAAGTGACCTCTGGCATTTTGTATATATACAAGTGGCTAGGGAGCCTGGGGGCTCTGCTCAAATCTGCCTTGCTGTTGCTTGCTGAAGGCATGCTCAAGCCTTGCTCAAGCGTTGTTCAGATCCGCCTTGCTCAAATCTGCTGGAGCCTCGCCTCACTTCAAGCCTTGTCGTCTCGAGTGTCCTGCCTTGCTTCAAGTGCCTGGTCCAGAGCCCTGGGATAAAGCCTGAGCCTCAAATTGGATTACAAATCAACAGTTTCTGGAGCCTGTCAGCAGAGAGAGCGAGCTAGGGACCATTTCCAAATTCCTACTCTAATCCTTATGAGTAAACCCAGCCTGCTCATATCTTCCTAAGAGTTATTGGTTAGCCTTTGGTTTATAAGTGGGTGAAGCTATTTGTGTCATAGCTTTTTCCAGTCTCTGAACACTCTAAATTGTATCAAAATTGCCATTAAGCGTCCTGGAAGAATTCATGACGGAATAGAACCTGTAAATAATTTCATCAGTTTTGTACATAGTTTTGGGGTGGATTTTTTTTGGGAAATAAAAATAACTATATTTTATAATTCCCACCTCGTCAATTTAGCACAAACTAATTGCTTACTAAGTGTTTTTATTATTAATGAAGCATTAATATTTCCTTTACTGTCTTTGTGTCATTTCCAGGCTTTTTTTGCTTCAGTGACTTGAGGAACTTGGAATAACTTCAGAAACTTGCACTGCTTTACTCTGAAGTTGCTGCAGTTCCTGACAAACCTGCAAACTTGGATTTCTTTTAACATCTGCACTTCTCCAGTATATTTTAAGTTACAGAACCATATATTAGGCACTACGTCTACTGGAGCATGTTTTATTAACTAACATAGTCACAAAGAACAAGCAAACAATGCATTTATGTTAATACAGCATTAATTAAAGCTAAAAGCCTGAAAGGTAGAAGGTTACTGATTACATGCCCTCATTAGGCATTTCTTAATTCAGGCACCTGCTTTTCACAGTGATGGCCTCTGAAGATGGAAAGACAGAATATTTTCTTTTTGTAGTTTAATAATTCAATTCCAAAAGTAAAAAAATGGATAAGGGATTAATATTTTAAAATTTTGTTCAGAGAGAAGAATTTAGTGATAGATGGCAGGCACAAAAGGAAGCACAGTGGGAAAATACATGCAGAAGGAGGAGATACCGAGGAAAAGGCTACTTCATTTGCAGTGGGTTTGTTTCCTGCATTTTGCTCTTAGAGAGACCTTCATGTAGGACCAAATTGTTCTAAATTACCACAGGAGTAGAAGTAAATGAGTTACTGGTTTTTAATTAAGTCTCAGTAAGCAGCTCTGTTGGTATGTAAGTTTACTTCAAGAGCAGAATTAAATGTTTGGTCTAATGTTTATAATTAGTCCATAACTAATAGAAGAAGTTTTAGAAGAGCTAGAGAATCTCACTGTAAGAGAAAATTCATCTGAAATGCATGTATACAAATAGGGCACACTGAAAGCACTGGATACTCTATTTTGCACTGCTGCAATGGTAGCTGTTCCTGCATGAATTTCTCTTTCACTGTCCTGTGAAGAATCAATTGAGTTAGTTGGACTTAGATTTGTTGCTCAGACCTTGTGATGACAATCACAGAATCAGGCTGCTTGAACGCCTCCAGGGACGGTGACTCCACCACTGCCTTGCACAACATCACACATCAAGGGAACATCCTAGCACCAAATTTCTTTTGCCATTTAGTGTATTTTGAGGCGGGAGACTAAATGGAGCTTGCAATTCTGGGCTAGCTCTTTCCTGTCACCAGTTACAGCCATGTCTAAGCAGGTGGAAAAAAGCTGCTTTACAAGCCGCACAGAGACAAAGAAAAGCATGGGGTTTACACATCAAGGGAACCTCCTAGCACCAAATTTCTTTTGCCATTTAGTGTATTTTGAGGAGAGAGACTAAATGGAGCTTGCAATTCTGGCCTAGCTCTTTCCTGTCACCAGTTACAGCCATGTCTAAGCAGGTGGAAAAAAGCTGCTTTACAAGCCGCACAGAGACAAAGAAAAGCATGGGGGCTAACACATCAAGGGAACATCCTAACACCAAATTTCTTTTGCCATTTAGTGTATTTTCCAATGTTTGAGAACCCTCTGGACAGGCTCCAGCCACTCAATGTCCTTCCTGCAGTGAGGGCCAAGAGCTGAACACAATACTCGAGGTGTGGCCTCCCCAGTGCTGAGCACAGGGGGATGATACCCTCCCTGTCCCTGCTGACCACCCTGTTTCTAACCCAAGCCAGGATGCCATTTGCTTTCTTGGCTACATGGGCACTGCTGACTCATATTTAATTCACTGCCAACCAACAATCCCAGGTCCCTCTCCGAGTTGCAACTTTCCAACCACACATCCCCAAGTCTGTAGCTCACCATGGGGTTCTTGTGACCCAGAAATCATCCTGTTAAATTTTCGACAACATTTTCACCTTGGGCCACACGCTTCTCTTGTTGAAAGAATACTATTCATGTGTAAACAGATGCTTACCTATGAGGAGTGACTGAAAGAGTTGGGGCTGTTCAGTCTGGAAAAGAGAAGGCTCCGAGGTGACCTTATTGTGGCTTTTCAGTATCTGAAGGGGGCCTACAAGAAAGCTGGGGAGGGGCTTTCTAGGCTATCAGGTAGTGACAGGACTAGGGGGAATGGAATAAAGCTGGAAGTGGGGAGATTCAGACTGGACGTGAGGAAGAAGTTCTTCACCATGAGAGTGGTGAGACTCTGGAATGGATTGTCCAGGGAGGTGGTGGAGGCCCCATCCCTGGAGGTTTTTAAGGCCATGCTGGATGAGGCTCTGGCCAGCCTGATGTAGTGTGAGGTGTCCTTGCCCATGGCAGGGGGGTTGGAACTCGATGATCCTTGTGGTCCCTTCCAACCCTGACTGATTCTATGATTCTATGATTAGGTGCATTGTGGTCTTCAAAGATTCAGGATAGAATCTTTACTTCTCAGGAGTAGCAGCCCAAAATTATGGAAGCTGGGTGTTCAAAACCAGATTTTATGGCAGTATAAAGGAGTAAGGCAACACAGAAACAGCAGTTGAGCTCTATGAAGGTGTCCTACTTACTTTCCTGTTAGTAGACAGCTGAAGGAAAGAGTAGAAGTTATAATATTGATAGAAGTGTGAGAAATCCGTGGGACTCTGTGTTTTCCTTTTCCTTCCTATGCTTGCTGACTCCACAAATGCTGAGTCCTATTTCTGCTGTTTGTCCATACTATCAAAGGCATTATTAAAGTAACTGCACTCATCTTCTAGAATGATAGGCTTGAAAAGAGTCCACTTTAGCTTCTTATGTGGTGTACCTTTTTGGCTGTAATTTGGAACTGGAATAGTACAAATTACTGAAAGTAGAAATGAGTACTGCTTGAATAGCACAGACATGATGAGAGTCATGAAGCTGTCGTTAGGTTCCTCAGGAGAAATTTTGTCTTTGTTTTCTCTATAATGGATTGATCGGCTTCTCAAACCGGTGGTGTTCATGTTAGACAAATAGTTTATTAGCCCAGCTGAATTGTTTAAGACTCGTGTGGAGGCAATATCCTAATTATTGTCAAATCACTGCAATTGTCTGGTGACACTTTTGCTGTTGTATTCTCCTCAGACATGACCTCACATTCTGCAAGGTCTCTCCAAAAGTCGACTGATTTGGTCATTTATTGATCACTCCTTCATACTAATGCAGTGTGACATTTCACATGCGATTGAGAAGCTTATTAATTCAAAGGCAAGGTGGCAGAGACATTCCCTCAGGATCCTGCTGAAGCATGCATTAAGTTACCAGAAGCAAGCTTGTTGAAAAGAATGAACTATTGAACTTTGTATTTCAAGAAGGCATAGACTGTATTTATAGCCCTTGGACCACAACAGCTTCTGTAACTGCATCAGTACTGAAAAAAACATATACACAGAATCACAGAATCACAGAATGGTCTGGGTTGGAAGAGATCCCCAAAGGTCCAATCCCATGTGCTGTACACATGTATACAGCAATTTCAGGTATGTTCAGATGGTCAGAACAAACAAACATAACCACATACCTGATTAGATGCAATTCCGTGAAGATGGACAAGTTCTGCATGGGACAGCAATGTGCCCTGGTGGCCAAGAAGGCCATTGGGATCCTGAGGTGGATTAAGAAGAGTGTGCCCAGCAGATCGAGGGAGGCTCTCCTCCCCCTCTACTCTGCCCTGGTGAGAATATTGCATCCAGTTCTGGGCTCCCCAGTTCAAGAGGGACAGGGATCTACTTGAGAATACAACAGAGGGCTACAGGGATTCTGAAGGGACCAGAGCACTTACTTATGAGGAAAGGCTGAGAGCCCTGGGTCTGTTCAGTCTGGAGATGAGAAGACTGAGAGGGGATCTGATCAATGTCTATCAATATCTGAGGGCTGGGGGTCAGGAAGGAAGGGAAATGGACAGCCTCTGCTGAGTTGTGCCCTGGGATAAGACAAGGGGCAATGGATGGAAACTACAGCACAGGAGGTTCCACCTCAATATGAGGAAGAATTTCTTCACTGTAAGGGTCACACACCACTGGAGCAGGCTGCCCAGAGAAGTTGTGGAGTCTCCTTCTCTGGAGACTTTCAAGCCTTGTTTGGATGTGTTCCTGTGTGACCTAGAGTCTATGGTCCTGCTCTGGCAGGGGTGTTGGACTCGACGATCTCAAGAGGTCCCTTCCAACCCCTAACATCCTGTGATCCTATGATAAGAGCTACACTGAACTCTGAAAGCCTGCTTCTCTCTGAGAATGTGAGTTTGTGGGATTTCTTGTACTTGTTATGGTGAAAATATAGCCCACATACAAACGATTTCCAAGGCAGCAATGTTACACGAAGAGACGTTTAGTTAGCATGCAGTGCACAGAGTCTTTGATGAATTACCTTCTCCTTTGTTTGGGAAATGTTCTTCTGTGCTGCTTCAATAAAATGATTTTACTATCTGTTTTACAAACATCTGGTTTAATTGCACTCTAGGGTTACAGAGACCCAAATTCTAATATACTGTGTCATTAAGTAGAAAGAAATGCAAAATCTTCTACATCTACCATATTTGGTTATTGTGAAGTAAACTCTGTTCCATCTTCAAATATCTACTCACCAATACACAGGACATAATTCCATGGACTTTCAAAATCATATTCCATAATGCAGTGTTCTTTACACTGTGCGTTTCTTTCCATAGTTAGTAATTTATGCAGAGGTCTCATCAGTCCATTAGGAGGAAATTAGGAAGGGTGTGAAGTAAAAAGGCTCTGGGTTTCCAAACTGATAATAATCTGTACAGTGCTACTTCACTGGAGCTTTACCATGACTGCGAACAGCTGAAATGACCATTTTTTTTCTGTAGGTTTTTTTTTTTTTGGGGGGGGAGGGGGAGGGTGGTAGAATTTAAATGTGTGAATTTACATTTATTTGAATACAATTATATCTGGAATATAATAATGTTTAGTTTGCCTTCATGTTGTCTGTATTTTGGAACTTGTGTTCTTAAAAAAGTATTGCTAAAAGTGTTGAGGTTTTCATTCAAATTTTATTCACACAGAAAACTAGATTTAAAAAAAATGTAAATTCAGGAATTTCTACACAGGAAAACAGCTGGACTTAATATTTCAATTTCCACCAGAAAATACTAATAGAAATTCAGCTCTGCACATGCCAGCTATTAAGGATATTCATCGTACTTTAATTATTTTTCTTGAAATTAATCAGACTGAAAATATATTAAGTGTGAAATCCAAAGCAAAATTGCATATGTTCATAGAGCTGTACAAATTAAATCCAGATTTTTACATTATTTATATGCTGATCATTGAATTAATCTCTATCTTTTCTCTTTGCTGAACTCACGTTTTAAAAGCTTCTAGAGATCTTGTAGCATGACCTCTCAGAAATCCTAAACATGGTAATAAGATGCTTTCAATGCAAGAAATGTGACTATAAATGAACTGTGACTGAACCTGAAGATTGCTGAGATCAAGGACATTATGTTTCATTATTATATAGAGGGATTCATGTGAAATTTAGATGTGGGCTCACAGTAAATGCTCAGCAGCTTCAAAGGATGTGTTATCTTCCTCTCCTCTCTTAAACAGATTGAGAAATAGGTGTTTGCAGTGGTCGCGCTGTAAAAAGTAGCTGTAATCTTTCATCTACCTCTAGCCATATTCTTATGCTAGGATGACAACTGTAGTATGAATATTTTATGCAGGCTCTGTGGGGGATGCTTAACTGCAGTGGAAATAGAAGTCTAACTTGTATTTTTAGTGAGGAACACTGCAGTCTTTACACTTAATTTCAGCTTCAGCTCCACCCGGCCTTAACTTTGTAGTGGAGACTTCTGCTTATCTGGTTTGGAAAATGTAACCATATCTGACTTGAGCTTGAATACTCTAACTTAGATATTTTGCTTTTTTTTCACAGGTGGAGGTTTGTCTCCTACCAGAACAGAACAGAACAGAACAGGACAGAACAGAACAGTATTTTGAGGACTGACTATCTCAGCATGTTCTTGCCCTGGTCTGGGTACCAGGTAGCCTTTGCAGCAGCCCAGGTCCAGAGGAGATCCTTAGTTTTAGTTATGTACTCTCACAGACATCCATACTGCACAGCCACTTCCATTCACTTCCCCAATGATGTCTTTTTCTCTTTTCTGCTACTTTTCAATTCTGCTCTTAGTCCTAATAGAATTCTAGTTTCAGAATCACAAGTTTTGCTTCTTCTGGTAGGAGGCAAGGCTTAGCCACATCAGAGCACAGCTTCACAGCTACAGATAAAATATGTGCATAGGGAGGAAGGAAAGGGCAGGAGATTAGGTCATGAGATGGAAGTTAATGGCAGGGACTGGGAGGAAGAACTGCCCATCATAAGTGAAGATCAGGTTTGTGATCACCTAAAGAACCCGAAAGTGTTCAAGTCCATGGGACCTGACAGGATCATAGAATCATAGAATAGAATCATAGAATCAAGAATGTTGGAAGAGACCTCAAGGATCATCGAGTCCAACCTGTCACCCTAAACCTCATGACTATATAAACCATGGCAACAAGTGCCACGTCCAATCCCCTCTTGAACACCTCCAGGGATGGTGACTCCACCACCTCCCTGGGCAGCACATTCCAACGGCCAACCACTCTCTCTGTGAAGAACTTTCTCCTCACCTCCAGCCTAAACCTCCCCTGGCACAGCTTGAGACTATGTCTCTGGTGCTGGTTACCTGGGAGAAGAGACCAAACCCTTCCTGGCAGCCCCTATTACAAGAGGGATCTGGACATGCTGGAAGGTGTCCAAAGAAGGGCCATGAGGATGAGCAGAGCGCTGGAGCACCTCTCCTATGAGGACAGACTGAGAGTGTTAAGGTTGTTCAGTCTCAAGAGGAAAAAGCTCCAAGGTGACCTTCTTGTGGCCTTCCAGGATCTGAAGGGGGCTCCAAGAAAGCTGGGGAGGGACTTTTTAGGCTATCAAGTACTGACAGGACTAGGGGGAATGGAATAAAGCTGGAAGTGGGGAGATTCAGGCTGGATGTTTGGAAGAAGTTCTTCCCCATGAGAGTGGTGAGAGCCTGGAATGGGTTGTCCAGGGAGGTGGTGGAGGCCCCATCCCTGGATGTTTTCAAGGTCATGCTGGATGAGGCTTTGGCCAGCCTGATCTAGTGTGAGGTGTCTCTGCCCATGGCCGCGGGGTTGGAACTGGATGATACTTGTGGTTCTTTCCAACCCAGACTGATTCTGTGATTCTATGAGGTATTGCTGCTTAAGCAGGGAGTAAGCTTTCTTGTTTATGATTTCATTTTTGGCTCTTCAGGCTTTCAGGTCACTTGCACACAAGATCTCTTACTATCCAACATTTGTCTGGCTCCATCAAGAAAAGACATAAAGCAAGCAGTAAATAACATGCACTTGCTTTTATTGCCAAAAGTTAGCTTGGACAGCGGAAAGCCTCTTTCCAACAAATAATCCCAGCAAGGCTCTGGATAGACAAGGGTTTCAGTCCTGAACACTAGTGGTTGGGGGAACATCTGTCACATGGATCTCAAAGGTATTTCCTCTGCTCCCAAATCAGTCTTCTGAGACCACAGGCACACAAGTCATTAAGCACCATTCAAAATTTAAGCTCCCTTAGGCCAGAAGCACAGCAAAATTGATTAGATTTAACAACTACAAATTTCCAGATGATATTTAACCTGACAAGGTTCTTCAGCAGGAGAGCTGGTGGGCTCCCTTTAACCGTGATGAGGTGGTGACTGCTCTTCTCAGAGAACATAGGCAAAGTGTGATGGGATCCATGGCTGGCCACAGTGCTGAGATGCAAGCACTCATCTGTGGGTCTGCTCATCACTTCAACAGTTTTCCCAAAGATGGCCCAGATGCTTTTTAACTCAGAACGAAGTTTTACTAGTATCTGAACTGTCATTCTCACTTGTTAAATAGAAGCTCACAATTTAGAGAATGCATTTTCATAATGTAACTGGAGGAATGTTCCTATCAAGCCATGTGTCCTGCCTGATAACTGAGATGCACCTGGCAAGTGCAAGATGGCTCAACACCACAATTACAAGATTTATCTGCATGGTGGTTTATGTCTGTGAGATATGTAGTGACAAAAGCAATCTCAGGAGAGATTCCAAGAGCAGATCTTTAACTGCCTGGGATTTCCTACCCTTTATCTTCTTTCATTTAAACTCAAAACAAACCCAAAAACACCAGAGGGTTTTATGATAAGTATGCGGAGAACTACTGGTGGCCTAGAAATTCCAAAGTTGGTTGTTTTGTGTATTGTTGGTTGCAGCAAAGAGGTGGAAAAAAGTTTGTACTTGTTTATTTGTGGCCATGTTTCTATACTACAGCATATGAGTAACCACACCCCTTGTGTCTGAGATTCTGCACAGGTATTTCTGTCATTCCTTAGAATTGTTTTGCAGGCAGCAGACTGCACAAGTAACTTGTTATGAAAGGAAAAGACAATTGTTTAGTTAGGTACACTTTGTGCGTGCTATTCTGAAGTAATGATAGCCTAATTTACCTCATAAGTCACCTTGAAAAGACCAGGTTAAATCTGTATTCATTTGGAACTGAAGCTAATCTTCAGACTTGAATGCCATAAAATCAAGTGCCTAAAAAAATATCTAATGTAGGTACCTATGTTTAGAGTCATTAGTACTCATGCATTGCATTAACAATTCAAGGATCTGAACTCTGATCAATTAAAGCACAATTAGCACAGAAAAAAAAAATACTTTTGTTTAAAGGGAGGTGATTCTCCCCCTCTACTCCACTCTGGTGAGACCCCACCTGGAGTACTGCGTCCAGTTCTGGAGCCTCCATTAAAAGAAAGATCTGGAGGTGTGGGAAGGGGTCCAGAGAAGGGCCACGAGGATGAGCAGAGGGCTGGAGCTCCTCTCCATAAGGACAGACTGAGAGTTGGGGCTATTCAGTCTGGAGAAGAGAAGGCTCTAAGGAGACCTTCTTATGGCCTTCCAGTATCTGAAAGGGGCTCCAAGAAAGCTGGGGAGGGACTTTTCAGGATGTCAGGTAGTGACAGAACTGGGGGGAATGAAAAAAAGATAGAAATGGTAAGATTCAGACTGGATGTGAGGAAGAACTTCTTCTCCATGAGGGTGGTGAGACACTGGAACAGGTTGCCCAGGGAGGTGGTGGAAGCCTCATCCCTGGAGGCTTTTAAGGCCAGGGTGGACGAGGCTCTAGGGAACGTGATCTAGTGTGAAGTGTCCCTGCCCATGACAAGGGGGTTGGAACTGGATGATCCTTGAAGTCCCTTCCAACCCTAACAATTCTGTGATCCTATGATTCTAAATGAAAACATGAATGCCAAAGCTAGCAGACAGGTGTTCACAGTTCTGAAGTTGTCTCAGCAGTGGCTGCTCTCAAATGTAAAGAAATGCCACAGGAATTACAAATAAATGCACCATGACACCTTTTGGCTTTAATATGCATGCGTATGTACCATGAAGCTTCTTTTACTGATGGATTTGCTACAAACAACCATTCTTTTAATGTTGTTTGTATAGTGATATCCACTGCAAGCTTGAGCCTTGAACAGCTCCTAAAATGAAGGAAGGAAAAGGATCACTTTGACCAGGATATGAAAACTCTTTACTGTCCTTTTTTGTGGTGCTGTGCAAACCTGGGTTTTATGGCAAGTGAAACAGCAGCCACATATCTGGGAGAAGAAAGGAAATAAATAAATGTATGTGCAAAATATTGATGAATGCACCAATTAGTTACCCAGTGACTTATCATGATTTATTCATTCTTTATTAAAATTACACCCTGCTTGGAGTGATTTATTACTCTTTATTTGTACATCACACCACATGCCTGAGTGTCGAGGGAGGATGTGTATCTGTCTTGGATATATAGAGCTCTGCACTGCGAGCTACAGCTGCAGTTACATGTGGCCTGAGGGACCACGGTTTTTCATCATGAACTATTCCTCCTTGGTTCATCTGGGGAACTTGAATCAGGGCAGAAATTAGTTTATGGGAAATGCAATCTCAGTGGATTCTACCCCTGAATAAAATAGCCAGGAATCCACTTTGCTACACAGGAACTAAGCAGAGACTTCAGCTACACACAGTTCCAGTCAAGGTAAATGCTGATGGTATGCAGGAACAGTAAAAAAATAGGAGTAAGTTCTCACACATCTCTCGAGTAAAAAGTGAATTGAAATAATTTTTACATCACTTCTTTAGAACACTTTGAGTCAAATCTATATTTCTCCTCTGGTATTAGCAGAATTATATGAAGGGTGTATTTTTTCAAGATGTTATCTTTTATTAAGCCACATAGTCTGTCCTCTTTCAGTTCTTCCCTGTTCAGGATCTACAGAGACTAGGCAGATCAGTCAGGTCTTTTTATACTTGATAGTGGCCACTTCTAGTAGTGGAGGAAGTGTTGGTGCCATCTAATCTCACCTAAGAGCCAAAACATGCAGACACTGTTGTTGAAATGGGAGAAGAGATGCCCACAGGCCACACAATTGCTCCTATCTGATTTATGTGAAAATATCTGCTAGATATTCATTAGCCTGGGGTGAAAGGTTTTACAGCTCCTTTACACACACTGCTCTTAAATATCGCACTTTGTTGCTGGAGTAGCTGTCTCTAACAATTTGAAACTACGCTTCATTGCAAATAAGAATTTTCCACAGTTTTCTAACCCTGGGCTGGACAAAAGTCGTGAGGAGGGCTGGACAGAATATTAGAGAGAGAATTATTTAATTTCACTGGCTCTGCAAATTTCTATGCCTCTGAAAGTACAGACAGTGCTTTCCTCTTTTCTCTCTGTTGCTTCTGCCTGCTTACTGCTTTCTCTTTCTCTGTTGCCTTGCCAAAATAATCTTTGTTTTGACTGCTATGTGAGTTACCAGGGAGGGGTGTTGGGGCAGGCAAGGGTAGGCTACCTGCATGAAGCCTCCTTTGGGGATTTTATGTCCGGGGGAGAGAGAGAGAGATGAATTATTGTGCAAGGGAGGTATTCTGATTGTTGCTGAGCTGTAATTATATGTAAATATATTTTGTATATGTTTATTACCTTTTATACTTTTATATTTAGTCCACTTTGTTAATACAATTTCATTTTTGCTTCCAAGTTCTGAGTTTGTTTGGTAATTTACTCCGGGGGTAAATCTCTGATTTGATGGGGGGCAAATCCATCCCACAACACTGTCCCAAGAAATTCTAATGGTCACTATACTAGTGTGCTTTGTTACTGTTTTTAAATGATCCTAAATATCAGGGTGTGTACTATGAAATGGCCTTATGATAGTTGCTGTAACTCCCTTTCTTTCCTTCATTTTCTAATTATCAGTTCAGATCCAGTGGCAGGAGAACTGAGGTAGAGGTTTTAAGCCACAATGCACTTTGTCAGGCCCTGATTAAAACTGTCACATAAACCATTGTCCCATGGTTTGCACTTAAACTGTTGTTCATAAAATTTCTAGGCCCTGCAAGTTACACCACCAGATGTGTATTGCAAAATAATTTATTTCTATTTATTTACTTTGTGGAAATGAAACTAAACACACACACACACACACATATATATACACATGAATTTAGATAAGAAAACTCTTTCACCGTGAGAGTGGTAGAGCCCTGGAGCAGGCTGTCCTATTCTGGAGACTTTCAAAACCTACTTGTCTGAGTTCCTGAGGACCTGCTCTGTGCTCTGGCAGAGTGGTTGGGCTGGATGATCTCCAGGGGTTCCTTCCGACCCCTAACATTCTGTGATTCTGTGATTAATATAAAACCAATAAAGATGACGAAGCAGAGAAACTATATAGAACCACAGAATCATTGAATCATAGAAGCACAGAAACATAGAATCACAGAATCATAGAATCACAGAATCATAGAAGCACAGAAAACTAGAATCACAGAATCATAGAAGCACAGAATCATAGAAGCACAGAATCATAGAATCACAGAATCATAGAATCAGTCAGGGTTGGAAGGGACCACAAGGATCATCCAGTTCCAACCCCCCGGCCATGGGCAGATCAGGTTGGCCAGAGCCTCATCCAGCATGGCCTTAAAAACATCCAGGGATGGGGCCTCCACCACCTCCCTGGACAACCCATTCCAGGCTCTCACCACTCTCATGGGGAAGAACTTCTTCCAAACATCCAGCTTGAATCTCCCCACTTCCAGCTTTATTCCATTCCCCCTAGTCCTGTCAGTACTTGATAGCCTAAAAAGTCCCTCCCCAGCTTTCTTGGAGCCCCCTTCAGATCCTGGAAGGCCACAAGAAGGTCACCTTGGAGCTTTTTCCTCTTGAGACTGAACAACCTTAACACTCTCAGTCTGTCCTCATAGGAGAGGTGCTCCAGCGCTCTGCTCATCCTCATGGCCCTTCTTTGGACACCTTCCAGCATGTCCAGATCCCTCTTGTAATAGGGTGTGGTAGTTTGAGCTCTGAGTTTAGGACCTTAAATGATAATAGATATAAATTCCTCCCCCTGCCCCTCTCCCTTTTCTCTCGGCAGGGTGGAGAGAGAGAAGAAAGGGAAAAAAAAGGGGTAGGGGAAAGAAAAATAAAAAAAAACATGAAAGAAATAGTCTGAAGTCGGTTTGAAAGTAGGAGGAGTAAATTTTTTCCTTTTTTCACAAAAGGGAGAGGAAAAAATAATTTTTTTTACATATATATATATATATATATAGCAGTAACAGGGGGGTTCACAGAGGTGAGGGATAAGGGTAAGTGGAAGAAAAAATATACAAAACCAAGCCTGGATGGCCTTGTGTTCCCCTGGATGTCAGTGGATTCAGTTGGGAGAGAGAACGGGCCCCAGCCACGTGGTCTGGTGCAGGAGACAGTGACAGCAACAGCAGCAGGAAATCTTGTCATGCGGATGACGCAGGAAAAGAGAGAGAGCAGCAAGATATCCACCCTTTTTATAGGCTTGCTGGACAGGAAGGGGGAGTGGAATAGACCACCTCTGAGTCAGGGGACCACCTTCTCCCAGCAGGGGAGGGGCCAAGCCCTCCCCAGATTAAATTTCTTTTGTCCACCTGGGGCTGGGTTCTTCTCAGCCCCATCCAGGATGGGTGTGCCCCAGCACATAGGGGCTCCAGAACTGGACACAGTACTCCAAGTGGGGTCTCAGCAGAGTGGAGCAGAGAGGGAGAATCACCTCCCTTGACCTGCTGCCCACACTTCTCTTGATGCAGCCCAGGCTCTGCTTGGCTCTCTGGGCTGCAAGTGCTCACTGCTGGCTCATGTTAAGCTTCTCATCCACCAGCACCCCCAAGTCCCTCTCCTCAGGGATGCTTTCCAGCCAGTCACTGCCCAGTCTGTATTTGTGTTTGGGATTGCTTCGACCCAGCTGCTGGACCCTATACTTGGTCTTGTTGAACCTCATGAGGTTGGCTTGTGCTCACCTCTCCAGCCTCTGGATGGATCCCTTCCCTCCAACTGTCAGCCACACCACACAGCTTGGTGTCATCAGCAAACTTGCTAAGGGTGCACTCAATGCCACTGCCCATGGCACCACCAAAGATGTTGAACAAGCCTGGTCCCAGCACTGATCCCTGAGGGACTCCACTTGTCCCTGGCCTCCACTGGGACATGGAGCCATTGACAGCCACTCTTTGGGTGTGGCCATCAAGCCAGTTCTTTATCCATCTCGTGGACCACCCATCAAACCCATGTGTCACCAGCTTGGAGACCAGGCCGTGGTATGGGAGAGTGTGGAAGGTTTTGCTCAGGTCCAGGTCAATGACATCAATTGCTCTCCCCTCATCTATTAATGCTGTCACCTGATCATAGAAGGCCACCAGGTTTGTCAGGCAGGATTTGCCCTTGGTAAACCCATGCTGACTGTACCAAATCACCTCTTCACTATTCTTCTGTCTCAGTAGTATCTCCAGGAAGATCTGCTCCATGATCTTACCAGGCACAGAGGTGAGACTGCCTGGCCTGTAGTTCCCTGGTTCTTCCTTCTTACCCTTTTTGAAAATGGGAGTTGTGTTTCCCCTTTTCCAGTCCATGGGGAATTCCCCAGACTGCCAGGACTTTTGGAATGTTATAGAGAGGGGTTTAGCAACCTCATCTGCCAGTTCTCTCAGTACCTGTGGGTGTATCCTGTCAGGTCCCATGGACTTGAACACTTTCAGGTTCTTCAGGTGATTACAAACCTGATCTTCACTTATGATGGGCAGTTCTTCCTTCCAGTCCCTGCCATTAACTTCCATGACTCCAGGAGTGTGGTTGGAGCCCTTGCCAGTGAAGACTGAGGTAAAGAAGTCATTGAGAACCTCAGCCTTCTCCATGTCACTTGTGACCATTTCACCTTTTTCCTTTCTGAGAGGGCCCACACGTTTCCTAGGCTTCTTTTTACCATTATTATACCTGTAGAAATTCTTGGTGTTCCCTTTGACCTCCCTGGCTAGATTCAAATCAAACTGTGCCTTGGCTTTCCTAACCTGGTCTCTTGCTGCTCAGGCAGCTTCCTTATACACCCCCATTCTAGCTGTCCTTTCTTCCACTCCTTGTAGAGTTTCCTTTTAAGTGACAGCTTGTCCAGGAGCTCCTTGCACATCCAGGCAGGTCTCCTAGCATCCTTCCCTGCTTTCCTCTTTGTTGGCATACATTGCTCTTGGGCATGGAGCAGGTGATCCTTGAGCACAGACCAGCTGTCCTGGGCCCCTCTTCCCTCTAGGGCTTTGTCCCATGATACTTTGGCCAGCAGATCCCTAAAGTGATCAAAGTCTGCAGGCCTAAAGTCCAGGGTTGTAAGCCTGAGATGTGCCCTCCTTGTTGCCCAGAGGATCTTAAATTCTATTGCTTCATGGTCACTGCAGCCAAGGTTATCCCTGAGGTTCACATTGGTCACCAGCCCTCCCCTGTTGGTGAGAACAAGGTCCAGCATAGCACCTTTCCTCGTTGGTTCCTCTACCATTTGGAGGAGGAAGTTGTCATCTATGCATTCCAGCAGATGTCAGGGTGGTTGAAATCCCCCATGAAAACCAGGGCTTGTGCCCATGAAGCCACTTCCATTTACCTGCGGAGGGCCTCATCTGCTTGGTTCTGCTGGTCATGTGGCCTGTAGCAGACTCCTACAGTGACATCACGGATGGCTGTGTCCTTTTCAGGAAAGAGATCAGCTAAGCGAGGTGGTGGTGTTGCTCTCTATGTGAGAAAGCAGCTGGAATGTGCTGAGTTCAGCTCAGGGGTGGCTGAGGGTGATGTGAAATGTAAATTCTCACTGAGAAATGAACGGCAGAGATATTTATAAATATTTATTTACACGCTATATTACAAGTTATTTACAGTCGATATTTACAGGTCCTAGTATTCAGTTGAAAGAACCAGTTCTGCAGAATGTGTCTATAGGGTGCTTTGAACAGCTTGAGGAGATCTAGAAGTTTAGAGTTTCCTTTTAAGTGACAGCTTGTCCAGCAGCTCCTTGCACATCCAGGCAGGTCTCCTAGCATCCTTCCCTGTTTTCCTCTTTGTTGGTATACATTGCTCCTGGACACAGAGAAGGTGGTCCTTGAATACTGACCAGCTGTCCTGGGCCCTTCTTCCCTCTAGGGCTTTGTCCCACGACACTTTGGCCAGCAGATCCCTGAAGTGATCAAAGTCTGCATGGCTAAAGTCCAGGGTCATATAAAATACATCCTCCTGGTTGCCCTGAGGATCTTAAATTCAACTGCTTCATGGTCACTGCAGCCAAGGCTGTCCATGAGCCTCACATAGGTTACCAGCCCTTCCCTGTTGGTGAGAACAAGGTCCAGCACAGCACTTTCTTGTTGGTTCCTCTACCATTTGGAGGAGGAAGTTGTCAACTATGCAATCCAGGAACATCCTGGATTGCTGGTGCCTTGCTGGGTTATCCCTCCAGCAGATGACAGGGTGGTTGAAATCCCCCATGAGGACCAGGGCTTGTGTCCTGGAAACTGCTTCTATTTGTCTGTGGAGGGCCTCATCTGCTTGGTTCTGCTGGTCAGGTGGCCTGTAGCAGACCCCTACAGTAACATCTCCTTCCCTTGTCTTGCCTTTAATTTTAATCCATACGCTCTCAACCAGCTCTTCATCCTTCCCCAGGTGGAGCTCCACTGATTCCAGTTGGCCAGGAAACCTTTACTTTCTTCTGATTTGACATTGAATTAATATTAATACCTTTGCTTTTCATTTTAAATATAAAGTTAAAAAAATCAACCAAAAAAAAAGTCACCCAAATCAAGAAAAATAAGTTTATTGCTGAAGTTTATTTTAGTACTTAATACTTAGACATTGGCCCTGACCTTTCTCACTCAGACTCCATTTTATTTTGCGCTCCACAGTGCTCATACTATAATGTGTTTAATAACACTACACATATTTTTGGCTGCATGTATGGGCTCAACAAATTTTATTATTATAAGCAAAGAGATTAAACTGTTTTTTCTCCATCTTCTACAATATATTTACTGTCTTTTTAATGCTAGGTACAAGTTATATCTTACATTTCCTTCTTCACTTCCCAAGCCCAGGGTTATAGGGAAAAGTCACAACCAGGACACATATGCTTTGAATGTAATTTTCTACCTTTTCCCCACATCCCTTCTCTATTTACATTTTCATTTTGCTTCTAAAATTGCTAAAAATGGCTTCTAAACCCACTTGAAACTGGTGGCAGCTAGCAGTAAATTTAGGTACTTCTCACAAAATCCCTGAATTCTGACAATTTTCTCATTTACCTCTAGCCTGGCTAGAGTTCAGAAATATGTTTTCTACTGGAAAACGCTTCAAGAAGAGCACTTAAAACCAACATCAAAAACCACAAACAAAGAAACAAACCCCAACAACTTTTTCTAGAACTAGTACTATTTGGAGGCCAAGGTACAAATTCAATTATGTGGTTTTACTAAAAAGCGATTAGGGCAGATTACATCAATTGCCCTGTGGCTCCTTTCAGATTTTGTAAACACTTTCATTTTTTATTTTCTGCTTGAGCCTTAATGAAGCAGATGGATTTCAGTTTTCCTTGAATCAGTGGTTGATTTTCAGAGGCTTTTCCCTTTTTGTCTCAATAAAATAAACAGGGAGGGCTATTAGACAGTTGTATACACTACCTGCACATCTTTCAAATGAAATGAGTACCTGGTCACTGCAAATGCCCGGTGATAAATTTTCAGGCTGTGTATAAACCGCTTCGAATTAAGTGAGGATTGGTAACGTTGACTGGCAATCTTTGGTATTTCACATGACTCTTGTATGTGTAGCCATTTGTTGCATATTTAATTAAGTTTAGTCAGGTAATTTGCCCAATTTGAGCAACATCAGGAACATAAAGGGAAAAAGCTTAGGTATATTTGGTGTCCTTTAGTGCTGTTTCTAAAGGTAGTGGAAATACTCTGGTAGCACAGAAGACAGGGGTTCCATGTCTATAGATAAGGTGCCAATCTTTTATCATTTTTCTGCAAGCAAACTGAAATCTAAGAGTGAGAGCTAGTTATTTGCTCTTGCACAGCAATTCCTGTTCTTCCAGAGAATAGAAATCAGCATTGCTGTAATAAAATTATTCCAAGGTACGCTGCTTGTGTTTTTTAAATACAAAGAAGAGCTTGCAAACCCTGCACTAAGGTTGAGCACTAAGGAAAACTTAGTGTGTAGTTTTAGTTAAATGGTGGCCCTACTTGAGCAGGGAGATTGGACAAGATGAGATACAAAGGTTCTCTGACATAGTGGGTAATGAATAACTTCTGTGGTTTTCCTCTCTGGGAAAGGAAAGTTATCTATGATTCCTATTTTTGGAGCTTGTACAATGCTCCTGTTCTACCCATGATGTTTAAACTGCTGGAAATCAACATTGTGAAAAAGCCAGACCAGCAAGATCTTAGACTCAGAAGGTAAGATTTAGTTACAAGTGCCATGTGTGCTTTCTCTCGCATTGTGTTTGACTGCTGAGTGCTTGTGAAATGATTATCATCCAAATTACATCAAGGAAGGCTCCAAAAGATAAACCATACCCCACTGTCTTCGGTTATATCAACAGAACAATGGGCCCAGTGGCCTTTGTGTGTATGCAATATGAGGATGGAGTTTGTCTCTTTTGTTCTCAATTAATCAGCAGTAATCAATGGCTTTGATGGCTCCTGGTAACGTTTCTACCAAACAATTATGCATTAAGTTTCAAGGGATAACACACCTAGCTAGAATGTCCCTGATGACATCTGAAATGTTTGCATTTCTCAGAAATGACAGATTTGGCTAGAAAGTCTGCCTTTCATAAATGCACTAAAATGTGGTGAGAAGGGAAAGAACAAGAAACTAGGAACAATTTTTGTGGGAGGTGCATGTGGAAAACAAGTGCATGTTGGATGTACATCTCACATCCACAGTGCAGAGTCATTGCACAATTGTCACTGGTGGAGTAGTTTCTTTTCAAAACTGTGCTTGCTTAGTTAAAATTAAAGAAATCAATTGTGGTTCCCAAATGGTTTAGTTCCAGGATACCTGCTAAGTGTGAGTATGGTGGAATGTCCTTTATTGCACACCAAACTCTCCTTCATTGCTTTTAGTCTGTGTGCGAAAACCAATGGAAGATGCACAATGATACGCAGTTTCTATTCCCATTGCACTGTTGGAATAATCAAGTTTTATTTGTTTGGATTTATGATTATAAATTATCTAGTCATAGCCAAAGTAATTTTTGCAAGAAAATTATCTTCCATCAAGTATGATTTTACCACATGTATTTTAATACCATAATAGCCTGTTAGCATTTGGATAATGAAAGGAATACTGTTGACTCTCATTTAGCCTGGAAGTTTGTCCCTAAAACCTCACACTCACTGTTATGAAACTTGCCATTACAGCTAAATATCCTCATAAACTGAAAAGGAAAAAACCTAATTGAATTTAAAATTAAAATAACTAAAACCAGTTACTGCCTCACTAACACTGTAAGATGAGCAGAGATACAAGTTGCTGGTGTCAGTAACAGAACTGAAACTGAAGTCCTTGACATTATATTGTTCAAGCTGAGAGAAAAGCAATGAATAAAAGTTACACAAACAGTAATCACACAGACACAGGTTTTCCTGGGAGTTTCTCCCTGAACTAAGGAGTGTGGTCATGGTTCTCCCTCAGCTAAGAGGAAGCCTGCAGTTAAGGTGAAGCACAAAATGATTTTGATACCATACCTACAAGTGCTATCCTGCATGGGTATCAGGTGGCTGGTTTGCCCCCGTGCCAATGATGTAAATGTGCTTTAGCCTGCTAATATATCTGCCTCATAAGAGGATAAAGACTGAAGTGTTTGTGAGCTGAGCCAACAGGACACTGCATGACACTGCGTGTTTCCACTGCAGCCTTTGAATGCCAGGACAACTGGGAGGGTTGGGAGCTGAACTTAGAACAGCAATCTCTGAAATCATTCTCATGTGATATTGACAGTCCCACTTCTCATGCACTATGTGAAGGAACAGGATTAACTGAATTCAGTGGCTTTTACACATTGTTCTGTTGCATCAAAGTGGTTTCATGAATCGAGTCCTAAACCCCGCATTTTTTCCCAGTGGGTACCTAGTTGAGAAGGGAAACTTCATTTTATAAAGTTGGAAAATGGTTACTTTTTCAAGTTTTTTAAAAATTAAAAAGAAAAACTCCTTCTTTGAAGAGTTAATAAAGATTACTAGCTGGGGAGGGGGAATAATTTTATTGCTTTTTCTCCTTGGTTGTTTATTTTTGTCTGCTTGGGTGCTGCCTGTGGTGTCCATGCAGGGACAATGCAGAATGTGCACTGAGATTCAGAGTCTGAGACGCAGTTTTTGACTACGGAACAAGTACTTCTAAGTTGTGGCCTGCTGCTGTCATTCACCCCATGCTGCAGCCATGCCAGCTGCGAAAGTGAAAGTGCTGGCTGGAGCAAAGTGTGATGGGGCTGGAAGTTCAGACTGCAGCATGGGAGGCTTCCTGCTCTGATTGCTGCTTCTGGGTTCCAGGTCTTGGGTACTGGCTCCCTTCTGCAGGCATGGCAGTGAGACAGGTGGCAGCTGGGGAGCTGCTGGGTTTGGGTTTCTGGTTTATGCTGCTTTTTTCTTCTGTATCTTACTGCTCTTCTGCAAATAAGCTGAGCTAAAGTAATCCTGCATTGTATTATTAGATTAGTTAGATTATTAGCTAAAGTAGTTATGCATTGTGATTATGATATCTCATGGTATAGTAAAGTCTTATCTCTTTATCTCTCCTCTGAGTTGTGTGTGTTACTTTTCCCCTCACTTTTGTGTTGGGGGAGCAGGCAGCTTGGCCCTTGTGCTGAACCTTTACAATGTGCAAAAGATATCACCTAACTCTCTCCCCAGTGTAGTGAGGGGAGGAGATAGTAAATGAGACAGTCCTCAGGATGTGGGAGTGAAAGGATTTTTAGCTTTTAAGACCAGTAACTTCATAAAAATAATTTAATTTTCTTTCTTTTCTAAATTCTTTTGACTGTTCTTTTTAAAAATGCACACCAAAATATTGCCCAGTAGGTAAAGGAGCCTTCTTCTTGGTTTAACAATGCTGCATGCCACAAAGTGAGTGCTAGTGTCCATAGTGGGGTGTGGGTGATGTGCATGCAGTCATTACTGCAACCAGTGTTGCCTGCTGATGTAAAGGATGCTGAAAGAAACAAATGGGAAGGCATGTGGGGGGTTTCACATAGATGAGTAGGAATGGAACAAAAACAGCCCCACTTTGTGGTCAGTATCCTTGCTTGTAAACAGCAAAGTTGCAAACATATTACTTAGGTAAAAGCAGAGTTGCCTCTTTCTGTGCATGTTGAAGTGCATTAAGCATTATGAACAGGGAATAAAAGTGGTGTAAAAGGTGACAAAGTAACTGATCTGAAAGGGAGACGTAATATTCTATGCAAGATGTTACAATCTTCTCCTGTCATTTTATTTCTAGTGTGAAAAAGCATCAGAGGTGCATGCTAATAACATAGTGAATAGAAATTCATGCCCTAGCCATGTGTGATCACCTGAGCAGTCTTCTTGAGCCACTGAAAATGCTGGTCCAGGGGGTCCCATCCAGCCCAGCTGTGTGCAGTTTAGAAAGCCCAGCTTCCTATCTTCATTTCTGGTTGCAGGTTTTCTTTCAATACAAGTAACTGGTCTTCAAAATCAGATCAAAAGCAGGAAATGGTTTTGCTGGAGGTTACACAGATCTTTATTGACCATGGTAGAAACATGATTCTGTTCAGTCAGTCACATCTCAGGTATCTGGGCTTTTTATCACTATAAGACTTCTGCATATGTCTCCCAGTAAAGAGGGAAAACCACAGAAATTTATTTTTTCTGGGGAGTTTCGAAGATATTTTAAAAAAATGTTTATTTCTAATTTAATTAGTCAAAGTCCATCTAGTCAATGGAGATATTTAGAGTTTGATTTTAGCTGTATATTTAGTTTAATTATTTCAATAGTGTTATGTACTTTCCAAGCTCTGTATCTTACAACAGTGGGATTAAAAACTCAGGCTGCTCTAAAAGTTGCTCAGACAAAGGCAGTTAAATCCACAAGGAGCTCTTGAAAGTGCATTCAGAAGTGACAGAATTATTTGTGAGTGTTCTGGGGTGATGTAAGTTAGTCTAGTGTAATCTGGAAAACAAAATCAGACCACCATTGGAAAGCTTCCTGCTGAACTTCAGAGTACAAATTTCTGTCTTCACAACAAAACATATTTCACACAGTACTTAAGTACCTGAAAGCAGAATTTAGCCTTGGCAAATTTTCACTGTGTTATCTGCAAGAAAACCTCTCTGTGATTTTGTTGGACCACATGACCTCCGGAGGTCCATTCCAATCCCAACCACTCTGTGATTCTGTGCAAGGGACAAGAAAAGCAAATTTGAACTGCCATGGGATAGCAGTGTCTTTTACTGCTCAGCTGTGATTGCTCTACCATAACGATGCTCCAGCGACCATTAAGGTGCAGGCACTCACTGGCCTTCTAAAGGCTTTTGGTTAAAGGTTAAAGGATAAAAGGGCCAAAAAGAGAAAGCAATCTCTCCAAATGCCATGGCAATACATTTTATTGGATGTTTAACCTGATCAATAATTCTGACATATCTGTCATAACTTCAGTGGTATTTTCTCTTTATTCATGCATTCCAAAGAAGTTTTTCTGAATATTTTGGGTCTTGTAGGCTTTCAAATTTTTTATTTTGCCTCTCACTAACACTTAACTCTCCACTCAACTGTATTCTTTCAGTATTTTCTCTTCATTATAAACCTGGCAATTTTTTCCACTACCCTCCTCTCCTGCATTCATCTGCTTGCATCAGAGGTCACCGCTCAGACCTTGTCATCATTTTATGATGTATTTTCTAGGTTTCCTTCTGTCATTTGATCATTGATCACTTATGCCCCCATTTTACAATAGATGTGCCAATACTACTTAGTCCTGAACTGCTTGTTATTTTGTGACCTTTAGAAAGGCCATGGTGTGTGATTTATTTGTTTCTGCTGTGTGTGTTCAGGTCTTGTTTTCTGTGGTACAATCATGGACCTTCTCTGATTTGGTAATTCATTTCCTTTTCTCTAAATGAAAGCCCATCAAGAAATATTGACATTCTCAGTCCAGTGGAGGCTAGTAAATGTTATCTGGAGAACTGTTTTGTTTGATTTCCTGATTTTAATTGCTTGAGGCAATTCCTCCAGCACTTAAATTAGTTACAGAGAAAGAGGCTTCTAGACATGGAGTGAATGTCATTCTGCTGCAGAGAGCAGCATCTGGGCTGCAGAAAGAGGAAAAGGCAGGTATCACAGGGTAGCAAGGAGCAGTGCAGTGTTGAACAAAGTAGGGGAGGTGGAGGAGAAGGAACAGAAAAGGAGATGGTAGATGTCAAGTGGAGAATCAACACTAGTTTTAAATGGCAAGAGGCTGGGGGCTTCTTTTGTAGGGGGTTGGGGAAATTTTTATTTTGCTTTAATGTTTTTGTTTCCCCTATCTGGTTTCATGAATATCACAGAATGGCTCAGGTTGGAAGGGACCCCAGAGATCATCTACTCCAACCCCCTGCCATGGGCAGAGACACCTCTCAACTAGACTTGGTCATCCAATCTGCCCTTAAGCACCTCCAAGCAAGGGGCATCCACAACCACTCTGGGCAGCCTGTGCCAGACTCTCATCACCCTCCTATTGAAGAACTTCTTCCTCAGTTCCAGTCTAATCCTGCTCTGCCTCAGCTTCAAACCATTCCCCCTTGGCCTGTCTCTAGACACCCTCAGCAAAAGTCTCTCTGCAGCCTTCCTGCAGGATCCCTTCAGGTTCTGGCAGGCAGCTCTGAGGTCCCCCTGGAGCCTTCTCCTCTCCAGGCTGCACACCCCCAGCTCCCTCAGCCTGGCCTCACAGCAGAGCTGCTCCAGCCCTTGGATTGTCCTTGTGGCCTCCTCTGGACTCAGTCCAACAACTCTGTGTCCTTCTTCTTCTGGGGACACCAGACCTGGAGGCAGCATTTATTTTTACCATGTTGCTTAATATTTTAAATTTCCTGATTTAATATTTTTTAAAAGTTACCTCTTTTTTTTTTTTTTTTCCTGTTTCCCCAGATTTCAGTAGTCATGTTCTTTCTCTGTATAATTCAAACAAACTTCACAGATATCTGGCTGGAGAGACAACATATGAGTATGACTGACTCTTGGTAATTGCTGCTATTTGGCCCTCTGGTAAGTTCTAGACACCCTTTTATGTGGGATCTGGAGTCCACATTTCTGACTGATTCGCAGAAAATTAAAATTAAATAACAGTCCAACAAACAGAGTCTGGGTCGGAAAATCAGAGTTTGTTTGAGATCTCATATCTTAGTATAAGGTACCTTGTTTTAAGGATCACTTCTGTGATTTTTTTTTTTTTTAATTTCTGGAACCAAATGAAATATTACATAGTGAACCAAATGCCATGGATCAAAATCTGGAGTTTTATCTTAAAGGACAATTTATAAATTAAAATTAATTCTTTGGGACAATAACACTGTTCCATCTACAACGGATCCAAGAAATGGTGACATTTATATTTTTTTCAAGACCAAAATACAAAATTTTCCTACTCAAACTAAAGAAAAACTTCTTCTGTTAACGGCTGGTTTACTTGCTGGGTTTAGACCAGATCAAAGTATTCCAGGATCCAATAAAGTGCTTCATTGACTGACAGGCAGGTGTCACCTAAGTAAAATGAAATACACCAAGGCTAATGAAATCCTTGCCTTTTGGTTATACCCATGCAGAGATACATTTGTGAGGTTATAAATGTCAAGCTATTTTGAACTGAACTAAGATCACTTCTAGTTTAAGACATCCTCAGAGCCTTCTACCAAAAAAAATGAAAATGAAAAATATTGGTTCCTATTTAATCTCCCTCAATCCAAAAGCTGAAAATCTTAAACCAGTGTTCACAAGTGTGTGGTGAATGAAGCCTATGACCCAAGGCTATATCCTTAAAGTGGTGGGACATGGCCTACGTGTTCAACTGGAACCCCATCTCCCCTCTGGAGTAGGGGGGGAAGGCTGGGCGCCACTCTGTCTGAGTAGACCATCTCCTGGGTCATTTGGGACAATGGCACACCGATGACATACCCATGCTTGGCTTTGTTCACAAGTTATGTTCACATTATATTTGGGTGAAACATCAGTTCATTGGTCAATTGCTCTGTTTAACAAGGATGCTCACTGGACCAGTGTCCATGCGGCAAAGGTTAAATAGGGGTTGTTTCGGTAAACTCGTGTTCCGTGCCCAGTATCCGTGTTCGGTGCTCCGTGTTAATATCCGCGCCTGTTCCCGTGTGCGTGCCCGTGTTCGCCTCATGCCTTCTGCTGCTGAGAGATCCGCCTTGCCCGGGACTCAAACCGGCAGCGTTCGAGTGCATTGCCGCAAGTCGCCGTTTCTGCCCAAAGGACCGGCACCCTCCCCAGCCGATCTCCCTAAGATCACGGAACTGGTCGCTCCAGCTTCGCAGAGGAGCTGCTTTTGGCCGTATCCTGTGGCCACATCGACAAGGGTTTTCCCCTGGAGTGGCAAGCTTGTTTACACAGTGCACTCGGCGAACTGACTTGCAAAGCCTCCGGGAATCACCGGTAATCTTCCAGGACCCTTTGTTCTGAGAGAAGCCGCTACCACGTGGCACAGCACCATGCGGCCGGCGCCATTTCTATCACGTTATTATGATACATCCATGCTACGATTTCCGGGACTACCAAACAGTATCAAGAAAAGAACCTCGAGAACTTTCTTCAGTTAGTGAGTAAACTGAACATTTCTTCATAGAGTTTCTGGGGCAGTTTGTGCAAACTGCCTGTTTGTGGGCTTGCTGATTCCCGACAAGCACTCACCCCACCTCTCTCTACCTCACTCCAATTTAGTTTCACTTTCTGAACATATAGACTTCCTCAAACTACTTAAAGTGCCTGTATATATACATTCTGCAGAATTTATTCTTTCCGACTGAATACTAGAACCTGTAAATACCAATTATATATCACTTGTAATATAGTGTGAATAAATATTTATTAAACCTTTATAAATATCTCCGCCGCTTATTTTCGGCGAGAATTTACACTTTCATAACAAAGTGTACTGAGCTCAATTTGTGAGCTATAGCCTTTGCTACCTGTCTAGGCAATGATGAAAGTACTTCTCTGTTTATCTTGTTCCTCACTTAACAATCAGGCAGAATCTCCTGAGAGGAGTGAATCAGGAAAACCTTGGCTTGAAATAATAAAGGAAGGCATCTAGAACAAAGCCTCTGTTCCTTCGGCTGTGCAGAAGTTACTGGTGTTATCATGCCATTATGGGTGGGCATTAGCAGACACATACAGCAAGTTACTTCAACTTCTGTTCCACACCAGCTCCTCTTCAGTAGCTGCTCATGTGCGCACTCCTAACTTCAGACAAAGATGAGGGAATGCCCCCAACCTGAAGTCACCAGTGTTAAATTAAGCTGAATTACTTCACATGTGTTGTGAACTAGGAGCACACACATGGACAGAAGCAAAAGAATCAGCATCATTTAGTGGGATAACTGGTGTGTGGGACTGGCCCCTATATCTGCTTGTAAAGAAGAAAAGAAGAAAGGCTGAAGGAAAGAACGTGCTGAATGTCTGTCACATCTAATGAGCTGGAAGGTGCTGGGCAAGACAGCTGTGTAAGAAACTTACTGTCTCAGGTTCGGAGCAAGAGCTAAGCTGCCTGCTCCCTCAGCACAAAAGTGAGGGGAAAAGTAACACACACAAATCAGGGGAGAGATAGAGAGATAAGAGTTTACTATACCATGAGATATCGTAATCACAATGCATAATTACCTTAACTAATAATCTAATAATACAATGCAGGATTACTTTATCTCATCTTATTTGCAGAAGAGGAGTGAGATACAGAAGAAAAAAACAGCATAAACCAGAAACCCAAACCCAGCAGCTCCCCAGCTGCCATCTGTCTCACTGCCATGCCTGCAGAAAGGAGTCAGCACCCAATACCTGGAACCCAGAAGCAGCAATCAGAACAGGAAGCCTCCCATCACACTTTGCTCCAGCCAGCACTTTCATTTTCGCAGCTGGCATGGCTGCAGCATGGGGTGAATGACAACAGCAGGCTCAACTCAGCCCATGATCCTCTGAGAAGAGAGGCTCATACCTTGCTTCTGAATATCTCTGGCTCTGTGAGGCAGCTTAGAGCTCTTAGTCTCAGACGAGATTTCCAAGAAAGAGTAATTCTAATAGCACAATCCTACAAAGTGTTTTGCAGAAAAAGATGCTGAGTGTGGTTTAATGGCAGGTATTTTAAGTACCACTTTCAGTGCTGACATTCTGCAGGACTCAGAGGTTCTAGATAAGAGCACAGTGTTGACCATGCAGAGCACAGGATCTGCCATTGGATCACAGAGCATATGTGAGAATTTCTTAAAGGAAAATGCTGTATAATCTGAGCTCTCCAGACTGAAAGTGCTGTCATTTATCTCAGGAGCAACTGTCACTAAGTTGAAGGAGATGACATAGACCTCTGTAGCAGGCAGAACAGACTTCTGTGGCAGGAAGCAGAGCAGTTTTCGGAGTGTGCAGAGTCTGAAGATCCAGGATATCTGAACAGGGATGAGTCTAGATTTTGCTAATAATTGGAATGAAGTTTGAAAAAGAAAATGTCCTAAAGCTTGAAAGAGGTTAAATTCAGAGTGTTGTACAGGTACGACTTCACGCCCAAGAGTCCATGAGATCTACGGTGCACGAACCCTATGAACCCTGAGAGCCCTGAGTCTCCTGAGAGTCCCTTTCTTTGCTCCATTTGCAGGGAAACAAGCTGTTTGCTGTTTTTTTCCTGTGATTCGAACCTTTTGAATAATTTACATCTGAGATAGCCAGAATGACTATGAACTCCATTCACTTGTTGTAGATATTGTTTTAGATTAGACGGATAGTAGTAGCAGCCAGTGGAATTGTTTAGAAGGGGCAGACTGTAACGGTTTTAAAAACTGGGTGTAAGAAAGCGATATAATGAATTGTAACAGTGTGAGAGCTGAAATCCCCCCACACCGACAATGACCAGGCTATCTCAGTCTGGAAGCAAATGAAAGCTGTATTTACAAGCAAATCTACAATCTATGATGAAATGCAATGAATCTGTACAAATAGACACAATTCACAACATTTACAAATATGTACAATCAACAGAAAAGCACAACCAAGCTCCCTTTGCTTCCCCCAAGGGGCCTCCCCCCCAGTCCAGAAGGAATCCCCCCAGAACCCCCTGGCAGAAGGCAGAGAGTCAAGAAGCAGAGAGGCTGTTAGACTTAGCTAGCCAAGGTCAGTGTGCTAGCTTCAGCCAGAAAAAAAGAAGCAGCCAGACAGAAACCGAGCAAGCTGAGAACTCAGACTCAGACTGACCCAACTTTGTTTTGAGTAGTTCTTAAACATTTCTATCTCTCCAATGAAAGTGTTTAGAATAATCATTATTTTGCTTTCTTACACGCAATAGTGACTTGTTTACATTCTTTCACTTTCTCTGCTTGAACTTTGAGAAGAAAAATTTTAAAAGACAGGTTTTAAAACCATCACAGAGCTAAAAGAAAGTTCTCAAAATTCCTTGCAGACTTTGCTTGGAGGAACCTGTAAGTACACATTCAACAGAAAACTAGATCCTGCTGATAAAAAGGGGGTTTTCTTCTACCTAATAACTTCAGTGTGATATATGAGCATTGTCACTACCAGAGAGTTCCAACCCCCTGCCAAGGGCAGGTCCAGCTCCTACCAGATCAGGTTGCTCTAGGCCTCATATTCAAATAGATGATCATATAGAGGTTTTGTTCTACAGCTTTCTCCCTGTGAGTGAAAAGTTTACTTCAGGGGCCTTGCAGTGCGCTTCCTTGTAATAGCAACATTTGGTAGATGAAATAACACCTTACCATATTTTCCCAATTAAATTAACCTTTAAGCATTTGTGGGAATCAAATTTATACCTAAGCTGGTCCTGTCATGGCTGTGCTGAGCTTTTCCAAGTCATGCCCTAGTAGCTGAGCCTTTGTGGGGTTTTATTTTGTTTACAGATTCAACAATTCCAGGAGGAAGACAAAGTGCATTAAACCCCTTCCCTCCATCTAGAAGTTTATGTGGGAACAAAGTCAGAGTACCTTGCCTTCCCAGAGGAGACCTCTGGAGAATGCATTTTGTAAAGCATGCACATCTTGGTAAAGGAGGCTGTACAGACTGAGTTTTCATTTCTGATGGTTTGCCAGAAGGTAACAAAATCAAGAGGCTGAGGGAAGGTTTGGGTACAAATGTATGAAAGAGACAAAACCCCAGAGATTTCAAATAGTTACATTTATCCCCAGCGCAAAAACAAAAGCAAAAGCTTTCCATCTGAAAATAAGACTGAAAATATTGAATATGTGGTAACCAGAAGGGCTTATTTAGTACCAGTTCCCTCTGTTCTTATTTCTCATCTTCACATTCCACAGGTGTAAAGTGGGTATTTTACTTTGTGCCAAACCTTCACCACAGCTCAGTCCTTGGCTAGCCCTCATCGGTGGAACTTTGCTTGAGTTCCACTTGGTGCTGGAGCCAGAGTGTCCCTGTGGGCTCAGGGGAAGCTTCCCCAAAAGGGATGGCTGTTGATGCAGAGCAGGAAGATCTCCTCTTTTCTTCCTGTCCATTGAAACTGAAGGCAGTTTTATTCCACTGGAGTGCATGGCAACATTTCCCTAGATGCTCATGTCATCGAGTCAGACTTGGATCATGCTCAGGCCATCATAAGTGTCTGCTGAAGTGGACTGTGGCCTGTGAAGTCCTAGATATATAAATATGCTCTTTCTTGAGACAACAGACATCAAACGGAGCACAGTTACACTCCCAGCTTAGGAGAAGCAGCGGTGTTAAACTGCCCAAACAGCCTGCAAGCTAATCTATGTCATCACTTCTTTGTCATCTCTGACAATAACGAATGTAAGGCCTTGATACAAGGACAGGAGCCTATCTCAGCTGTGGTTTGTTTTTTTCCCTTTTGTTCCAAGTTAGCATTCCTCTTCCTCTCTCATTTATCTCTGACAAGTACAGCGTGTAGGAGTCAAAGCCCGGTGCACCTTTGCAAAAAGGTCTGATCTCTAGATCAATAGTGTTCTTTCAATACACCAATATAATTCATTCTCCACCATTAGGTTATCATGAGTCAGAAATGTGGCAATACAGCCTAAGCCCTTTGTTACCTTTGGTAATTCATACTGCATTTTTGGGTAGTTTCTTCTTTTGATGTCTCAGTCTTTTTCATGTAACTTCACAGAAAACACGTTTTTGGCAATGTTCGCAGGATCTAAAAAATTCCCCAAAAAACAATAAGGAGGAGAAAAAAAAATTTACATTTCCCAGCCCTTCAATGTGAATGAATTGTGAAAACTTCCAGCTGTTACTGTCCTTCTAAAAGCAGGAAAGTTGTCACCCTTCTTTAAGCAGTGGTTCAAGCAACACAGCTTTGTGTTCTAAACAGTGGTTTACACTACAAGTGGTTTACGCTACAGTGGTTTTCACTACAGTGGGTTTACATTTCAAGTGCAACGAATATTGACTCCAACGTTCCCTTGATAGAGCACAAAAATTAGTGTTGTGAATTCCATTGACAGCCTAAGTGGGTTCTTTCTTTTTCACTTGAATAGGCTGCTCTGACTTACTAACTCAGTCTTGAGGGTTTTGAATACTTACTTCTAAGGTCTAGATATAATTACAGCACATATTTTGTATATTGTGATATGCAACAGATGCAGGATGAAGGTTAGTGTGCAATCCAATGACTGTAAAACTGCACAGAACATCTCAATGTTAAGGAGCTGTCTTCATCCAATAGCCTCTAGGTCATAAAATGGATAGATCAGCTTCAGGCAGACCCTAAAGTGACACATTCCTGAGCATGTGGCTTTAACTTGCCATAACTTCCAATGTGTGTAAGTCTGCTGCACGGCACTGAGGTATAGAAAAGGGGATGGAAACTCATTTTGGTGACAGAGAAGGACAAGGCAAATCTCCAGGAATGTTATGTAATGAATTATAATTGGATAAAAAAGGCTTCTGGATACTATCTTTAACAGCTCCTCTGGAACATATCAGCACTCCCAATATGACAAGTTGTCTAAACAATATAGCAGTGAGCTAGGTTCCATGTCTGATGAGCCAGACTTCAGAGACTACATCTCAGCTCATTTGGATCTCATATCCTAAGCAGGCAAAGATAAGTTTCTTTGGTTTTTTTGTTTGTTTGTTTGTTTAACTTGTGGAGTCATCCATATTTGCCTAGATGAATGAAAATGAACATTGACTTTCTTTACTCAGAGACTAATTCAAGAAACTTCAGAAGTCTTCCTTTCCACATGCTGATCCATCAACATGTTCATAAGCCAACAGTGCTTCTCTTTGAGCTGTAGCTGATTCAATCACTTAGCACAAATCTGTTCAGATGCTTTGTAATTGGGAGAGACTTTGTTTACAGTCACTTTGGCGATCACTGCAGCTGCAGCAGCCAGGGGAGCTAATTAAACCCTACCCATAGTTTTTGAGTATACAGACTTCGGTCAAATGTTTATCTTCTAATATGTTACCTACTGAAAATTTGTGCTCTGGCACCTAAATCTGCTCTGCAATAGAAATGAAACTTGTGGTGTGTCCTTTGGCACCTGTGCTGGGGCACACCCATCCTGGATGGGGCTGAGAAGAACCCAGCCCCAGGTGGACAAAAGAAATTTAATCTGGGGAGGGCTTGGCCCCTCCCCTGCTGGGAGAAGGTGGTCCCCTGACTCAGAGGTGGTCTATTCCACTTCCCCTTCCTGTCCAGCAAGCCTATAAAAAGGGGCGGATATCTTGCTGCTCTTCCCTTTTTTCCTGCCTCGTCTGCTCGAGAGGATTTCCTGCTGCTGTTGCTGTCACTGTCTCCTGCACCGGACCACGTGGCTGGGGCCCTTTCTCTCTCTCAACTGAATCCACCGACATCCAGGGGAACACAAGGCCATCCAGGCTTGGTTTTGTATATTTTTTCTTCCCACTTACCCTCATCCCTCACCTCTGTGAACCTCCCCCGTTACTGATATATATATATATATATATCTGTAAAAAATTATTTTTTCCTTTCCCTTTTTTGAAAAAAGAAAAAAATTTACTCCTCCTACTTCCAAACCTACTTCAGAATATTTCTTTCACAATTTTTTTTTCCTTTCCCCTACCCCCTTTTTTTTTTTTTCCTTTCTTCTTCTCTCTCTCCACCCTGCCGAGAAAAAAGGGAGAGGGGCAGGGGGAGGAATTTATATCTACTATCATTTGAGCTCCTAAACTCAGAGCTCAAACTACCACAGCACCCCAGCTCTGTGGCCCAAGAATTCCTCTGATCAAGGCTTTGAGTTTATGCTGTGGCTTCCTAATTATGGTGGCCCTGGAGAGGTTCCCTAGGGAAAGATGTTCCTTCCTACTACCTCTGCTTCACCTCTCCAGTTGATCCTCTGTCTCATGCTTTATACTGTGTGTATGAAGTAGAAATATTCTACCCTAATAATACAAAGATATGATGAACAACAAGGTCCTTTAACTAATGGTTGGCTTTGCTACTGACTGTATTTCTCAACCTTTTCCTGAGAGTTCAGTTCCCTTCTGGTCCATTTGGGTTCATCTGTCAGAGAAGGACCTTTGTTCCTCCGTAGCTGGAGCAGTTGCTCAGCTGGAAGCATACATGCTCTCTCCTCTGCCCTAAATGTAGGGAACTGCAGGTAGCAGCGGTGTGCAGTTAGTTTCCTGGTTAGCATGACCAGTTGCTGCTAGCAACTGCAAACTGTTCTCTCTTCCCTCACCCTGGGATTGCTACTACCACACTCCTGAGCAGGAGTCACAGTTTAAAAGGAAGTCCACACAGTCCTCATGTTACAGAATTAAAACAATGGCCACATTAAGCCTCTGCAGTAATTGTCTACTGTGAAGCAGTCAAAATCCTGTAGCATTCTTTGGCTGAATAAAGCAATGTTAAAGAAGTCTCATGTCAGCAGGTATGGTTAAGAGAGACCTTCTATTCTATAGAATATGTGCTTTTAAATACATCTGTGGGTCAGGAACTCCAAAGAATATTGGCTCTTTCTTTCTAACCTCCTCTAGTGTAAATCCCATCTTGCAGACAGTCTCATGCAGTACTCAGTGTATTTGCAGTTGTGTGGGGGGTTGATGTTTGCTATACAAGTTTCCAGGAATCAAAACAAGCAATGGTCTGAGCATCAGTGAAGAAATAAAAGCCTTCTGTGCTAAAGGTAAGCCAGAAGGAGCCCATCTTAGAGGCACCATGAGAAACACTGTATATGTGTTTACATACCTAAAAGTATGATACTGGAGTCCTGCCATGATAACCCAGGAGAATCTGAGTATAAAACCAGTGCACAGATACTGCAGTCAGTTCTGATAGCTTACAAACAAGCACTGTGGGGCTAGGGGAGTTCAGCTCTGAAGATCTGTCAGCACAAGGCAAATGCTCTGTACCAAAACTGCCAGAATAGCAGCTGCAGGAGTCAGTCAGGAGGATCAGAATGGGAGTTTGCTGCTTCGCCTTTGAAATGCTGATAGGAAAAACTAGGAGAGCATTTCAGGCATTCCAGGAAAATTTAATCATTTGACTTTTTTCCAAGTTTCCCAATACTAGGTTGCTAGGAAACATTTGCAATCTAACTAAAGAGGAATGAAGTGCATTACAGAGATGTAAAATATTCCAGTGCTGACTAAAAGAGCAGTATAGTTTAAAAGCTTTCATTAGCACCAAGAACAGAAAATACAGCAACATCCTCAATTAATTTTGACTTTTAATGACTTTCATCTAGAGTTTAAGTCTTATTTCTCTGGCCAACCAGAGAACCCAAAAAAGCTTAGTGACAGCTATAGAATAATCAATGGCTTTGTTTTCAGTTACAAAGGAAATCTATGTTGAGCGCAGTCATAATTTCTACTCTACAGCAGCATGTGTTATTTATTGGTAATGTTAACTGTAAATAAAAGTAATAAATGTTAATTTTAATGTTGCTTCCAGCAAAATGAGAAATAATGCACCAGCTGATGCAAAATAAATACATATATTATGTTCAGTCAAATGAAAAAAAATCACTCTTTAATTAATCTTTCATTTTCAAGGACTGAATGTATTTTAAAGGCAAGATAAAGGTAGAGACTGATCAGTAACATTAGAAGCAGCTTTATCAAAATACACATTTTTAATTTTGGGATGGGACAACATCTGATATACACCCTCATTTCCCTCTAGTTATCTCACTAATTGTTTGTCTTAATATCTTCAGATTTACTCTGTAATTCCTTGCTTGGTGGAAGGGAATTTCACAGTGAATTTCAGATGTCCTACTTTCATGCTAAAAAACGTTACTATCAACAATCAAACCTATGATGCCAAGTTCAGATGGAGATAGTATTTACTGAATCCCTGGGAAATATACATTTGTGTTACAAAGGAGCCTGTGGAAAGTACAGCAAGATGTTTTAATACCACAGCTTTCCATCAGCTGCATGACGTCAGAGGACGCATGACAATTAGCAGTCTCTAACACAAAAAGGATGGAATTCATCTTCAGAGTTTAAACACTTGCATTAGGGTGCCCAGGTGTAGACATCGACATGTGAATGTGACACTTCAACTTTTGAAAGTGTCCAAGGACACCCTGTGAGTACAGCCAGCCTGGAGAAATACTGAGCTCCCTTTGCACTAGAGGGATCTACCTGGGCTGTTGGATCACCCCAGGTTTCATTAGCTTACACTGACTGACTTTGGTTCAGCTTCCTCCTTTGAGTCTGGTTTAGCTGTATCACCTGCTCCTGTGGGTTCTCTGAGTAGCTTGTCTGGAGACCACCTGCAGCTTAAACAGGACATTGATGTCTAGTGTCACAGCTGTTGGACGCAAACATAGGAGTGAAGAAACTGGGGCTTATAAATGGCGCTAAACTAACTATGGGCAACTGAGCAGGTCCTTCAATTACTGTAGGTTCTGAGGATATCTTAAATACCTGGTTCCTATGAAAGTATCTACATTTAGCTCTCCCAATCTGTCAAATGTATCCCTCCCCATTTTAAAAGATGATAAATGCCATCATATTTAAATCACTTCACAGCAACAGAAATAATCACACAAAGAGCAAGCCTACTGCAATTAAAAAGAACTCAGACTTGCAAAGCTAACTTTCCAACTAGTCCTCCTCCTTAGTGTTCAGACCTATCTAGATAAAACCCTCAGCCCAACCTTGTCACATCCTTTTCTTTTCCTCTCCTTGTTTCTGACAGCTTGATTGTGTAAATAAAGCAAATTATTTCCAGTTAATAAGACAAAAATGCCACCATTTATTTTCACCCTATGTCCCTAATTACTCTAAAGTAAAAGGCTTTCTCTCTTCTAGTCATTCTTCTTTCTTTAATTATCTCCCGCATTTGAGTTTTTCCTCTCAAGAAACCATATCATCATGGAATCATTTCCTTCTCTGAGCTCCTCCTAGCTCTTAGTTCTAGTACTTGGAACAGCTTGAGTTTGACAGATCAGATTTGGTGAATGGTAATAAGCTGAAGTCAATAAAACATCTGTCCAAATAATTTATCACAAATGTAGTACTATTATGGAGGTTTAGATGCTATTGGAAGCCATTATGCAAGTTAAATTGAAACAACTCAGCAATATTTAAACATTTGCTATAGACTGGATTTGACAAACTTTTGAATGCTGCCATTTATATCAGATAATCAGACACCGGATTTGTTGTACCATGGGAATTCTTTCACATGTCCTCTATAAAGGTCATTTAATGTTGGTTTGGGTTAAAATTAGGGTTAGAATTAGAGGTTAGGTTTAGAGTTGGGTTAGTGTTAGGTTAGGGTTAGGTTTAAGGTGAGCAAACTCCTCTATGAAAGAGAAGACCACCCATCTGCTCCTGTCTTCAGCTTCACCCTGCTATGTACATTATACTTTTTTTCATGCTGTGTACTGTTGTAAGCATAGCTGTCTGTGTTGGTCACACCTAAGGTTTGAAGAATCCATTATTTTACCTCCAGGGGTGGTCAATAATTTGTGCCAGGGAAATAAAACCCCCTTAGTTTACAGTCACCTCCTTCTTAGAGGCCTTTCACTAATGCATTTTTATATCCCATGACTTTTGTGTAATTTAACTGACAGTGTTTGCTCATGGTGAAAAATGTTACCTGTAAGCAGAAACCTGAATTGAATACTTTGTGCTCTCCCACCTGGATGCCAGTAAGCAGAAGACCTCACTGTTCTTCACAATTTCTGGTTCCTTTTTCCATCCCTCACTCTGGCAAGATGTCGTTTTATTCACAGAATGTTAACACTATATTTTTATCATCCCAGTGAAAAAAGAAATATTTCTGAATTCATAAAAAAACAGGATGCACTTGTCATAAGTTAAAAACACTTTCCAGCTAATGTGTAAGATGTGTTTGATTAGTCACAGCTGTTGCCTTCTAGGAACCCCCTAAGGTACAGTTGGAGTAACCTATCTAGTTTGATGTGCAAGGAAGTCTGCTCTCGTGTACAATTTCAGATACCTGAGAAAGTAAAACATCTCCAAATCCCAGGTGAAACCAGAATGTTTGTGCTCTATTACACCTAGTTTTCTCTTGTAGGTTTCACAGAGTCACAGAGAATACCTGGTTGGAAGAGATCTCCAAGCACATCCAGTCCAACCTTTGACCCAGCACTGCAGGGTCAACACCAAACCATGTCCCTAAACACCAGCTTCACACACTCAACACCTCCAGGGATGGTGACTCAAGGACTGCCCTGGGCATACCATTCCAATGTCTGAGAATCCTCTCTGGAAAGAAATATTTCCTAGCATCCAGCCTGAACCTCCCCTGCTACAGCTTGGAACCATTTCCTCTGGACTGTTTGCTAGTATGATCCAGGAGAAATCTGAGACAACTTTGCAATCTGCTGTTTAAAGAAGGTCATTCAGATGTCTTACATCTGGGGTCACTTAGTACACCTATTGTGGTGAAAAGTTTTTCTCTTAAGAGTTCAACCAAATTCATGGAGTAACACCTCCAGATCACTTGTATCTGATTTTTTTATTACATCGAGTGGGGAACAGGTATATCAGTGTTGGTTAACATTGCAACCAGCCAGAGGCAGCTTCTCCAAAATCCCAGAAGTATTTTTTCCAGTGTAGTCAGTTTTTTTTTTTTTATCTAGCAAGATTGAATTTGCAATATGAAAGAGGATCTCCTGAGGTTTCTGGCACTGGTTTGAGGCCAGACAGATCCTCTCTTGCCCTGAGAGGGCCAAAAGAATGACCCTCACACAAACGGATTGAAGAGTGATGGAAAGTTTAAATGGAAAATCAACTGGTGAAACTACAAAAAACTACAAGCAGAGTGCCAAGAATATCCCAAAGCATGCAGAGTCCCTTACATAACACCCAAAGGCTTCCCAACTCTTCCCTTCTCCCCACCTGAGGGTATACCCGAACTCCCAGGGCCTTTTTTTCCCCTCCTTTCCCCCCAGTGTTAGGCTGGTCTCAGGCTGGCCAGGTCTGAGACTGCCCCCCCTGCTCCTTTGTCCTCCTGGAATTAGGCCTAGACAGGATTTGAGATACTCCCCCACCGTTACCCGATAAGAGAGCATCTTCCACAGGAGCAGAGAGGGAAGAAAGCCAGAGAGAATGACTTTGCAGATGGATTGATAGGCTGCAGGATTTCTGGATAGAAATGCGCTGTTTCCTGTGTCCACCTTATTGGGTTGGACACTCGGGACACTGGAAGTGTAGCTTATGTGGCAGTAACAGAAGGCACCCAGCCTAAACTGCCACAGGCACTCAAAAAAACGGCAAAAGACCTAAAGAGAGATGACAATGACTTTGAATCTGGTAGATAAAGCAACTCTTCATATCATTTATTGACCATCCGACAGGGGAAGTGAACCACACAGGAATCAAATGCAAATAGTAAACAAGACAAATACTGCATTCTCAGCACTTCAGGTTAATTTATTGCTGCTCTCTGGAGGAATGACACTTCCCCTCATTAGCTGGAAGTTAATGGGGGACATTTTAGGCTCCTTATCAACTGATCATTTCACAGTGATTATTTCTACTAAGTGAAACAAACAAGAGACCATCAGCTTTCCTCTGTCTAGTAGGAAAGCACATCCTGTGAACATGTTAAAAGTCAAGAACAGAGAATCCTCCAGAAGTGAAACCTTTGCAGGGCCTAAGAACAGTTTAGAGGAGAAGAAAACTCAAAGTAGAGATTCCTGGCTCTCTTCAACTTGGCTGTCATCTCTGTGTATTGTTAAATTCCCATGGGAGGGGAACACTGAGTTGCAGGTTGTAAGAATGTGTATTGCACCTGACGTATCAAGAAAATTGCTCTGTCCTAATCACCTCTGTTATTTGTTTCTTGAGAGTTTTCAGTTCTTTTAATTTACTTCAGAAAAATACATTTTATGCCAATGTTTAACCTTCTTCAGCCAAAATGAAGGTTACTGCAGCCAAAGGAAACATTACTAGGATGATTTCTTTTAATTGCTTAAACTTCAGTAGATTACTTAATATCTGAACAGCTCTTTCTTGGAGTATTGTTTTTCCTCAGAAAAGTACTTCTCAAGGACTCAAAAGATCTCTGAACTCAGTGAATTCCACATCTGTATGGACTATGGAAAAGCAAATATGTCTAAAAAGCTTATTGTATACAGAAAAAAAAAAGCAGGTAAATGAGGGAAACCTTGGTTGATTTTGAAGTTGCTTTGCAAGAACCTAATTTGTCATGTTTCAAGTAACTTCTCTAAGGCTTTTCAGATTAAAATGCAGAAATCTCACTCCCCCTCACCTGAACTTTGTGACACTCTCCTTTTGAACACATTGGGAATAGATGGCACACATAGTATTCCAATAATACTTCTCCCCAACATTGTAATCTGAGAGCTGAAAAAATCACTTTTTAGAGGAATCAGATGTTTTATCTTTATTATTTCTTTTCTGGGTCAAGCCATTATTTTTGGTACTTAGTAGCAAAATTTCCTATCAAAAATTATTGATCTTTCCAAAGATCCAAGAAATCTGTTGAACTGTTGTGAAAACACAAAATACCAACTTGTAATAATTTCAGTAAGCCACTGAGTATCTGCAACGAACAAGAAACGCTGGAGTCATGGGGATTTGGATAGGAACCCCTTCATGGCAAAATGTTTTACTCTCTTCTCTGATGATCAGTGGTTAGGAATCAGGAGGGACATTTCATATGGCACTGGCTGAAATCAGAAGGGAGTTTCCATGAAATTGAAGATAAGAGTGCTAGGGGAAAATAGCCCAGAGCAGCAGAAATAAGACAAATGCCATGAAACATGAGAAAACTTCTGATCTGTTGAATAGTAGAAGGGTAGCAGCAGATCCCTAAAACTGAGCAAAGTTTAAACAAGCAACTGGGTAAACACCGAAAGAAGAAGCTATCTAGATCTGGCAAAGAGATAAAAATAGGACACTAACAAAGCAGTAGGATGAGATCAGGAAGAAATTCCCAGAAACTCTCCAAAGCAGAAATTCTGCAGGTTCTCAGATGAAGCTGCAGTAGATTTGACACTGGGACCAGACCATTCTTAGGATTTTGGAAAATGTTTTAGGGAATTTGCTGTAAGTGTAGAACACTCCTGAGCTAAGAGACTGGTTCCTTTACAAGATCTGTTCCAGCAATTTCTTGTCATGACTAAGGCTAGAAAAAGGAGGTCACTTTATTTGAACTCTCAAGCTCCGTATAGTGCCAAAATGCTGAGAAAATCAGTCTGAATCCTAATGAGTTAAATCTCATCCATTTGAAGCTAGTGAAAACAAAATTTCTTAGCAATGGAGTGTCTAGAAAATATACACCCTAAATGATGCATGTGGAGCTTCAAAAGAAAACGCCTTGCAAGAAATGATGCTTTTCACTTGTCCAAGATGTCACACTTGAGTTATGATACTTAGAACACTGCATATTTTTGTTGCAGAAGGTCAAATATGTGAGAGTCAGAACACACAGCACTTACTAACTCAGCTGAAATTTTAGTGCAGATGCTAACATCAGAAATGTGACTGGTGACATCTTCCGCAGGATTTATCCGCTTAAAGAAAGCAACTGAAAACCAGCAAAGAGCACAAAAGAGTGGTTGCTTTTCCTGTTCATCTGGGCCTCTGCTTGCTTGTAGGCTGGGTTATTCAGCTGGCTGGTGTTGGGAGAGAGCCATTTCTGATTGCTTTGAGCAGACAGGGAATCTGTGGTGGGTTCTGTTTATTTCTTTGTGTTTAGTGCTGTTCAGTGTATTTCAGTTGCTATGGTTTCCTTTCCTGCAGTCTCTTGACTGACTCTTTTACAAACCTTCTCATCCTGACCAGTCAAGTCATTTGTTCTTTGGAATAGGGTCAGCTGCCGATGCCTTTTAAGCACACCTTTTAAGATTGATGAAGGTAGGTGCCTCTTCTTTGGCAGTATTAATAATGATGGGTGTGAAAGAGAAGATGTCATTATACAACGTGTTCTTGATGGTGTCACCTAAGTTCTCCAGTATTCTTTCGATACTATTATGGTATTTCCTATGGAGGCAGACATTTGTGTTCAGTATTAAAAGCTGCTACTCAGTATTTGCATTTTATTTAAAGAGGAGAGAAATTTGATTACATTTATTGAAGAAATTACCAGGTTATTACCTTGAACGTTTTCTTCTTTTTCTCCTGGCTTAGCACAGCACATAAGGTAAAACTGTACTATGTAGTGATCTCCTTGTGGTTTTTCTCTAGCATGCATCTCTTTTTTCTCTTCCTGGTTAGCATGCTGTACAGAAATAGAGGTCCAAATCTGAACCTTTGAAAATACTACTGTTTGTTTTCCTCCAAAGGAGCTACTTCTGTTAGCTGCCTTGTTAGAAAGAGATCTTAGTTTTTGATGCACTTCTGATAAGGCAGCTCTGTCTGTCTAGGACAATGACATATTCTTCAGCAGTGTACTATTCATAAATAATGTAATATGCAACTGTTGAAAACTAAGAATGTGTAGCATAAGTACTGCTATTTCCAGATGTAGTGAAGGCATCATATGCCCAGAATTATGCCCCCAGATACCAGCTACTTGTCCCAACATGCTCTGGTAAGTCCCCCCTTCCACCCTCCTTTCAGGAGAGGAGGACAAAAGGCTCAGGTGTCAGCCTGTCTCCTAAGGGAGTAAACAACTGCAGGCACCCATCACAATGGCATGCCTATGCTCTGTCCATCTAAGGGCATAATTCTAGCTTCACCTTTTCTATAGGTGGAAGCAGGTTGTTGGCAAGTGTGCCCACTGGCTAGCTCGAGTATCTATAAGTATTGCTCCATTTGTTACTACGTTGCTGTGGCAGTTTAGGCTGGGTGCCCCCTGCCACTGCTGCATGAGATACACCTCTGGTGTCCTGGGTGCCCACCCAGAGGGGTGGACACAGGAAACGACGTATTTCTACCCATAAGTCCTGCACCCTATAAGGCCATCTGCAAAGTCATTCTCTTCCTCTTTCTTCCCTCTCTGCTCCCACGGGAGATGTCCTCTCTTATCGGGTAATGCCGGGGGAGTATCCTCAAGGCCTCTTAGGCCTGTCTAGGCCTAATGCCAGGAGGAGAATGGAGGGGGGGGGCAGTCTCAGACCTGGCCAGCCTGAGACTTGCCTAGCAGCGGGAGGGGGAAGAAAGAGCCCTGGGGGGTTTGGGTTTACCCTCAGGTGGGAAGAAGGGAAGGATTGGGAAGCTTTGGGAATTCTGTGAGGGGTTCTGTACGCTTTGGGATGCTCTTTGTCACTATGCTTTGTAGCTTGTAGTTCTCTGTAGCTTCACCAATTGCTTTTCCATTTAAACTTTCCATCACTCTCCAATCCGTTTGTGTGAGTCTCATTCTTTTGTCCCTTTCGGGGCAAGAGACGATCTGTCTGGCCCCAAACCAGCACAAATTTTTGGTAGCAGAGGATGGTTCCTGTGCTGAACTCTGCAAAATTGGATTGGAGAAGAGCAGGGGTGGAAAAGTTAAAATGGTATCTGGGCGTTGTTGGTTTTTGGTGGCTGGGCTCAAGGTTTTGTGCTGGGGCGACCGTGTGGGCATTTTATGGGTTCCGAGGGGACACCCTGGTGCGTAGCCGTGGCGTTGAATCCCTCCTGCTGTTCCGAAGCGGCAGCGGCGATTCTATAGCTTCAGGCACTGGGGAAAAAAGCTTAAGAATGCGGTGCCTGTCCCTTTCCCTTTTGTTCCCCGCGGCGCCAGCAGCGAGCAGAGCGGCGCGGAGCCGAGGAAGGGGGAGGGACAGTCGGAAGCAGACCAGGGTCGGCTTGTCCCGCGGCGGTGGGGGCTAGCCGCAGCGGGGCGGTGAGCGGTGGCTCCCGCAACTCAAGAAGGCGGGCGGTGGCTCCAGTTCAAAAGCTGCTTCCGAGGACCCAGGGAGCGAGTATAGCTTTGGCTGGAAAAGCCGCTCTTGTGGCCCGAGGGGTGGCGGTGGTTTTGATCTGTACCGCGGCTGCAGAGGTGACGGCGGCTCTCGCTGTTATCTCTCCCCTGATTTTCGGACGCGCTCCGAAAATGGCGCCTAGCACCTGGCTCCGCCTCTCTTCTCGGTGGGTTGCAGTGCAGCCACTCCCTCTCCGGGGGAGGGCTGTGTAGCCGGATGCCTCCATGCCTCGGCATGCGTACGCTCAGGGGGAGCGGTGTGCCTGTGCGTGGTGTGCATCCGTATTAGCCTCGGGCCGCGGCTGGAAGCGGTCAGCACTGGGCTTGGGAAAGGTCCGTGCAGCTTTGGAAAGTCTCAGCGTGCTGTTGCCTGCAAGGGGTGGAAGGAGTCGAGTTGAGGAGCCTGATTGCTCAGACTCGATTGCCCCAAGGGGTGGAAACATGCCGCTTGAGTGGATGGAGAAATGTTTGGTTGAGAAGTTATGAGGTTGTTTCCAGGTGGCCAGGATGCTCCATCGGATCCATGAAGAGTTCACCATGCGGAAGAATGAACTCTGCGTCGCTGGGAGGTTCCATAGGATGAGGGAGAAGAGCTGGACTGAACTGTTACCTGAGCCCGAGGGAGAGACTCTTTGGAAGGACGCCCAGATGGAGACTTGGACTTTGCCAGACATGTCATCTGAAAGTTGTTTCTAATTTGATGATATGTTTTGGGTGCAGGAATTATGGGTATGAAATAAGGGGTGGAATGTGGCAGTTTAGGCTGGGTGCCCCCTGCCACTGCTGCATGAGATACACCTCTGGTGTCCTGGGTGCCCACCCAGAGGGGTGGACACAGGAAACGACGTATTTCTACCCATAAGTCCTGCACCCTATAAGGCCATCTGCAAAGTCATTCTCTTCCTCTTTCTTCCCTCTCTGCTCCCACGGGAGATGTCCTCTCTTATCGGGTAATGCCGGGGGAGTATCCTCAAGGCCTCTTAGGCCTGTCTAGGCCTAATGCCAGGAGGAGAATGGAGGGGGGGGCAGTCTCAGACCTGGCCAGCCTGAGACTTGCCTAGCAGCGGGAGGGGGAAGAAAGAGCCCTGGGGGGTTTGGGTTTACCCTCAGGTGGGAAGAAGGGAAGGATTGGGAAGCTTTGGGAATTCTGTGAGGGGTTCTGTACGCTTTGGGATACTCTTTGTCACTATGCTTTGTAGCTTGTAGTTCTCTGTAGCTTCACCAATTGCTTTTCCATTTAAACTTTCCATCACTCTCCAATCCGTTTGTGTGAGTCTCATTCTTTTGTCCCTTTCGGGGCAAGAGACGATCTGTCTGGCCCCAAACCAGCACAGTTGCTCTCTCCTTATGGTTTCACTCGTTATGCAACTCGCGATGCGTCTGCTGTAAGTCTTTTCACACACAAGCGTGCTGGAAGCCTCTGCGAATACAGAAGCCAGCCCACTGAGCTCGCCTCGAGGACCTGCAAAGGAGACCCCTTTGCTGATTGGACATCAGCGTCGTACACCCGAGAGAGGGTGAAATCAGATCCGGTCAAAAGGACTGAGGGAAGCCCCAAGAGAGTGGGTAAGCTAAAACCCATAAGGAGAAGGACCTAGCCCAAACCAGGCGATCCAAAAATCTGCTGTAGCAATAAGCAGCCAAGTAAGCAGAAACACATCTTGCATAGCCCCCGCAGACGGCGGGAGAGAAAGGGAGCCACCCACTGTAGCCGCTCTGCAGCGTGTACGAGGGTGAAGCACGTGGGATTTCCCCGAGGGAAAGAGAGAGCAAAAGATAGCCTCTCCATTGAAGTCAAAGGCAATGACTGGAGTATTGTAGTTTAAATGGAAACCAGTCAGCTCACAGCTCGAGCTGAGCCGAGGGAGAAGCATCACGTCACTGCCCCCTCACCGAAACCCACCTATGGGAACCGTCCACGGCCGCGAGGTCCGACCACCAAAAGGACCTGGTCCTGCTGAGCCGATCCTCCGGTCAGGGAGCCAGCCCCCTCCCGCAGACCGTGGGAGGAGAAAGCAAACCTTGCTCCCCCCCCCCCACAGAGCCGGGAGGGAGAAAGAAAGTCGCCGCCCAAACGGGGCCAGCCTCAGGCAGAAAACAGATAAGCAATAGCAAGCCAGCATAACCAAGCAACTTGTCTCGCTACACAGAAAGACAGAATGTATCTTTTGTCTGTATAACAATCAGCAACCTTCTATTCAAAGCGCCCGCGTGTAGCCGAGTGATATTTCTAGCTTAACTTGCCTCGTGATAGCATTATAAATATCTCTAGACATAGCTAGCAGCCACAAACGTCTTGTCGAGTCTCCATCTAGTGGACAAGTGGAGGAACTGCACCCTTTCATTCCCTCAATTAGAAATTGACTGTAAATATTATAATTGGGTATAATTGTAAATACTAAATCAGTTATGGTCTATATTATTACAACCGTGCATCTGAATCAATATATATAGTTATTAATTGAATATTCATAATAATAATAAACAATAATTTTCATCATTCATATTTTAATAATTCATAATTAATAATCACCATCCTCCGTCCCTAATCCCCCTCTCCATGACACCAGCAAAATTTTGAAAGAACAGGTAGTTTAAAATACATATAGATTTTAAAAAGACACTCGTTCCTCTAACTGCCAACGTTAAAACCATTCTGCTGTCTGCAGCTGGATTGTATAGTTAAATTCTGGGGAGTTAAGAAATATGTAATTATGATTGCAGTTGGCTTGCATGAATATTGGCCATAAAGACTTACAGATTAGAACATGCAAGAGTTTTAAACTTTAACATCTTACATTACTTTCATCACATTCCATAAAACATTATATTCTTCCATGATGTTTCATCAGTATGCATAACTTCATTGTCTCTGGCTTCTAGACACAACTAGTGGTGTGCAATGTTTTAAATCATGCTGCTGCGTAGGGAAGGGTTTTTTTTTTTCATACCTTCCTTAATCTTCTCACTGGATTTCACTGAGGAAATTATTGGAAAACAATTTAACAATGTTTTAGGAATAAGAGGTACATGGAAGGTTATCACAACTTTATTGGGTAAAAATCCTGATATGTTCATTGCAGTATATGAAACTAAGTGAGAGGAATCATAGAAACACAGAGTCATAGATTTATTTGGGCTGGAAAGGACCTCGAAAGATCATCCAGTCCAACCCCCTGCCAGAGCAGGATCACCTAGAGCAGATCACACAGGAACACATCCAGGCAGGTTTGAATACCTTCAGAGAGAGAGACCCCACAACCCTCTGGGCAGCCTGTGCCAGTGTTCTGTCACCCTCACAGGATAAAAATTCTTCCTCATGTTTCCATGGAACTTCCTATGCCTCAGATTCCACCACTGCCCCTTGTGCTGGCATTGGGCATCACCCAGCAGAGCCTGGCTCCAGCCTCTGGGCACTCCCCCTGCACATCTTTAGCACCAGCAATGAGGTCACCTCTCAGGCTCCTCCTCTCCAAGCTTCAGAGCCCTCAGCTCTCTCAGGCTCTCTTCCTTAGGACAATCTTCCACTGCCTTCAGCATCTTTGTGGCTCTGTGCTGGACTCTCTCAAGCAGTTCCCTGAGGTCCTTCTGGAACTGAGGGGCCCAGAACTGGACACATTATTCCAGATGTGGCCTCACCAGGGCAGAGTAGAGAGGGAGGAGAACCTCTCTCGACCTACTCACCACAGCCCTTCTAATCCACTCCAGGCTGCCCTTGGCCTTCTTGGCCACCAGAGCACATTGCTGGCTCATGCTCAACCTCCCATCCACCAGGACCTCCAGGGCCCTTTCCCCTTCCCTGCTCTCCAGCAGGTCACTCCCCAACCTATCCTGCTCCATGCCATTGTTCTTTTCCAGGTGCAAGACTCTCCCCTTGCCCTTGTTGGATTTCATTCCATTTCCCCCTGCCCAGCTCTCATCCTGTCCAGGTCAGGCTGAATGGCAGCACAACCCTCCTGTGTCAGCACAACCCTCACCTCCACGCAGTTTGATGTCATCAGCAAACTTGCTGGCAGTGCCCTCTGTGCCCTCATCCAGGTCATTGATGAATATATTGAACAGCTCTGGATCCAGTACTGACCCCTGAGGAACTCCACCAGACACAGGCCTCCAGCTAAACTCCATCCCATTGACCACAACTCTTTGACTTCTTCCCTTCAACCAGTTCCCATCCACCTCACTCCCTGATCCTCCAGACCACACTGCCTCAGCTTATCTGCAAGGATGCTGTGGCAGACATTGTCAAATGCTTTACTGAAATCAAGATAAACCACATCCACTGCTCTACCATCACCTATCCACCTGGTTACGTCCTGATCAAAGGCTGTGAGGTTGTTCAGACATGACTTCCCCTTGGTAAAACCATGCTGACTGCTCCTAATGACCCTCTTGTCCTTGATATGCCTAAGGACAGCACCAAGGATAAGTTCCTCCATCACCTTTCCAGGGATGGAGGGGAGGCTGACTGGTCTAGAGTTACCTGGGTCCTCCTTCTCACCCTTTTTGAAGATCGGAGTGACATTTGCCCTCCTCCAGTCCCCAGGCACCTCTCCTGTCTACCATGACTTACCAAAGATGGTGGAGAGTGATCTGGCAATGACCTCTGCCAGCTCCCTCAGCACCCTTGGGTGCCTCCCATCAGGACTCATGGATTTATGGATGTCCAGATGACTTAATTGTTCCTTAACCCAGTCCTCATGGACCAAGGAAAACTCCTCCTTTGTCCTGTCTTTCTCTGGGGCCTTGGGGGGCCTCAGGCTCCTAAGGACAGCCTCCAGCAGTATAGACAGAGACAAAGGCAGCATTCAGTAACTCTGCCTTCTTTGTTTCCTCTGTCACCAAGACACCTACCTCATTCAGCACTGGGCCTACATTACCTCTTGTCTTAATTTTCCCTGCAATGTACTTGAAGAAGCCTTCTCTGTTCTTTACCTTCCTTCAAGGTTCAGTTCCAAGGATGCCTTAGCCTTCCTAGTTATCTCCCTACATCCTCTGGCAACAGTCTTATATTCCTCCCATTTGACCAGCCTCTCCTCCCATGATCTGTGAACTCTCTTTTTCCATTTGAGCTTTCTCAGTAGCTCTCTACTTAACCATGCAAGTCTCCTGGCTCCCTTTCTCAATTTTCTACTTGTTGGAATGCTCTGATCTTGGCTTGGAGGAAGTGATATTTAAAAATTGACCAACTTTCCTGGGCTCCTTTACCCTCCAGAGTCTTAGCCCATGGGATCCCTGCAAGTATATCTCTGAATAGTACAAAGTTAGCCCTGCAGTAGTCTAGGGTTGTAATCCTACTTATTGCCCTGCTTCTACCCTACTAAACTCCACCATGTCACGATCACTGTCGCCACGGCTGTTCCCGACCATAATGTCCCTATAACCAGTCCTTCTCTATTAGTTAATACAAGGTCCAGCAGCGCCTCTCCTTGTTGGCTCCTCCGCTACCTGCAGAGATTACAGAATTACAGGTTGAAGTGATTACAGAATTACCTCTAAGTGGTGTCTGTAACTGATGACTACATGTCAAATGGATGGTTTGGGGACAACAGAGGAATGACTTGGCATGCTGGCAACATGAGTTAGCTTAGTTATCATGGCAGCTAACTACACTTGCATCTCTGAAGCAGTCCCTGAACAGTACAATAATGTCCTCTGGTTGGTATTCATTGAATAACTTTGTTTATTTGGTTAGTTTATCTCAGGCTGCAAGATGAGGTAAAGTTGTACTTGAATTCTGAGAACTAATTTATTTGAACTTGGCTGACTTCTCTGGTTTAGCTGCACATATTTCCAAGCCTTACAGACATGCTTACTTATATGAAAAATCTGCCTCTCTGCTGGTTCCTCAGCTGGGCTTTCCAAACAAGTGACTCTTGTTTTACGTTATTATGATGTAGCCTGTCTGCCATATTCATGTCTTTGTCTGGTGTCTTTACAGCTCTGGAGTGTGGGTATGTACAGATACTGTTTAAACTTGCAGGTTGTTTGGAATGCACTGTTTTATTAAGTCATATCTTAACTGAATGGATATTTTTTTTCCAGCAAAGTGGAAATAAAATAAAGCAAATTGATCAGAGCATCTGAGAATTATCCTTTACCTGATGAAAAGGTGAAGAGGACCTGGGCTGCTGCTCAGCATCATTAGCTGTGAAGAATTCTCACAAAAGTCAGTAGGAGTTTTGAATAAACATGGACAGCAGGGTAATGTCCTTAGAGGTTATTTCTGTTTCAGATGAATCTTCCTGTTCTGCATTACCACCTGTGCTGTCCTTTGTTTGACAAATTATAAAGAAGCATCACAGATATTCTAAGAAAAAGCACAGTGCTGCCAATATTTTCAAGGACAAGGCAGTGTCACAGATTTTTGGGATTTAGAGTAATGAGTAATAGCTTTAAAATATTGCAGTCTCCCTGTGTGTTAAACAGTGTAATTCATCCCACTAAAACCAAATCAATCCTGGCTTCTCCCCACACCTGTAAATATCTGTGGGGCCTCCACCTGGCAGGGACAATAGGTGGTTATTACTGTCATCAGGGCAGGGGAAGAGCGTTTCACACCTTTGTCTCCCCTATTCAGACCTCTGCTGATAGGCAATGAGCGAAGGTGGGGGGATTTGGAGCACCCCACAACAGTTACATTACTGAAAAGTGCTCAGGCTGAGCAACAATGGACAGAAAGTATTATTAACAAAACTTTATTCAGTAGTTACTTTGCTACCAGTTCAATAAATACACCACTAATCCTGACCTCTTGTACAATTCTGTTGACAGCTTTTGTCCTATTCCCATGAAGCACTGAGTGATGTTGACTGAAAGGATTCAGGCATGTTTTTGTTACTCTTATGCCAGACATGTATTAGTGCTTTAATACAAGAGCTTATAAAAAATCAGTTTTATAGAGACAGACTTTTGGGCTTGCCCCCTTCCCTTGCAATACTGTGAGAGTCCTTTTTGTGTGTACAACTGGGACTTTTATTTTTTCAGTCAGATGAGTCCTTTCTAAATACACTATTGACATCTGCTGTCAGCTGTGATCTGCTTCCCCATTAATAATCCAGACTTTAACAAAAGGTTATCTAAGAACAATTGGTTTATTGTTTGATGTTCCTAGGTGAAGCTTACAACTTCTTGACTCCCATGTCTCAGAAAACAGTGTGTTAACTTCCAGTGACCAAAGTGAATCCCATTGCTGATGTGTGACCAGCATACACTGACTTATTGACAACCAATGTTTCACACTTTCTTGGCACGCTTCTTTTCCTTCTCTTGCTGTATACTGCTGCCTTCTTGTCCAGATATGGCATTAGCCTAGAGGGCCTGGAGGCCAAAGTTAGATAGTGGAGTCTTTATTTTCCTGCCTGCATAGGGCAAATGATACAGTTGGTTCCCAAACTCCTTTTTATAACCATCTCCAACACCTTCTTCTGAAGAAGGTTCACCGTCTCACCTGAGTTATCTTTGCTCTGCCTCACATCCCTATAATTTCAACCTCTGCTTGGCCCACCTGACACTTCCATGCACTCTGCTATGTATCTGGATATGCCTTCCAACAATGAACCTTAGGTGAGTAACTAGAAAGCAGTTAAATAAGATTTAATTTTTAAGATGTATGTCTTGCAGTGGATAACACTTCCTGTGGTGCTGAACTACAGTTAAAAAGCAGAATTTCTGTCAAACAGTAGGAAGAAGAGGAGAGCTTCAGCTGTATCTCCTCTGCTTCCTTACCTTGAAAATGCTCTTCCCTATATGTTTTTTCCATGTGTCTTGTCTTTTCCTGTTAGAGGAAGATGTTTCAGGGCATATGCATTTGTCTTTCCTGTAGAACCTTATCTAGTAGTTTCCTGAATTGTTGACACTTGTTTTCTTGGAACAAATTATCCTAATTTTGCTGTACTATTTCCTCTTACTTAAAGATTGTCTAAAAATTGTAAAATCACCAATTTTATGGTAATTCCCCTGCAAGTTCAAAGCTTTCTCTTCTAAAGAACAAGAGAGGAAGATACACATTCCTGTGTCCTCAACTGGACCCTGCAATCAGTATCAGTGACTGTGAACAAATAACTAATCTCTAACTCCATTAGAAGAAACCAATTGACTGAATTTGAATCATACAGACCAGAGACTGGACTCATATTTCTCCCAAGTGCTTTGACTGCACCTTAAAAGTGCTTTCAGTGCTTTTCCTTATATACCAAGACAGCCCAGTTCTTGTGACACCATCTGAACTTTTGTGCTAATATATACAAAGGTTATCTATCTAAGGATGACAGGGGATGGCAGTATTTCACAGAAAGTCAAAGGCTGTCTATACAGGGGGTGGAAGTCCTGGTTCCTGTTTGTTTGTCTTTCCTCCTTTTCTTCAATCATTTCCCCCCTTTCTTCCATCCAATAATATATTCCTATACTGTATTTTCTTAAAATAATTTCTAGTTTCCAATTCATGCCTAAGTTTATCATTTTTATACCTCTGATATGATTTCACATCACTCTTTCCAATACACATAGTTACCTTAATCAAGACTACTATTGATACTATTAATATGATAATCATTACAATTCCTACTAATAATTGTTTAAGCCAGAAAATGTTGGGCATCTACGAGGTTAACTTCTCCCAGAGGTTTGAAAATCAGTATGATATATCATCCCTGCTCACTTCATGGAATACCTTACTTTGTTCCCATATTTTATGCAAGTCCATTTCTATCTTCTTTTCCTTGTTTACACATGAGCAACAACTATCATTCACTATTGTACATAGTCCTCCTTCTTTGGCAAATAAAATATCTAAAGCGTATTTAAACTGTCCTGTAACTTTATGCAGACTCTCTATTTCCTTCTGCTCTGCACGAATGGCATCCTCAGTTGCTGAAAGGGCAATCTCCATACTGGCTGAGATATTCACTATAGCCTTTTCTAATTCACTTACTCCTGTCATAGGAATCAGCCATCTGACAAAACTATGGAATCCCGTCAGTCTCTCTATTAGAGGGTTCAGTACTCTTTTTACCCTTCTCCAGGGACTTCTTACAATCCCTGTAGTTATTTCATTATGTATTGTATACTGTGGGATCAATTGTCCCCCTACACAATGTCCTTCCCAGTTCTCTGGTAAGCTCTTTCCTGCATATCCATTTCCACACAGCCACCACCAACCTGGAACCATCTTACACCGATTCAAATATGATTGCTTTTTAAAATCATAATACTGTTTTAGCATCCTCTTGAGTCCTCTAAATTTTCCTATTTTAGTAGTATTTATGCAATTTGGTAACTCAAAGATTTTTAAAAAATGCCTATTCCCAAATGGGAATCTGGTAATATTTCTGTCAGTACATCTTGCGTATGCTTTAATTTCTTGTTTCTCATGCCAAGGTAAAAGATCATATTTAGGTCCCTTTTCTCCGTTCCCCATTCCATAGTGGCATGTAAGATCTGAAAAATCTTTACCTACTTTAACTTCAAATGTTCAATTCTTATGAGGTATTCCAAAAAGTGATACTTCTAATTGATCATTTGGGAGAGTAGTACATAACCAACATGATTCTAGCTTAAACCCTAAAGTTATATTTCTCGTTACTTGTACATACAAATTATTATCCCATGCTACCACTATTACTATTTTAAATAACAGCAAATAAGTAAACACTATTGATGAGTTATTCTCAACTTCAAAGCTCTTCTCTTTCCAAGGGCTGCCTTTTGCCTTTTTTACTCGTGTGTGGTGTATCAAAGCAGCTTGCTCTCTGATTTTGATGGTTGTGAAGGATATCAGCAACACCTGATATGGTCCTGTCCACTTGGGTTCCAGGGGATTTTCTGAAAGAGATCTAACATAAACATAATCTCCAGTTTCTACATCATGAACTGGTTTGTCTAGTCCCCTCACATTGGTTCCAATCATTTGTTTGTTAATCGTGTTTAAATTCTTATAAATCTGTTGGACATATTTATTCAGCATCTCTTCCCTGAACTGCCCTGGTTCAGAAGGATCCATTGTTCCCACAACATAGGGTCCTTATAGCTACTTTTAGCATATAGTGCATTATAGCTACTTTGCTTGGTTTTTGTACTGCTTCCAATAACCTCAATATTTCTTCTGCATGCTTAATGCCTTTTCCTTGGGTTGACAGTGGTCCTCCCTCTTTCCAGATGGCTCCATGGGCATGCACTACTCCAAAGGCATACTTGGACTCTGTCCATATGTTTGCACTTTTTCCTTGAGAGAGCTCCAAGGCTCTAGTCAGAGCAATTATTTCCGCCTTTTGGGCAGAAGTGTTACCTGGTAGTGCTTCTGCCTCAATCACCTCTTCTTCTGTAGTTACAGCATACCCAGCCTTTCTTTCTCCCTGGATCACAAAACTGCTTCTATCAGTATACCAGTTATGATCTGCCATCTCCAGGAGTTCTTCCTTCAGGTCAGGTCTGCTGGAGTAAGTGGCCTCAATTGTTTCCAAACAATCATGGATTACTGATTCTCCATTACTTCCCTGGAGGAAAGAGGCTGGATTGACAACATTAGTGACTTTGATTTCCACATCATCCTGCTCCACTAATATGGCCTGATATTTAAGGAATCGTTGTGGAGACAACCAGTGTCCCCTTTTGGCTTCCAGCACAACAGAGACAGTATGTGATACCAGGACTGTGATTTTCTGTCCCATTGTGAATTTGTGGGACTCCTGAATGTTGACTGTGACTGCAGCCACAGCCCTCAGGCATCCTGGCCATCCTTTGCTTACTTCATCCAGTTGTTTAGAGAGGTATGCCACTACTCTTCGATAGGGTCCTAAAATTTGTGCGAGGACCCCAAGTGCTATTCCCTGGCTTTCATGGGAATATAACAAAAAGGGTTTAGTGACATCAGGTAGGCCTAATGGAGGTGCCCTCATCAGTTCCCTTTTTAAAGTGTGGAAGGCTTGTTTAGCTTCTCCATTCCATTGCAGAGCCCTATCAGACTTTCTCAATAATTCACAAAGAGGTTTGACAAACAGGCCATAATTATAAATCCACAACCTACACCAGCCTGTCATTCCCAAGAAGGTTCGGAGTTCTTTTCCTGTGTTGGGAAGTGGAATGGAACATATGACTTCCTTCCTTTCAGGGCCCAGTACTCGTTGTCCTGCGGTCAGTTCATATCCCAAGTAAGTTACTTGCTGTGGGGAGACTCGATACCCATTAAGTCCCAGAAAATTTAACATACTCACAGTCCACTTTTCACATTCTTCTGTGGTTCGAGTTGCTATCAAGATGTCATCTACATACTGTAGTAGGACTCCGTCTCCTTCTGGCTGATCCCACTTCTCCAATTCTTTTGCCAGTTGATTTCCAAAAATAGTGGGGCTGTTTTTAAATCCCTGGGGCAACACTGTCCAGGTCAGTTGGCATTTTCTGTTAGTTTCTGGATTCTCCCATTCAAAAGCAAACAGTGACTGACTTTCAGGGGCCAGAGGTAGGCAGAAAAAAAGGACGTTAAACTATTCTAACTCTGTCCTTAACCGAGTTAAGAGAATGTATGGGTTTGCTACTACTGTCCCTCGTGATTTTATGGCCCTTAGATCCTGTACTAGCCGATACCCTCCTGTGGGTTGCTTCACAGGCAAAATTGGGGTGTTGTATGATGATTCACATTCTGTTAACAGCCCATATTTTATAAATTTTTCTATAATGGGCAAAATTCCTTCCCTATCTTTTCTCCTTAAAGGATATTGCTTTATCCTGATTGGTTGGGCTTCAGGTTTAAGATCTATTGTTATCAGTAAGGCATTTTTGGCCCTTCCAGGTTGCTCAGTGTCCCAAACCCCAGGATATACCTGATCTTTTATGCTTTCTATTCTTTTGTTTTCCTCTCATTGAGGGCTCATTATTGCAAGACTTAAAACCTCAATTAACTGTTCCTCCCTTACCCTAAATTCTACCTTCCCCTTATTAAATTTAATTTCAGCTCCCAATGCTTCTAACAAGTCCCTTCCTAGTAATGACTTTGGGGCATTTGGCATATATAAAAACTTATGTAAGCCCCAGGTTTTACCATATTTATATTTAAGAGGCTTAAAAAAAATACGCCTTCTTGGTCTGACCTGTAGCCCCTACCACAGAAACATAGCTCTCATCCAAAGGTAGCAAAGCTTCATTTAAGACTGAAAAGGTTGCTCCCGTATCAACCAGAAACTCCAATTTCTTTTCCTTTACCCCTAGCCTCATTACAACCAGAGGCTCTGCCAGGGTAATTCCCTCTGGTCCCCCCTAATCAACCTCTTCCAATAGTGCCTGTATCCTATTTTTCTTTTTCCTTTCTGGACATTCTCTTTTCCAGTGTCCCTTCTTCCTACAGATTGCACATTGATCCTTTTCCAACCATGCCCTGGTAGGCCCTTTAGTCTCCCTATTTTCCTGCAGTATTGCCACCAATATCCTTTTTTCTTTTCTTCTATTCTCTTCTTCCTTGATTGAGAATACCCTCCATGCTACATCCAAAAGTACCTCCAAATCCCTTTCCTGCAGAGCTGGCAATTTTTGCAACTTCTTTCTGATATCACCAGCAGATTGCCCAATGAATAGTGGTACCACTTGTTGTGTACCTACTTCTGACCCAGGGTCGAGAGAGGTATTTTTTCTCATGACCTCCCTCAGTTTATCTAGGAATTCTGAGGGCGATTCACCAGGCCCTTGTCTGACTGAGTATAATACAGACCAGTTAATTGTTTTCTGGATGGCTTTTTCCATTCCCCTGGCTATAAATTCCCGGTACTCTTCCAGTCTAGTTCTTTGCAGGGCATCATTTGTATTCCATCCTGGATTTTGGAGTGGAAATACATCCCCTATATTTGCTCCCCCTCCCCAGGTTTGTATTCTTTCTGTTGCCACTTCCAATCCATGTCTTTCAATTAATTGTTTTTCTGTTTCAGTCATTTGGTCCAGTAATAACCAGATATCATTCCAGTCTGGGTTCTGTTGCTTGATCACAAATTGAAAATGAGTATCTGTCCCTATAGGGTCATTACGATAATTTTTAGTCTTTTTTTCTCCAGCTATCCAAATCCTGACTTGTGAAGGGTACCTTAATCCAGACTGTGTCACCCTCTGGCCCTACTGCTTGTCGCAGAGGGGCCTGAATGGGTATCTGGGGAGCCAGGGCAGTTGCTTGTTGTCTTCGGGTCCTTCTTGCCACTGGGCTTCCCAGAGCCTGGGTTGTGGAGCTAACTCCAGTGTCACTATCAGAATCACTGCTGTTCCCAGGACCCTCTATGCTATTTCCTGACCTGCTGCCACTACCCCTTGCAATTTTCCTGGGGGGTGATAAAATTCAGGCAGGTCTTTTGGTTCCTCAAGTTTAAGTCATCTCTGCCCTATGCTACATTCAGAATAACACCTTTTCAAACGTGCCTGCCTCTTGTTCTTAGCCTTATTTTCCTTTTCAAGGGCCAAAACTAATGGATCTGAGGGAGCTCTTATACCACAGTCCCTTTGAAGCTCGGGATGTTCTCAGAGATAGAAAAACATGTCAGCATATATTGACTCTTCCCATTTTTTTTTTCTCTTAGAAACAACATCAACTGCAATGAAGTGTTATACTCTAGGCTCCCATTTACAGGCCATTTTTCTCCGTCACCTAACTTATATAATGGCCACGACCGGGTACAAAATTTAATTAGGGTCTGTTGTTTTTCAGCCCCCCTGGAGGGTCTCCAATTTCATCCCAGTGGGCAAGTATACAACCAAATGGGTTATGTTTGGGGATCTCACTACTTTGTCCTCCCCCCATTCTACACAATACAGCACAGTACTGTTTTTTTGCAAAACACAACAAATACAATTATGACAAAATGACCAGTCCCAAACATACAATTATTGGCCACACTCCCATTCCCTCATTCGCTTTGTCCCTTTCTGGCCGTCCTCCTCCCAGAGAAACAGAACCGCAGACTGGGACTCCCTCTTGCTTCGTAGATTTTCTACGTCTCAGTCACACACACTCAACCACACACTCAAATTATAAACAGTGTTTATAATACTTTAAGTCCTTTAGGAACCCCCCTGGTCCCAACCTGCACACTTAAAATATAAACAATATTTTAAGTCCCTTTGGACCCCCCCGGTCCCAACCTAAGAGCTCTTTTCCCTCAGGGTGGCAAAAAATGCTCCTCTCCCATGCAGGGCGTCCCTCCTCCTTTTATAAAAGCGTACCTTCTCCCCGTCAGCAGTCTTTTGTGCTCCTGCGGTGATCTGGTGAGTAGTGGAGCTCTCCTCGAGAATCTCTCAGGGGTGCTCTGAGAGGTCCTGTTCCTCAGCAGGTCCCGCAGCCAAACAGAGTGGTCCTGCCACGGTCGCCAAAATGATTTAGAGAAGGACAAGAAACTCAGTAAGTATTTTGGTGTTTTTGCAATTGCTGAATGGCACTTTATTTGAAAAAGAAAAAAAAGAGAGTAAAAACTTGGGCACAGATCTTATTATATTGGAGTGTGCTACAACGGCAAATGGTGAATCAAAAGGCAATGAGTGTATTATAGAACTTTATTTCACACTTAATCTTGTAGTGGTTTGTGCAAAGTGACGTCCTAAATTTGTGTCAGGGTGGATGAACCCAAGTCTCAGCACATTCAGCTAGTTGAAGAAGCCAGAGAAACACAGAAAACATCTGGTTGGAAGAGACCTCTAAGCTCATCCAGTCCAACCTTTGACCCAGCACTGAAGGATCAACACCAAACCATGTCCCTAAGCACCAGCTCCACAGGCTGCTTGAACCCCTCCAGGGATGGCCATTCCAGCACTGCCCTGGGAAGACTGTTCCAAGGTTTGGGAACCCTCTCTATGAAGAAATATTTCCTAGCATCCAGCCTGAACGTGCCCTGCTGCAGCCTGCAACCATTTCCTCTGCTTCTGTCTCTTTCCACCAAGGAGCAGAGGCTGTCCCCTCCTCTCTCCAACCTCCCTGCAGGGAGCTGGAGAGAGCAATGAGGTCTCCCTCAGCCACCTCTTCTCCAGCCTGAACACCCCCAGCTGCCTCAGACCCTCCTCTAGCCCAGGGGCTCCAGGCCCTTCCCCAGCCTCGTTGCCCTTCTCTGGACAGGCTCCAGCCCCTCAATGGCCTTCCTGGAGTGAGGGCCCATAGCTGAACACAGCACTCAAGGTGTGGCCTCCCCAGTGCTGAGCACAGGGGGATGTTCACCTCCTGGCCCTGCTGGCCACCTTGTCAGCTGCAGACTCTGCAATCAGCAGCACTCAGCCTATAACAATAATTGCTGTAGGAGCCGCAAATCTCAGATGTTACTGTGGGCAGTGATTTTGTTAAATGCAGGCCATTGCTGAGCTCTGCTGGCATGTACAAAACATGCACCATCCCATCTCTTGTCTTCTGAGCTCCATCACCACACTCTTCCATCGATGTGTGAATTTTTGAAGTGCATATTGCACTTATTTTAGTTCTCTTTTTGAGAGCCTTCAGGTTGCCTGGGTTATGTTTTTTAGCTTCTCTCTTCAGCACTAGAGAATTGAGTTCTGTAACCACTAATAAAAAGCTGTAAAAATAGCACATGAATAACTTTTGAAGAATTCTGCCACACAACTAGACGCCAGGTTTAGGATGAAGATATGCAATTCAAGAGCAGTGCAGGATTTCTGAGTCTCATTCCGATAAAGGAAGTTGGTTAGAGGAATTTGGTTTACCTTCCAGTTAACCATACAGGCTGGTTTCCCTTAATTTTCTCTATTCATCAGCCTCTGATTTTTTCATGGCTAACCTGCAGTGCAGCAGTGTTTAGTGTTTGTAAACACGGTAATGAAGGTAACGAATAAAAGGAACTTGGGGCTGCTGATCTGGGTTATTTCAATGTCCCCTCAGATAAACCTCCTGATTCATTAACAGAGACTCCGTTGAATTGCTAGACCTTTTAAATTCAGTGCAGTGTGCTCATTTCTGCTCATCTGGAGGGAAAGGTGCTTGATGTAATTATTGCACATGGTAGTGTATGTCACTTGATAATTTTCCTTAGCTTTCACAGATTACATATTACCTTACATTTATACTTGATTTGCTGGCACATACCAGCATTCAGGAGCTTGTGGATTAAATATAAATAGAGTGTGTTGCTTGCCAGTCTGTTTTCAGTGAATTAATAGCTAAGTGTGAATTACAACAATCACTCCCTAGGAAGGTTACAGAATCTGGGTGAGTCTGAGGAGAAGGCATTTTCACTGTATGTGATGTTTTCACAGTTTTCCCTGTAGGTCACCAAGCTTTTCAAGTAAGCTGGGACATAGACACAGCCAAATATTCAGGAGCTCACAAGCAGATTTGTCTATGCCTGTACCCACAGTCCTGAAGCAGAACTTCAAGTCATCTATATATAATTCAACCAGCTCTAAATAAAATGCAAGTACATAGTGGTATGACAGTGACAGTGTGTAGTTTCAGCGCAGACTGACTGAAAACCCATCTTGGATGCCAGAAAAATATCTGGCTAAATAGCCTAGAGGGAAAAGGCTGCATACTGCCTACTCTCCTCTCTGGAGATGAGTTAGTTTAAAAACTGGCTTCTGTTGGTAGGTATGCTGTCAGGGGAACCATTGGAAGTGCATTAGACTTGTGCTTAGGTGTTTTTAGCCTACAGGCAAGGATCCAGCTGGAATTAATTGGCAGCATCCCAGAGAGGTGAACTGCTTCTGCTGAGGATCAAAGCTTGTTGATGGTAAAGTATTAATGCAGTGGTTGTACCGTCAGTCACTCTCAGTTAGTGCAGCCACAGTGTGGCTAATGCCTTGCAGGAAGTAAATGTGCTGCCTTATTGCTAACATTGGAAATGGTAGCTAATGGATAAGCAGGAGAACAAGTGTCATGCATGACATTTCCTGTATTTTCCCTTCCAATATCGGTAAATTTCTAGACAAAAAAAAAAGAAACCAAAACCAAGCAAACAAACAAAAAAACACTGATTACTCCAAACAAGACCACTGATACTCTTTGCATGACTCTTTATTAAGAGGCTTGCATTTCCCCCAGTCCCATGGATTTGTACTGCAAACAGCCTTCTCTGATGGGTTCGCACAGCTGTGCTTGCCTGTGGACTCCTTTCAATATTACGAAAAGGTCGTGTTCACACCATGCTCAATTCAGCAGTGCCAGAGACTGTGTAGCTAGAAGAGCAGTTGAATTCTAGAATGCACTTTATGGTCTTAGAGCACTGTGTGGTTTGGTGTTTCTTCCCCAGAAATACTGCTCTTGGGTTTATTCTGATGTGAGTTATCACTCAGACTCATGTGGGAACTGCCTTAGGATGCCCCAGCTCGGGCATATCTGGCGGGCCAGTGAGTATCTGGGGCTGTCATTTTAGTGCTTCTCTTGGCATCCACATAATCTGAGCCACACTTCACATCTCTGCTTTTCATGTCACGAAAACTATGTGTTGTCTGGGCACTACCAGTGCTGTAGCACATAGCTAGCTGCTGCAGATCATTTCCACACGTGAACTCTTTGCCAGATTGAGTTTAAAATATTAATCTACAACTTGTGTGTTAGTGTTGCCAGGTGCTGTCCACATTTGCAGAACTCATTTAGGAGATTTTCTTCCAAAGCTACCATCTTTACAGATTTGAGAGGTAAACATCTTCCAGAATTTTTTCAGACAACTCAAATTATCTTCACTTCTTCTGTTAACTTCATCAGTGGTTACTAGCTGGATGCCATCTCTGTTTCACAATTCATTCTTTTCTTTGTCTGTTTTTAATTTAAGATAAGGCAGTGCTAGCACACCTAGCTAAAGTTTTTGATCCTAGGGTGCTTAGGGCACATTGTTCCAAGCCTTGTAAGTTATGGACTATGATCTCTGTAGTAGCATCACTGTAAATTATTAAGGACTGCTGGGTTTGTGTGTTATGCCTTGCAGCTTTGGAAGAACATTATCAGAAACACAGAAGGCTGATGTTAGCCCTTCCAAAAGTTATCTGAATACACTGGAAGGAGTAACTTCAGCTTCTCTCCTTGCTTCACTGAAATGCTGGTTTTGGCAAATACATATTCAGTTCTTCTGACATGCTTTTTGCATTGGTTGAAAGACTTCTCCAGTTAGTTTTATTCACAATGACTTCTTGTCATCTTGATTGTTGTTAGAAGCAAATAATCATCCCACACAACACTGACCCCAGGCCACCCACTTGTGAAAAATCTTTGTTGTCTAGAAAAACCATTGCTATTAATTATGCCATTTGCTCTAGGACAGTTTCTGTGAAAAAAATTAATACTCTGAGTATTCTCTTTTTTTGACATCAATGAGTATTACTTCATTTGAAATTATTCTCATGTTTTGAGTATCTTAAATCAAGTCATAGTTTAATCTAAATATCTTTCGCATAGAATATTTTGGAACATTTGAACACATAGTCTGCAAGTGTAAGACAAATGGTTGTGCACTTCAAGTATCAATCACAAAGTCTCCACTCCCAAAATGAGTGACTTAGAGAAAGCTGCCTGTGTGCATGCACCAGCCATGCTCCCCTTTGACCCATGAAAAAAATAACCTCGTTGGCCTGCAGGGCCCCATGGAGAAAGAAGAATTCATTCAGACAATCACTGTCAGAGATATAAGACAGAGACAGCGTTGTGGGAAATGTTCTCATATCCATGTTGTATATCTCACCAGCTTGTCTCCTGACACTATGTTTCATATACTTCTGGCAGATAATAATGAACCCAGTGCTTTTAAAACAAAATTGTCTCTCCATCACAATCGTTATATACAGAGAGCAAATACTGGCAGTGCAAAGGTTGCCTGTCTCCTAAAACCTCCAGTAAGGTCAGTCAGTTTTTAAAGAAAATTGAAACATCTGAGGAAGGAGGGAGGGCAGGGAGCAGGCATCAATAAGCCCTTCAGGATGTGTAGAGCAGACAGTCAGTGTACCCACTGATGAGTCACATCACCTCTGTTCCCATGCTAGTGCTCAGATATTTCAGGAAAATCAATGCAGGGATACTTTATTTATTTATTTATTTAAACGTACATTTACTAGAAGGTAATTTTTTGAAAGCTGTCGAGGATAAAGGCAGGGGCTGAGGCTCTGTGCTGAACTGTAGCATACAATTCACACCATTTTACTTCCTTTATCCTTTTTTTTTATCTTAGTACTAATGCATTACTAGTGCAGCTCAGATTGCTTTCCTGTTTTCTGTTATCCTTTCTTACACATTTTTAAAGCTCTGCTGTATTTCTTTGTTGTGTCTCATATTTTCAGGTTTCACAAGATAAAAATGTTCCAGTGTTAAAACAAAGGTCTTGCAAATGTGCTGAACACAAACACCTTCAGAAGTGGTCCAGGAAGAGATGCTCCATGTTTGAATCCCGTGCAGTTTGTGATTCAAAGATGCCAATTTTGGGCTCTCCTAAAGTTGTCCTGGAACATGGATTAGGTGTTTTCAGTTGACTGTGTGTACTTCCTGCATTAGCCGAGGGGTCGGGGTCGATAATCTCCACGGGTTCCTTCCAGCCCCTGCCATTCTATGATTCTGTCAGAAATCATTAGGGAAAAAAAGGTGAAGCAAGCAGAGTTACACAGGACCAACTTTATAACCAAGTAAGTGGTTCTTGTAGCTTTCTTTTAATCGCCCTTCTGCTTATTTTTCATAGCATCACATCAATCCCTGAAGTTTCTGCCAAGAATCTAGGGTCTTATTTAGGTTTATTATATGTTATCATTGGAAGAGGTTAGCTTAGAGTGCATCTTGCATAATTATAAGTCAAAAAGATTATTCACAACAGCAATTAGCCAGTGCTGAAGCTTGGGGCAGGCAAAGTGTTTGGTAAACAGCATGAGCAAGGGTTTGTTTCTAAAAGGGAATTCAGGCAAATGGTTTGATTTCTGAGTGCTGAGGTTGTTTTCCATTTTGTGGGTAGAATCATGGCTGTGGCAGGTGGTTGGTAGCAGTGACTGTTTCTTGCTTTTTGCAGCCAAAGGAGTTTTCCTGATCTTTCAAGTAGCGGGAATCTGTGTTGCATGAAGGGTTTATAGCTGGCAGGCTTTAGAAACAGTTGAGTGCAAACTGGTTCAGCATGGCAAGGCCTTATCTATGCTGCAGTTCCAGCTGGCTGCAAACCATTTAAATCGATTGTATGGCTGCATTCTCTGGAAGCAGCATTCTGTGCTTTTCTCCCCTTGCTTTGGCAGACATCTTTGATTCAGCCAGACTCCATTTGGTTGATGCTCTGTTTTCTAATGTAGCTCCAGTCAGTTAAACCTGTGCCATGGGATTGCTAGAAAGTGCTAAGAATGACATTTGGGCTACAACATTTTTAATGACATGGTGATGATGATGATCATGATGATGAGACTCTCTAAACACCCATGCTTTACTTAGCTTTACTTAGAAACCTGCAGCTGCTTTACACTCTTTTTCCCCCCGACATCTCAAAGAATTCCTAATACGTCCACATATGATATCCTTTTACCGGAAAGCAAAACAGGTCATGCCAGCAAGGTGATCTTGAATTGTGAACAGAATCTAACATTGTCTCAGTTCTGCATTATAATTATTAAATGGGTCCCTGAAATGTAAGAGAAATTGAGGTCTGGATTTGCACTTGACAGAAAAACAACCAGTTTAAAAAGCTATTAGGAAGGCTGAAGACAGAGAGACAGTAGTCACTTAGAATATCAGAGCAGATGGTTCTGATTCCTTTCTTAAGTTTCTTTGTTACAGTTTATATGGATTGAGTGCCTAAACTCAGTGCTATTTTAAGCAAAAACAGGTAGTTGTAACTCTGGGTTTCCTCTTTTTTTGCCTTCTTATAGTTTGCAAACAAGCTGCTATATAATGGCGTGATAAATCAGGTGATTTGCATTTGGCAGAGTGAAAATAGAATTGCCATTACTTCGTAATTGGGCATGGCTATGACTATGGAATTCATTTCAGAGTAAAGCTAATCCATTACAATTTTCTTAATATTGAATTTTAAGTAGAATGATGATTTGCTACCAATGCAGTTAAAGAAGCAACTTAAGGAAAAAGACACTACCTATTGTTTACCTTTGTTTGATGGCATCCTTTTACTGAGCTCCCATATGAGGACACTCATCTAAATAATGTTGGAGTTACACCGTGGGCACTCGTGCGATTCAAGGGGTTGGCTGAATTCACTCCTCTATTCCCTGTGAACTCCCATGATTTTTGATGCACCGTAGACTTGCTCTCTAAGGATGGCCAATGCTGTTGTCCTGTTTCATCTCCTAGCTAAAATAATCTAGCCACAAAAGCAAGGAAGCTTTGATTAGTTCTTCCTTCATACAAAATGTCCTTCTACTTGTTTTTCTTAATTGTATGTACTTCTCATTCTAACCTATAGATAGAGCTTAGATATATGAGTTTCTCCTGAACCTGAAGGAGGTTTGAGTCAGAGGAGTTTGGCTTATTTTCTTACTTTCAACTTCTGTCTTTTTTGGTAGAAAGACCATACTGCCAGAGATGGCTCCACTGTATCTGATCTCGGGGACAAGCTTAACTGAATGGATGCAGCCAATGTCTGCACATTCTTGGCTAGGAAATCTCTGTGATGACTTTACCTGCCCACAGGCTGAGAACAGAGATTGCTTATCCTGTGTCTGTGCTCTTGGAAATCCCTCTCTCAGATGTGCACCTTTTAGAAGAGAAATGGAAGTTCAGTAATGCAATGACACTTGTTGGAGTGAGAAGGCATTTCCATTGAAAAATGAATATTTGGGGAAAGCTATTTTCCATGTACCTTTATTTCAGCTGTTGTTTTCACAACTCCTGTAATCAAAGACCAACCACAAGTGACAAGGAAATGACAACTTGCAAAATTTCCTGCAAATGTACAGGAAATCACCTGCTAAATCAGGCATTAAGGTGTAACTTCCAGGAGGGCATACAATCTTCCTCTTCGCCTACAAGAGCCTCTTTATCATGACAGGATGATCATTATTAATCAGGTCTCCACAATGAAACACTGATGCGAAGTGAACAGAATATGTTCAGTCTCTTGGAAGGAAAGTTGAATGGAACTGAACAAGCCCTTTGCTCATGCTGTGCAGTTTCCTTAATACAAGTGGAGTCTCGAAGATGTTCAGTGACAACTGCTGGAGTGCTCTCCTGGGAAATACCCACACTCCTCAGAGAAGTCCTCTGAAAACCTTTTGCTTGGGCAATTTTCCATAACCACTGAGCTATTCCACAAGCATTCTTCTGAAATCAGTTGAGGCATTCAACACGTGAAAGTAGACATGCCACCATCCTTTGTCAAATGTTCTTGAACTGCTTCCAGCAAGCAGGCTTACCAAAATAAGGTACTGCTCAGCCTGAATAGGGATGACAAGATTTGTTTGGCTCCAGTGTCGTGGAAATATATTTGTCATTCTGATCTGCCACCACACAACAAAACGTCTGTTGCTGCCAAGGAGAAGATCCATTTCACTGGGAACAGCTTGGGCATTTGAACAATTCAGTGTGTTTTCAACCATTTTGTGCAGAGATTTCCCTCTCTTTCCCCTCTCCCTCCCCCAGTTTCACAACATTTTTTTTTTTCTGGAATATGCTCTTTACTTATAAAGCACTGAAATAAATAAACCACTGGAAAAAAGAACAAAAGCCTACTAAGTGTTTTTTTTTTTTCTGTCCTGGAAATTATTGCCTTCTGCATCATATTTGAAAAAAAAAATTCCTACCACTACACCCTCCAACTTGTGCAAGTAATCTATTTGTAGATTTTAATGATCTTCTTAGTGTAGCAAAATATTTATAATTATAAAACCATGTATCATTTTCTGCCCTTTCTACCTTCTGTCTTTCAGGTCCTGCCATTTCCTGTTTGGATAGTTCATGTTGGGATCAGTCAAAATTACAGTCAGTTAATTGTGTCTGTATGTGTGTCTCTAGATAGAAATGTATAAGTCTATACATTAGAATTATATTCATAAAACACTCTGAGCTGCAGTTTAGTGCATTGTAGGAAAACAGCTTCTGGCTTGCTTCTGAAATCTGGCTTCATTCATTGAGGGGATCACACAGAAGCTCTTCCTACCATGGTTTTTGTAAGTGCTCCAAGTGTTTTCTAATAGTTGATCTGAAGATCTCCTGATTCCCAGGTTTATCTCAGCAAAGAAGAAATATCTGAATGCCCCTTTATAGCCAAGCTCCTATCAGGCAGTGTAGATGGCAACTGGATGGTAATGGTCCCAGAACTGCTGAGGCACTTCTCCAGTAGGGATCTGCAAACTCTTACTGGGTTACTTAGCCACTCGGCCTCTTCATAACTTGTCACAAAACATGTCTGTCACTTCATCTTCTCATTAGGGCTAGGGTCAGGTGAAGCTCCTGGGAAGTGTTTTGATTTTTTTTCCATGTATTTGCAGTTTGTATGAAAAAATTGCAAATACCTGTAAACTAGACACAAATGTTTTCAGCTGGACTTTACTCGGAGTGAATGAATTTTATCCTGTGGCACAGACTTTCTTTTTGCTGCCCACTTATCTTCCAGGTAAGGTGATTTTTTTTTCCTGCAATTAAACTGGGAGGGATGCACAGACAGAGAGATACATTATCTTATCTCCCCGTTCTTCTGGTATCTAACAAAGAACTGTCCAGTCCCTTTAGTCAGGTAACTCAAGAACAGCAGATCAGCTGGCCTTTACACCTCAAAAGATGACCAGGTAGCATTTTTAATGGGAAAAAGTGATTTCTTCTCTAACAGGAAGGGGTGAGGAATAGTGTATGAAGTAACACATTCTTGGCATATAGAGTGAAGGGATTAATGGGCACAGCAAACATTTTCCAAGGCTAGCAATGGTTAAAAAGAGAAACAAATGCTTATTCTTTACTTTGAATTTATTCATCATTGTTCCTCACTTTCCTAGATGAGCTGTAGATGTACAAAATCTCTATGCAAGCAATTGAAACAGGAGCACACTACAAGTCTGTCCCTTTGGGTTACTCTCCAGTGGAGGTTCCTTCTTCATTAGATAAGTCCTGTGTTATACCAGGAAGGTCAAGCACATGTTTCAGCAAGGTGAAAACAGGTATCCAGAAGGATGTTTCTTTAGGATTTCAGTCAGAGCTTTAGAAATTCTGCTCTCCTAGTCACATGCAGTTGTGCCTGGTGCCACACATAGCACCTTCTGTGCTTTTCATTACAGGAAATCCTGACTTTCAGCATCACAGGGATTAGACTATTATAAGAGTTCTTTAGCAGCATATCCAGGAATTATACAGCCTGGGACTTCAGGTCATTCAAATTCTGCAAAGACCTCCTAATGAAACTTTTGGATGCGCTTTTGTCATGCAGCATAACAGATGAGTGACTTTTACCTTGTTTCCTCACAAAGTCTGTGCTCTCTGCCCAGGTTTTCACTAGTATGTCTTTGGGAAGGAAAGGGATAAAAAGGCTGGACTTGATCTTCCTGGAAACTGATAATTTGCATTTTTTCCAACTCTTCTGTTCAACAATTGGTCTGCACACCAAGGCCACATAGCTCTCTAATTTTGTGCTGTGGAGGAACTGGCTAAAGATGTCTGCATAGATACACACAAAAGTGGACATTTGAAGTTCACTTTTTTATGCACCATGGAGTGGGAAATCTGCTGAGGCCAGAGATTTTATCAGCCTTTACTCCTTGAAGCTGGAGGTTCAGACCTGCAGGATTAGCCTGTTTCAGTGGTATTTTGGGACCTGCACTGTTGACTCCAAGTGCAAGTGGGTAAGTGCAAAAGGATACAGAAATGGGAGCTATCAGTAGGATAATATTCAGGATTTTTAACCTTCTCCTGAGGAGCAGAAAGTTATGTTAGGAAAGCTTCCTTACAAAGCACAGATCATGCATGCAGAAAATGGACTGTCCACTTTGGCTGAACATATATGGAAAACTGCTGTCTATATGAAACAGAGGCTTACAGATAGGGACAATTCTTATTCCAGTTTGAGGAAATAATTCTTTCATTTGCCAAATATTTTTTACACTAGTAGAAGTGTCCATCGCTGCTGAACTGTAGAGAATCATACTAGGAATTTTATGAACTGTAGCCTCTGTCAAATGTGAAACTTAGTAGGTGTGGTACCTCTCAATGCTTTCTTCAGGGGCTGTAGTAGTATTTCAGATGAGTGAAATAGAGTAACATCCTTTTGTTCAAAAAGCCATCCAAACCAGGGAACTTGTGGTCTTGATAAACAAATTATTTGTATTTCTTTTGCTGCAGTATCAGGGAGGGGAAAGAGAGACAGAAAATGACACCAAAACCAACCAACCAAAAAAAAAAAAAAAAAAAAAAAGAGTAGAGTCATTTGGCAGAGGTTCTAAAGTGCAGCCTGAAGTGTATTTATGGTTACAATTTTGCACAGATCACTTGGTGCTCTGACACTATGCTGCTGATCACAACATAAATCATACTTTAATTTTAACCTTTGCAATTCATCAGTAGTTTCAATATCAAATATAATTCAGCACTGACAGTATTGGTTTACAGGTAAGTGGAATAAGAATGGAGGAGACTTAGTAATGGATTAGTTGACCTGTCAGCAGAGGCAGAAAGATTCATGTTGTCTTCTCTGTTTCTATCACATGCACGAAGCTATAAATAATGTCAATAGCTAAGCAGACACAAGAAAGATCTCTGCTGTCATTGAAAATCAGTTTTTTATACCATCCAAACTTTGAAAATTTATCCACTGCAAGGGAACCTATTTAAGAAAAGAGCATTTTGCTGATTGCATATTTAAAGGATTCTCTTCTAAACATACAAAATTACTTTCTTTGGTCATGGTACAATAATTCTGCTTCTGAACAAATGTTTATGCAACTCTGGAGACTTAGCAATGTTTTTTAGGACAAGAACATCTTATTTGAGTAAACAATTTTTGTGCTCTTTTCTTTGAACACGTTAAGGTTGCAATTTGGGTTTTGTTTCCTGGTAAATGTAAAAATAGAAGGTTTGTCCTCTGTGAGCTTTCTCAGTCTAAACTTGTTCATTCTGCTGCTAGAATTTTTAAAAATGGCTACCCTCTAAGAGTTTCAAGTTTACAACAATTCCATGAATGCTGTCCTCCACTCCTAACTTCATGGAAAGAACAGGTGACTCAACCTGTGTTGTGGTGGTGGTGATGGAAGAGAAGGCTAAAGAAGCTGAATCTCCGTCTTTGCAGACACTAAACCTGTTCCTGAATGTGACCACAGGTTAACCTGATTCAACTTTGAAGTCAGCCCTTTGAGACAGTGAATCAGATGACCTGCAACAACCCCTTCCTACCTAAATTGTTCTACATGGTAGTCTGTAGCTCTTAACAAGATCTTTCCTGTTATCTCCTCCTTTCCCCTCTCCTTTTATCCTAAATCCATTTTTTGGGTCTTTTTGGTGTTGTGTTTTTTTTTTTTTTCCCCCAATCATATCCAAGAGAAGCGCAAATTCCCCTGAAGGCTCTGCTTGGGATGAATACTCAGAGTTTTGTTCTTGTTTTTCCTTATTCATTCTGTTGACTGAATTATTTCCATCACGCTAAAATATCTATATGGAGTTAGTAATTCAATGCTGCTAATGCTATGAATCTCCCTTTATACCCATATATACCATATATATATATATATATATATATATATATATATATATATACACACCATTGACAGGTACCTTCCAATGACTTTATGGTTTGTGATATAATGTCAATACAGTGGAATGAAAACCACGATGACAACTTGTTCTGCATTGATGAGTCTGTAAGCAAGCCTTCCTCCTGTTCCTTCCTCTTCCTGGGGGCTACAGAGGTTCCTGAGTAAGTGCTGAAAGTGCGCAGTAGCAGACTGACACACATGCCTCAAAACAAACTGGGATCTTTTAAGAAGTGATTGGAAAGCTGCCAGTGCTGGGCAGGGGATGCTGGTGGAGGAGATTGCAGAGTGCTAGCACTATGGAGTGCATGGTGAGTTTGAATTTTCCTCTAATCAAAGTTCTGTAGGCATTCAAAATGCTTCTTTGTTTTATGTGATTCATATAGATTATGTGCTACCCCCAGGGGAACACTGAGAACACTTTGACTCTCCAGGAGGGTCCTAATCTCTGGGAGAAGGGTGTGTTTTGTTTTGTTTTCTGAGGAGGGGGGTGGGGGTGGTTTTTTTGCTACACGTCAACATATATTTGATTAATGAGTGAGCACTGCTCTATCAAATATCAGTGTTATCCTTCAGGAAAATCAGTCCTCCTAAGAATGCTGAGGTGTGCATGCTGTGCATTTTAGCACTAAGGTCATATATTGACGGAAGAAAGCGAAAGGACTCTTTCCAAGACATCACATCACATGCCATTTGTGTATATCATGAACCTTCATTTAACCAGAATAATTATTATTCTCTCTTTTCCCCTCTTCCTGAAATCCTATATGAAAGGAAGAGTTATGTGTAACATTTTGGGGTCTGAGTTTAGAATAGTAAAAAGTACACAGTGTCAACATGACCTTTACATTTCCCCAGTGTCTTTGTCTTGTGTCACTGCATAGAATTAACCCGTATGTTTGCCAGATTTTCTCCTGAAGAACTTTGTCTGAGGAGCACCATGTGCTGCCTGTAGGGAAAGGTGACATGTACCTTTGAAGGCAAAGTGTGGTACAGAACCCTTGACTACTGTTACAGGTAGCAATGTGGTGCAAAAAGAAGGTGTAAGACTGAAACTCTTAATTTCAGATGAAATATCCCATCCTCACTTAACTCTCAAAACACAAACCGCAGCAGTGCTGGCTGGAATGGTACTTCAGCCACAGTTCTTTTCCATGTGTGAAGTGTACCCTATGGATTCTACTACAGAACCTGTAGGAGAGGTGAAATCACAAGTCCCATCAGAGCCTTTGTCAGGAAGAAATGGCATAGTGCTTTGGCATGCAGAGACTGCTGCCTCCTTGCAGACAAATATAACAGAAATGGACTTTCAGAGAGGACCTAAAGTGATTTTTAACTTTCAGTCCTCTCAGAGTAAATTACTGATCATGATAGGCTTCATTATTTTCTCATAGGCTGGTCATAATCAGAAGCAGGTAAAGGAGGAATGCTTTTTGTCATTTCTTTGGAGAAACAGTGCATACTCACTTCACAAACCGGTAATTGTACATCACTTTTCCCTGACACGTTGGAGAAAGAAAAGGCATTAGAGAGTAAGGTAAAGAGACTAATCTTGTTGAAACAGCACATTCAAGGTAACAGCTTATGCTGGAGGAATACCATAGGTTGTGCTCAGGAAAGCAGTCCAGTCTGTGACTGGTATGTGAGAGTTGGGCATTAAAGTGCAGAATCTCCTACAATACTTTGTGTAAGTGGTTTATGTTGGAGAATGGTTTGAATCCCAGGGACATAGTTCTGTGGAACAACTATTTGAGCAAAGTGTATAGGCCGTATTCCATTCTGTTGCTTACCGTTTGCAGAGAGCTTTTATGTTGATATGGCAAGGTCACCATGCCCTTGTGGCTGTGCTTGCAGCTGTGTTGTTAATTTACAGGATGTAACAGAGAACTAGTTAGATAGAAGCCTGTGAAATGGCACGTAGACTTAACCACAAGTGGGCTGGATATTATAATGTAGCTTTTAACCAAAAACCTATCGAATGATGACACTTGTGCATATTCACCTGAGTCGTACCAATAGAATAGTGACATGTGTGCTATTTAGCTGAAGATGTTATATAAGCTGTGTATTCGAACAATAAAGTTGAAGCTTGCTTATCAATCACATTGATTGCCGCTCGTCTTCCCTCGCTTTCACCAGCAAATCATATTGATTACTGCTCGTCTCCTTCGCATTCGTCAACAGTTTAGACTGTGGGTAACCAAGGACAGGCTTGGCCATATCCCCTGGATAGGTATCATAGTGCTTATTGTGATGGAATTTGAGTAGGACCTGCTCGTAAAACAGAAGTAATAAGAGATCTCAGCAGCAAAGCATTTAGTGAACAGTGTCCTTCTATGCAAAAGGAGGTTGAAATCATCCCCAAAACATATTCTGAATATTTATGGCTTGGTATGGGTGCCGCAGTGTGAGAAGTCTGCAGAGGTGGGACATCTGTCAGTTGTATTGTAAGGTGTTCTGCTTGTAAAGAATCTTCACTAAAGGAGGGGAAAACATGAAAAATGCTGATTCTTCTCGACTGACTCCAGTGCCAACCACTTCATATTGTTCAGCAGCAAGATTAGCAACTCCTACAGCTTTCTTCTTAAAAAAGTCACTGAAATCATCTCTGTTCCAAAAGACCAGACCATAAATACCATTGTCTTAGATAAAGTCCATGCATCATTTCCCCTGTCATGTTTTGCAGCATTTGTTGGGTTGGCTGGAAGCACTTTAGATGGCGATTTCAGACTCCTGGCTCTAAAGCAAAGGCGTAGATCTTGTCAAGACATTGAAAAGAAAGAGCACGAAGCTGCTGAACATACAAGAAAAAGTTTATATTTGTGTTTCCTGACTTCTATTATTTTTCCTGGAGTTGCAGTTGTAGTTGTTTAATTTCTTCTCTTTGCTATTTGAATCAACATTGTTACCTGGAACTGTAATTTTTATTTTTGCTTCATCTTGAGATCAGCCCAGAGCACAGCCTTTTTTTTTCCCTTTCCTAGCCAGGAGCCATATTTCTACCATTTACTGGTCCTGTCATGGTGCCCCACACTAAAGAAGTGTCATTACATTTGAGCAGTACTATCAGATCTTAACCTGTACTAAGGAAAATACTGAAAGCTGATACTATAGTTTTTGTTACTGATTGTTGGTGAAACAATATTCTGACAACTGCCATGGAAAAGTCTGCTTCCGTGTTTCACAGCCTTATGATCTGTCACCACCCTAGCTTGCGAAACACTAAAAATCCTCTGTGAAAGATATGGAGATGAATTAATTTATTAATTAAAAATATTAATATTTATTAATTATACTCTTAATTTATTGCAACAAGATGACATGATATGGAGGGGTGAGGGAAGAAAGGAATCAGAAGCTATTTTCTCTTTCTTGAGCTGTTGCTAAATCTATCACTTCCTGAAAAGAAAATCCAGCAGAGTCAATGTCAAGACCTTGACAGATTGAAGTCACAGGCCACATATGCATCAATGTACCTCTTGGAAACCAGTTTCCAAATAAGTGCCAGCTCCAACAGTTTGAATGGGTTCCCAGTCTAGTCCCTGCAGAAACCAGGGTGGTCCCATAGCAGCCTGTCAGCAGCCCACACTCACACCATGTGCTGCTGATATCGATAGCTCTCACAGAAGCAGTAACACCTGTCTTTTACAAAGCATAAAATGATGCCGGATTGGCATCATTTTTTTGTTTTTTAAAATTTATTTTCTTTTTTTTTTTATTTGTAGGAAAAATGGTTAGAAGAAAACAATCCAGGCAGAGGAAGACACATAAACCTCTGCAGCCTCACATGGGGGAGGGAGGGAGGGGTGCCACTCTCCTCCTTGTTAATTTAGCCCTGCTATCTCCAGTAGAACTTTTTTAGAGAAAGAATATACTTGAAGTTTATACCAAAATGTAAACTTTAAGCTTTTGGGTTGTCTTTTTTTTTTTTTAACGAAAGTTTTATAAAGTTGATTTTTTTCTTTGAGGGACTCCACAGGGCATTGGAATAATAACCATATTAAATTGTCTGTTTGCCCAGGTTCTCATCTTTACTGCAGCTTTCTACAACTCAAGGTATGTTCCACACAAAAAAACAGACCCAGGCAAGTGTCTGCTCTAATAATTCATTCTTTGCAGAGATTTGCTTAGCTATTGGGAACTGCAGAGAAGTGCATATCAGTATAACAAAGCATTTAAAAAACTCTGTAAAGTAGGAAACTAGTACTTTTATGATGCTTATTTTAGACTGACAGAAAAAATGGTGATTCACCCAAATTCCCCTGGCAAAGACAGCCCTTCCTCCTGTGGACCATCATCATTTGGCTCCTATACACATGACCTCAGAAGGCACAGAACTGCAAAGTTCTTCAGCATGAATAGAAAATGCTTCCACTAGTGTGGGATTTTTCTCTTTCTTTGTGCTGCATTAATGAAAGCTCCCACTGCTGCCAGGGGATTCGGATGGATGATGCAGGATGCTGTGGCAAAGCACACCCTTCATGAAGATAAATGCAGGATTGTATATCTAAGATCTCCTTTCAATGGTAATTGAAATACCTGAATAAATATAATGAAAATTCAGAGTAAAAGGTAAAATACAGAGATCCCCAAATTTTCTTCAGAAATGGAAAATGAATGGGGAAAAAAAACCCTAATTTTGAAACAAAAGTAAGTAGACTGTGCCAGAGAGAAGACTTTTCCATGAAAAAAGAAGACTATTCCACAGTCTTATTTTCTACATCTCTAAAACAGAAACTGTGTCATGCCAACAAAGACAATGCCACCTACATCAAAAGAAAACAACGTAACAGGGTGAATCACTAAAGAAATATGCAAAGTATTCTGAAGTAATGAAGTGGTGCATGTGGGCACTGCAAAGACTGTTAGCTTTCCCCTAGAGATGCAACTGAAAACTCCCAGTGATGCTAATAAAAAAAAAATAAAAACAGTTGTGTATTCTTCCCTTTTTTATCTCCATATTTCCATATTATTTCTAAATTTCCATAAATTTTACCACTATCATCATGGATTCTTTAGCCCTTGTTTGTAGTTTGTTTGACTGCATCACATTTGAAAGTGAGTCTGACGTGATAACTGTATGGGAAGGGTCTTGTTGACAGCGTCATGGTTGGGAGCAATGAATGGTGAAGTGAGTAGCCGAATGATTTCAGTTCTTTCTTTTCACACCTGCCTTGCTTATCAACATAAGGAGCTTCCTCACAGTGGTTTCTAAAACTCTGTTTACAAATACGCTGTAGATGGATAGCGAGGGAGTAATAATTTATTTTCAAATGGTGTAAGAGGGAAGATGGGATCAGATGCATAAATTTCCATCTAAACCTACTTTTACTTTGTAATTCTCTCCTCCCTTCATGAGGCTGCTAGAGAATGAAAATTGTCAGAAAAATCTCTGTGATTCTTCTGGACCTGCTACTGTTAGAAAACCTCAACCAGTCCCCACCTCCTGTTTGCTTCTGCCCTTGGTTACCAGAGAGCAAAGACTTCTATAAAAAAAAAGAAAAAAGGGCAAAAAAGAAGAATCAATAGGAAGTGCATCTGATTTTCAGTCAGATGTCTGCCACTGGGCACACATTCATTTTCTGCCCGTCCTTCCCTCTGATCAGTTGAATTAATGGCTGAGAACCTGAAGTCAAGAAAGCCCAAACAATTTTGTACCAGGAAAAGTAATGCAGGGCATATTGCTGGCAAAGGGCAAAAAAGGGAGGGTGTATAGAAAGATCTGGAGAGTTCAAAACATTGGATTGAGTACAGAGATTTGTGGTTGAAAGTGGATGAATGCAAGGCCTTTCTCTCCAGGGGCAGGAAAAAAAAAAGAATAACAAGAAGAAATAAAATTCAGGAGAGCAAGACAGAGAACAGCAATGTAGAAAAGATTCTGTGAGAGACAGGCTATTAGGGTGAAACGGCACAGATCTTATGTGTGAGGAGAGAAAAACGATAATGCACACTCCCCTCACCTTCCTGCCATCATAACCAGACTGTTGTGTTCACTGGGGGAGAACCATGGTGAATTCAGGGTAGGGAGGCTCTACAGAGGGACCTGGATAGATTGGACCTATGGGCTGAGGTCAACTCTGTGAGCTTCAACAAGGCCAAGCGCTGGGTCCTGCACCTGGGCCTAAACAATCCCATGAATGATACAAGGTTGGACAATGCAAGGAGAGCTGTGTGGCAGAAAACAACCCGCAGGTGCTGATTGACAGGAGGATGAATGTGAGCCAGCAGTGTGCCCAGGTGGCCAAGAAGGCCAATGGCATCCTGGCCTGCTTTAGCAATAGTGTGACCGGCAGGAGAAGGGAGGTGATTCTCCCTCTGCACTCAGCATTGGTGAGGCCAGACTTGGAGTGCTGTGCTCAGTGTTGGGAACCACAGTATAGGAAGGACATGGAGGGGCTGGAGTTGGGAGAGAGTCGAGCACTGAGGTGGTGAGAGGCTGGAGAACAAGGCCTGTGAGGAGCAGCTGAGGGAGCTGGGGCTGTTTAGTCTACAAAAGAGGAGGCTGAGGGGAGATCTCATTGCTCTCTACAACTACCTGAAAGGAGGTTGCAGAGCGGTAGGCACTGGGCTCCTCACAAGTAACTAATGATAGAATGAGAGGGAATGGCCTCAAGCTGCGCCAGGGGAAGTTCATGCTGGACATCCAGAAAAAAATTTTCATGGAAATGGTTGTGAGACACTGGGAACAGCTGCCCAGGGAGGTGGTTGAGTCACCATCTCTGGACATCTAGATCTGGTGCTTGGGGACATGGTGTAGTGACAGACTTGGTGGAGCAGGTGAAATGGCTGTGCATGATGTTCTCAGAGGTCATTTATGGCCTGGATGATACTGTGATTCTATGAATTCATGGTGCTGATAAACTGGGGGTGTCCAAGCAGGAGGTACATCTACACCTTCTCTGTTAGCAGGATTCTTGGAAGTCATTATGGTTTACCAGTGATCTATGATGTCCAGAAGAGACTTAAAGGGATGCTGTGATGCCAGGGAAAGTTTTGAGAGAGAGAAATCATTTAGCATCTGGACAGGTCTATGAGAAAGGCCTTTGCATTTCTGTGTTAAGGCAGTGATTGTCTTTCAATTTGAGAGGCTATGGAGGAGCTGTCCTCCTTGCTGGTGAAGAAGTACCGGACCAAAAGAATCACCAGAAATCAAGAAGGAGCTGAATATCAGTGCACATAGGTGATATTTTCTGTATTACCCCAGATTTTCTCTCTTCCTCCACAATTCACACAATTTTGTGGCACTTCTGTCATATCCAGGAATGGCATGAAAGTACATTTGTGTTAATCGGGAATCTAAAAGAAATATTTAATTTTCAGTGTGAAGTGTGTCCTGCTTTGTTAATACATGTGAAAGATTTCTCAAGTTAGGGAAACTGAATATTAATTTTAGGCTTTGCCATATTTCCTTGGTGTGCATCACAGATGATTCAGTCTGTCAAACAAGAGAGAATGGCCTCAGGTTGTGACAGGGGTGGCTTAGGTTGGGTATTAGGAAAAATTTCTACCCTGAAAGATTATTAAACCCTGCAATAGACTGCCCAGGGCAGTGGTGGAATCCCCATCCCTGTACATACTTAAGAGACCTGTAGATGTGTTGCTAAAGGACATTAGCTTAGTGGTGGACATGGCAGAGCTGTGTTAACAGTCAGGCTTGATGAACTTAAAGGTATGTTCCAACCAAAATGATTCTGTGATTCAGTGAAAGTTGCTCTACAAAATCAGAGAATCATAGAATCATTATGGTTGTAAAAGGCTTTTAAGATCATGAAGTCCAACCGTTAATCTAACACTGCTAAGTCTACCACCACTAAACCATGTCCCTCAGCACCACATCTACACACTTTCTGAACATTTTCAGGGATGGGGATTCCACCACTTCTCCGGGCAGCCTGTGCCATACTTCAATCAAAGAATCACAGAACCACAGAAAACATAGTGTTGGAAGAGACCTCTAAGCTCATCCAGTCCAACTTTCGACCCAGCACTGAAGGGTCAACACTAAACCATGTGCCAGGTCCACAGCTGCTTTAAACACCCCCAGGGATGGTGACTCCAGTACTGCCCTGGGCAGACCATTCCAATGTTTGAGAATCCTCTCTGGGAAGAAGAAATCTCCACATCAGTTTATTTTCTAGTGTATTCATATTTTAATCTCAAATACTTTAAAAAAATAATTTATGAATATTTAATGGATATCAGCAAAGTGTCAGCTGATGGAGAGAACAAGTAACGGGCTGTGCAAGGGTCTCACTCCAGAATTCACGAAGTAGATACAGTTCTTTTGAACATTCCCATGAGTGAAGTTAAGACACAAACGAGGTCATACATCAAAGCAGGACTGTTTATTGCTTACAAACAAAACAGAGAAAGAAGGAAAAGGGAGAGAGCATGAAGAAAGAGAATGGGAGAGATGGAGATAGATAATTACTACCCCAGGGTTGTTCTTTAGTTGGGAGGAGGGCAGAGGTTCCTGGGTTGCTGAAGATGGTGTTCTGCTGTCACTCCAGCTGATGTTCCTCCAGCTTGTGATGTCCTGGGTGATGTTCTCCCAGCCTGTGATGTTCCCAGTGATGCTTCTTTCTTAGCTTGCCATGTCCCAGGTGATGTACCCCACTAAACTAGCATAGTTCAGGGGTTTTATACTTTTCCTTGTTTATTCATCATAGCTCCACCTGGCCCAAGCCCTTGTCATATTACAATGCATATGTGACTTCCAGGGGCTTCCCAGTGGTCTTACAGGGGTTGGCATGCAGTGACCTCCACCCATCTTTGCCATCCACCACACCCCTGGACAACTATTAGCTCAGTGGGCAGAGCTGACACATCAGGTTGGTCATCCACAATGACCTTATCTTTGTTGAGAAGGGTAACAGGTACCATACAACCTCTGGCTTCAAATACGCTGCTCTTCAAAAAGCTGGAGTACTGCCTACTGTAACAAATGCACTAAAAACTTTCTTACTTCTAATTAGGCATTTAGAAAAATTAATAACTAATCCTCTAAAACATACCAATTTAAAATCAAACTAATGTCAAAGCTGCTCCTACTGTTTCTGCTTTACCTTTCCATGTTGTTTGTGACTGGCCTTCCTTCCCTTCATTTACCACTCTATGCCTTTTCTCTTAGCAACATTGTTCCGAGAAGTCAAAGTGGAAGAACTGGTGGGGAGGGGAGGGGGGAATCTAAGGAAAAAAAAAAATCTTTGTATCAGCAAAAGGTGAAGGATTCAAATTCTTCCAGACATAGTGGAAGTCACTTTCCAGGCAAGCTACAATCATTTTTTTGAATTTGGAATTGTGATTTGTAAGGATACTGCAGTGATAGGGTCAGTTGGTGATTCCAGCTGGTTCAGATATTTCAATACATTTCTGGCTTCAAGTTTATAATTGCCCTGGAAAATGCACTAAGACTCTGTTGCATGATAGATGATACTGTTCTGTGATATAAATTCAATATTTCTGCACTCGGGCCTTGAGGCAAAATATTTTTAAAATTACCTTGTAAGAGACTTTCTAAAATCCTGTCTTACATTTGTTTTCACTTTGAATCACACATTTATTACCATGAAATAAATAAATGCGTTCACATTATGCATAAAACTGCAGTTTCCTTTGAAGTCTTTATTACAGGCTGAAAGGCTTTGGTAGGGGATGTGTAAGTTTGTACAGATTGCTGTTCAGCTTGCAATGTGATGTTCTCATATTGAGGGCTTTCTGGGTATCTCTTTCAGAGGTTTTGTTTATTAATGCACATTCATTCTTAGTCTGGGACATAAATAGGACCACACTCTTTACCAGAGAGCTTAATCCATCACTTTTCATTCCAAAGAGCAGTAATAATAATACAAACAGATTTTGTGCCTCTGTGATTAAGTGCACATGGGGAGAGGAAAGAAACCTTTTTAAACCTTCTCTGTTCTAACCAGTGGCTAATTTCACTGTTCTTGAAGACTCAGTCCATCCTTTGAATTGCTTGCTACTGCTTGTTCCTCCTTCAGAAGCCTTAGACACTATCCAAATGTGAAATGGGAGTCCTTGCTGCCCAGAAGTGTACAACAGAGCTTAGCTGTTGCTGCTGTGACTGCTGTGAGAACAAGATAAGGACAGCAATATCCAAGCAGGGATGTTCAGATTATGCTGTAAAATCTCCTGCAAAAGTAGAATAGTTTTGCCTGAACTAAACTCCAGATTGCTACCACCATCTGGGTAGTTTAAAGCAGACTTGAATATCTCAGTGTTATCCTGCAGTGGTCTTTCCACTGGTATTTTGTTATCTCTTTCTCCAGGATTTCCACTGGTTTTGCTAGGCATTAAATCAGCTTCTTGCTGTTTCCCTTTGTTGAGCCAGGGTCAGGTGGCTGGTCTGGATGGAACATTACATCCCACTGGCTTCATCTTCATCCTTCGCTTACTTAACAGTTTATTCCTCAAATATTTCCAATTTTAAAGAAAAATAAATTATAAGCCCTAAGCTATCCCTTTGGAAGAAATTTCTGATTAATATTTGTTCCTGTTCAGGAGATGTTTGTTTCATTATTTTAGCTGACATTTAAAATTTGATCCATTATAATCTCACCTGGCAGAATCAGCACAGGAGTGTGCAATAGTTAAATCAAACAATTAGAAATAATGGCTCCTGTAGGGTGCTAATACTGTTAAATAAAATTAAACTTTGTGTTGATTTTCCTCTAAGTGACAACTATTTCAAGTCAGATTTCATCACACCGTCAGCTCTAATTTTAGGAACAGGTTGTTTAACACACAAAGAACAGCTAGCTTCTAATCTCTGGATGTTTTATCCATGTGATTCACTTCTTTTGTGCTTTTTTTGTAGGAAGAATACTCTGACTGAATATGGCAGGAAAGACCTGGCATCATGTGAAGTAATAATGAAAGACTGTGAAATGAAAGGAAGCGAGAAAGGAGACGATGCCTCATGTTAAAGTTTGAAAATGTATTTGTGGATAGGCAGAGAACAGTTACAGAGTACTGAAAATACTCAAACCAGGAGTCCTCTGTGCCAGAAAGTTTGCTGGATCAAAGCTGGGCTTCCTTTCATGTTTTTCAGTAGCCAACACACACAAAGCCACCAGGGTATTATACTAAATGAGCCATCTTTAAAAAGTAGTAGTTGTACACAGAAACCATCTGATATGTTTTTCAACCATCTTCTGGGAACAAAGAAATAAGAATATAAAAACATGGAACTGAATGAGTCCTGCAGCTAAAAGGCTTGTAAACTCCCTTACTTTATAGGTTGTTAGGAGCTCCAGAGAGGGCATTGCCACCTAATATAAGGCAATATGTTTTTTACCAGAAATCATCTTTTTCTTTTCACAAAAAGGTATATTCCTTCCGCAAAAAGGTTCTTCTTTTTATTTCCCAAATGTCAATAATTTTTTTTTTACTTGAGGATTTTTTTTATTCTTGTTTGATTTAGAAATGAAATGCAATTTTTACAGTTTCTCCCTTGCTCTCAGCAAATCTTTTACCAGTTTGCCAGGAGTTAATCCTGTGTTAGTTCTTCACATTCTGTGCTTCTTTTCAAGGTGATCAACTCAGAATTGAGTAGAATAACCAAGCTTTTTACTATCTGAACTCATAACATTTACAAAATGATTAAACAAAAAAAAAAAAAAAACCCACCAAAATGAAATAGCTTTACAGAGCCCTTATCTCACACTGTTTGAAAGTAATCCTGATGAGACTATAAAGGCCTCCTGGAGCTATAGGAATGTGCCTTCATAACACTGGGTAAATGTCTATATCTTGAAAATGTTTTACAACAAATTGCATTATAATTTTAAAAGAATTGCCTGTCACTACCTCAGTCTGTAAGGACGTGCCTCTGAAGAGCACTTGTAGTCAGCTCTCTGATTTGTCATACTTCCTTCTAACATGGTATTATTACTGCAGGAGTCATCACATTAGGATGTAATGAGGTGCCATTCTTGTCAAGTGAAGCACCTGCACCACCATCTCTGGGAGATGATGAAGGCTGTGTATGGCTCCCCAGCATGACCTTGGAAGGGCTGTCTGTGCTCCTGCACGGTCAGATTCCTGCAGACACCTGGAAGCACTTCAGAGGACATTTGTAACAGCTGCTTACATGCATTGCTGAGACAGACTAGGCAGGACTGTGAAGATGCATCACTTCCTCAGGTCCTATCACAGCAAATGTCACCTGTAGGAAAGCTCTTCAGAGATGAAATTGCGTAATGAAGGAAAGGGGCTGGGTGTGAGGAGAAAGTTTGCATAATTCCAGGAAGTGAGACCATTCAACTAATCTTGGTGATAAACAGAATGTGGAGTTAGGCCTAACTGTGGCCCAGAAGCAGCTTCAGTGCACTAGTGGCTCACGTCTTCTGTCAGTAGAGGTGAGGTAAGCATAACCTTCATTTGTTTTGTTGCTGTGCCTTTGCAGTCCTGTCTGCGGCTGGGAGACAGGGAGGCTTTTCAGCTACTCCACCTGCAGTGAGATGTAACCTGGGCAGTGACTGGCAAAGCTGCTTCTGCCTTTTTAGGCTCCCTTTTCCCTCACCATTTCTCATGGAGCTACCTGCAAGAGTAACTCTGTGCTGAATTAGAGGTGCAGAAGTTGAAGGTTTCTTTTAAAAGAGAAAGATGTGTTAGAAAACTGTTAAATGACCACAGGGATGTAATTTTCAAGCCTTTTCTTTTTCCACTTGAAACAATTTGATTAGCTGCTGTTCCTCACCTATTGTTCTGAGGTCTGAGGTGCCTATTAGTGAGTACAAATACACATGCGCCTCTGAATAGACCTTGAGCATGGCAGAGAATCTTATCCTTTTTACCATTCTTTCCCTTTAACAACAAATCATATGCAGGTCCCAGGCAGGCACTAAAATACATGTGAGGCATTGGACATGTCTTGTCCAATTTGTGCTAAAATTTAGAGACCAAAGCTGCCTGGCCAAAGCAGGCATCAGGCCAGGCTTTGCACTGACTTTGTAAAGTTTTGCGGGAAGCAGGCTCTAGCAGAACACAGGAGTCCACATAAAGTATTGTGCTCACATCTCTGTAACTCAGATATGTACTGTATATAATCAACCTAAAGCCCAGGTAGCTATTTTTCTTCTCTGATTTGACAAGCAAGCTAACATTAAGGCAGAAGTGTTATTTATCCTGTGAGATGAGCTAATATATTGCTAGCCACTTGAAAGAGAGCTAGCCAAAAAGATAAAAAGAGGATATTAGGGGAACTGCAAGCAGGGGAGATTATGATGGCTGTTGAAAAGACAAGCCAGGAAATAGGTGACATTGTTCACAGTATTAGCAAGAAACAAATCTCATGCACTTTGAGTGCAGCTATTACCACCTGCACAAAATAGGAGGTAAAGTGAAATATGAAGATGGAGAGACCCATCAGCCTCCCATCCAAAGCACCTAGCACCTTGTCTATGCCAAAGCAAACAGCACAGTGTGTTAATGGTGTTCAGTCAGCCAAAAGAACCAGTAGGCTTCTGGTCAGGTCCTGCAGTCACTTTTACGTGAGGAGTGAAATACTCTCTTCAGGAGTTTGAAATAGCTTCTCTGATGGGCTGGGCTGTGATTTATATGAATTAGTATCACTCTGGCTTCACTCTGAAATTAAACACTACTAGTCCCAAGATACTCAGGTAAATTTTATTCTTCATTTTCATTTGATAGGTGCAGTGAGTACATTTAGAACCAGAGCAGTCATTCAGCTTTTCCACAGAAAGTACAATTACAGATTTTTCTGTCTTTATGCCCTTAGAGCTTTTTTCTCTTTTTTTTTTGTTTTTTTTTTCTTGTAATAAAAGCTGACTACTTCCTTTCTCCCTCAAACATTCTGCGTTTCTGTTCTTCAGATGAATGATGCCAGGCTTAGATAGGCAAATGTGGAGAAAACAACCATCTGCATTCCCATTTTCCCACTTGTGAGTATTCCAAGAACCTTGTAAAAAGAAAACTTCTACAGACTACCCACTTATAGTAAGATTTATCATATCTAGATGTGTGTAGCTTTGGGGTTTTTGTTGGACTTTATTAGGGTCTTTGGGAGGGTTGTTGGATTTTTTTTTTTGTCATTGGTGTTTGGTGGTTGGTTGGTGGGGTTTTTTTTCTGTGTGTTTTTTTGTGTTTGGTGGGTTTGGGCTTTTTGTGTGTCTCAGGTCTGGGGTTTTGGTTTGTTGTTCTGTGGATTTTTTTTTTTTTTTGGTAGATCCAGTGAAGAAACAACTGAAAATGATGCCCTTGAGAATGAAGGAATCCTGGATAAGGATATAATGCTGCATTATTTTTAATAGTCCAATCATGCACAAATCCACTTTGCCATACATTTTGGAGCTAGGACACTGAAATCCCTCTCTCTACACCATGTTGCACAAACCCAGTGCTGCATTGTGAGACTTTGCTCAACATGAAGATTTGAGCTAGAAGCTGGAATGCTTTTAAAATGTGAAAGATTAATTTTATGTCTGTGGGAGATGTATCAGAATGTTTTGTCGTTAGCATATCTGGCTCTCATTGGCATACACATAACTTTTGTGAATATCTAAGAAAGCTGCAGTAAAATTGCACATTTGGCACCAAGATAATCTGAGATAAACCAACTGAAATCACATTCCTCAAAGATATCACAGTGCTGATGTTTTAATGGCAATATCATGAAGTAAACTGTACAATGGCACAACACACTCAGTGAGGGAGTCTGACATTTTGAGATCTGTGTTTTCCAAGCCATGCATATAGCTGTGGGCAGAAACGCTCTCATAAATCCTTGCAGGAATGCTTCTCTTACTTGGAAGAACAGCCATCAAATCCAGGCTGTATCTTATACTTTAAATAGTAGATGTAGTTCAAGGTTTTTTCTTGTAGGTTTTTCAGGTATCATTTAACAGCCAGAACCCATGATAAACACGTTGGGTTTTGTCTGGTTGTTTTTTTCTTTGGTTTTTTTTTTCTTTTTTTTCTGTGTTTTGTTTGATTTTCTTAAATTAAACTTTGCACAGAACTCAAAAAATCTGGAAGAGCCTAACCTTTAGCTAAATCTGACCAAATGCTAAATTTTAGTTTGTTACTAATCTTGATTATATAATGTAGGGCTCAAAGAACTTACAAGTCAGTGACTTTGTTCTCTTGGTCCAAGGGCAGGATCAGCTTTCCTGATGTATTTCTGAGGAATATTTATTGAAACTCAGTCACTCAATGCTGCCACTGAGATCTCTGCGCTACAGAGGAGAGACCAACTCCTCAAGTACCTCACTTGTATGCAGTATGACAAACAGCTGTGATGATTAGCATAGCAATAACCTTCTGCCTTCACCAACCTCTTACTAATTCACAAAGCTGATCTTTTTGAGTTGCACAATATGCTCAGAAATGTAGGTTGCGTTGTAGTATTCCTTAATATAAACTTCAAAATGTATTTTCTGCCAGTCAGCATTATAGATTCAAGTAGAGAAGGGAATTGAAGCTGAATGCTTGATTTGAATAGACAATGTCTGATGACTTTTGCTTCTGAAGGCTGAAAGTCTTTCCTTCTTTATTTGTGAACTACCCACCAAGGATAAAGACTATCCTGGTTAAAATTACTAAATAATTTGGGAGCAATGAGTCTGAGACCTCACAGTTTATTGGAAAGCATTTTGTGAAAAAAAAAAAAAATCAGTTTCCTTACAAAATAAGAAATCACTTCCTATCTCTGTAACACCAAACAAACAGGAGAGCAGCACTGGTGAGGTGCTGTGAAACTTGAAATAAATAACCTAGGGATAGATTAAAACTGCTTAGGAAGAGTGCTTCTGCTTCTGTACTTTGTCTTGAGATGCAGCTGGAAAAGAAATGTTCCCTTTGAAGCCTTTGTGGAAATGGCAGGTTCCAATAATCTATAATTACCTAAAATGTCCTGATCTAAGATATGTGTTTGGTATAATTTTCTGTGCAAAGGACAGACATCTCCACCCAAGATGAACCGACAACTTTAGTCAAGAAAGGAATGCTATCTGCAATCCATGATTTAATCAGAGTACTCTGTGATGAAAAAGGCTTCTACTGGAAGGCTTTAATTGCATGATACTTTCATCAATACCTTCAGCATAGAGGGCACACTTTTTTATATATAAAGGTGTGAGTTTATTACCAGGAAGGAGTTAGCAAAAGAAAGACTTGTGCCACTGACAACAAGGAAAAGTCATCTGTTGTCACTTATCTGTTAACAGATAGAGAGGGGGGATTCTACTCCTTTACTCTGCTCTTATGAGACCCCACCTCAAATGCTACATCCAGTTCTGGTGTCCCCACTGTAAGAGGGACATAGATCTATTGAAACAAGTCCAGAGGAGGCCACAAAGATGATTCAAGGGCTTGAATACCTCTGCTATGAGGATAGGCTTAGGGGACTGGGATTGTTCAGCCTGGAGAAGACACTGGGGGGACCTTAGAGCTGCCTTCCAATACCCGAAGGGAACCTACAGGAGATGTTCAAGGCCAGGCTGGATGGGACCTTGAGTAACCTGGGTTAGTTGAGAGATGTCCTGCCCATGGCAGGGAGGTTGGATTAGATGATCTCTAAGGTATCTTCCAGCCTAAGCCATTCTTTGATTCTATGGTTCGTTCTGCAGGCACCTCAGGAGAACATTTCTTTACAGAACAGTTAGCAGAGCACAGATTGTTTTCCATTAGAACACAGAGAGTTATGCTTTGGCTGTGTCTGTGGTTTGGTTGTGGTTGGTTGGTTTGGGGTTTTGGTGGGGTTTGTTTTTTGCTGTTATTGCTGTTGTGATTATTTGTTTGTTTTTAGGGTGTGTTTGTGTGTGTGTGTGTGTGTGTTTTGAAGCCCCAATACATAACAGAGGCTTCTCTGAACCAGTCACATCTCTTACAATAAATCACTATGTCATGCTCCTTGTATAAAATCAGATTAAACTATGAATACTGCAGCTGGTTATTTAAATTCATAAAGCTTTTAACAATCACCTAATGAAGTGTGCTCAAAAACACTAGTAGTAAAAGGGGAGGGGGGGGGGGGGGAGGGAAGAAATGGAAAAGTCTCAAGTGAAGAGGGTATCCAGCAGCTTGCACAGAAAACTAGGAAAATTCAAATAAGATACAGTTTTGTGTTATTCATTGAGTGGTCATTGGTATAGGAGTGTTTGCCTTCATTTCTTCAATCCTGCAATATAATACTGTAGTGAAGGCATCACATGCCCAGAATTATGCTCCCAGATACCAGCTAACTTGTCCCAACATGCTCTGGTAAGTCCCCCCTTCCACCCTTCTTTCAGCAGAGGAGGACAAAAGGCTCAGGCACCAGCCTGTCTCCTAAGGGGTAAACAACTACATGCACCCATCTCAATGGCATGCCTATGCTCTGTCCATCTAAGGGCATAATCCTAGCTTCACCTTTTTTTATAGGTGGAAGCAGGTTGTTGGCGAGTGTGCCCATTGGCCAGCTCCAGCCTCGAGAATTTATAAGTACTACTCCATTTCTTTACTGCTTTGCTCTCTCCTTTTGCTTTCACTCGTTATGTAACTCGTGCTGCATCTGCTGTAAGTCTTCTCACATGCAAACATACTGGAAGCCTCTGCGAATACAGAAGACAGCCCACCGAACTTGCCTCGAGGAATCAGCAAATAGGATGACCCCTTTGCTGATAGAACATCAGTGTCATACGCCCGAGAGAGGGTGAAATCAAGCCCAGTCAAAAGGACTGAGGAAGCCCTGAGAGAGGGTAAGTTAAGAAAGCCCAAAGGGGGAAGGACTAGCCCAAGCCAGGCAGTCCACATTTGCTGCAAGCTAATTAAGCAGCCGTAAGCAGAAACGCCTCTTACGTAGTCCCCGCCGTTTGCAGGAGAGAAAGGGAACTGTCCACTGTAGCCGTTCCGCAGCCCTTACCAGGGCGAAGCACCCGGGATTTTCCCGAGGGAAAGAGAGAGCAAATGATAGCTTCTCCATTGAAGTCAAAGGCATTGACTGCCACATTATAATTTAAATGGAAAGCAGTCACCGAGAGAATCGGCAGTCAGCTCACAGCTCGAGCCGAGCTGAGGGGGCAGCATCACTTTACATACCCCCCACCGAAACCCACCTACTGGGAAACCGTCACCTGACCCGGCCCCGCTGCCACTTGATCGCGAGGGCCGACCACCGAAAGGACCTGACCCTGCTGAGCCGATCCTTCGGTCAGGGAGCCAGCCCCTCCCCACAGACCGCGAGAGGAGAAAGCAAACCTTGTCCCCCCCCAGAGCCGGGAGGGAGAAAGAAAGTCATCGCTGCTCGGATATGAGAAACCCCAGGCAGATAAGCAGCAAGCAGCCAGCATGACCTGGCAACTTGTCTCGCTACACAGACAGACAGAATGTATCTTTCATGTGTATAACATTCAGCAACCTTTTATTCAAAGCACCCGATCATAGCCGCGTGATATTTCTAGCTTAATTTGCCTCGTGATAACATTATAAATATCTCTATACATAGCTAGCAGCCGCAAGCGTCTTGTCGAGTCTCCATCTAGTGGACAAGCGGTGGAACTGCACCCTTTTGTTCCCTTAATTAGAAATTGACTGTAAATATTATAATTGGGTATAACTGTAAATACTAAATCAGTTATGGTAGATATTATTACAACCGTGCATCCAAATCAATATATATAAAGTTATTAATTGAATATTTATAATAATAATAAAAATAAATTTCATAATTTATATTTTAATAATTCATAATTAGTAATCACCATCCTCTATCCCTAATCCCCCTCTCCACAACAGATTTGGTGTAGTCAGCAGGATGCACAACCGTGAAATATTTTCCATAACTGGGAATACAAAATTACAGCTCCAGATTTGGAGTGGACCAATCAAAAGTGGCAAAACCCAAATTGCATTTTTGCAAAACTAAATTAATTCAGCTGCAAACACGCTGTCCTCTTGACATCTTGCATTATACAGATGCAGGAGGGAAATCAAATTTTTTGACCAAAAAGTTTTCCAATTGGAAAGGGAACAGATAGATTCAGAGGCATATCGCGATTCATTCGAGTTGTGTACATAGGAAAGAAACCATGTCTGCCTTCAAGGCACAAGGACAACCAAATGCTACATTTAAAGCATTCAGGGTATTCAACCCGTGATTCTCACTCTGTTTGATCAATCTCACAAACAGAAGCCAGCTGATTTTAATTCAGCAGATGCCCAACACCAGGCTGTGATCGACCTCAGCTCAACCCCCCACCAGAGGATCAAGAGCTACCAAACCGGTTCTGCAAGTCAGAGCAGGATCCCCATCCCGAGGCAATGATGGAGCCATCAGCCTCCAAGACCTGCAATCTCCACAACAAAAGCGAAATCCTTTGACTCAACATCCCTAGGCAACTGCATGCCAGCAGAGAGGAAAAAAAAAAAAAAGCTTCAGCATACAGGACAACGTGAGAGGAGCAATCAGGAAACAAAACCTCCTGCAACAAAAAAGCTAATTCAGCTCACCACCTGGCACAGCGTCCCAGCAAAGGAAACTCACCATGGCCGACAAGGCACAGAGAGCATCACTTCAGGCTCCAATTCAGAACGCAAACCCAGCTCACCGCTGCATCACAGCAAGCTGTGGAAAAGCCAAGCTGCCATTGAAGTCCACCAGCAACCCGAGACGAAAACCACAGGAAAAGCTGTGAACACCCAATTCGAGAAGATCTCCATGCCTTAAAAAGGACTAAGAGGTGGTATTTTTCTTCTCTCTGAAACCCAGTAGAAGTGCTTCATGTCGCAGAAGCAAGGAGCATCCCTCAGGGCAATAGGCACAGCACTAACTTGGAGGTTATCTAATGAATCATTGCTAATACTTTCTCCAAGGGTTTGGTAGCCTTGGTAGGTTTCATTGCAGAAATTGTTGTGCTTGTGAGATCATAGCACTGGGTAACATAAATAATCACGTGTCAGGTTGGCATCTAGCTCTCTCCATGACTGTTTAGACACCGAGGAAACATACAATTCATGACAATATATCATCTCTCTCTCTGCAAAAAAAAGTGAGTGTTAAACTCCCAGTTGGTATTTGCTCAATTTGCTTGGCTTCAGAGTGGAGTAAGGAACCTGTTATAAAACCCCTGTAAGAGCTGTCTGGTAAATAGCATAATTTGTTCCATAGCAGGGAGAGGGAAGAGGAAGGTGTAGGCTGCAAAATTGTATCAATAAATGCTTCGGTTTCCATCACAAGGGTGTTGCTTTTTTTTATTTCTCCACATAAGGTGATAATGAAGAATGATGACCTCATGTCTAGACCTAAGCTTTTAAACTTTGTTGCAGCTCTGGGGGTGTTAGTGTTTTTCAAAAAACGATCAATCAAGTGCCAAAAAATGTCTCGCTAATTACCTCTGAGACTTTCTAAAACTCTCCATTCTTTCCTTATAGAAATGTAGTATTTATAAATTGCTTTGTTGAAGCACAAACTAGGTTATCGTTCTCCACCTTTCTTTGCTTCTGCTTTGTAGCTGTGGAAGTGCTAATGTTGTGAATCTCAGCATTTGACAGTGTTTCTTTCCATCTGAGTTTAATATCACCATTTCCTCTTCAACATTTACTGGAAAATAAATCTATTTATCTCATGATATGAGCCTAACAAGAATATCCAAATTGTGAGTATTCTGGGAAGGAAACCCAAGAAAGTGTAACTGATGGACACCCAAAGATCTGGTGTCACCCAGATTCAGTGAGATGAATAGCAACAATGATTTAGTTGGCTTAATTTGAGATATCTTTGAATTATCTCTTAACCTAGAAGTCATAGATATTTCACACAAACTGGGATAGAATCAATGAGAAGGGGGAAAAAAGGAAGGGAAAACTGGAAGGAACCTTTTGAGGTCTTTTAGTTCAACTTGCTGCTTTAAACAGGGCAAACCTCAGGGCTAGGTCATGGAATTCAAGGCTTTCTTTGGGAAGCCCACGCTCAATCAATGTCACAGTGAACAGATTTTTTCCTTATGTCCCATCTACCTGCTTGGTAGGTATCTGCAGTTGAGGTAGCATGGCCTTCCTGTGCCAAACCCTCAGTATGGGGCCAAACACTCGGAGCAGTGCTCTTAAGAGTGAGCTAGATGCTGGTTTACATCTTTGCCTTGGTCCACATACTTTAAAGTATTGGTTTATTTATTTATTTATTTTTAGTATATTCAAGCATTTTTATATCCCAAAGAGACACTTTTGGGAAATGTCTGTCATGACCAAAAATAAAATGCATAACTAAAGATTTGCTCCAAATATGGGGTTAAGCTTCACTCAGCTTGTTTTGGAAGCTAGTAGCTTTTCTGTTACCTATATCTCTAGTGGAACAGATAATTGAGAATCCTAAAATTTCAGTCCAATAAAGGTGTTAACACTTTGAAAATCTAGTTGTTATAGTTCTGAGAAGATACTTGCCCAGAAAGCAATCATGGTCCTAGACAGCATTGTTTAAAAACTTTCGTTTCATAGAAAGAAGCAAAGGCAGAAGCAAAACTAAGCTCAAAGTACCTGGGGTAAGAAAGGCTTTGCAGGAAACCCCACCATTCTGTTGGGCCAGACAACAGGAAATGAGACCCTTGCAAGCACATGGAACCTAGCTAACTGTACAGAAAAACACCAAAACAGTACAGGTATAATTTCCATGTAGCTGACAAGAAAAAGCTCTCCAAAATATAATGAAATAGTTCTAGACTCAAAAACGTCACACAAAACTCAAAAAATGCAATACATAAGCAAAAAAAGAGAACTCTGCTTATTAGTGTCTTTGTAAATATTTGTGATGTACATGAAGAATGCTCCAAAACTAAGACAAACAACCCAGTTTCTGAAAGGGAAGTATCCACTGACACAAATGCTTTAGAAGCGGCCAAGTGTCTCACTTGATAGCAGAATGAATTGATGCTGCCTGTGTCACAAGTAGAAGGCACAGTGAGTAAAAGGAGAGATGATGTTCCAAAGAGAAAACTGACTGTGACTGACATCATAGAACCACTCAGGTTGGAAGGGAGCTCTGAAGTCCTTCCAAACTACAACCCATTGTCTCCATCAGAATTAAATTAATTTTGTGTTTCATACTTAGAAAGAAACTGCCTATGTGGAGCAAAACATGACATGTAGTGGTTTAGAGCAAACAGAAGCTCTTTTACCCCTCCCCAAAGGAGTAAGAGAAAAACTCTCCACACAGGATTGGAAAGAATGGGCAATTTAAATGGAAATACTATTGACAACTATATACAACAGCACAAAAACATACAAAATACACAAATCCGTATTCAGCCTTGGCCCAGTTCTCCATCCTGTGCTTACCAAAACTTTACTAGGCCAGAACCTTACCAAAACTGTACTGGTTTTAGGGCAATGCCTGTGAAATTTTTCACAGATCTTGAGCAGAAAGTAGTAAGAATGTAAATAAATCACTATTGGGTGTAAAAAGGAGAAATAATGATTATTCTAAACTATTCCATTGCAGGGATAGCTCCCTTAAGATTTAGTTCTCAAAGCAATGTTCAGTTCAGTTCTGTTGTGGCAGTCTAGCAGGGTTTTTCTGCATTTTCTCTTCTTGCTTCCTTCACTGGGGGAGCTAATGGCTACATACTGACCTTGGCAAGTTCTAACACAATCTCTGCTTCTTTTCGCTTTTTGTTTTTTAATTTGGATGGGGGTGAGGGGTGTGAGGGAAAGCTGGCTTTGGCCAGGAAGGTTTCTGTGCTGTTTTTGTTAATTGTAAATATCTGTAAATATTGTAAATACCTGTAAATATTGTAAATACTGTATATCTGTATATATTCATTGCATTCCATTGTAGACTGTAGTTTTGCTTGTAAAATATAGCTCCATTTACTTCCAAACTGAGCTAGTCTGGTGAAGTTAATATTGGGAGGGGAATTTCAACCACAAAAACCTTGCCCACAACTAGGCCTCAACCCCAGGCCTCAATGCGCCCCCCCCCCCCCCCCCCTATACCTTCCTATCCAGGCCTGAATGATGCAGGAAAAAATTACCCAGGCTGCTCAAGGCCAAAAACCTTCCCTGAAATACCAAACAAGAGATAGCAGTCAGACTGGGAGCAGGAGAGAGGAGAAAAGGGGTAGGGCAGCCTGTACTGTCCATTTATAAAGGGGAGAGGCAGGAAATACAGGGTGAAATAGCAAAAGATTACACTTTCTGGTGCCCACTTCCTTGCACCTCTCTGGTACTTCGAGGACTTTCAACTCCATGGTTAAGACATCCAGTCTTAAACCCACAACAGAACTACATAATATGTAGGTGTGTATATATATCTATATATCTATATATCCCCCACTATCAAAATGATGAATTCCAACTGCTGCATTTGTGGCTGTGCTGCACTACAAGCCTGGAAATGGGGACATGGTCATCCTCTTGCCTTTCCACTCCTTGAGCAGAGGGCTGTGGTTTTGCCCATTATGGGTTTCAGGCAGGTATTCCTTCCCCTTTTCCTTCTGTTCCCTGTATGTACTGGTGTAATCTGATACCTTTGTAGCACGGGAGTAAAACATTCTGTGTAAATCAAATGAACACTATTCCTGTACCTTTTTTCCTTTCCTCCCTTTCTTATCTCCAGGTAAGAAGAGAGGAGGTGGGGCTGAGGGTGGGGAAGAAGGAGGAAGAGATATCTCGTGTTGCCCCCATTACACCGTAATATCACAAAGCAAGGGCATACATTCATCTTAAGACACTAATATAATCACCTACATGTTACAGCCATGTAACAAAAGCATATGTAAAGGTTTTTATAGTGTGCATATAGAAAGTCTTTATGTAAAATGTTAATGTGACACAAGATAAAGGCAGTTTCTGTGAGAGAGTTAATGTTGCACCAGAGAACACAAGGAATTTCTGGTTGTTCCATTTCAAAACCCAGTATTCCAAACCTGTTGGACTTGTGATTTGCTTCCAAACAGAAACAAAACAAATAAACGACCAACCACCCAAACCAACCAAACAAAAACTAACCAACCAAAACCCCACAAAAACCCACAAAAAAACCACAGATAAACCCCAAATTTGGAAATGTCAGGATATTTTCTAGAACTGCTCTGGGAAGCAATACTCACATTTTTATACAGAGGCTAGGGTCTTCCTGTTGCTGGGTTTTAAATATTTAGCTGTTTGTCAAACTCCTGGGCTGTCCAACTGCATCTACTTCTTTGTGCGTGTTGTTTGAACTATTAGGACATTAATTGCAGAGGCTTAGAGAACTGAATTTTTGTATAATCCTGCAAAGACTGAACGTTAAACAACTTAAAATGCTGAAATGTTTGGTATTTCTCATTAATTTAAATACAATGAAATAAACACACAGCATGGAAAAATATCAGCTGCTTTTTTTTTTTATTTATTTTTTGAGGGTAAACTGTAGCCTACCTCCAGCGCTCTTACGTCAACAAACCCAGGTAATGATTGTAACTGGCATTTATAATAAGCAGCAGTTATGGTTGATATATGACATAATTACAATAAATCCCTGAACAGTTACTCTGTAAAATCTATTTTTATGGAAATCAGGGTATGAATATTGCATCTATTATATCAAGAGAGTTCTACAGACAATTCTGACAGTCTCAATCAAAAGCAGTGTCCACTCCTGAAAGCTAATTGTTGCTGAAGCTTTGCACTCACCCAGTAACAGATGTTCCACTTTGGGAAATGTGTAGTTTAATATTACAATATGAAAATCTTCATCCTTTGCACAGCTTCACAAGTTGTGCAAGAGTTATGTACCTGTTTTGTCACAGAGGCTAAAAGACTGAAGGAATTGTGGTGAATGTAGTTGAATGTTTTGGGAACCAACAACAGAATTGCAGAAAACATCTGGTTGGGAGAGACCTCCAAGCTCTTCCAGTCAAACACTTGACCCAACACTGCAGGGTCAACACTAAACCATGTCCCTAAGTGCCAAGTCCGCAGCTGCTTGAACACCTCCAGGGGTGATGACTCTGGCGCTACCCTGGGCAGACCATTCCAATGTCTGAGAATCCTCTCTGGGAAGAAATATTTCCTAGCATCCATCCTGAACCTCCCCTGGTGCAGCTTGAAACCACTTCCTCTGCTCCTGTCTCTTGCCACCAAGGAGCAGAGGCTACTCTCTCCTCACTCCAACCTCCCCTCAGGTAGTTGTACAGAGTGTAGCAATTGTTTTGATTTGAGTTACTCTTCTGACATGCACAGCATCCCCAGACTCTGGATACCTCTGGGTGTGTGTCCTGTGACTTACAATGAGCAACACCCTAATTGCAACTCTGCAGTTAGACTGAAAAATGCCCATTAATGTCTTTATAAGAGATTAGTGAAGTGATTTCTGATTTGCATAGCTCAGGGATGGAAAGCTTGTCCTCAGTCTTCCATTTACAATTCTTTAACTCTTATGGATATGAAAAGCAAAAGATGGACTATCCCCTCGAGAGCTGACAGAGGATTGTGAGAATAACCTGTCATTCCTAATCTTGGCTTTAAAGTATTTCTTATGTTTCAGATCCTTTTTGCCTGGGAATGCTCTGTGAGTTTCATCTCTAAAAGGTGATAGAAAACTATTAATATGACTTTATGCTTGTCTGAGTCCCCTAAGGAGAAGCTTTCAGTATTAGATACCCAGGATAGGCATCCATAATCCATTTTGCATCAAAAAGGATTGCATTTGCACATTGGCAAGAATTATAACCAGTGGGTAACTTTGATGCAGATGCCTAACTTTAAGTACTGTAGCAAATGGGTCTGGAAAACATCCCAGCTCTCAAGAAGTCACATCAACACGTGCTTAGCTTTGGACATCAGTTTCCTCTGAAAGCAATACAACCAGTGAATTGTTCACATACTTTTTGGAGTTGGTTTAGAAAGTTAGAAGCAAATCATGTGAATTTGACAGTTCTCAAGACAGATTTATCTGCAGTTTGGAACTTTAGCTACTGGTACTTCAGCTGTAATTTCTATCACCAATATGTTAGGATTTCTTAAAGCAGAGTAAAGATGAGCAGAAAATACTGGCAGAGAGAACAGCTTTGGCAATCTGCTTGCTGTGGTGTTTATAGATGTGCTGCTGCAAACAAGCTTTGCCTACACTTTCAGCCAAGATTCCAGCTGATGCCAGCTCCAAGTTAAGCTCAACTTGCAACATATCTTTTTCCTCTTCACAAGTTTTTCAATTCAGCCATCTCACCCCAAGGGTTTCTTACTCAAGCAGTTGAATCAGGTATCCTAGTCTCCCTGACATGATAAGTTTTGTCCTGTCAAAGAAAGAGGTGGAATCACAAACCAAAATGCGGAACTTTAATAAACCTTTGCATAAGATTCTCAGGTTTTGGCTCAGAGAAGCTGATGTGTTCTCTTCACTCAAGTCTTGAAGGCATTCATTCCCTTGGAGTCAGTTTTCTAACCCTTTTGTTAGAGTTCCTCTTCTCTGCCTGCTTCTTTGAGGAAAGCTATTTCCCTGTAGAAGTAGAAAATTCCAAATGAGAAGTGATAGGAATATTTGAGGAGTCAAGTGACTACCACATGAAAAGAAGATAATGGGATATGGTTTATCTGGATTGAGAAGCATCTGCCAAGTACCTCTCAGAGGAGCTGTCTGTTAAGAAGAGTTTAGAATAGATTGTTTATCCCATTAAATATCAGCAGAAACTCTACTTTTGCATTGATTTTCTCCATCTATATTCTCAGATGGGAAAACACAGCAAGATTTCAGAGAGAAACAAGAAAATATTAGAGAGCGATGAAGCAACTGGAGAAATAATTCGGCTTGTATTGGTAAGAGAATCAAATTCTTTGCTGTCCTGTTTTTATGCTCTCCTGCTATCTTTCCTACAGAGTATTTATAATTAAAGAGAAGAATTAGGGTCTAAGTACAAAGCCAGTTGCTACAATTGGGAATTCTTTTCTCATCAAGGTTGAAATCCAGCCCTTGACTACAGCTTTGTCCAAGGGAAATAAAGATGTTGACTGTGCTTGGGGTATTGGTGTGGTTTTGATTTCTTGGGTTTGGATTTTTTGGGCTTTTTTTTTTCCTTTTAGTTTGTTGTTGGTTATTTAGGTTTTTGTACCCATTAAGTGTAGATTTCTCAAAAATTTGAACACCTATTAAGTTGACAGATCAATCAAATCAGGCACATGCTGAACCATCTTGATAAACTGAGACTTTAGTTTATGATAGGAACTCCAGAGGGCATTTGAGAAGAAATTAAAGCTGCAGCCTCCCAAAGAGCAGTATCATGGTATTAGCATAATGTCTACATAGAAAATATAGATGAGAGCCTGGGAAGTGAAACTTTCTTACATTTTAATTTCTCCATTAGATTTTTAATTTATTTCAATTCACAAGTTCGACCCTTTTTTTTTTTCCTTCAAGAACCATTTGAAAAGTTCATAGAACCACTACAGAATTAAAGTAGTTTGGGGGCTGCTGTGACATACATTATCTCACAGATATTATTTTAGAATGAAAAGCTTTAAAAACTTAATCACCTAACCAACACAAATTCCTAACTGATCTCTCCCTCTAGGACTGCAACATTTTCTTGACCTTTTAGTAACTGATGGCTTTACAGAAAGGATTCTTTAGATAGCTTCTTAAAAGTCAAAGGAAGACCTGAGGTCTATTTGGAAGATTTGAGGAAGACATACGTAAAGCAAGTTGTAGCCTTCTGAACTTCCAATTTCCTTGATCTTCCACATGTTCAGTAACTCTTCCACAGACAGAAGCTGAAGGCTGAGGCTGGCTGAATTATTCTGCATTTGAGGAAGGTTGTTTGGGAGATGTCAGTCAGCTACTGCTCCCTCTACATGTGTGGATGATTTACTTTAAATACTTTCAAAGATAAAATAAAATCTTTGTCTATTTCAAATTCAGGATTCTATAGCTGCCAAACACACATTGTGGTGGGAAGGCCATGACATATGGCCCAGTACAAATCCAGACAGGCCTTAAGATGTCTAGACAGGTCCCTTTCTCTCCCCTCTTTCCTGCCACAAAAACAGGGCAACATGGGAAACGGAACAAAGGGGACAGGACCCTTGCCTGTCTGGTAAACAAGATGCTTATCTGGGGTCAGAGCATGTAAGCTCCCCCAGATACAAGGTCCTTGCTTCTGCCTTTTATGGTCATAGCCTGGCAGAACACTTTCCATTGGGCAGCTACACGTTAGCTTCAGTGCCCTATTGGACCAATTGACCTCTGGCATTTTGTATATATATACAAGTGTCTAGGTAGCTTTGCCTTGCCTTGCTCATGCTTGTTGAAGCCTTGCTCCAACCTTGCTCAAATCTGCTGAAGCCTTGCTCCAAGCCTTGTCATCTCGAGTTGCCCTGCCCTGCCTTAAGTGTCTGGTCCAAAGCCTGAGATAAAGCCACGAGCCATACATGTGCAAGCTGGAGAAGTCACGAGCCTAGACAGCCAGAGTTGCTGAGCCTGCTTTCCCTTGCCACCAGAATTGTGCCGTGCCTTAGTTTCCCCAGGAACCATGCAAACATCCGTTGCCAAGAGTGTTGTTAACTGCCCACCAACCGCTGAAGCCCAACCAGCCCGGGACTGAGTGGTAAACCTTTCTTGCCAGCAATCTGCTGTGCTGCACCTACAAGAATGCCCCTAAAGCCAATGCAGCAGCAGCAGTAACATCCCTCATATGGGTGAAATCAGCTGTGAGCAACTAATTCACTGCCCTTTGGGTTTAACAGTTCTTATTGAGTCTCCTTCCCGCTGTGACCGAGCACTAACTACTCTTGGGGACCTTTTCTTTCCAAGTTGTTGCCTCCTAATTTGCATAGAATAGCTTTGTATTCGCCCTGATACTGCATAATCCTTTGTAAATATATCTTCCAACCGTACAAATGGTCTTTAAACGAGTTTTGGCATACTTCATAATAAAGGGTTACTATTTTATTAATGCCCTTCTGCCATATAATTTTATTAATTATTGTTGTGAGGGTTATTAATAGATAAGCCTCCCCTCTACTGCAACACACATGCAGGAACATGGTGGTGGTAAAGTCTTTTTCATGCCCTATTTCTTGAACTAAACCCTATCAAAATGTTAAGTTTCGGATCTTTTCTACAAGACTTTGTAAACTGAAGTTGTTTTTTCTTCACTTTCTTCTTTTAGTTTTCTTTAATTAGCTTCATTCTTACCTTCTGCAGGTGTATTCTGTATAATATTTAGGTTGAACTCTAAATTTATACTGTGTGGGTAATGCTTTAAAAAAACATTAGGCCATAGGAATGACTTCATCAATGTTGGGTTACTTCTGCCAGCAGCGATGTGGCCTCATGAGTGGAGGTTAGGAGTGGGTAACATCTGCCCTGCCTGCTTCATGCTTGCTCATGTACCTCAGGGCAGCTGCTCTGCTAACAGCCAGCCATGTGTGTTATTGCAGTGCCAACTGCTTGAAGCCTCTTGCTTAAAGGGTTGTAGAACTGACAAGTTTGTGTCCTGCTGTCTGGCAGGCAGAACTTTTTCCAATTTTCTGAGAAACGTGAAAGCCTATATTCTACACTTTATTGTTTGAGCTTCATACTGATGTGATGCTCCCACCTTCAGCAGCATTACCTTAATGTGTAAGTGGACTGACAGGATGAAAATCCAGACTGAGTTTTCCTGTAGGAAAAGATTCTCTGAGGAGCTCAGTGATAGACATGCCACTTCTCTTCTGAAAGTTTGATCTGTCCCTTCCTATGTATTGCATCTGGTTTCTGTGTTGAAGAAAGTAGAATTTGTTTATAATTGCACTTGTGGGATTTTTTTGGCCTGGTGTATGTTTGGGTAAAAGCACTTGCCAGAAAAACTCACCTGAAATATTCTTATTTGTAATGAATGCAAACAAATTTCAGAGATACTTTGTGATAACAAATGCCATATTTTCTAGTTCGAAGGCTGTGCATGTGATGGGAAAGCTCAGAACTTTTGAAGTAAAAACCTGCTTGCCAGATCTTCCTCAGATGTCTCTTGTCCCAGATCTACCACTCTTGACTGAGCTCTGACAACTGGTAAAAGCTGAGGGAATGCTGTCACCTTGGTGGCAAGCCACAGGACCAAAGGAAATGGTATCAAGTTGCACCAGGGGAGGTTCAGCCTGGGTGCTAGGGAATACTTCACAGAGAGGGTTCTCAAACCCAGGGCAGTGGTAGAGTATGCAACACTTCCCTGAAGGCTAGTTGTGAAAATGCATGGATTTCTTGAAAAAAATAATGAACCCAAGAAGATTTTATTAGTAGGTTTAGCCAGCAATGATAACAGAAAGGTGTTCACTGGTTTCAGAGGGTTTTGGACTAGATTCAAGAAAGATTGCATTAAAACCTAGAAAATGTTTAAAAAGAAGCCTGAAGAGGACAGTAAAAATCAGTAAGTTCTTATGGCAAAGCTGTTCCTTGAACTGTATAAGCATCCTGAGGATGCTGAATAACAGAAAATGTCGGTTTGTATAATAATATTAATTATAATAATAATTTTAAAAAAAGATTTTCTGAAGAGGCACAGTGAATCGTCATCCTTGGTGTTGTCCTTAGATATATCAAGGACAAGAGGGTCATTAGGAGCAGTCAGCATGGTTTTACCAAGGGGAAGTCATGTCTGAACAACCTCCCAGCCTTTGGTGAGGACATAACCAGGTGGATAGGTGATGGTAGAGCACTGGATGTGGTTTATCTTGATTTCAGTAAAGCATTTGACACTGTCTGCCACAGCATCCTTGCAGACAAGCTGGGGCAGTGTGGTCTGGAGGATCAGGGAGTGAGGTGGATGGGAACTGGGTGAAGGGAAGAAGTCAAAGAGTTGTGGTCAATGGGATGGAGTCTAGCTGGAGGCCTGTGTCTGGTGGAGTTCCTCAGGGGTCAGTACTGGACCCAGAGCTGTTCAATGTATTCATCAATGACATGGATAAGGGCACAGAGGGCACTGCCAGCAAGTTTGCTGATGACACCAAACTGGGTGGAGTGGCTGACACAGGAGGGTTGTGCTGCCATTCAGCCTGACCTGGACAGGAATGGAATGAAATTCAACAAGGGCAAAGGGAGAGTCTGGCACCTGGAAAAGAACAACCTCATGGAGGAGGATAGGTTGGGGAGTGACCTGCTGGAGAGCAGTGAAGAGGAAAAGGCCCTGGGGGTGCTGGTGGATGGGAGGTTGAGCATGAGCCAGCAATGTGCTCTGGTGGCCAAGAAGGCCAAGGGCAGCCTGGGGTGCATTAGAAGGGCTGTGGTGAGCAGGTCAAGAGAGGTTCTCCTCCCGCTTTACTCTGTCCTGGTGAGGCCACAGCTGGAATATTGCATCCAGCTCTGGGCCCCTCAGTTCATGAGGAATCTCAGGGAACTGCTTGAGAGACTCCAGCAGAGAGCCACAAAAATGATTAAGGGAATGGAACATCTTCCTTACAGGGAGAGCCTGAGGGAGCTGAGGGCTCTGAAGCTTGGAGAGGAGGAGCCTGAGAGGTGACCTCATTGCTGGTGCTAAAGATGTGCAGGGGGAGTGCCCAGAGGCTGGAGCCAGGCTCTTCTAGGTGATGCCTAATGCTAGTACAAGGAACAATGGTGGAAGTTGAGGCATAGGAAGTTCCATGGAAACATGAGGAAGAATTTTTATCCTGTGAGGGTGACAGAACACTGGCACAGGCTGCCCAGGGCGTTGTGGGGTCTCCCTCTCTGGAGATATTCAAAACCTGCCTGGATGTGTTCCTGTGTGATCTGCTCTAGGTGATCCTGCTCTGGCAGGGGCTTGGACTGGAAGATCTTTCAAGCTCCCTTCCAGTCCTTAACATTCTTTGATTCTGTGGTCCTTTTGCAATTGGAATTCTTTTTTTGTGTTTCTCTTATAAGCTCAAATGAGTTTTCTCTGTTACATAGAATGAAATGTTCAAGGGTGGAGAGAGATCCATGCTGTCCTGTTCTATTGCAGTTCACACTGTAGAGCTTCCTAGATTTTAAAACTTCAATTTTATTTCCTTCAGGTCCCTCTTACCACTGTCAGTGCATCCACTCTAAAAAGGAAATATTAAAAAGTAAAATAATTAAATTGATCCTATTTACATAATGTTTATATTCAGTTTTGGGAATGTATCCTGGAGAGTGAAGAAATTATAGTCCAGAAAATTGATAAATGAAACAGTGTTATAAATGTTCAGTGACCTCAAGAAGTCATCACTACGTGGGTCAAGGTATAAACTAACTTGAGTATAATGTCACTGAAGCGAATCCTCTTGGAGGACTGCAGTTTGTCTAATCGTGATACTAGTGCAATTTTGCACAAGCTGGAGGTAAACACTTGCTCAGTTTGAGCTAGAAACAGGATATTAGTTACTCTAACTGTAAGGAACTAAAGATATGAGAAGTATTTCAAGAACACAGAAGTTTGATAATGAAAGACCTTGGTTTAGTGTTGATTTGTGAAATGAGCTAAAAAAAGTTCACAATAAATGTTGCATAGACTTGAGCTGATGATAAATGTTAATAAAAAGCAGAGCAAATTTCTTTCAGCAGAAATGGGAGGGGGAAAAACATTCAGAATTGCAGAATTGAAAGGAGTAAGAGTTGTATAACGACTCAGACACCAGCTTAGAACTGAAATCTGTTATTGTGACTAATTTGAGCCAAATGTAGAATTCAGAACTTGAACAGTTACAAAAAGCCTCAGATTTACATTCAAGAAAATCCAAGTATCGTGGGAGAAAAGCAGAAGTTATCTGTGGAGGTATAGAGAGGATAACTGGTCTGTCTAACAGCTGAGTAAAAACGCACTTGGGAGACTGTTAACTCATTTGCTTTGAAAAACAAGGAAAGTGACTAAAACTGAAAGCTCATTAAATAACCACACAGTTGCTGTTTGAAATGGCTTGTGGATAACACTGAATACAGCAGTCTGGGGTTACAGTTCTAGCAAAGGAGCACTTTACAGCATCAGAGGATGCCTTAGCCTGTGCATTGTCTTCATGCAATGTAGAAATGCAGCAGTTACTGTGTTTAGCTACTGCCAGTGATGCAATTTATTGGAATAATAATAGGAGATACTAATCAATTCTGACAACTTTGAAAATGCTAACAAACATTTGATTGCAGCTTTTCCACTGTTTTCTTGTCTGTGCAAACGCAGGGAGCAAACCTGCACCACTGTGCGGCAACTCGGTGCCATCCAGCAAACACATCCTGAACAGACCTGATGAGCTACAAGCAGAACATACAAGGTATGTTTAGATTCATTATTTCTGTCTTGGTTTTACACATACTGCACACAAGAACAAATGTAGCTGCACTTTAAAGAAAGGGGATTGGAATGAAATGTAAACAAAGTGATGAACAGCTACACCTGCACTCATGCTTCTTCCCTGTATTCCCCATGAAGGTTTCACATTGCTGTGACTCTAGCTATACATAATGTATTTATTCCGTGTTTCAAATACATTCACAATGCTGGACTCGTTTATTTTGTCAATACGAGGCAGCACAAGGCAACAGGGTGTGTCAGATCTTTGCTCCAAAGGCATCAGGGACTGAATGTTTAATTTCCTCTCTGCAAATGAGGCTGACTGAAGTACCCAGTTTTATCAACTCTTGGACTGCTGAGAACTTACTGAGAAGTTTTAGCGTTCTTGCTTTGATTTCACAAAAATTATGAGCCTTTTGGAAACTACTGAATGTCTTAAGTAAATAAACATACTTAATTATTAAACTGTTTGGTATACCCTTGCTCGAGAACATTAAACGTGTGGACTTTTCATACGCGAAATTCAATATGAAACGCTATTCCATTTCTGCATCTCCACTTTCGCTGAGATTCAGAACACAGAGGTGATTATAGAAAACAGTAGCTGACTTGACTAACTACCTAAAAGTCAGTTGTCTAACTATTCAAAAGATTTTCAGTTTCCTGGAGGAGTTTAAAAACTGAAAATCCTGACTGTGACAAAAACAAGGTAAAATAGGGATAGTATTAACCCTACTCTGGTACAATATTTGGCTCATCAGACCAGCTAAACAGGAGCACAACACTTCTGCTTCCAGTATGCAGCCCTTTGGTGCACTGAGTCATCTGGGGTGGGTTAGATTAAGAGATGTGATTCGAATTCAGACCTGTAACGCAGAGTTCAATTCTAATTCATTAGGGATGAACTAGATCTTTGAGGAATTTGTCCTACTGAGAAAAAAGTGAAACACCCCACCCCACACCTCCACTTGCCTGCTCAGGTCTCATGTGGTAAGTGGTTTGCCCATGTGTCACGGACTGAGTTGAACTTGCTGCTGTTATCCACACCATGCTGCAGTCACGCCAACTTCAAAAATGAAAGTACTGGCTGGAGCAAAATGTGATGGGGCTGGAAGTTCCGATTGCATCATGGGAGGCTTCCTGCTCTGGTTGCTTCTTCTGGGTTTTGGGGGTTGGGTTTTTCCATCAGGGATAGCAGTGAGGTGTGTGGGGTAGCTGCTGGGTTTGGGTTTCTGTTTCCTGCTGGTTTTTCTTTCTCCTGTATTTCACTAATCTTCTGCTAAAGTAATCCTGCATTGTATTATTAGATTAATTATGCATTATGACTATGATATCTTATGGTATATTAAACTCTTACCTCTTTATCTCCCCCTGAGTTGTGTGTGTTACTTTTCCTCTCACTTTTGTGTTGGGGGAGCAGGCAGCTTAGCCCTTGTGCTGAACCATTATACCATGGAACCCCCACAGAAGTTCTTCTGTTCTTACATGACAGCTTTCAGCCACAGTCAGACTGCAAAGTTTCTGCTAGTTGCTACCTTAAGAAAGAGATAAGGTCATCCAATTGAATAAAATCTGTTAACTTGATGATTAGCCTTCAAAAATGAAATTTAGTAACTTCACAAGTTTTAAAAGCCAAATTTTTTCCCAACTCTATATGTGTAAAAGGCCTTAGGCATTAAAGCAATGGCAATGGTTACACCAAAGCAGAGTTGTGTTTTCTGGTACATCAAATAGCATCACTAATTATTTTGTTGGAAAAGTATTTTCTTTTGATGAGTTTTTTCAGAACAAAAGTGTTCTTACATATAGTAATTTGTATACATAATGCATCTTAGGAGGAATGGCAGATCACAAAATGGTGAAGGCAACTTAAGCTTTATCAAGTCATTCTGCAGAAGCAGGGAGGGGGAGATGCTGCAGCAGGAAACAGAATGGGAAGTTACAGTGATCTGTGTTTCACTCTTTACAAAATCACTTCCTAGTACATCTCTGTATTGTGTGGTGTCCTCTTCAAAGTCTAGAAATATCATCTTCCTTCCATTGATGTCCAGGGCACAGTTCCTGCTAGTTCCATGGGGGCAGAACAGAGCCTGTGTTTCCTTCTTGCCCATGGAAGACACACTGGGATTATTTGCAGCATCTGCAGCTCAGAAGCATTGTTCAGAAGACTGACTGCTCACAGGTTGTCAAGTGGGAAGTTTTTAAGAGAGCTCAGGCATGAATTATATAACTAAGGAAACTGTCTATGGAAAGCTAATTATGAATTAGCATTTCAGTGCTTTTTTGAAGGTGGCTAAATGTTTGTGTCTGTGCAAGAATTTATTTTTAGCTCTGCTCTCTCTTCAGACCTGACTGACCACTGGCCTGGTAAAGATTTGTAGCTTCTTTCATGTCACAGTAAAGGGAATACAATGTCCTCTCAAATGTATGTGTTGGTAATCAGGAAATGCTTGTGGAGTTTCCAGCTTTGTCACTTAGCTCTTGTAGGAAGTTTTGTGCAAAGCTGCACTACAGTTTGCAGCTTTCAAGACCAGACCTCCTCCATTTGATTCCTGAAATTCAAATATTTGTGTACATAATATGAGTGCCTCTTACATTTCTATATATCACAGAAAATCACAGTTGGGCTGTGAGGAGAACATTGTCTTGATCTGGAGGTCAGGAAGGAGACATGGTTTGTTTGAACCTTCCCGTGAGTGAAATTAAGACACAAACGAGGTCATACATCAAAACAGCACTGTTTATTGCTTGCAAATAAAACAGAAGGGAAAGAAAAGGGGGGGAGAGAGAGTGAGACAGAATGGAGGAAGGAGCAGGAGAGATGGAGAGAGATAATTACCACCCCAGGGTTATTTCTTCATCGAGGAGGAGGGGGAGACATTCCTGGGCTGCTGAAGATGGTGTTCTGCTGTCACTCCAGCTGACGTTCTTCCAGTTTGTGATGTCCTTGGTGTCATTCCTCCAGCTTGCAATGTTCCCAGTGATGTTCCTCTCTTCTTAAGCAGGCATGACTCAGGAGTTTTATACTGTTCCTGGTTCATACATCATAGCTCCACATTATAATGCATACATGACTTCAGGTGCCTCTCTCAGCCATCAACTACATGCACTGGGCAGTTCCTGTCTCGGTGGGCAGAACTGATACATCAGGCAGGTTGTTCATGGTGATCTTGTCTTTGTTGAGACCCTTCTCATGTTCTTAATGTAATTATCATGTTCACAAGGTCATTTACATTCAGGAGATGATTCCCACAAATGGTAATGTGATTAGGTGTTACTGATTCAGGTACCAGTCAGGCCACTGAAGATAAAGGATGGAATTTCATCTAGACTTCAACACTTCCTGTGTATTGTATGTATTACACTTACCCACTTGATTTTTAATTGATTTATGTCTAAGCTTTATGCTTGATCAAGTTCCCAACATTGTGAACCATAACATAGACTTTAATGTGTAGATATGAACCCTCTTCTTTTAAACACCTGTCTGGGATCATTTATGATTCAGCATTGTTAGGGTTACAGACTAAATAATTTGAAAAGATAACAAATAAATAAAAAATTGCTCAAAGTCATCTTGCCTTTAATAAAAAACCTATTTTAACAGAAATAATGTTGATTAAAGTAATTTAAACAAAAGGCTAGATGTTCAAAGGATCTTAGTACCTTTCATGCAGAAACTACTTAAATATTGCAAGTAATAACTAGATAAAAAAGCTTTCAGAGGTGTTCTACACCTCTGAAATGTCATTAAGGTCATTCTACACCTCTGAAAGGTCATTAAGAGATAAGTAATACACAGGTAATGGGCAGGAACAGTTGATGCATCACAGCTCGACTCCTGAGGGAAATCAACCCACAGAGCTCTAGAAACAACAGGCCCTTTGGTTTGCATGGCCATGGCACATAAATTCATAGAATGAGTAGGACAGATCCCTGTCTCTGAGCTACCAAAGGAGAACTCTGACCACAGGGGAATGGCTCTGAAGTGACAGCATAGGAGTGACAAAGAGATTTCGGTTGGGTACTAGGATATTTTTGGCTCTTGTAGAGAAAATGCCTTCAAGAGAGTAAGATGAAGACGTTGTGGTCCTCACTTCCACCAGCCACTGAGGGATCAGGATCATCACCCCCAAAAGTGATTTCAGCAAGACCAACATCCTGTAAAACTGATGGTAACAAGAAGAGAGAGATGTATGTAGCAGGAATTTCAGGCTACATACAACTGAATGGAGTTTAGTTACTGACAGCCATGAGAACAGGGGCGAGCACTTCGATTTCATGGTATTTGTGTACCTCTTATTCTGTCAGGGTGGCAAACTTGAAATTTCATTTTGTGAGCAGCACTGAAACAACCCAAACATTGTGACCACACGGTATTTCAGCAGCACATACTGCACACTGGCCTTGGAGTAAAAAGCATGTCAGAAAGCAGATCTCAAACTGCTCAGGAGTTCCTCAGTCTCCTCAGACCCACAAGCAAACTTCAGTTGAGATAAGGAATATTTTCTTTTGTCTGTATTTTTAGAGTCTAAGCAGAAAAGTGCCTTCAAGAAGATGATTATTAGAGCAGGATTATCCAGTCTTAGTGAACAGCTACCAAGTAAAGTATAAAAGACAGAGATGGAAAAAGTCCTGTCCCAGATTGTTTTGAATCTGGTCAGATGATAAAGGCAAAGAGGATTGCCCATTGCAGTGGGAAGGAGAACCTCCTTCACACACTGACTACATGCTTGTCAGACTGGGCAAGAACAAGCAAGAAAGAAGAACAGAAACCAGTCTCTGGCCACAGGAATATGTCAAGAGCAGATTATGGATGTTCTGCAGGGATGGCGTCCAGAAAGCTGAGCACATTAACTTGCAACAGTGCCTGTGGCCTTTGGCATGTGAGTATTGTTAGTGCAGACAGTGAATTAAAGGGTTACTGTAAATGGTAATGATATAAGCTGCAGCACATACAGGTCTGCCTGTGCTCCAGCACGCTGCCTTTGCTCACCAATAAACGTGATGAATCACTACAGCAATAATAATACCTGGGGGGAAAAAGAGAAAAACCACAACAAACCCCACAACACAACCTCTAAATGGAAAAAAATAACATCTGTGCTTCTTTTATTTAGACCTCTTAAACTCCAGTGGGAAGCACTGGGAGTAAATGAAGAGAGAATATCACCCACAGTATCTGTAGAAGATTGCTTCCCATGCTGAGATGTCTGCTTGGGTATTCAGAAGCAATGATACGCACTGAAAATACAGCTCATTGTGCCAAAAGAACCTGCTAATTCTGGATAAAAAAGTTAAAAATGAGGCAAGTTTTAGACTAGAGCAGTGAGTATGGTTCCTATTGACATTGCAATCATCCCTAGCAGCAGGGACCTTCAGTGTTACATCCAGAGCTGTGTTTAGCTAATGATTTTTATTAAAATGGTATTTGTAAAGAAGTGGCTGTTTCAAAGCATGCAATCTGCCTGGGACTCTTACCAACTGACTGTATCCTACTTGTCTAAAGGCTTGAATAATTCTTTTGACATTTGAAAATATTTTACTTGACTACTTTCTTTAACATTTGCTTTTTGACTGGACAAGTTTTGACATAGGGGTGACACACATGGCAAGGACTTGGAACAGTGATGATGGTCATGATGCAGAATCTCAGCAGTGGGCTTTTTTTGCTTTCCTTTATTATCCTTTCTTTTACACATGGTGCAATTTTTACCTACTGATCTTTGCCTTGGTCTTTGTACACTTCAATAAAACAAAACCTTCCAACTTCCTGGGTTTTAGGGGACGACTCTGCAAATCATCCTAAATCCCTGCTGAGTTGTTTAGGGTTGGAAGATGAATGCTGCACAGTGTTGCTTAGCACTTTCAATCTCCTCTTTTATGACATCTGGGAAGGAGGAAAAAAAGTCAACTGAATGTGACAGTTAAGAGTGGAGAGACCTAGAACTGCAGAGCTCAAGAGGAGAGTGGGAAGGCTTTCACTTTCCTGGCTCAGACAGTTGGTACCATGCTTGAATTTCCATCCAAGGAAGAAAATATAAGTTTAAACAAGGAAATAAATGTAACACATTTGCAGAAGTGAAAGAGTGCCATAGTTGTTGTAACAGAACACCGCAGAGGATAACTCATGCTACTGGACACTACCAGTGACAGATGGAGTTACTGGTCATAAGTGGCTTTTGGGCTCCTTGGCTTTCTCCAGCCTACAGAAGAAAATTGCTTTATAGATTTGCTATTAGGAGGCATGTGTGAGATCTGTTCTTCATGCAGGTCTCATCCATGATGAATGTGTGGTTATTGTCTGAAGTCCTGCAGTAGTTAATAACTTCTTTTTGGAAATGGTGCTAACTACACCACCTCTGGACTGAACAGCAACATCAGAGCCCACTGCCCCTCTCCGGTTTACGAACTTTGACACAATAAGAATAGCTGCAAGCATTTTAAACATTGGTAGGTGGATTCTTATGTAGAAGTAAAAAGAGAAAATAGTTTCTACCTCCATCCTTCAGAATGGAACAACTTTCAGGTTTTCATTGACTATCAAAGCCTACATTCTTTTGTCAGCCATTCACAATTTGCCAGATATATCTGCGTTTAACAAGGGTAGAAAGAAAAACTGCTTCCAGTAAGGTTTGGTATAAGGGAAAAGAGATTTTTTTCCCCTCTCTTTCAGTTCAGATCTGTTGCTCTGTTCCTTTTATTCCTTTTCTGTGCTAAGATTTATCTCATTAAAGAAATGAAAGACCTACCTGTCTTTTGATGACGATAGTGGAACAGGGTATCTGAAGAGGCAGATTATGCTATGTAAATTTGTATGACGCATAACAGGTATCATTTATTAACTGACTTCCTTTATTTCAACTATGTAGTCAAGAAATGATATAAAGTTTATTTATAAAGAGTAATTTCAACTTTAAAGTTTCATTTTGAACAATGATTTACAAATGTAGAGACTCCAGGGATAATTTTCTGCAAGCGACTTGCTAAACATGGAAAGATACAAATAAGAGGAGTCAATCTGCTGCCAGCTTTTGTAGATCCATTGCAGTGTAAGACCTTCCCATGAGAAAGTCTTCCTATGGTCAGCAAATACACATAGTAGCAGTGGTGGATGAGAAGGAAAGATGTGGAAATCTGAGGCCTCCTTTGCCTCTGATGGGCACTCTGCAGTCTTTAGTGGGTGTTCTCTCAGGTGCTTGGGCTAGTCTAAGCAACCACAGAGCAAAAGGCATTTTGCCTGCACTTCTGCACACCCTTGATGACAAGTTGCTTCCCATTGCATTTTGCTCACATAAGCTTTTCTGAGATAACTTCTTGTGTCTATAAATGGGACTGATTATTTTTTCCACCTACAACCATATATATATTTGGGCCACATTACCTCTGATAAACAGATTTCCTTTTAAATGAAGAAAAATTAGCAACTAATTAACTTCAGCATATTAACAGACAGTGTGAAGGCTAAACCAGGTAAAGGAATATTGACTGTAAATTCAAACCAGCAGGCACACGTTTTCTGTATTATTAATAAGAGATATTATTTTTCTAATGGAGCATCTGGCTTCTCCAAGGGAAAATGTCAGATGATGGAGGGGAGTGAGTGTGATCCTTGTCACTTCACCACACAGAGCAGGTGTTTGGGCACTGCCACTTTATTCTTGGTGTTAACTCCTACCAGCAGATTTTGTCAGGAGTTTTGTTGTGTATATTTCGGATATTTCCCATAGTCCTTCATCTTCTCCTCATGGTTAGAAGTACATTTCTGATTGGAAGAGCTTGTAAGAAAAAAAGATCGGCCTAAGAGATCTTTAGGAAGTCAGTGGGTCCTCAAGATAAGAGGCTGAATGTGTTGAGCCTGTTCTGGAAGGCAGTTTTAACAGAGGGAAGGGGAAAAGGCCGCTGTGTTTTGTGACAGGTGTAACACACATCAGTGATGGCTAAAGAGCAAATCTGATAACAGGAATGAGACAAGGCTTAGCAGATTACCTGCAATAGCTTATTTCATGTATCTTTATGGTGTTTTTTATTGCCACGATGCAGGGATGGAGATAAGAGTGAAGGAAAGGAAAAAAAAAAAGCTTGAACCAATTGCCCATTTGTAGCTGAAAACTAATCAAGGGTCAGCGGGTGACAGCAGAGGCATTTGTTAAAATGAATCATGCGCTGGAGTGACACTGGGATGTATTTATTGTAATGGAGTTGGAAATATTTTACTGACTGAACAGAATTTTTAAAATGTAATTGCATGATGGAAAAGAAATTTAATCACGAGGAGCAGCAGCTCAAGAGCCCTTCACAGTTATAAACAGAGAAACGAGATAGGAGAGACTCTCAATTTGATCTTTATTATGATAAGGATTTATAATACAGCCAGCACCCCTGAGTGTTTCCTTGAATTAGGCAGCTTTCCCAAAGCTCTTGCTACTTGGCTGAAATAAAAGCAGATTCTGTAAAGAACTTTTAAAATAAAGTGTTGAAATGTCTTTTTAACAACAAGAAGGAAATGTTTGAAACCACTTCCCTTTCTCCCCCCTCCCCAACAAATGTGGTGTTTGTGAGACAGAGAAATAGATTCAGCCCTTCCTTAGCTCATGGAGAAATCCAGCTGTGCTTTTCTGTGCTGAACAACAGAACACTCTTTGCTCTGTCAGTGTTATGCAGTCTACACATCTTTAGTACCTAATGAAGAAGACAGAACTGTTTGTGTGGCAGTCATCTATCAGATTGTGAAATGTGCTGCTGCTGTAAGCCAAACTACCTGGTACTACTGAGCTCCTGTGACCTCCCACAATTACTCAGAGAAGTCTGTGGTCACTTTGCCCCACCAGAGCAGCAGGACATAAAGGCAGCCCTATATCTTGACATGATAAACTATGCAATGCCTGTTGTTATCCATCTGTATTTAAGTCCTGTTTGGACACCCCAGTTCCCCATTTAGATATATTTGAAAGCAGCAAAGGTAAGGTATCTTTTCAGTTCTCTTCTTCCCAAATATGCTGATCTTGTTTACCTAAACAGCATTTGAATTTCCAGACAACTCAACCTTGAAAAAAAGATTCTGGAGACTCTGGGTAGGCCACAAGTTCCAATGATGCCAAACTGAGAGGATGAAGTTTGGGATAACAGCAAATGTAGAATGAATGCTGGCACTCTAATGTAAATCTACAGCTGATTAGCACTGCAGGTTTTAATAACAGTAAGAGCAACAATGTCGGATGAAATGAAGTGATATCCTTATCTGTGTTCTGTGCAAAAATTCCTTCATATTCACAAGGGGAGATCAAAACCTAGTAGGCAATAGCCATTAGGCCAAGGTATTGATTTATTGATGGTGTGCGAGATGCAAAGGGTAACCCCTAACACCAAGAGTGGTCTTCCGTGCTTTATATACACTTCGAGTGATACACATTCATTGTATTTTGGGGCAATGGTTTACATGTGCATGCAGTCATTGAAACAGATAAAGTCCTTTTATTTCTTGTCGATGTCTGGTGTCATCTTCTTAGTGTGTGAATCTCTGTCTTGGCCCCTTTGAAGGTCATTTCAGGTCGTTATTCTGCAACTGTGTCTTTATCTTCTTTCGATCCCGCCATCTCAAGGCCTCACCATTATTTATGTCTACAAGTCTAGAAGCTAATCTCTCTTAGCTGCTGGGAAAGTTTTCTAACAAACAGAAACTCTAACAGCAAGAAAAACACTAACTGAATCTTCTTCAGTATTTTTGAGTGTATTCTATATAAATTCAGAATCTCTTATGATCCCCCCATGACAGAACATTTGGTCAGATCCTTTCCTTTCTCTTGCATTATTTTTCCGTACAGTTTCTGAGTGTGAGAAAGTGAAATAGAACTGCCTCAATGCCTACATAAGAAGCTGTGTATAAAAGTTGCATAAGTTAAAGGTAAGAGCTTTATAATGAATTTCATTCTCACTTTCTCTTAAAGTCACTGTTTGAAGGAAACGTTTCAAAACATTAAGAGGCAAGATGCAGAATTTATCTGTGTTTCCAATAACTTCAGTCTAAGCTTTTAAGAGACATTGGTTGCTAGTTAAATTAAAAACACTTGCAGTTTTATTACTTTTTCCAACTTTCTCATTAGGCACCAAGCATTAGAAGAATTAACTTCATTTTACGTTCTGACATAGGAGGAAAACAGTCAGTGACTGAAAGGATTTCCCTTGTAAAAGAAACATTCTAGATTATTTACCTCTTTATTGCATTTAGGAAGACATTCACTGCATGAAGCAAGAGAAGAAAGTCTGGGCTTCACTCTTTAGCTCTGAGTAACAAATTGTTTTAACTAGATTAGTAATTATTATGAGTCATGACATGAGCCTCAGTTTGATGTCAATATTTAACCACAGGTGGCTTGTATTCACTAGACAGCATTATGACTTAGTTTATCACTGATTCATGATTTAACCTGCAATGGCACATAGCTCATTTATGCTTTATTTTGTTTTATCTTTCTTGAATCCCAGAAATCACACTTTTATAATAGGAGAGTCCCCAGTCTTATTCAAAGACAAATGTAATCTATGTTCAATGTCATCTTGGCTAGGAACAGTGTGGCCAGCAGGACTAGGGATGTAATCCTGCCCCTGTACTCAGCATTGGTGAGGCCTCACTTCAAGCACTGCTTGCAGCTCTGGGCTCCTCACTGCAAGAAAGATCTTGAGGTGCGGAAGCAGGCCCAGAGAAGAGTGACCAGACTGGGGAAGGGACTGGAGGGAAAGTCTGATGAGGAGAGGCTGAGGGAGCTGGGGGTGTTCAGCCTGGAGAAGAGGAGATTCCGGGGGGACCTTATCACACTCTACAACTACCTGAAGGGAAGCTGTAGTAAGGTGGGGGTCAGGCTCTGCTCCCAGGCAACTTATGACAGCATGAGAGGGCATGGCCTAAAGCTGCACAAGGGGAGGTTTAGGTTGGATGTTAGGAATCACTTCCTGATGGCAAGGGGAGATAGACACTGGAATGGACTGCCCAGGGAGGTAGCAGAGTTGCCATCCCTGGAGGTGTTTAATGAAAGATTGGATGTGGCACTTAGTGAACATGGTCTGGGTGATGTGATGGTGTTAGGTCATAGTCTGGACATGATGATCTCAGAGGTCTGTTCCCACCTCAATAATTCTGTGATTCTGTAATGCAGTCCACCAATATTAGCTGTAAAGGTAAAACTACATTAAGCGTAGCTTTGTTCAGTACTTTAAATCAAATATATGTTGGAAAGAGACTGGGAACACGACTAAGCAGATTTGTGTTTGTTTAAATGAAAAATGGCAAACGACCATTAACCAGCATATATGTAAAAGAAATTACGTAATTAATCAGCCAGGTGAATGAGTTTCTATAGGTAGTAGAGTACCTCTTTGACAATTCATTGAGGCAAAATTTATTAATTCAGATTTCTAAGTATCTAGATTGCTTTGTTAAGCAGAATGGAAAATTAATTAAAAAATGAAAACAGTCACGACATTTAACTCTATTCAAACTGTAAATGAGGTGAATGAATCACACATTGTGGGGAAAAAAAACACAAACCAACAACTAAAAAAAAACCCATAATAATAAGGGGAAAGAGGAAAAAGTTCAACACTAACAGGCAAAATTGAAGTACAGGATTAATGTTTTTTGGCTTCTTGAGTATTTCCAGGTTGCTGCATCTAATCAGAGGTTCACCTTTTGTAGCTTGTCTCAGTCTCTATCTAGTGACTTAATCACAGAAAAACAATCTTCCTCTCTTCTTAGTTTTCTGCTTCATTTACCAATCATCTTCAACAAGGCAAGGTTGCTTAAAAAATGATTGTGGAACTATAAATGTGAAAGCTGTGGGGAAATGTTCAGGTTGGGAATGGTACATTTCTCCTAGAAATTAAAATTCTCCCTTCACCATAGGTCTATAAGCACATTAGTCTTAGTTTTAGCAGGACTTCTGATTTAGTTTCTTCTGCTCTCTTAAAATACTTTGTGTGTTTAATGTAGGCAGCCTAAATACAGAGTCTCTTAGATGAAAGGCTCACAGAGGTGTGTAAGAATGTTGGTATGGCAAGCTGGTGTTTCAGAAATCACCAGAACTTTCATATGATTGTTTATATTGCATCCAACATTGGATTAGATTTATATTTCCTGGAATGACAAATTACATAGTATGCTAAGCATTTAGATGAATGGTTCTGATGTCCAGAATCATTGTTAGGGTGCTCCAGCCCATATTCTAGGGGGACATGGTAGTTCTTTTATCCAATATAGACCATGCTGAAGCCAAAGAAGGGTGAGAAATGATCCTTGCTATGCCTGTGGAAGTATCTATTTCCTTTTGTCTCCTGATATTTAGCACAGGCAATCGGCTTATAGATACAGTTTATAGTACATCAGGCTGCTCCCAGCTGTTTTCTTTCTCAGGACTTGTCTTTGGTATCCAGCTATGCTGAAGTCTGTTTCTAGAAATGGACACTCCCAGGCTGTGTTTGAATCACTTGAATTAAATCTAAGAAGACGGCAAAAGCTGTTCTGGAAAGCTAGTTTGCCTGGGAAGGCAGTTCTAAGGCCATTCCGAATAGGAAGGTCAAGATTGCTTTACATTCTCAGTGCTAAGCACATGTTTTTGTGTGAGGCTGATGAGAACCACCAACTAGCTAATCCTACTCCCTTCACCATTCTGACAAGTCAACCACTTACAGCCAGTAGGACTTTTCCACATGAGCAAAGAAACACTTAGTGTGAGTAAGTAGGACGGAAAAGGCCCTTAGTGGCTCTGCTAAGGAACCTATTTAAAAAGTAGTTAACGAAGGGCCAAGAGGATTGTGCCAGAAAAATCCCATACTTCCAGCTAGAAATGTGCCAGACCAGCTCAAAGCTCTGGATATACTCTCATCACTCATACTTTAAAAAAAACATCCTGCATTTTTCACGAAAGCTTCATTCATTTATTTATAAGCAAGCAGAGGACTGGATTCCCTTTCTCCAAGCCTGCTTTCCCATGTGATCATGTGCAGGTATAGGAACAGGAAGGACAAAGTTAATCTTGCAACTTGGGAGTGAGGGGGGAGTGTTAATTACTTATTGAGAATATTTGGTATGTTTGCATTCGATGTCATTGTTTTAGAAGAAATAACCAAGAGAACAGTGGATGAAAGCTGTGTTTTGAATGAAGTAGACAGTGAAAAATAAAATATTTTGAAACCCATGCATAAGATCAGAACTTGTGTTCCAAAGCATTAAATAAAGAGGAAGAGATACTGAAAAGATGTTTCACATATATGTATTTTGAGGCCTTTGAGCTCCAACAGTGAGGATGAGTGTGGGGGTTTGATTTTTTTTTTTAAACTATAGTCACTTTTGATCCCAAGTTGTATTTGCGAATAACCAGAGAGGAAAACAGCTTCCATCATCCATGTGGCATTAGCCTGGTTTTCCTCTGGGAATAAAGGGAGCAGCCTTTATGCCAGGGCAGAAATTGCTGGACATTAGGCTGTTTTTCAGAAAGCTACTTCTAGGCTGCGTTAACCCCAGCCTCACCTCCTGAAAAAGAAAAAGGAGAATGGGACCTTTTAGGGAAAGAGGTCTGCTTCTCTACCTATTTTGTAAGCTCTCTAGTGCTCCTCAGTATTTTGTGGGTTAAAACCCAGAATAAATATACATGGTATTACTAATTGAGTGTCACAATCTGTACCAGTAAGAGATAGAGTATATTTTCTTCACTGTGCCATGGATTTTTATCATCTAAGATACATGTGAGACAGATGGTTTAAAACCCTCTTTTATGTCTTACCTAAATCAGCAGTGCTACACCAAATAGAAGTCCTTACCTGGTAGAAAATAGCACCAAAAATTGAGTTTTCCTCCAAATACCTTAAAGACTATTCCTTGAGGTTGTCCTCTTTTAGCATGAACTCCAACCCTCCAGAAGTTCTGGATCAGAAAAGTTTCTTTTTCTGATCTTAGAAACACATGTCTACTTTTGGGTCTCTTGTTTGCAAGTAAGACTTCTTTGTGGAGAGGTGTAGCTCGGTTTCCTAAAGAGAGAGTAACTCCTCTTTGGCTCAATATTGATAGTTTTCTAGGAATTCAGTATCAAGCTGACTGCTGAAAGTTTGAGAGGAAAGGGGAAAAATGTGTGTCGGTGTGAGCTGAAATTCCCCCCCCCCCCCCAACAATAACCAGGCTAGCCCAGTCTGGATGCAAATGAAGGCTGTATTTACAAGCAGAGTCTACAATCTATGATGAAATGCAATGAATATGTACAAGTATACAAAATTCACAACATTTACAAACATATACAATCAACAGAAAAAGCACAACTGATCTCCCTTTGCTTCCCCCTAAGGGGACCCTCCCAAAAGGGCCTCCCTCTCCCAGGAGCTTCCCCCCAGAACCCCCTGGACAGAGAAGCAGAGTTAGGAAAGCAGAAAGTTGTTAACTTAGCTGCCAAGGTCAGTGTGTTATCTTCAGCCAGAAGAGAAGAAGAAACAGCAGCCAGACAGCCCAGCAACTGCCCCCACTGCAGAACGCAGAATGTGCCGAATGCCTACTTTGTTTTGGGTAATAGTTCTTAAACATTTCTATCTATCCAATGGAAGTGTTTAGAACAATCGTTATTTTGCTTTCTTACACCCAATAGTGACTTATTTACATTCTTTCACTTTCTCTGTTCTGAACTTTGCAAGGAAAAAATTAAAAAGACAGTTTCAAACCATCATAAAATGTTAACGTGGTACATCTTTTGGTCACAGGGAAAACTCCTGGGAAGGCTGGGGAAATGAAAACCTGTTTCTGAGTGGTTAATAGGGCAGTGGAAAGCTGCAGTTTTCAGCTGCATTTCTGCTCTTTTGGGCAATCTTTTCCATTGAAGATGAACATTTAGCCACAGGCTGAAGTTCTACTGCACGTTTTCTGATGTAGCTCTGTAGCCAAGAAGTTTATTTTGTCACTGACCAGCTCCACTTTAATGAGTGACAGTTAATTCTAATCTCATTTTTGCAACTGCATTTGCATTTACATTTTCATTGGCAAGGAAATGCGATTGCATTTCTTTCAGTGACATGCCAGGAAAAATGACTGATGCAGCACTGCAAGCAACCCACAATGAATAATTCACTCAGTGAGTTCAAAGCCTGTTTCTCAACATGGAGTCATCATGAATTTCCTTGAATGTATTCATGATGAGGCTGAACTTTGGTGAGTTGTTTTCCTTTATGGATTAGCTGTCAGCAATTAACTGCATGCCTGATTTCTGATACTTAGCATTTGAGGTGTGTTAATTTGTGGTGATAAGGGCTTCTACTGAGGGCTGCTTCTGCATGTCTCAAAAGCGATTAGGTAGAAGACAGCTGGGAGAGAAGAAAAGTTTCTTAAACAAATATGGGACTTGGAGAATAAGGAAGATGTGGGTTGTTTTGCTTTTGTTTCTGTTTTTCAGAAGAAAGTATTTCCCTCTTAACTAGAGCAGAACCAGACATCTGTTATGCAAAAGAAAGAAGAGAAACAAGGGAGTGTTGACCAAGCACTGAGGAGCCACTAGGGCAAATAAACCCTGATGGAACTGCAGACACACAAGGAGGGGTAAGCTGAGATGGACAGACCATCTCTGGCGGAAAAAGATGGTGGCATCTTCCTTCAGCTTTATGCAAAACATTTTAAAGATGACATCAATTAACAGTAAAAAATGAAATCCCTGTGAACTAAAGTGAGCTATACTCCCATAGCCCCTTTTGTCTTGTCAAAACCAGCACTGGCTATGAGCTGAATGAGAATTAACTCAATCCTCTCATGAACATATTCATTACTATTTCAGTAAAGTTCTGCTGTGACAATACTTACTTTATTCTGCTCTGTTTATATTTAAATAAGACATCTTCCTTTGCACCTCCTTCTGTGGTCAATCTTCTCCAATCCTAACAGGAAAAGTTGTTAGAATCATTACATTCTATTTTATTTACAGAACTAACAGCTTAAAATTGTATGCCAAAAATAGCGTGCTCTTCCCTTTCTCTGGGCATTCAGTTGAATTCTCTTCAGCCTCTGCCCAGCTGATGTTTATCAGACACTAGGAAATAACTGGTGCCTTTTAAGAAGCATGCTGAGGTTGTCTACACCATTTCTTTTCACTCACTGAAGTTCACATATCTACATTTTCCTTCTCTGTGAATTCTTTTCTTGGAATCTGTTATTTCTTTCCTCAGGTGTGACCATCTCAGTAAAATTGCTGAATGTCATGGGCTGAGTCAAACCTGCTGCTGTTATCCACACCATGCTGCAGTTATGGCAGCTTTAAAAATAAAGTGCTGGCTGGAGCAAAGCGTGATGGGTCTAGAAGTTCCGATTGCAACATGGGAGGTTTCCTGTTCCAGTTGCTACTTCCAGGTTTTGGAATCGTGGGTGCTCTCTTCCTCTGGGATGGCAGCAGGACAAGAAGGGATGGGGGAGTAGTTTTCTGGCTTGGGCTTTTGTCTCACTTCTGCTTCTGCTGCTCGGTGCTGTGCTTTTTCTGCACACAGGCTTTTGTGCATTTTGTACCATATTTGTCTGATTTTGCTCAGTAAACTATTCTCATCTCACTTCTCTTTTTCTCCATCCTGAGTTTCTGTGTCTTACTTTTCCCTCACCTCTAGGGTGTGACAACAGCCAGGTGACCCCACTGGGTTGGCTTGACCTTGTTTGTTCTGATTTAAAGCATTACACAGAAAGAGACACAGAGGGGGAACAGAACAGTCCAAGTGTGTGGAGTGCCAGCTCCATTGCAGAGCAGTTGTGTTCTCTGTTGTGATCTGCTGCCTGGGTGGCTGTGTGACATTTGCCCATTGTCTTCCCTGACTCACACAGCATTTTATGGAGGCTGTGAAGAAAGCAGAGCAGCAAGGGTGCAGCTTGGCCATTAAAGCTGTACCTGAGCTGCAATGAAATGCAAGTTCTTCCACCAGAAATGTCTCCTCAGCAAAGCAGAAACGTTAAAGTCCAGACCCCCACAAACCCACTGCATAGATCAGGACTGAGAAAGTCCTTTTCACAGAATCACAGAGTCAGCCAAGGTTGGAAGAGACCTCCAAGATCATCAAATCCAGCTGATCACCCAGCCCTAACTAATCAACCAGACCATGGCACCAAGTGCCTCATCCAGGCTTTTCTTAAATACCTCCAGGGACTTCGACCCCAGCACCTCCCTGGGCAGCCCATTCCAAGGCCAATCTCTCTTTCTGGGAAGAACTTCTTCCTATGCTCAAGCCTAAACTTCCTCCTACACAGCTTGAGACTGTCCTCTCGTTCTGCTGCTGGTTGCCTGGGAGAAGAGACCAACCCCCACCTGGCTACAACTTCCCTTCGGGTAGTTGTAGAGAGCAACGAGGTCTCCCCTGAGCCTGCTCTTCTGCAGGCTAAACACCCCCAGCTCCCTTAATCTCTCCTCACAGGGCTGTGCTCCAGACTCCTCTCCAGCCTTGTTTCCCTTCTCTGGACATGTTCCAGCATCTCAACATCTTTCTTGAATTGAGGAGCCCAGAGCTGGACTCAGTACTCAAGGTGTGGCCTAACCAGTGCTGAGCACAGGCCAGAATGACCTCCCTGCTCCTGCTGGCCACACTATTCCTGATCCAGGCCAGTGACAAATGTGTTATGGGCAGCAGGAGTCCAGAGGGAGAAGGCTGTGTTTGACATCCTGATGGGTGTAGCAACTCCGCTTGTCTCTTCCTTACCTCATTTAAACAATCCATGTCATGCCTTATCCTAGTCCAATAGTAACGGAATGATGTGAAATGGACCACTACCAGTGTGACTTGTTTGCCTGAAGACACTTTCATCTCCTAGAAAAGGCAAGAGAATGATATAATTATATGTAATAATATATTGTAATGGTACACTGTAAAAGAAGAATAATATCTAAGCATGTAATAATAATAATAAGAAGAATAAATCCTTTAAGGTTTGGGGGTTTTCTCTGCTAAATTTGCTGCTTACACATATATAGATATATAAAAATATATAGAATATTTAAATATCTATATAAATATATGTATATATATGTTTTTATATTTATAACCTTATTGCATATATAAGAAGAAAATGCAAAAGAATTTCATTAAGACTAAAAACCCAAAGAAAAAAATCCTGGTAAGAATAAAGCTCTGGTATCTTGATTTAACAACATAAAAAGAGAATAGAATATTTATGAATTCTTTAAAGACTCTAAATAAAAAAAGTTGTTTTGCACAGAATAAGGGCTAGATGAAGAAAGGTGAAATGGGACATGAGACATCTTAATTGGATGTACAGCTGTCAGAATTGTTCCTGAAATGACAATTTCAAGTTTTATGTACTTGATAGGTTTGCCTTAATTGTAAATTCATTGCTAAAATAAACCTGAAAGGTCGATGAACTGGAGCTAATCCATGGGTAGCAAACCAGAAGTAACCACTGAAGTACCTCTGGTGCACTTCTCTCTTGGGTGTGTGCAACACCCATTGAAGCAATAACACCCACAGAGGGAAATCAAGATGGAAGGCTGCTAAGTGGAAACCTTCGAGCAGCCTTCCAATACCTGAGGATTGCTACAAGAAAGTTAAGGAGGGACTGTTTATAAAGGCCTGTACTGATAGGGGGCAATGGTTTTATAATGCAGAAGGGTAGATTTAGATTGGACACTAAGAAGTTATTTACTGTGAGGGTGGTGGAACACTGGGACATGTTGCCCAGGGAGGTGAAGACCACATCTCTGGAGACATTCAGTGTCAGGCTTGGTGGGGCTCTGAGCAACCTGGTCCAGTTGGGGATGTCACTGCTTACTGCAGGGGGGTTGAACTAGATGACCTCTAGAAGTCCCCTTCCAACCAGGGCATTCTATGATTCTGCAGTCCTTAAAATACTTGCAGACTGTATTGACTTTGTGTGATGGATGAAATGTATTCTGGAAGTAAATTCATTGCCTTTGATGGAGATGCATCCCAGATAAGTGCAGCTCGGTGCATTTTATTTCCAGTGTGAGTATTGAACTAGGTGTTCAGGCTGATAATTGACACACCAATGTATGGAAGAAAAGTAAATATGCTATTAACTAGCAGCTAAATATTGACACTTAGTGAGACTAAATTATCTCAAAACATTAACTGTAACTTGCTTAATGCACTATTAAATATCCAAATATTGTGTATATGGAATTGTAATTATATGCTTGGATTCCAAACTAATTATATGGCAGGAAGAAAGAAGATTTTTCCAAAGCCTTGGGACTGACCTGTCTTTACCCTGACAGAAGTGGATGATAAAATGGCACTAACCAGCGTTGTGTTTTGTCCCAGCTATTACAACCTGTCACAGGGAAATATTGCATTGCTGCTTACACCCATGAACGTGAGCTTTCCATTAGGACATGTGCTGTTACACAAAGCTGTCACATTAGGAAAGTCCTCAACCTCCTTTTAAGTGCTGTACTTCACTACGGAAGAAAGCTGTTCCTACTGAGCCTCAGCTGCTATGGATTCACCATTTGGGTTTTGATTGCTGCATGTCAGACATGCAGTATCAAATTCTTGGCAACAAAAAGAAGAACAATCTTTGTAAGAGTAATACTTTATAGCACATAAAGATGTTATTCAAAATGTAAGCATAGGAAAAAAAATCCTCTGAGGAAGGTAGGAAGGCAGGTTGTAATTTGTCACACAAGATTCAGACTGCTGCAAGAAGCAACAATAGAATTGGCAGCACCGTGTGGGGTTGAGAGATGCTCCAAAGCAGAGGGAGCAGAGGAAACGGAAGGCAAAGTGAATTATTTGTATCATTGGTTATCCTGTTTCACACCATGCTTCCAGAATTCTTCCTGCTTCAGAGACATCAAATCTAACAGAATACATTGATTTCAATCCCTGTCTCAGTTTGATAAGATTCACTAAAAGCTGGAAAATTATCAGGCTGGTTGCCTTAGAACCAAGAGAGAGAAATGAGTTAATACCTGTGGCTGCAAGTGAGAGGGAGAATAGTTTTTAAATGAAAACACTTTAATGTGTAGAAAAACAATTGCATAGTTTCAGACATGTGGCTTGAGGTGGGGTTTTTGTGTGGGTTTGTGGAGGTTTGGGTTTTGTTTGGTTGGTTTTTGGTTGCTTCTTTCCCTGGGAAACACTATTGAGATATTTTTTAAGTGTTTTTGAAGGACATCATGGACTTTGACCCTTGTTCAGGGTGTATTCTATCCACTGTAGCTGAAAAATTATGCTGTTAGGACATAAATAGATATAGGTTGTGAGTATAATCACATGAATAGCTTAAGTTCCATCTCATGTAGCTGAGGTAACAAAAACCTTTGGACTTTAAATAAATTTTTGTGGTGATAACTGATTTACAGGATATCAGAACAATGTAAAACATATATATGTATATGCTATTAGCATAGTCACAAGACTATGTAAATATCTGTCTTGGAATCCCTTTTAATAACTACTTTAAAATACTTCTACTTACGGATGATGATTATGAATGGGAAAGGTGAAAATAGTTGGGATAAATTAAATAACTTAAGAACAAAGGTAGACATAAGATTATGGCTGGTCCATTAAAGTCTATGAATATCTGCCCATTGACTTCAATTAACTCTGAATTAGGCACTTAAGCAGCAGGAAGCAAATGGAATATTCTATTTGATTATCCTGGTCAATGAGCAATGAATGCATAAAAATAACTATCCATGGACCCCACTGGAATCAGCCTCTTTAAACTATGCTAAAGAACAGCAACTTTTCATGGTGTTATTCTTATTTTTTTTTTCTTTTTTTATGCCCAAAGCATCCTGGGTGTGCTGGTTTGAGGCCAGACAGAACATCTCTTGCCCCGAAAGGGACAAACGAATGACACACACAAACGGATTGGAGAGTGATGGAAAGTTTAAATGGAAAAGCAAATTGGTGAAGCTACAGAGAACTACAAAGCATAGTGGCAAAGAGTATCCCAAAGCATACATAGTCCCTTACATAATTTCCAGAGGCTTCCAATCCTTCCCTTCTCCCACCTGAGGGTCTACCCAAAACTCCCAGGGCTCTTTCTTCCCCCTCTGGCTGCTAGGCAAGTCTCAGGCTGGCCAGGTCTGAGACTGCCCCCCCCCCCTCCATTCTCCTCCTGGCATTAGGCCTAGACAGGCCCAAGGGGCCTGAGATACTCCCCTGGCATTACCCGATAAGAGAGGACATCTCCCATGGGAGCAGAGAGGGAAGAAAGAGAAAGAATATGACTCTGCAGATGGCTTTATAGGGTGCAGGATTTATGGGTAGAAATACGCCGTTTCCTGTGTCCACCCCTATTGGGTGGGCACCTGGGACACCAGAGGTGTATCTCATGTAGCAGTGGCAGGGGGCACCCAGCCTAAACTGCCACACTGAGTATTTCAGAGGCAAAGAAGACCCATCTTCTATGTTTGCAATGAATTGAGGTGTGGTTTCAAGGTTGCAGAAGAGCAAAAGTCCACATGAACACATTAATATAGTTGAAAATGTATTTTAAGGGGTTGTTGTGTGATGGTTTTCAAATATTTTTTTCCTGCAAAGCCCAGAGGATGTGCTGTATGCTCATGAACCCTGCCAGCAGCCAGTTCAAGTGGAAAGGAATTCAGAAGGACTTGAAGCAAACCCTGCAGGGAGTCACCACCATCTTCTGCAGTGGTCAGCAGAAGTGGCAGGTGAAGTGACCACAGTGCTGCAGATGAGAGGAGACTCAAGGAGAAGCTGGCACAAATAATGTTTAATGTGCTGAGACAGGCAGTGTTTATATCAATTTACTACAAGTGGGTCAGTGGTTAATTGAGGAATTCAGAGGCCTGCCAAACCTTGCAGTCCTGCCATGAATCTTCTCCACTCCCTCCAGTGCCAGCTACAGTGAAGGTGGTATCTCACACAGTTCCCTTGACCAGCCACTTTGCTGTGTTCAGGACCAGTGGTTGATGCCAAGAGGTTAATTCACCCAGGAGCCTCCCTGCTGCTGCCTCTACCATCAGTGGTTGCTGTCCCAATGAGCCCAAGAGCAGGAGCTTTTGGGCTGATAAAGAGGATCTTCCTTGATCCTCTGTGCTGCTTCTTATGTATTTCTTCTCAGAAGAATTATTTGCTCCTGTCTCTGCCTCTTACCCTCTTCTGCAGTGGCTTTGTGTTTGTTTCTAACTTTACTAAGCACTTTGGACATCTCTGGATCTGAAAAATACAACAAATTACTTTGTGCCTGTTGCTGTAGGTTTCCAGCAGGAGGGAAAACATAAATTACTGCAAGCAGACCATATATTATTTTTTTCTTTTCTCAATTCAAAGTTGATCCAAGATATATGATTTTTGGTCATGCTTTAGAGCAATATGGTTTCGATGCCAGCTGGAAGGAGCAATATTGGAGAACGTCTCTATTTTCCACTGCTGAATATACCTGAGGGTGTCAGAAATGGCAAGACCTCTAAAGGAACATTTAAAGCTAAACAAATTTAAAGGAACTTTGGTTATAGTTCAAAGATAAGTCAGGGTTCTATCTAATTTCACCAAAAATAAATGTACTGCAAAAGAAATATGCCTGCTAAAAGGGAAGCTATTTTCCAGTATTTTGACATAGTTGCAGGACCGATGAGACAAAGCAGCCTGTTACATCCAAAATATTAATTACAAAGCACTGGGAACTGGAACCTTTTCAATTAGATGACTCCTTAAAGACTGTAGTATAGGAAATTACAAAACAGTAAGTTTGAGGGTTTTGTTATTTGTTTGTTACTCTTAAGGTACTAAGTAAATTGAAAGGAAAAGCTCAAGACAAAGGGAGGTGGCTGCTGGAGCAGGTGAGCTGAAAGACTCTGCTAAAACTCAGAGCTTGTAGCACTAGCAGCCTACCTCTGGGAGACAATGTCAAATGAAAACAGCTATGATTAGGTGTTTTTGAGCAGCAGGCCTGCAGAATAGCAGCCCCTATTCCTGCTGATACCCACAGCAAGGATGGTTGAGCAGGGAGAGCAAGCAGGAAGCTTTATGGGCTGTGATTAACCTTTTGGGTTAACAGTTGGGTTTCTCCAGCTGCAGAAGTTGGGAGTGTTTGGCATCTTGCAATTTTCAGCTATGTTGACCTGAGCACCTATGCAGAGTAAGTAGAGAATATGTAGACAAGTGTCATGTCAACTCAGCCCCATGGGCCATCAGAATGAAAATAGTGACTGCGATGTAGACCTGAATGAACACCTGCAGTATTGGAGGCCAGCTGGAGAAAAATATCAATGATGTATTTTACAATAACAATTTGCATATTGATTGAAACTCGTAATTTAGAGTGCCTCAGGTTTGCACTGATACCTGGCAGCCTCCTAACTGTGGGATGAGGAAAATTACTTGTACTGTCAATAGCTGTTTACCTATATTAAAACAATTAGCAATCAGAGCGTACTCCACTGCCTTGCAAGCAGGGAGTCTAATTAACTTTCTCCTTTGGATTTATGCATCTACTAACAAATAAATGGAAAGCCATCCCCTGTCCTCCATCACAGGGATGTGTTTGTCTTTATTTTGGGAAGGCAAATGGCAGTTCAAACCAGGACAAGCTTTATGTCAGGGATTTGTCATTGTGTCTTTTCAGTGCACCACACCACCAGGCTGCCTGATCCAGCACAGAGCATCCTTCACCATGTTGCTGTGAGCACTGCACCATGATGACAAAGTGTTAATCTCCATTAAACATTTAAAAGACACAGCTATTTTCATCTGGGAAAGCTGCTGCTGATTCATCTGCAGCCCTTCCCAGCTGAGCCAAAGTGGCAGCCATATCTCCCAAGCTATTACAAATTACCAGAGAACCATCCTTCTGCTCAACTTTGAGCAGCAGAAGCTGGAAAGTAAAAAGAAGTCTAGTGTTCCTTTTTGCCACTTAATAGATGCCTGAGATGGGATAGCACAACTTGCCTATTAGCTGTGGAAGATTGTGAGTGGTTTAAGTACCTGGCCACCATTAAGACCTGGGACATTATTTTACTCTGAAAATACATCAACATGCTCACCTCTTTCGCAGCTGGAGGCTCCCAACTTATTCTGTAGCATTTTGTGGTCATCTCCTCAGGGTGCTGGGGAAGTCAGTGTTCTGTAGAGAACAGAGCCAGGGCTACAAATGGATGATGAAGGCTGAGAATAAGAACATGATCATCTACATTGGCAATACCTCTTTGAAAGATCCAGAAAAGAGAGGTGCCCATATTAATATAACTTAAATCAAGCTTTATTTTGAATGGCCATGGAGACTGGAAGCAGCCTGGTAATGATGTCACGCAGTGTGGCAAAAGCAGCACAAGCTGGTGGGCTTTGGGTGGGCTGCAAAGGAGCACTGTCTTCAACTGCCCCTCAAAATGTTGAGTGCATTGTCTGATCCCCTTTTCCTCACACCATGGTTACTGAAACTTTCCTGATGACTTTGAATTCATACTCACATGGATTCATAGAATGGTAGGGGTTGGAAGTGACCTCTGAAGATCATCCAGTCCAACACCCCTGCCAAAGCAGGGTCACACAGGGCAGGTCACACAGGAATGCATCCAGATGTATCTTGAAAGTCTCCAGAGAAGGAGACTCTACAACCTCTCTGGGCAGCCTGCTGCAGGGCTCCAACACTCTTAAAGAATTTTTTCTTCATGTTGAAGTGAAACTTCCTGGTTTAAGCCACTTTAATCCACCTTTTATATATTAATAATGGCAATGTGAATAAAAGGAAGAGAAGGAAGAGGATGTCACAGGAAAGCTCAAGGAGGATGGTGTAGATGCTCATGATTAGACTGATAGAGCAACATTTACATATTATATTGCTTGTTTTTTAAGAAAGGTACAATTTGACTTTAGAAATGCAGACTCTTCTCATGCTTTCATGTTGGCCTACATGGTGACCACAGACAGCAGATAGAATCTTTCCAAAATGACTTTCAAAACCTCCCTGGGTGTGTTGCTGTGTAACCTGCTCTAGGTGAACCTGATTTAGCAGGGGTGTTGGACTAGATGATCTCCAAGAGATCCCTTCCAACCCCACCATGCTGGGATTCTGTGATCTATGCAAAACTGGGAACTGTAGCATAAAGCAAAAGACAGTAGCTGTTAAAGACCAAGGAAACAGCCTGAAAGGACCAAGCTCATAGAGAGTTATGGATTCCCTGACAGAAAAAAACAACTAAAACCAAAACCAAAACCAAAACCAACACCATGAGCAAATATAGGAAAAAAAAGGAGAGTGAAAATCAAGTCTGGAAACAAAAAAGGCAATAGAAAACAAAAGTGGAAAAGCTTTTATTATCTTAATTGGGAAAGCTTATGAGAAATGATGAAAAATGCTACCATGAGTAATGTCTGAAAACCACACAAATTGGTAAAAATGTTTGATGGATGACACCAATTACATTGAAGAGGTAACATTTTCTGAATCAGAAACAGAAGAAACAAAGCAAAGCAGTGAATTTCTGTTAGAGAGCTGAGCACTCAGACATTCCTGAGCAGTTATAAATGGGCTCTTTAAGCAGGGTGCTTTGTGGGACTGAACGAGGAACTGTTGAAAAGCAAGAGGAGACCTGTCTGTGCTGCTTGTTAGAGCAACAGCTTGTGACTGCATGCAGAAAGCACCTCCCAAAGACCCAGCTCCTGCTGTTGCAAAGAGCACTGCAATGGGTCCGTGAGCACGATGGGCAGTGCCAGAGGTGGTTACAAACAAGCAAATAGGAATCCAGTGTCACAATGAACTTAAGTGTAAAGTATCTGAAACTGAGTGTGAAATGATGCCTAATGCTGATGAAGCTTGGTAAATATTCCTTCAAAAGTTATTTTTCTTGTTCTTAATGGCCATGGAACTGCATCTTACCTTCCTCTCATGAGAAGATAAAGATTCTGTTCTGGGCTGCACCTGCACTGAACTGAGAAGATTCTCCGTGACTCCGTTAGCCCAGTGACAAGCCAAGTTAATAATTTGATTGGGCATAACACCAACACAGCTACACAGCTTGTCTTGTTGCATGGGCCATGTCCTGTGAGAGTACACCACACATTTCAGTGTTACATGTAAATGTTCCCAGAGGCAGCTAGCACCTTCTACCATTGTTCAATATGTCACTGGACATTCTTCAACATCTACAACCTTTGTGTGTAGGTGGATACCATTGTTGATTATGAGTCAGCAGGATGTTCTTGTGGCCAAGAAGGCCAATAGTATCCTGGGGTGCATTAAGAAGAGCACAGCCACCAGGTCAAGAGAGATTCTCCTACCCTTCTCTTCTGCCCTAATGAGGCAGTTCTGGGCTCCCCAGTTCAAGAGAGACAGGGAACTACTAGAGACTGTCCAGCAGTGATTCCAAGGTTGCTGAGGAGCATCTCTATGAGGAGGAAAGGCTGAGAGCCCTGGGGCTGTTGAGCCTGGAGAAGAGCAGTCCCAGAGGTGATCTGAGCAATGCTCAGCAAGAGATAAAGGGTGGGGAACAAGAAGATGGGGCCAGACTCTTGTCAGTGGTGCCCAGAGACAGGACAAAGGGCACAAACCATAAACTGGAACCCAGGAGGATCCATGTGAACAGAAGAAAAAATGCCTTTGGTGTGAAGGTGCTGGAGCCCTGGAGCAGGCTACCCAGAGAGGTTGTGGGGTCTCCTTTTCTGGAGGGATTCCAACCCTCCCTGGCCATTGTGATCCTGGGCAAGCTGCTGTGGATGCTCTGCTTTAGCAGGGGGTTGGACTGGATGATCCCTAGAGGTACCCAGCAGCCCCCACCATGCTGGTATTCTGTAGTTTGGATTTCCCAGTCCCTTGTAGAAATGAAACATGTCACTATGGATTTACAGATTGCTTTCCTAAATTCTGTCTCTTTATACACTGCCTAACAACGCAGCTTGCAAGTGCTGTTATAACATACAAATGAAGTAAATAGCAAATAATGGTATTAAGAATCAAGGACATTTTTCCTTCATATCATATTTTAACGGTAGTTGTTTTTTCTGGGCAAATGCTAATGGGAAAAGAGTTGTGTGGAAGCCCAGAAAAATCTCTGCTGCTAATTTTAGGTTAGATGCATTGGATCCTCACTTGTCAAAGCAATAAACACATCTTTTATTCAGAGACTAATAACTATATGTGTAGTTATTAAGCAATTTCAGAAACTAAAGGAAAAATCAGAAGTTGCTAATATTTAGAAATGTAGAAAAGAAAAACACAGGAATTTTACCTCAAAGGCAAGGAAAGTTGGGATTGTAAACTAGAATTGATGCCCTGGCACTTAGTGTGCTGGCTGATACACCCTCTCTGGGATCAGCTGTGGGATCAGGAGTGCTCCTCACTGGAGAGCTGTGAAAGTGGGTGGTAGGATCCCAGTCAGGAAACCTTGTGGAGATGAGCAAGAAGATGTCCTGCAGGAAAGGCAGAGGATGGGGGTAAGCAAGTTCTGAGAAGAAGGGCTGCTAGGGGCTGGAGCACAGATAAAATGGTTAAATTCTCCTCTGCTCTGTGGGGTTGTTAGAGAGGTTTGAAGGAAAGTAAGTTTTATATCTGTGAGGAAAGGTGCAGATTCATTCTGTGGCTCTGGAAGCTTACTAGTGAATGAAAAGAGAGTTTTATCTCTTCAAAGCTTCTCTGCTGTCTTTTTTCATATCAATTTAACAGCCTGCTTCAAGCTTCTGTTTTCTTTCCCTGTAGCAGTGATTTGCAGTCTGTGTGGCTGAGCTGATCTTTCTGCTTTACCATTACTGCCACTAATACTCAAGGAAACAAAACCCAGGACAAAGAAGCTCTTAGTGGTAATGAGCTTGATCTCATGAGCAGCAAAGATTTTAAGACAAATTCAGTTACATTCTTTGGCTGAGTTATGAGTGGGCAGAATTATAAATGAGTGTAACTTAGAACCATAGAATTGTTTTGCGTGGAAGAGACCTTTCAGGGTCATCAAGTCCAACCATTAATTCAGGACTGCCAGGCCACCTCTAAACCACATCCCTTAGCACAACTTCTATAGAACTTTTAAATACCCCCAGGTTATGATGACTCCACCACTTCCCTGGGCAGCCTCTTCTAAGGCTTGACAACCCTTCTTGGGAAGACACTTTTCCTCATGTCCAACCTAAAACTCCTCTGGCACACCTTGAGGCCATTTCCTCTTGTCCTATTGTTTGTTTACATGGAAGATCACTGCCCTGCTACAATGTCCTTTTAGATGGTTGTAGAGAGTGAGAAGGTCTCTCCTCAGACTCCCTTTCTTTGGGCTAAACAACCCTCAGCTGCTCCTCAAAACTCTTGTTCTCCAGAGCCTTCACCATCTTCATTGCTCTTCTTTGGCCATACTTCAGCACTTCAATGTCCTTCTTGTAGCCACTTCTCATAGTTTAACAGAAACACTTGATGCATAACATGAAAGCTTATTGGAACATGTCATGAGCAGAGGACTAACCCATCCCCTGAAAACCAGACAAACGAAAGCAGCAGGTAGCACTGGATCCTGGTGGATGGGAGGTTGACCATGAGCCAGCAATGTGCTCTTGTGGCCAAGAAGGCCAAGGGTATGCATCCTGGGGTGCATTAGAAGGGCTGTAGTTAGCAGGTCAAGTGAGGTTCTCCTTCCCCTCTACTCTGCCCTGTTGAGGCCACAGCTGGAATATTGTGCCCAGTTCTCAGTCCTTCAGGTCAAGAAGAACCTCCAGAACTGCTTGAGAGAGTCCAGCACAGAGCCACAATGATGCTGAAGGCAGTGGAACATCTTCCTAACCAGGAGAGCCTGAGGGAGCTGAGGGCTCTGTAGCTTGGAGAGGAGGAGCCTGAGAGTGACCTCATTGCTGGTGCTAAAGATGTGCAGGGGGAGTGCCCAGAGGCTGGAGCCAGGCTCTGCTGGGTAATGCCCAGTGACAGCACAAGGGCCACTGGTGGAAGTTGAGCCATAAGAAGTTCCATGGAAACATGAGGAGGAATTTTTCCCTGTGAGGGTGACAGAACACTGGCACAGGCTGCCCAGGGGGTTGCAGAGTCTGCTTCTCTGGGGAGATTCAAAACCCTCCTGGATGTGTTCCTGTGTGATCTGCTCTTGGTGCTCCTGCTCTGACAGGTGGGCTGGACTGGATGAGCTTCCAACCCCTAACATTCTGTGATTCTGTGAACTTTAAAATTGTGCATTTCATGACTTGTCCAGAGGAGTAGATGTTGGCTTGTTGGGTTTCTAGCCTGATAAACTGGAGAATTCCTCCCCAAATCCAGGGACTTAATATGAAAGAGGAAGATCAGACATATGGGAAGAAAACACAAAATGGTCCCCTTGTGACATCAACAATTTGCAACATGCTCTGAATGGGTGGTAGAAGCCTGGAGAAGAGTAGTGCTGAGAGTATGGATCAGAGAAACCTAATCTGTAGTGCAAACTGGTTTGAAAAACTAATCTAATATTACCCCAAAACTGCTGTTTACAAAGGTCATCAGAGCAGTGAGCAGCGAAATGCATTTTCTCCCCACACCACCAGCCTCAGCTGTGTCTCAATATGGTGACATTTCCTGGGCATAACAGGATGAAAAAGAAGTTCTGAGGGTGTCCAGAAAAGGCAGAGTTCAGAGGAAAAAAAAATAAAACAACAAGATACTTAAATAATATCTCAGCAAAGACAAAAGGAGGTAAGTTGTGCCAAGGGAGGTTCAGATCAGATGTTAGGAAAAATTTCTTCCCAGCAAGGTTCTCAGGCACTGGGACAGGCTGTGGAAGTGGTGGAGTCACCATCCCTGAAGGGGTTTACAGGATGTGTGGGTGTGGTGCTGAGGGATGTGGTTTAGTGGTAGTGGCTTAGCACTAGTGGAAGGATTGTGAGTGGTTGGACTTGATCTCAGAGGTCTCTTCCAACCTCAACAGTTCTATGGTTCTAAGTTGCTTTCTTTGTTTTCCTTCTCTTCATATGTCTGTAGATGAGGTGCACATCTCATGGCACTAACCATTGTCCTAGTTCAGAGCAGGACAGATTGCTCTATTGCTCCAAAAGGGACAAAGGAATAATGCAAATGGATTGGACAGTGATGGAAAGTTTAAATGGAAAAGTGATTCATAGACTACAAAACTACAAAGCATAATGGTGAACACATAGTGGTAAACTTAACAACTTAGCACACAAGTTCCTTACACCAGACCAAAAACCCAGCATTCCCCTTCTCCCCACTTGGGGCTCACCAAAAACCCCAGGGCTCTTTCCACCCTTTCTCTTCCTCTCCCCATCCCCCCCATTGCTAGGCTGGTTTCAGGCTGGCCAGGCCTGAACTGCCACACCCCACCCCCAGTTTTACCCTGGCATTGGGCCCAAACAGGTCAAGATTGTGCAGAGGAAAAAAAGTTACTTAAGATAAGGAGGCCTGGGATACTGCCCCATTGTTATCAGAGAAGAGAAAATCTCTCTCCCATGGGAGCAAAGAGGAAAGAAAGAGCAAGACAATCGTTTTGCAGCCACATGTATAAGGGTGCAGGATTTATGGGTACAAAGACACTACTGCCTGTGTCCACACACTGGGCTGGACACTCTGGACATTGGAGGGCTCAACTCTGTGGCTTCTTTTTTGGAGGCACCCAGCCTAAATGGCCACAACTATGCACAACCATTGCCCAGGTACACACCATGTTCCAAGCTGCTGATTAAAAGCAAGCAAGGAAATAATTTTTATGCTTCTCTTTAGCTACAGTAATCACCAGTTGCTCATGTGGCTGTGTACAAGAGATGTTGAAGGAGTAAAGAGGTTTCAATGGGCCTTTCCCAACTACACACTGCTGAAATCAGCTTTCATTTTCCTTATCAGCAAGGTCCCTCCTGACTGTAATGACACCAAGAGAACCAGAAAAAACTTATAAAAATGCTTGGCAAGTTGCTTGCTGATTCATGTACCAATAATTGGGATCTGAAATGGAGCTAATTAATATTCTCATTATGATAATCTTCTTTGGCATTTCCTTATATTTTTCCTTAGCTATCTGTCTCTCAGATAAGAAAATTATTATCAGTGTATCAGGCCAGATACATTTCAGGGGAAGAATAGCAAGAATTAATTCAGGTCTATCTGAGGAGAGTACAATTAGGAAGCCTTCATGATGAGACTAAATCTGCAGATTACTGAATCAGATATGCTCAATTCAGACTGCCCTGGAAATGTAATACTCATTCACTTTCCAAAAGGCACTGAGAAATAATCACCAACTGGAAGAGTGGAGGGGGACAAAGCTACCTGCAAATGGTCTGAGACAAAGCAATTGTTTCTTAATCATAGCAGCTTGTTTGCAGAGCTAAAATGTGTTTCATTGCCTATCTGCAAATACTAATTTTATTGGTACAATGCAATACTTCTGTCATCTGATCTGAAATTCAGTTTCTTTTGAAAGTAATCTTTGACCCCTCATTTTTCACACTTATTTTCTCTGCCACTTGGACCTATGATCAACACAATGATAGCTCTGAAAGAATAATTGTAATAGATGAGATTGCCTGACTTTGTTTCACTGGAAACTCATTTGAGCAGCATTATCCAGGCTTTGACACATCGATAGGTTGTCATCCATTTCATAAAGAATTCAGGGGGAAGAAAAACATCTACTTCAGATTTGATTAATGCTTCCTACAAATATAAATGAATGCTACTCTGACTTCCAACTTATCTTTGATTCTCTAGAAGTGAATGAATTTTGTGTCTCTTGTCCTCTGGAGATCATGACTGTAATGAATATAAAACCTTACATCATCCCCCTATGCAAAATTTGGGAAGAGACATAGGGGAAGAAACAAAATTCCCCCAGCCAGACTTTTAATCTGTGTCAGTTTATAAAGAGACAATTATCTCTTAGTGTGTTTTTCCTCCTTGGTCATGTTTTAACTGACCTTTGGAAAAATGAGCATTGAATTAATTCATCTATGGTGCTCAGAGTGGTCTCTAGCACCTTCTAAGCACAAAGTCTTAACCACTGCAGGCATAATGAATACATAGTTTTAAAGCTGATGGCTTAGTACTCTGGAAATTAGCCCATAAGCAACAGGAGGATGGTCAAGTCATGGCAGATGAGTGTTTACTTTCACATTGCCTGGATTTGCTTGAATTCTGATCCTCTGAACTGAAGTTGGTACACTTCAGCAAGATCTGTCAGATGAGGGCTTTCTGGCCTGAGATACCAGCAGTTATCTGCAAATCCGACACCTGAAGTCCCAAGACTGATATGTTTTAAAAACTAAACAAAACCAAACCCCCCAGACATAAGATTTCATAGATTCTGCTGAGAATTCATCACTGCACCACAACCTTCCTCTTATCAGCCAGCTTTGTATTTGTTTAGCTTCAAATTTCAGATTCAGACAACCCCCAAAGCACATCAAGCAGCTCACAGGGCAGGTGAACTCTGCTGGGCTTCCTCCACTGATTCCACTAAGAAACTAAAATATTCACCTGGCTTTCAAGGAACAAACCATCAGAGGCACTCCTGAACTTCTGCTGAAATTGTCAGCTCCAAAACAGTGAGGAAAAAGAAGAGATCTACACAGCAAAGGTTATGGCAACACTTTCATGTGTGTTGTCCACAATTTAATGGCAGAAGCAATGAGGTTTTGCAGGACTGTCAGTCTAGGATCTAGTTTTAATTAATCTATTTACCTCTTAGAATGTTCAAAATTAATACCTGCATTTTAAAACGTTTCAAGGCATTTAAAAATGTTTCCAAAGACTAGCATAGGACAAGAGAAAAAGGACTTAGGTTGCACCAGGGGGAGTTAGGTTGGAGATTAGGAAAAATTTCTTTGCTGTAAGAGTGATCAGGGATTGGAGCAGGCTGCCCAGGGAGGTGATGGAGTCCTCATCATTGGAGGTGTTCAAAATACATGTGGCCATGGCACTTTAGATTGTGGTTTAACAGTCATGGTGGAGTTGATTGGACTTCATGATTTTAAAGGTTTTTTTCCAAACTTTATGATTCTGTGAATAACCTTTCCTGCAGCTAGCAAGCTGTAGAAAAAAAATTGCTAGAATGGTGATTTTATGCAACCTAGCACAGAACTGATGTCTGTGATCAAATATGCCCAGATAAAGCTTATTTTCATCTCCCAACCCAAAGTCCTAGTGTTTGCATTACTGTAGCTGAACAAGAAGTTACCTCTTAAATTATGTAATCAAAGAATTCCTTAAATAATGGGAGGCAGAGACTGTTTGAAGATAGGAGATTGCATGATAAAGACTTTTCCATCACTTCATAAACCTGGTAACTGGCTTGCAGTTCAAAGAAAAAATGTATGAAATGGGCACTCACTCAAAAGCTTTAATACCAAACTGAATATTCTTTAACATCAGGAACTTTAAATTTTATGCACTTTTTGAGTGTTATTTGTTTTTTAGTGAAACATTTACATGAAGTGAAGCTCAGTATTTAGTTCTGTTACTTGTATCATTTAAATCTAGCCTAATTTTAGCACTAACTTTCGCACCAACTTAACCCTAATCTTAACAATTAATATGTTCATTAAAGATAAAATTGTTAAAATAGTGTGCAAACATTCAAATAGTTATGGAAATGTGTTAACTGTAGGGTTGGCAAGGAAGAAGGACAGAAGAGGCCTAACATAGCCAGTTCAGACCCAATCCAAATCTTGCACTTTTACCTGTGGGTGAAAGTTTCTTAAGGCAAATTTATCATCCAAAGCGGATCTCCCTAGGGTAGGACGCAATGGTTGCATCATTAAGGATCTTGCTAACTAGCCAGACTTACTCCTGCTGCTGAGGCAGCTTCTGGCTGGATTAACTACCCATCTAGTTGTGCTTTGTGGTGTGGCAGTGGTGGGAAAGGCGCCGGGGTGCTCAGTGCTGAGCAAGTAATGAAGGGGGAGCGGAAGTGTTACATGTGCAATGAACCCAATTCACAGGGAATAGGACAGGAGGACAGAAAAAGGAGAGAAAACCTCAACTTCAAAACAGAATAATGAAGTTATGGGATGACAAATTTGCTGAAGATGCTTCTGAACAATTGAGTTGTAGCCCTCTACTCTGAACATGACTTTCATTATTTAAATGTGCTGAGGAGGAGCAGCAGTCTGAGGAGTCATTTATATCCTTAATAAAAGGAATTACTTCTCTCTCTTGATTCTGTGGATTATTCATCTGCTGTCTATTAATTCATCAAAGCTGGAAACTACAAGTGTTGGTGGGAAGTACTCAAGTTTTATGACTTCTTGTTGTGATGCCAATTTTTAATTAAGCATTCTCAAGGAAATTTCACAGGATCACACAGGATCACAGGATGTTAAGGGTTGGAAGGGACCTCCAGAGATCATCGAGTCCAACCCCCCTGCTTGAGCAGAACCATAGAATCTAGCACAGGTCATACAGGAATGCATTCGTATGGGTCTTGAACGTCTCCAGAGAAGGAGTCTCCACAACCTCTCTGGGGAGCCTCTTCCAGTGCTCTGTGACCCTCACAGTGATGAAGTTCCTCCTCATGTTGAGGTGGAACCTCCTGTCCTGTAGTTTATATCCATTGCCCCTTGTCCTATCACAGGGTACGACTGAGAGCAGCCTGTCCCCTCCTTCTTGACACCCAGCCCTCAGATATTTATAAACATTTATTAAATATCCTCAGTCTTCTCTTCTCCGGACTGAAAATTTGACATCTAATTCTCCTTTGCCTGCAAACAAAGAGAGGAAACATCCTGTGTTCTTTATCCTGTATGTTGTACCCTATACTCTTGCTTTTTCCTTCCTTCCATGTTTAGCCCTTACCCTCCAGGGCAAACTTACCATGCTTTTATCTATTTTTTTCAAATTGCTCCATAGCTGAGGACTCAGATTGGATAAAATTAGTTCTAAATAAGTAAAGTACTTGGAATAGCAATTCTGCCAATATAGTAGTTGGTAGTAGCTTTGGGCAGTAACAAGTGAGTATTTTAAGAGATGTAGTGACTAATTGGAAAATTAAAGTATTTTTAAAGAGATTTATTTCTTTGTGGATTGGCTTCCCCTAGGTATTTGTATGATCAAGCTGTCCTCTGAAAAATGCTTACAATGAGACTAAATTTGTCCCCAAAGCTTCGTTTTTATTGTTTGTGGCACTTGCAGTATGCAGCTTAGTTAAGGAATTCACTAAATATTCAGAGATGTAACCCAGAAGGACTTTAAGCTTTTGAGAACACAAAAACATGTTTTAAGACTGTTAGTAGAGAATGTACTGTAGCAAGGGAGCAGATCCTAAGATCCATGGAATTAACATAAGTGGGAAAGATCTGCCTCCATTCTTCATAGCACACATACCTCTGGAAAAAGGAAATGAGATTCTAGCTCTGCAGCCAGCCAATAAATCTGACATTAGCCTGGTGGGAACTATGACTCTTAGGCCTCAGTGAACCAGAAAGAAAAAGCTTTGATGTTTTCTATCGTTTCCTACCCCACTCATCTTCCAACCCTCTCTCAGTGCTTCAAAACTCTTGAGGCAACACCAAGAACTCCTGGTTCAGACAATCACATTCAGCCAGTTATGGAAGAGAAATTCCATGGATATAGTGATGTGCTGAATCACATCTAGGCAGCAAAGATCCCATGGAGATCCAGAGCGATCACCGTTACGACAATACAAGCCCAGATAACAAATTTAAAGGACTCAGGTTCTGCACACAAATATTTCATCAGCTGAAGGTGAAGTTAAGTTTGGCAAATGTTTTTTTTTTTTGCCTTTCTGATAATAAGCATTTTCTTTTGGGGTTTCATGAGATTTTGTATCCCAGAACTGTAATAAGAATTGTAATTAAGATTTTTTGGGGAATTACTTTAATCATAATGCATGGAGAAGGGAAAAAAATGACTTGTCATATTGCTTGAAATATAATTTCTGATATCTTTCCATAGATAATTCCTCAAAATCACCTCTCTGTGTTACTCTTATCCCTGTGTGGAAACTGAACCTGATTGCTACCTTGTTGTAAATACAGGATTATGGTGTTAGTGAACAGAAACATCCTAGACCTTTGCCCTTCACAAAATTCCTGTTAAATGTATTCGCTTACAGTGTGGTTTTCTGAACTGCTTGCAGTTCACAGAACAGGACTAAATTCCTAGAGCCTCCACTTGCTAAGTACCACTGCCCTTTTCTACATTAACCAGTATTTGAATCCTGCCAGGATTGATCTCTGCTGAAAATAACTTTGTTTAAAAAATGATGTAATGATTTAGAAGTCCTTATATATAAATCAGTTTTTAAAAAAACTCCTGTTTCCTGAGACTACCGGCAGCCAGAATACTCCAGATCATGGGTGGTGATGCTCAATCATCCTACCAACCAAGGTTGCACTGTAACTAGAATCATAGAGTCAGTCAGGGTTGGAAGGGACCACAAGGATCACCTAGTTTACCCCTCTGCCATGGGCAGGGACACCTCACACTAGATCAGGCTGGCCAGAGCCTCCAGGGATGGGGCCTCAACCACCTCAACCACCTCCCTGGACAACCCATTCCAGGCTCTCACCACTCTCATAGGGAAGAACTTCTTCCTAAGATCCAGTCTGAATCTCCCCACTTCCAGCTTTATTCCATTCCCCCCAGTCCTATCACTACCTGAGATCTTAAAAAGTCCCTCCCCAGCTTTCTCGTAGCCCCCTTCAGATACTGGAAGGCCACAAGAAAGTCACCTCGGAGCCTTCTCTTCTCCAGACTGAACAGCCCCAACTCTTTCAATCTGTCCTCATAGGAGAGGTGCTCCAGTCCTCTGATCATCCTCGTGGCCCTTCTCTGGACATGTTCCAGCATGTTCATATCCCTCTTGTAATATGGGCTCCAGAACTGGACACAGTACTCCAGGTGGGGTCTCACCTGAGTAGAGCAGAGGGGGAGAATCACCTCCCTGGCCCTGCTGGCCACACTTCTCTTGATGCAGCCCAGGATCTGATTGGCTTTCTGGGCTGCAAGTGCACACTGACAGCTCCTGTTGAGCTTTTCATCCCCCAGCACCCTCAAGTCCCTCTCCTCAGGGATGCTTTCCAGCCAGTCCCTGCCCAGCCTGGATTTGTGCTTGGGATTTCCTCGACCCAGCTGCAGGACCCTGCACTTGGTCTTGTTGAACCTCATGAGGTTGGCTTGTGCTCACCTCTCCAGCCTGTCCAGGTCCCTCTGGATGGATCCCTTCCCTCCAGCTGTCAGCCACACCACACAGCTTGGTGTCATCAGCAAACCTGCTGAGGGTGCACTCAATGCCGCTGTCCATGGCACCACCAAAGATGCTGAACAAGCCTGGTCCCAGCACTGATCCCTGAGGGACTCCACTTGTCCCTGGCCTCCACTGGGACATGGAGCCATTGACAGCCACTCTTGGGGTGGGGCCATCAAGCCAGTTCTTTATCCATCTCATGGTCTACCCATCAAACCCATGTGTCACCAGCTTGGAGACCAGGCTGTGGTGTGGGAGAGTGTGGAAGGCTTTGCTCAGGTCCAGGTCAATGACAGACTGCCAGGACTTTTGGAATATAATAGAGAGGGGTTTAGCAACCTCCTCTGCCAGTTGTCTCAGTACTTGTGGGTGTATCCTGTCAGGTCCCATGGACTTGAACACTTTCAGGTTCTTCAGGTGATTACAAACCTGATCTTCACTTGTGATGGGCAGTTCTTCCTTCCAGGCCCTGCCATTAACTTCCATGACTCCAGGAGTGTGGTTGGAGCCCTTGCCAGTGAAGACTGAGTGTGTCGGTGTGAGCTGAAATTCCCCCCCACCAACAATAACCAGGCTAGCTCAGTCTGGAAGCAAATGAAAAGCTGTATTTACAAGCAGAGTCTAAAATCTACAATGAAATGCAATGAATATGTACAAATATACAAAATTCACAACATTCACAAATATATACAATCAACAGAAAAAGCACAACCGATCTCCCTTTGCTTCCCCCCAAGGGGACCCTCCCAAAGGGGCCTCTCCCTCTCCCAGGAGCTTCCCCCAGACCCCCCCTGGACAGAGACGCAGAGTTTAGTTAGAGCAGAAAGTTGTTAACTTAGCTGCCAATGTCAGTGTGTTATCTTCAGCCAGAAGAGAAGAAGAAACAGCAACCAGACAGCCCAGCAACTGCCCCCACTGCCGAACGCAGAATGTGCAGAGTGCCTACTTTGTTTTGGGTAATAGTTCTTAAACATTTCTATCTATCCAATGGAAGTGTTTAGAACAATCGTTATTTTGCTTTCTTACACCCAATAGTGACTTATTTACATTCTTTCACTTTCTCTGTTCTGAACTTTGCAAGGAAAAATTAAAAAGACAGTTTCAAACCATCACACTGAGGTAAAGTCATTGAGAACCTCAGCCTTCTCCATGTCACTTGTGACCATTTCACCTGTTTCCTTTCTGAGGGGGCCCACACCTTCCCTAGGCTTCTTTTTACCATTATTATACCTGTAGAAATTCTTGGTGTTCCCTTTGACCTCCCTGGCTAGATTCAATTCAAACTGTGCCTTGGCTTTCCTAACCTGGTCTCTTGCTGCTCAGGCAGCTTCCTTATACACCCCCATTCTAGCTGTCCTTTCTTCCACTCCTTGTAGAGTTTCCTTTTAAGTGACAGCTTGTCCAGGAGCTCCTTGCTCATCCAGGCAGGTCTCCTAGCATCCTTCCTTGTTTTCCTCTTTGTCGGTATACATTGCTCCTGGGCATGGACCAGGTGATCCTTGAACACAGACTAGCTGTCCTGGGCCCCTCTTCCCTCTAGGGCTTTGTCCCATGACATTTTGGCCAGCGGATCCCTGAAGTGATCAAAGTCTGCAGGCCTAAAGTCCAGGGTCATAAGCTTAGAATATATCCTCCTGGTTGCCCTGAGGATCTTAAATTCAACTGCTTCACGGTCACTGCAGCCAAGGCTGTCTCTCAGCCTCACATTGGTCACCAGCCCTTCCCTGTTGGTGAGAACAATGTCCAGCACAGCACTTTTCTTGTTGGTTCCTCTACCATTTGGAGGAGGAAGTTGTCATCTATGCTATCCAGGAACATCCTGGATTGCTGGTGCCTTGCTGTGTTGTCCCTCCAGCAGATGTCAGGGTGGTTGAAATCTCCCATGAGGACCAGGGCTTGTGTCCCGGAAACTGCTTCTATTTGCCTGTGGAAAGCCTCATCTGCTTGGTTCTGCTGGTCAGGTGGCCTGTAGCAGACCCCTACCGTAACATCTCCTTCCCCTGTCTTGCCTTTAATTTTAACCCATACACTCTCAACCAGCTCTTCATCCTTCCCCAGGTGGAGCTCCACTGATTCCAGCTGGTCATTGACATAGAGGGCAACACCTCCTCCTCTCCTTCCCTGCCTATCCTTCCTAAAGAGCTTGTACCCATCTATCCCTACATTCCAGTCATGGGAATCATCCCACCAAGTTTCAGTACAGCCACTATGTCATGACATCCCAGCAGCACAGTGCCCTTAATTCATCCTGTTTGTTGCCCAAGCTGCGTGCATTTGCATAGGGACACTTCAGCTGGGCTGGCCCTGTCCTCCTCTTGTGCCAATTCCCCTTGATTTCCACAGAGTGTCCTGGTGCATCATTCGTGGCTTGCCTCAGGGCAGCAAATTGAGAGCCCTCACTAGCTCTGCATCCCTCTGCCTCTGGTGAGCTGCCCCTCTGTTTGTCACTGGCCAGCAGAAGACCATGCACCCCTTCCCCCTTCAAATCTAGTTTAAAGCCCTATCAATGAGCCCTGCCAAATCCTGTTTTACTTTCCATAACCACATCCTGATATCCTAACCCCCAAGGTGGTAAACCTTTTCCACGTGTCCTTGTTCCAATGTGTTCTCCACAAGCCAGCGGTATTCCTGGTGAATACAGAAGATTGTGCCCATTCCACTCATATCCAAGTCCATGGCAGCAAAATCCTCCCTGGTATCAAGCAACGGGACAAGACGAAATCTGAATCTCTGCAATTTGAGAGGAAGGTTAACTCAAACTGGTTTATGAGGTGCCTGCTTCCAACAATGGACTTTTCCATGCTGTCACAGGAAAGATTACAGAGCGGTGATTTGTGTGAAGGGAGAAATCCCTTCCACAGTGAGGCTTAGGAGTTTCTTAAAACAAAAGCTGTACACTTGAGGACAATGAATAGTTGTTTTCATCTCAATTTTGTTTTATGCTGTTCTTTGATCTAACATGAAAATCATTACAATTTATGAGATAAGGCAGCAGACAAAACCCCAGGGAGTTCTTTGTTATGTAACGCTACATCCAATTCATTATTTTTCTGACTCTCTTCCTCAAATAGCTTTCTGAAAGATCAAGTCAGCCAAAGCTACCATGGGTTTTTAGCTGTGCTAAAATCTACCCTATTACATGCTCAGTGAGTTTGCAGAGCTTTTGTTCAAGTCACTGACAGCACCTATCATTTGCCTTTTTATGTCTGGAGAGCTGCTGGTGGCAGCATAATCAAAGATGCTGAGTAAAAATATATACCCCAGAGCAGTGGCCCATGAAAGAAGGCTGCTTATATTTTAGCACAGGCTGTATGTGGCATAACCTGTATTTGGGGGCATGTTTGTTGGTTTTTCTTCTAGTTTGGGGGGGTTGGTTGGTTGGTTGATTTTTGTTATTGTTTCTTTTTTTGTGTTGGGGTTTTTCGGCTTTTTCGCACGTGTGTTGTTGTTTTGGTTTTTTTTTTTTCCTTGCATGTATCAACACTTTATTGCACAATTGGGTATCTGGGTGAGTTAGTAGCAAAGGACTGATGTTAAGGAACTAAATAATTTTTCTATCCTTTCTATATAAAAACAAATGAAATTATTTGCTTCACCAGCTGAGTAATGTAGCCAAAACAAACGAGTTACCCCTCTTTTTTAAGATTAATAAAATGTTAATGTTCAAGGGCTTATCCCTTCCATCAAAGTTCTGCATTGTTATAAAAGCACCAAGATTAAGGGGCCAGTGTTTCCCTCTTACATTTTTTGCCCCATAGAGAAAAATAAGTATCATTATTACTATGTTTTCCCAAGGGAAAAAATATTGATATTCCATTCCTAAATTTTTGCTTTACTATGTAGTTTCTCTTTGTATAGCAAAACAGTCTCAGAATAGAGGCCTCTTGGGCTGATGAGGCCTTTCTGTTTCATTTACTCTCCATTACTTCATCCATGACCATGTTGCCCACCACAGTGGTCAGAGCACACACTCTGCCAAAGATGGGGCAGACAGAGTGGACCTTTGCAGCTCTTCTGTCCTGCAGCTCTGCAGAACAACAAAGCAGATATGACTGGTGCCCACTCCAAAAGAGGAAATGGCTCATTCCCTCAGAGGGCAGATAATGGATTTGTCTTCAAGATTTCCTAAAGAGTTACACTCTCTGTAGGTCTACAAGTAGCATGCTTTTCAGGCTGGTACAGAGTAAGCCATGTCAATGAGTATGAAGAGCAACTTGCACATCTGAGGGCAAGCATTGGACAAAGACAAAAATGTTAGTGAAGTGGAAAAGGTGAGGCTCATGCTGAGTGGCCATGAACAGGGAATGCTGGGCTGATCAGGGCCAGAAAAGCCAATTGCTTGCTGCAGGAACACTTTTCAGTCACCCACTGGACATGGATTGTATCATAGACTACTTCAGACTGCTTTTTAGCTGAAGGTGAGCAATACACTTTTGAGAACTGGATCTTTGCTAATACAAGAGCTTTTGGTACTGAGTTGTGACTAGATCTTTGGGCAGGAATATTCTTTGTGTTTTTATAATCCAAGTAGATTGTCTGACCAGATTTTGCCAGCAGAATCATTCCATCTCTTCAAAGGATTGTTTATTCTTGGGACTGGCCAGTTGCAATTGTTAGAAATGCATGTACTAAAGCTCTGCAGAATTTGGTGGGAACAGTTTCCTCTTCTATGGCTTTCATAAGTTATCCAATCTACTTCTGCAATAAGACTTGATATGTATCCTGCACTATTTTTAAATTACATACTACAAGCTTGCTTTAAAATCCAGCTGCATTATCTGTGAATGGAGGACAGCCCTGATCCTTAGGACAGCAGAAGAAACTGCTTCCTCGTAGGAGCAGTAAGATCATATGCTTTGAGTCAAACTACTATGTGTGTTACAAACTCAGTCTGGATTTCCACCCACTGAGGTACTGTCTGTTTTGTTTATGGGCTTGCTTGCTTGGTTGTCTCAGGGACAGGGGAAAGGGAAAAAAAGAAACAAAACAAAACAAAAAAAGTATCCAGGGAATTCCTAGGCTCTACCATTTGACAAACATAGTACTTCAGGGATACAGAGCATAGCAATCCTAATGGGATATAAAGCAGGATTTTCTGCTCTGCTCCGACATGTCTTGATCCATAGGAGAACAGGTAACTTGGCAGAAAGGTCATCATTTGCATTTTTTTTTCCTATAGGTTTTGAAAGGCTTTAAAAATTCCTTTCAGAGCCCATCCCATCAAAGCCTGGCCTACAGGGATGGGGTGTGGGGGGATATCTGCACATCTCAATGACAGTCACAGAGATGTTAATTTTTGCCACATTATGCAGCAGTTAGAACTTGTGAATCTTTTGCAACATTCATAAGGGACCATAGAATATTTCTAGGAAAAAAAAGGGAGAGAAGGTAAAGTAGGTTAGACTTGAAAGTTGTACAATATTCACAAAGGCTCTGAAAGATGCAAGCACCTGCATATTTCTAAACTGCAGGAGATACAAGATTTTGTCCTGCTTAGCACAACTAGTCTGAAAAAAACCCACTTAAAATACTCTGAACCTGAGTAAAACTATGGGTAAGGAGAAAAACATTTAAGAAATTAATTGGTGTCTCAGTAAAAAGAGAATCAACAAAACTGTAGAATGGTCTGGGTTGGAAGGGACCTCCAAAGCTCATCCACTCCACGTCCTTCTGCAGTCAGCAGGGACATCCTCAACTAGATGAGGTTGCCCAGAGCCCTGTCCAACCTCACCTTGAATATCTCCAGGGATGGGGCCTCAACCACCTCCCTGGGCAACCTGTTGCAGTGTTCCACTACCCTCATGGTGCAGAACTTGTTCCTAACATCCAATCTAAATCTGCTCTGCTCTAGCTTGAAGCCATTGGCCCTCGTCCTGTCCCTGCAGGCCTTTGGGAACAGTTTCTCTGCAGCCTACTTGTAGCCCACTTCAGGTACTGGCAGGCTGCTATTAGGTCTTCCTGGAGCCTTCTCTTTTCCAGGCTGAACACCCCCAGCTCCCTCAGCCTATCCTCATAGCAGAGCTGCTCCAACCCCCTGATCATTTCTGTGGCCTGCTCCATCAGATCCATGTGCTTCCTCTATTCCTAATCTCTGCAGATCTTTATTTCTTGGTTAGTTTTTTATGGTTGTTTTATCTGTTAAAAAAGGTGCATGTAGAAATCTCCATAGGATAAGCCATGCCTCTAAGAACCATTTTGATGTTTTTGCTATTGTCGGGTTTGTAGGATAGAGAGAGAAGGAAAAAGAAAGAGACACTCCCCCACCCACCCCCAGTATTCTAGAATTAAGAAACATAGCTCTGCTCAGGTTTTCCTGAGCCTCACTGTTGTTATTTCATGGCAAATATGTTCAGAAATAACCAGATTGCAATGTTGCTCTAGATTATCAGGAAAGCTTAAAGTTAGCCCAATTCTTCTTTTGACATAGTGAAAGGTTTACCAGTGGTGATGGCAGGAAAAACCATCACAGGAGGCTTGAGAGGTTTGGATAAACATAACCTGTGGGATGTTAATGACTGCATTGTTTTCTGTGCCAAATTCAAGTAGCTTACCTCGTCCCACAGAATAATATTTAATTTGAAAATGAAACTTTTAAAATGTCATTGGGTTAGCAATTGCAATCCAGATTGTGCTGGGAAGGAAACAAAAGAGAAAGATGTGTGAGGTGTGCCTGAAAAAATAAAATCAAACCCCAAGTTCGTTGCTATCCCTTACACTCCTGTTCTCTTAACTTTGGAGACAGAAACCTCCATAAAGAGGGGTTAAATGTGACTGGGATTAGAATATGATAGTGAGGTAATCCTGACAATTCTGCTTGAAGAATGGCAATGTCTTTAAACATCTCTATTTATAAGCCTGGAATACTGTTGAACTGGAGGTCCTCCTTTAAATATGCAATGAGAGCACAGTGGAGGTGGGGGGAAAGGTTTTTGGTGGGGTTTTTTTGTTTGTTTTAGTCTTCCTTTCACTTCTAGTGAATGTGGCTCCCATATGCTCTCTGCTGAGGTGCACATGTTTTCCAATACCTACTTCTGAGGATCGAGAGGAAACACAAATTTGCCCTTAGATAGTTCTTACGTCGTTAGAATAGTGAATAACTGACAAAAGACCTGCTCTCACCTCACAGCAGGAGTACAATGGTTTGAAGGGAAGAAACCCTCAGGTCTAAACCACTGGTCATATAAATGCAGAAAGACAGAGAATTAGTTTAAGACAAGCTATGAGTCCACCTGTAAAGGGCAGAGTAGCCTGAGGGATACAGGAGCTACTGCAGAGCAGTCCTGCCCTGATGCAAGGTGTGAGGTGGATGAAGAGGTGCAGATGAGGCCTGATAGCACTGCAGAGACATCTCTCCTGTGAGGAGGAATTTTCTGATCATCCTTTGCAACTTGGCTGCAAATACTTCTTTGGATGACTAAGGACTGCTTTAGATTAGAGACTCCTTATTTAATCAAGTAGTGCTCAAGTCAAAATTAACCCTAGAACAGGTCTTGGAGCTCTATGATTATCTTCTTGCTGCTCTCTAATTTAGAAATAGCAGTGTTCTACTCCAGGCTCATTTTATTCTCCTTGTATTCCATTGCAGTGGTGCAGATAAACCTGTCCTACCAAAGCACACGTGGTTTATATGCAAGGGCTTATAAACCAAGTCTGCAAGGCAGGAAGTAAAATTCCATTCCTACAGCTGCCAGCAGGAGGATGGCCAAAGGAAAGGGCTGCTGGCTGCTGGAGTCCATGCTAGTAGCTTCTTTTCAATCAGAATAAAAAGGGCAAATGACAGCCACTTGCACTGAGAGGCTGCAGTTATTTCTACTCTGTGATGGAAGCTTCTACCTACTGATCAATCATGCCAGGTGCCTAGACCAAGTAGAAAGTCCTCTGCTTGATGGAGTAATCCTTTCCTGGGTCCCAGCTGTCAGACCATTATAAATGTGACACTTTCAACCATCTGCTCCCTTAGGGAAATATCAAAAATCTTTAAAACATAATGCTTAAAACAGAAGATCTTCACTCCTCAGTTTAGCAGTTTGCAAAACATGGCATTTGTGAGAATCTGGCACGACAATTGTCAGAGCATCTTTATCAATACGGGAATGGAAAACAAACTCCCTGGCAGCAGCATGCACAGCTGTGTGTGCCCATTCCCTCCTGCTTCTTCCTACCATGTTGTGCTTTTTTTAGTCTAAACTCTTTGTGTGATTAGAAGGGGAGGAGGGGATGTGAGATTAGAAATCTCTTAGAAAAAGAAAAGACCTTTAAATACATTTAATGCTGCTGCAAAATAATTCTTGACAAACTTGGCAGTTGCTTTAAAACAAAAAATACAATAACTCCAGCAACCTGCCAGCTGGAAATACCGAATAATATGGGCCACAGTCATGGGGAGGGCAGCTAATACCAGGCAAAGCATCTCCTCTGGGCTTGCTTGGCAGCTCCTCCCTGGATGCAATGGGGATAGCAAGTGGTACTTGCAGGTCATGAGCCTGCCATGAACGTGACATGTTCTAGGTAACAGGAGGACTCTGATAAGGCAAGGATATATAAAAATATTTATTTTCACTTTTAATAACATTATTCAGGAAGCTTGGACCAGCCTGTTGGGAGCAAGGATGAATTTAATAGAAGTATTTTTTCTACCACTACTTCTAGTATTTTTTTCTTTTAATAGAAGAATTTTTTTTCGCCCACCACAGATAGGTGGTAGAAGCTTCATCCCTGGAACCATTCCAAGTCAGATTGGATGGGGCTCTGAAGAAGTCCCTGCTGACTGCATGGGGGATTGGACAAGATGACTTTTAAAGGTCCCTTCCAACCCAAATCATTCTAATAAAGCATCGGCAGATGCAGAAAGTTGTAACAAAGCTGAGAATGATCAGGGGGTTGGAGTACCTCGGTACGAGGACAGGCTGAAGGAGCTGGAGTTGTTCAGCCTGGAGAAGAGGAGGCTCCAGGGAGACCTAATAGCAGCCTGACAGTACCTGAAGGGGGCTACAGGACGGAGGGAGAGACACTTGTTCCCAAAAGCCTGCAGTGACAAGACCAGGGGCAATGGCTTCAAACTAGAGCAGAGCAGATTTAGATTGAATGTTAGGAACAAGTTCTGCACCATGAGGGTGGTGGAACACTGGAAAAGATTGCTCAGGGAGGTGGTTGAAGCCCCATCCCTGGAGATATTCAAGGTGAGGCTGGACAGGGCTCTGGGCAACTTCATCTAGTTGAGGATGTCCCTGCTGAGTGCAGAGGTGGTTGGACTTCGGAGGTCCTTCTAATTCAGACCATTCTGTGATTCTGTGTGAATCCTTCTTGTCCTGAGCAGACTCAAGATAGAGAGTAAAATGATTTCAGCAGCTCTGTCCTGGGTCATGGTGTGGACAAACATTTCACCTAGTGCCATCTCTTTGTGGTGCTGTGCGACTGCCAAAAGAATAAAATGTGTGAAAAAAAAATTATTGTTTCTGCATGATGAATGATTCAGCCCTGACATTTCTACAGACTAACTCCAAGGAAGCAGGGGAACAACCCCAAACAGGTCTGGCCAGGCTCAGTATGTGAGCATCCATGATGGAGAGCAGAGGGAGGGCATGGCATGGTATGGCTTTTATTTTATAAACAAAGCTAGAAACAAAAGGTTCACTGGCAGGAATTGGAAATACCTGCCTAGCAGACTATATCTTTGCCTTTGTTGGCAAGTGTGCTCTTTTGTGGTTTACTCTGGGTGATTCTGCTCTAGCAGGGAGGTTGGACTGGATGATCCTCAGAGGTCACTTCCAACCCCTACCAGTCTGTTCTATGCTCTAAAAATGATTCACCTCAACTTTCTTTTCACCCTGCTGTACTCCATCTGAGGCTTCTGCCCACATCTTTCACCACCTTATCTTCTAAAAGGCATCAGGAACATTTTTTAATGTGTATCAGGATATAAAGCTCTTGGATTTCTGGCTTTGGCTGGATTACTTCTCCTGGGATTAGTCCATGTTTTCAGTCAGTGTTCTGCTCTGTTGTCACCAGCATGTCCTGCCTGTATTCTCAGCCTCAATGTTGAAAATAAAGTTGTAGGGGGGGGTTGCCCATCCTAGTCTTTGGTAAGCAAAGGAACCAGAGCCTTGGTCCATTTGCTTGGATGGCCATCACGTAACAGAGCATCTTGGTCTTCGTTTGAGCTGCAGCAGTTTAGGTAGGAGCAGCAAGTTGAAGCATTCTGCAGAAAACCAGCAAACATTTTCCAGGATGTGGGCAGTAAGGGAAAGGAGAGCATCCAGGCCAAAGGCATCTGCAAGAGGCACCAAATGATTACTCAAGCAAAAGCTGAATTTTGCTTCCACCACTTCCACATTGCCAAGGGGAAGGCTCACAGCATGGATCCCCGGGGTCCTGGACTTCCAGAAAGAGCTTAATGTCACCAAGCCCTTGTTTTGAGGTCTGGAGAAGAATGATAGATACTGTGGATGTACCACAGTAATCTTAATCTTCTTGCAAATCGTGGTCAGTTTGCTTCAGAGGGTCTCAGCTACTGAATGAAGAGGTTTTATTCAGCTGAACAATCTACCTGTTGCCAGAGTGGGTTCACCTGAGCTTCTAAGGATAACATTACTGTGTTGCTTGTCTTTAGGAGAGAACAAATGAAAAGGAACATGACTGAAATAAGATGAGGCTGCTCCTGGCTGCACAAGCAGTCTATATGTGTTCCAATGCTAATTATAATGTTGCTTTTAATGACTTTTATTTGCATATCTCAGTGTATTATACAGCTTGCAAATTCTTAGCAGGCATTTGGAAACTATTATACATTATTACTGCCTTAAAATCATAACACTTAAATCAGGTCACCCAGATGTTTAGCATCTGATAACAAGATTAGAGGGATTGATTGTGCTCTCGGTAGCACTGCAAATACCTATTAATCTAGGAGACTTTGGAAGTTAATCAAAATGATATTTTTCTTCTGAGAATGATATAAACAGTAGAAAATGCATTCATAATTTGCAATGGGTATTTTAAGCTCTAAGGTACATTATTCTTTTGGAATGTTAATCTTCTTTCAGCTCTCACTGTAATTATTATAACTTTGCATAGCAGATAGTTATGCTGCAAGTTTCTGCTATTTAGTATGTTGGAACTGTCCATGTCTCCATTAATTCCATCAATCAAGTGTAAGTCTCCTCCACCTCTAAGAAGTAATTATAATTATTTTTATGACCATATCTATGATAATGAAAGAACTGTTTCCTGACATTTTAATTAATTCTCCAAGAGCTTATGGACTCAACATTGACACTGTCACAGAATGACTACTGCAAAGAAAAAAAAGTCAAATCATCAAGTTCTGGCTAAGTGAAATAAAGCAAGGAATATTGGCCAACACAATTGGAGCCATCTTGGTTCTGTAATTCATTTAGCTGCAAATTCTTCTTTGTGTATATATAGGCATAAATGTTTTTCCTTTCAAGGTAGCTTAAATCCACTTTTTTTTGGATGACTTTTTGACACAATTTAAAGTCTTCACTTTTCTACATCTTTTCTCTCCTTATTCCCTTGTTTGTCTGAAATCTATCGGTACAAACTTCTCCTGGTGTACTCTTCTCCCATTCCCTGCCTTCCCTCTAAGAAAACAAGGGAGGAAGCTCTGAAAATGGCAAAAAACACTTTTATGCAAATACAAACAATATGTATTCAGCATCTGACCTGTGATTTTCAAAGGGGTCTGAAGTCATTTCAATGCCCAGAGCAGGAGCTGCCAAAGTAATTTAGCAGCACACTGGAAGTCAAGAAAATCTGTGGTTGAAAATCAATTGGGTAGTTTTGAAAAGAAAGTGAGTGGTAGGAAAGCTTCCAAATTTTTGAGTCAGCTTTCAAATTCGGCTTTGTTCCATTCCTGAAAACCTCAGCCATAGGCACACATGAAAATAAATGTTTTTTTGTTACTGACCATCTGGTAATAGGGAAATTGTTTGTGGTGGTGTTGCAGGTGATTTTTTTGAGGAATTGAGTTTTTGGAGAACTGCAGACAGATGTTAGGTGAAGACACAGCATTCATGGATGTGTGGTCAGACAGGAATGCCTAAATGAACGAATAGGTGGCACCTTTTGTCACTTTTTAATTTGACCTTCCAAGTGGACTGACTCTGAAACCTCCTGGGAAACATCTAGAAACATCCACGTCCCTCCCTTTGATCACACCCATGATGGCAATGGATCGGGTGACTTGAGCCAGCCCTTTGACTCAGGTTTGACTCCTTTTCTGCCTAGAGATGACCTCCCATTTTCTGCTCTGAATTCCTGTAATCTCCCTCTGACACATCAGTGTCTAAGGTAGCAGAGAAACTTCCACTGTAGGCCCAGGGAACCTTCAGAGAGTATGAGGAACTTGACAAATATTTGCTTTATAATGGCAAACATGATGTAAAGTATGTGCCAGAACTGGCAGAAGCAGTTTTCAAGTGAAGAGTCTTGCAGAACTAACAATGTCATGTCTTTTTCTATTCATCATTAGTAATTCCTTTGTCAGCATATGTTGTATTCCTTGGCCCTTTCCTGTCAGAACGGCGTTAAGGGCAAATTCACTGAGCTGAGCCTTTTCTGGAGCACTGCAGTTCCTGTGCTGTATGTAAAGCGCAGCTGAAAATGACTATGAGCTGTTACAGTTTGGAGGAGGCTAGCAGAAACTCATAAGCATCCATGGGGCTTTGCAAATGCTTATTCCTAAAGGGCAGTCAGCAGGTTTGCTGCCTTGCAGCAGTGGCAAACGTGGTAGACCCCGCTGGGGCCATGGACTCTGTGAGTGTGCTGGGGTTGGGTCCCAAATGCACAAGTCTCATTCCTTCCTCTGCACATGCTGGTATATTGAAGCAGCTCTGCCTTGTCACCTCTTTCAACACTGATGGTCTCCTCTGCAATTGCTTTGACAGAAATAAAATTCTGTTGTTCCAACTGTCTTGGAGCTGGTGACTGCCAGGCCAAAGGAGATACTGTCACTGCTTTACAGGATCTTAATGTCTCCAGGAAACTCAGATTTGGTGTGCTTGTTTGCTTTGCTTGTGTGTGATAGGAGATTTACATGAGCTATTTTTGGTGTCACCTCAATACAACAAATATCAAGAGCTTTACTTGTTTTTGTCTGAAGATGACAGGCAGAAGTGCTGCAGGTTGGAGCATGTCTTGGTCACTTCTGTCTCTCCCTTCTCTTCCACTTAAATTCATCCCTGCATTCACACACACTTTTTAACTGAAGGCACTCACTGAGCTTTTTCTGTATGCAGCTTCTTGGGTCAATGAAGGGACATGAGCAAATGCTGCCCACTTGCTTGAACAGTGAAATGATTTTCACGGTGATGGATCTTATTTTTTCTGTCAGTAATTAGCTCTAACCTAATGAACTTGTCATAGGGATAATTATTTCAGAAGACCCAAGATGTGCCCAGATGTGTACCCTTACACCACAGCCTAGATCTTTCTCCAAGGTGTTCAGCCAAATTCTGAAGGTGAAGGTTCCAAAGCTGCTGAGGGGCCTGGAATGTCTCCGTGAGGAGCAAAGGCTGAGAACCCTGCAGAAGAGCAACCTCAGAGGGGATCTGAGCAATACTCACCAAGAGCTAAAGGGTGGGGAGCAAGAGGATGGGGCCTGCCATGTGGCAGTGGTGCCCAGTGGCAGGTCAAGGGGCACAAGGCATGAACTGGAACCCAGGGGAAAAAGCTTCTTTGGTGTGAGGGTGTTGGAGGTCTGGAGCAGGCTGCCCAAGAGAGGTTATGGAGTATCCTTCTCTGCAGAGACTCCAACCCCCCCCTGGCCATTGTGAACCTGGGCAAGCTGCTGTGGGTGTTCCTGCTGGAGCAGGGGGGTTGGACTTGATGATCTTCCAAACTTATCATGTTGGGTTTCGTGTGGTTGTGTGCTGGTTTGAGGCCAGCCAGAACATCTCTTGCCCTGAAAGGGACAAAAGAATGACACACACAGACGGATTGGAGAGTGATGGAAAGTTTAAATGGAAAAGCGATTGGTGAAGCTACAGAAAAACTACACAGCATAGTGGCAAAGAATATCCCAAAGCATACACAGTCCCTTACATAATTCCCAGAGGCTTCCAATCCTTCTCTTCTCCCACCTGAGGGTCTACCCAAACCCTCAGGGTTCTTTCTTCCCCCCCTTCCGCTGCTAGGCAAGTCTCAGGCTGACCAGGTCTGAGACTGCCCCCCCTCCATTCTCCTCCTGGCATTAGGCCTAGACAGGCCCAAGAGGCCTTGAGATACTCCCCCACCTTTACCCGATAAGAGAGAGCATCTCCCACAGGGGCAGAGAGGGAAGAGAGGGGAAGAATATGACTCTGCAGATGGATTTATAGGGCGCAGGATTTATGGGTAGAAATACGCCATTTCCTGTGTCCACCCCTGTGGGTTGGCACCTGGGACACCAGAGGTGTATCTCATGCAGCAGTGGCAGGGGGCACCCAGCCCAAACTGTCACAGGTTGTGTACAACAGTTGTGTATGAATAGCCTCTTAACAAACCAATGTTCCTATTTAAACAATACTAACCCAAAATGTTTTATTTAGAAAGCATTAATTGCTGGAAAATTGTGGTATTAAAAATGTAAATGAATGTTTTAATGGAAGGAAACAAGTTGCTTCTGATATAGAATATGAAATCCTGCTTCCTGAAAATTGAATTGCCTATAGATGTGATTGAGACTTTGAGAGCAGATATAAAAAACTAGAAATAGAGGTAGATGATATTTAATGGCTTTGGATGAAAGATAAGTTTACAGCTTGGGGAATTATGTAAATTCCTGTTCGAATTTCATTTGGCTGCTGTGTAGTATGCAAAGCAATGTATGTAAACCCACTTTGAGAACCTATTAGAAAACACAAAGGTTAAGCAGGTATAATAAATACTATTAATGTGATAGAGTTAGTGGTGCCAGAACTGCAGGGCTGTGTGCACAGTGTTCTAATTAAATTCCTGAACGTTGCCATGCAGGTGGCAAAAATGCTGCCGTTGGACTCAGCATGGTGCAGAAAGCTGCTAAGATTCATAAACACAGACAACTGCTTGTAATTAGAGAAATCTCCCTGTCTCAAACTAATTGTATGCTCAAAATTGAGGGCACTAAGCATGGAAGAAAATTGGTATTTTTTCTCTTGTGTTTTGATTTCTCAGGCTCTTGGTAAAACTGAAGTGTTGCCCTAGAAGGTGTCTCAGAGCTCAGTCTCCTCTGAACCAGTCCTCACTGTGCTGTTATGCTGCAGATGGGGTTTTAAACTTGAGTGCGGGTGGAAGCATCCCTTCACCCTTCTCCAACTATCCCAACCCATGGTTTTACAACAGCTATCCCATGCAAGTAATTAAATCAAATTAATCATTGTTTCCAGAGCTGAATTTTAGGGACTGTTGGTTTCATTCCTATGTCCTGATCCTGCAGTCCCAATGCATGAAGCAACAGTGATGTTTGAATTTGTGCCAGATCTCATTACTAAAATGCTTTCCTTTCTGTTTGCCTTCTCCTTTTCCCTGGAATATTATATTGAATATTTTCTAGATAGCTTCTTCTGTGTAGTTTTCCTCTTTTCAATAAAGGAAAAACTTTGTCACTGAAATTATTTCAAGAAGAAGGGACTGTTTACATTCAGAAGGCAAGCTTTGTAAAAATAGCTTTTCTTGGCTGCACATCTTTATCATCACTGAACTGCAACAATCAAGTAAGAACAGATAAAACAGTTCAACAAAAAAAAAAAAAAACCACAAAACCAAAAACAAACCAACAAAACCACCCTGGCTCTCCAGTAGCTTTAATGATCTAGTAAAAGACCAAACAAATAGCTGTAATTATCATAAAAAAGCTATTATATAGCTCATCCCATCTGAGTTGTTTATGGGATAAAAATTAAAGTACTTGCAATCAGCAGAGGTTTCTTTGCTCTCAGACACTCTCCCACTGAGCTCACTGCAGCCACTAAGACTCATCCTGGGAAGGCCTCAGCTAATGAAATCCATACATGCCTGGTACTGGAGCAAAGTGTCTTAGCTCGCTGATTTACTCTCTCTGCTTCAGTACCTGGGGACATGACTATTGGAGTGCAGGTGTCTGAGCTGGAGCTGTACACCTGTCTATCTCCAGCTATTCCTCATCATTGCCTCTGCATCTCTTGAAGCCTGTAGCAATCAAGTAGTTTGGGGTTGATGTGGCAATAATGTGGTCTCTGGCACTGCCCCATTTTCCACGTCAAAGAAAGTCCTAGGTGAAAAAACCCAAAGCGGTTTGTGAGGTTGTAGTATCTGATAATGCCTTTTCTGTTTTATTTTAGGTTCACCTGTTTCAGAGGACCAAACCAGATCTGTATATTTCAGCTAAGCATGGAAATCTGGGTTCAAGAAGGCAGCAAAATTAGGAGGGTCACCAATACTTGAAACAGAGCAAAATTATTGGGTGGTAGGTCTGTGCTACCCTCTGGATCTGACCCTTTGCACAAGCAAGGTACGGGTAGAGCCAGTGCAAAAGACTTGGCTTGTCCATTAGCAAGGGTTACCAGGTGTGATGGTTTGAAACTGTCTTTTTAATTTTTTCCTTGCAAAGTTCAAAACAGAGAAAGTGAAAGAGTGTAAATAAGTCACTATTGGGTGTAAGAAAGCAAAATAATGATTGTTCTAAACACTTCCATTGGATAGATAGAAATGTTTAAGAACTATTACCTAAAACAAAGTGGGCACTCTGCACATTCTGCGTTCGGCAGTGGGGGCAGTTGCTGGGGTGTCTGGCTGCTGTTTCTTCTTCTCTTCTGGCTGAAGATAACACACTGACCTTGGCAGCTAAGTTAACAACTTTCTGCTTAACTAACTCTGCTTTCTGTCCAAGGGAGGTCTGGGGGGGAAGCTCCTGGGAGAGGGAGGCCCCTTTGGGAAGGGTCCCCTTTGGGGGGAAGAAAAGGGAGATTGGTTGTGCTTTTTCTTTTGATTGTATATATTTGTAAGTGTTGTGAATTTTGTATATTTGTACATATTCATTGCATTTCATCATAGATTGTAGATTCTGCTTTGTAAATACAGCTTTTCATTTGCATCCAGACTGGGCTAGCCTGGATATTGTCAGTGGGGGGGCAATTTCAGCTCACACTGACACACCAGGACAATTCTTTCAGCTTGATGTCTACTCATTGCAGTAAGGGTGCTGCAACTGGTGTTGAGCTGGGGAGAAGAAAGACTTTACTTGTAGGGCAGGGGTGACTTATAATTACTAGATATTTAATTATTTATTTTAAAAGTTATTTTTGGCAAATGTTTTAGGGTTCTTTATTTTTCTTGTGTTTGGGTACTTTGTTGATATTTATTAGATTTTTTTTCTTACATAAAACTCTGGCAAACCTCTAAAGCAAAGCACAGTTTACTCAATCTTTATTCATGCTGCATGTGTGCTGTCACAGACAGATGCTTTCACACAGTTGTAAGGACAGGTTTCTTTCTGCTAGAGTAATTGATTTGCCCTATAAATCAGTTCCCACATAAAATTCACACAGAACAAACAATAGGTCACAAAGCAATGTACTGATGTTGAGAATTTGCATCCTTGCTTGTATTCCTCCCTCTCTGATTCAGTCTTAACCATTCTCATGTTCCTCTCTAAAGGCTACCCTTCATTTTAATCTCTAAGTGTATTTGGACTGGGGGTGAACCAGCCCAATAAAGCAAAAGGGGAGTAAGGACCAGGCAATCCTTGTGTGCCTGAAAGGCCTGGAGTGTTTATCTGCCCCAGGATGGAACCTGGGGAATTATTGTTTCACAGGAGGAAATGAAAACTGCCTTTATATTCTTGTAAAAAATATATTGTCTTCTTGGTGGGGTTAAGTGTTCCTTTTTCTTACTGATGTACTTGATATAAATGATTGCACATTTGCCACAAGCCACTTCCATTTGATAGCCAGAGGTGTGGTACCTAAAATGCTGTAAATCTAAGGACTGGGCTTTGGGGATACTTCTCCAGATTTCCACCTCCCAGCACCCAGCAATCTGCTGCTTTTGTTGTTCTTGATGATGGTGAGGCAGGGTTGTGGTGGGTTTTGAGGGTTTATATTTGCTTTCTCCACCCCTGTTCCCTGTGTCTCTCCTGTCCTGAGAAGCATTGAATCCTTTTCTCCTCTTAAAGTCTAAGTGCAGCAGAATGAGGAAAGGATTGGTGCAGGAGGAGGCAGCTCTGCAGAGGAACGAGGGGGCTGGACTATTATTAGCAAAAGACCTGCAGAGAGAACTCCTGTTAGAGGATGAACAGTGAGATGATGGACAGACAAGGCATGATGAATCAGCTGAAGGTTGGGAGCAATGAATCAAAAGATTTTTTTATATCTCAACAGGATGCCACCAACTCGCAGACACACTCAAGTGAATTTTACTGGTTTTGGTGGTGACAGAAGGCCATCTCAGAAATGGTTCTGTTTTCACCAGGCACTGTACAAAGGCATAAACTCTGCTTTGATGAATTGGCAGCATAAATAGTTGAGATAACATCAGATGGCTTCCAGATCACAAGTGGCAAGAGATGTTACTGCCATGGTTGGAGGGATCACAGCTTGTCAGATTCTTTGGGTGAAGTGAGCAGAGTCTTAGCTAGGCAGAAGCAGAAAGAAAGAGAGCAAACAATGTGACAGGGTGAGAGAAGAGGGAGAAAAGGCGTTAGGTAAGGTGAGGATATTCTTCCTCTCTTCTGCTAGAATGGCTTTTGGAATAAATATGAGCAGAAACAGGGAGCTGAGATATGCAGCCATGGAGTTTGTTGCCATCACAGTAAGGTGAAAGTGGGTTGGCAGAATGGAGGAAGAGGAGATGTACTTCACTGAAATGTAGTGAAAACAGACAAGAAAGAAATTACACCATTGAAAAATTAACATTTTGCTCTCTTGATATTTGAGAATCTACCCACATTAAGGTATTTTATCATTATATCCTTCCCTCACATGGGACTTCTACTGCCTTGACAAGCATCATTGAAGATTTTTCCTTGTTTCTTTATTTTACAGTGTCAGCTGTAATACCAAATGCTACTTTGAGTTCAGACTTCAGGCAACCGTGATTGTTTTGGCTTTCACCATGGGGAACTGAAAAGAACTGAGAGGACAAGCTGCTGCAGATTGAGATGGAAAGTGTCTGCCCTAGAAGATTTCCAGCCTCTCAGCATTGATTACAAAAGATGTAGTTATGTTGTTTGATTAAGCACAAGAAGGAAGCCTCAATGTTAATTTCTCCTCTGTTTCACTCAATAATCCCATGTGTCTCACTGTTCTGGAGCATACGCTGTAATACATATACTCTAGGTACATGGAACAGACACTACTGAGCAGGTAGAGCAATGGAAAGGGCTGAATGAAGAAACAGGCACAGAATAGTTAGGAATGACATTGGGCTACTTGCATCAGGTTTGGTTCTAGGAGGCATGACATAGCCATTAAGTATATGACCACTGAAGACCTCTCCAATGCAGTCATTCTGGACTAATCTTAAACATTTATATTTTTTTCTTTCTTTTTCTTCTTCTCTCCTTCCTCTTTAAAAGAAGAAGCCCAAAAGACCTCATTTAGATAAAAATACTTCATCTTGTGGTCTGAAATGGTTTACTCCATTAGTCTTCAAGGTGGTTCACAACACAAAATAATTTCTTAGGGCTCAAGTCAGGGTTTAGTCATGCAGTTGGTCTATATGAGATGAGAGTTTTATGCTGGCTGAGATTTATGTGTATTTCTACTTACCTTTTGGTTTTGTTTCTACCTTGTGTCAGATCCCTAAAGTGCCAGGTCAGCAAACTTCTAATTGCCTCAAAGAACCAAAGAATGAGGTTATAATAATACCCATCCTCTGCAGATCAGTGAAGGAACTGGGAAAGAACAAAAGAAAGAATGGACTTGAGTGATCTGAAATGGTGTAAATATCTAACTGAAACAAAGCCAAATGTCCCCCAAAACATGAACTGTGGTCCTGAATTCTGGGCAGATGTTCTGGAAGCTAAGAGCAAAGTAACTCACTCTTAGGTGAATTATGCTCACATGTTAGCTGAACATCTAGCCAGCACATTTCTTATCAGCAAAAATGGGATTTTCTTGAATTAAGGGAGTTTTGCAGTTGTTTTCTATGGGGGTCTGTATTCCAGCTTTTCCCCTCAAAGACATTAATAGTTTGTATAATTTATGTCTGGCACCTTTCTTCAAGAAGCAGGGAGAGGAGGGTTAGTAATTATAGGAGACAAATATAGGCAGAACGATTAGTGAAAGTGATTGATAAATGAGGTGGGGAACAAATCTGAGACACAAAAAGGCAGAAACAAATGCTTAAATTTAGAGTTCTGTCCTCAAAACGTCCCTGCCTGTCAAATATGTGGAAATAAGTTATGAAAATCATGGCATTTGATATTTCCCAATGACAGCTCTGACATTCATGAGATGCATGCTGCTAAGTCGCTGCCCAGGGCAGGTTTACACAGTGCGTGTGGCTCCTCCTGTCAAGGGGCAGCGCAGCTGGGTGTGGTTTAGAGGCTAAAGGATGCACCAGGAGCCCAGGCTGTCTGCTAGGGCAGTCTGAGCTCTTGGCTGCTCACCTCATGGAGCACAGAGGTGCATTGTTTGGAGCTCACCTGCTGTGAGTGCCAGTTGTGTCACATGCAGTATTAGGTAGCTGAAGGATTGTCTCACAAGCTGAACAGTTTAAAGTCAGTAATGTTTGTGGGGCACCCTCAAAAACCGGATTTGCCCCCCTTGACATCAGTGACAAATGTTGATTTCTGTGGAACTCCATTTCATCCATGCCCTCCTGGTACCTTCCCATTTCCTTCTCTGCCCGAGCTGAGTTTGCAGAGAATGCATAAAATATTACATTTTCCTCCTTAAAGTTTTCCTTTTCAGAGTTACTACAAAACCAATATGAAGACAAATTGGCCCCTGATGGACTTACAGCCCAGCTCATCATACTAATCATTTCTGTTCCCTATTCCATGTATTTCTTTGTCTGTCTACACCTGCCTGTCATTCTTTGTGTAGGTTGAAAGCTTTGTTTACTCTGTTTGTACAGCACCTTGCACAGTAGACGATTCTTTTCCCCAGAGACGAACTTCTACAGGCTGCAATAGTTAAGGAAATAATAACCCCCCCTATCCCCCCCCCCCCCCCCAAAAAAAAAAAAAAGCTCAATCACCTTTTGCTTTCAGAAGCAGGGAATATTGTAATAAAAAATTCCTTTAACAAGATTGACATTTATGTATAGGTGAGTGATTTTTCATTAAGACCTTTGAATTTGGAAATAACTAATGAGCTAAAGCAGCATAATCCTCTGATACAGGGATTCACTCCTTCCTTATTTTATAGAAGAAAATAACAAAAAGGTCAGAAAAATTTCAGATGTCTGCAGATGTTTATTTTTTTAAATAATGATATTTAAATGTCAGGCACCCCCCGGAGGAATAAATTATTCATTATAATTAGAAAATGTAAGTTTTTAAAAATCATTTATTGGTGACTAAGCAGCAGAGTCGGTGAGACTGTTTCTTCTTTTGTACCCTGGCTGTGTACCTTGAGATAATGTTCTAATTAACCTAATTGCAGCTACTGTATTGAACTGGAGGTTGAGATCCAAAGCGTCATGGCAACTAGCAGGAAAGCTCCACAAGCCTCTGCTGTTTCAGTGTAATCTCAAAAATAGCTCTTTATTATAGGAAATAAGGAGGTAAATCTCCTTAATAAGATAAAGCTTGAACCAAGAAAGAATTTTCCCCTTTGCGCTTGATGGAAGGCGTAAATTAAGCATTTTTGCTCCGATTTAATTAGCATGAGACATCATCATAATGTACCCCAGAAGTGTTTGCTTTGCCCATCTAGAGCAACACTCCTGTGCTCAGGAAATTTACTGTAAATCACTGAACATTACTTTCTGGGATTTTATGGAAGATCATTTTACACAGTCAGCTTATGAGAGAGAACAATCATTTTCTTTCTCTTGCAGGAATACTGTGATCTGAACTAAAAGGTACCCCCTGAAACGCTGCTCCAGTTTTACCGTATCACTGAACTGCTGCAAGTGGGAATTTCAGCAAGTAAGGAGGGCAGTGTGTATCTTAAATATGTCTGCTTCCCATGCCTGATGGTTTGATGTCTCTCTGCTCACTGCAACTCATTCAGTCTTCTATTTCATTAACAGTTGTAATGCTAATTAGAAAATTGCTCCTCAGTTTAATTCATAGAAATCTACAATTCCACATGGGCTGGGTAATGAGTGTAAAACTGCCACAGATTCAGAAGAGAGCTTTGCATGAATAAAGCTCACAGTTTGAGCCTAATAAATTATATAAGTTTGGAACCTAATGGATTGCAGTCTATTTACACACTGGTGCTCTTCTTATATCCTCAAACAAAGCGAAGGCTTTTATTGCCTGTGCTGGTTCCCATGAATTAGCAATCCAGCCTCACATATACAACTGTTCCTCTATATCTGCTTTGTTTGGGTTTTTCTTGTGGTTTTTGGTTTTGGTTTTGTGGGGTTTTGTTTTGTTTTCTCCCTGAGAATTAAAGTTCATGTCTATTGAACTCCATTTCAGATGCCTGCTTATGTCTGTGCTTTCTGGAGATCTCAAAATCATGTTCCATCCATCAAATTAGACTTTTATGAGATTTTTATGCTCTCTGTCATTAACTTACTGATTCTGGAGACAAATATTTGTGATTTCCACTTGGTTTTCATGTGCTTGCATGGGAAATAGGGCAGCTGGGTGCAGCCTGCTGCTAGGACCTCTTGTGTTGTCCAGAAGTGATCTCCAGACTGGAACCCTGATGGGATACACAATTTGACCTTCACTGATTACTGGATTTTTCTGCTTCTACTTTTCCCACTTTCCAATGTATCTAACATTCTTCATTTCACTGAGAAAAAAAAATGCATGAAAATATGTCCTCAACCTATGAATTTGCACTGAGTAGCTGAAAAGCATAGACCTGGAAAAGAAATGTCAAAACCAGAATTGTTTCTTCCTTCCTCTGAAATCCAATCCAAATAGCATTTTATGAGAAAGGGAAATCCAGAGTCTGCAGTTCACAGATACTGGCTTCCTAGGAAATACAAGATGGGATAAACCATAAGTGATTGTCCCTTAAGTGTTGGAAATATCAGTAGGTCCATAGGTGGAAGGAGGTAATGCCTGTGACTGTAGGAGTTTTTGGTAAAGCAAGGGACAAATATTCATTCTGGTGTTCCAAATGCTGTCCACTAAACACCTTTGCAAGGCTTTTTGGTAATGGCATTGTGCATTCAATTGTTTGATCTGGAGGAATAAATCACCACATAAATTAACTGGTGACTCGAATTGCCAACTCTGCCATCAGTGCACACAAATGTGACTTCTCTGCAGAGTTTTGGGGTCATAAATACTTCTGTTTGCAATTTGAAGCTGGTCAGGAGGTGAATCCAACTACAACACAAAGGCAGCAGTGGTGCCTGATGCAACATGCTATCTGGTCAACTGCACTTACTGTCCTTTGTGAGACTTGAGGCAGTTAAAGAAAATCCCAACCTGAAAAGTCTCTGCCGCTCAGCTGAACACTAGTTCCAGGTTTTATGAGGTGTGAGATAAATCTCAGCAAATCCTCCATGAATGAAATGAGTTGAAGTCTCCAAAGTTCTCTCATTCTGCTCTAAATTAAACCACTACATATTGCTAAACCTTTTTTTCCTTTTATACCTGAGCATAAATGTTTTCTCTAAACAGTTTTAAGCACTTAAAAGAATATGTAATTTTATACTTCCTAAACCCCTTCTGTAAGGAAAAGAACATAAGAGCTCTGCATTATTAAGAACTCAATTCAAAAGCAATCAAATGCTCATTTATTTCCATGAATATTTAGACCAGTGACCTGCCAGAAGCCACATCAGAATCTGACAAATCCCAGGCTTTTTTAGCTGCAGTCAAGAACTACCATTTTCTGTCTGTGCTCCTGCGCAAGGTTTTTATTCATATTCTGACTGCCCAGCATAACCCACAAACACATCTGCTGTAGCTGCTGTGAGCATGAGAAGAGACAAGCCCCTCACATTCAAGATTAGCAAGGTAACTGATCACACCTCTGACCATCTAGTTCTCCATCACCCTGAAAGGGAAGAGGATTGCACGTTTTGGACCCCATTTCTGTCTCCATGTGTAATTATTTTTAAGGAAATTATCCAGTAGTTTTGTTTCAGTATTCCAGGTAAGTACAGAGTCACAGACTGGTCTGGAATGGGAGGGACTTCCAAAGGTCATCCAGTCCAACCTCCCTGCAGTAAGCAGGGACATCCTCAACTAGATCAGGTTACCCAGAGACCTGTGAAGCCTCACCTTTATTACTTCCAGGGACAGGGCCTCAATCACCTCCCCAGACAACCTGTTCCAGTGTTCCACCACCCTCATGGTGGAGAACTTGTTCCTAACATCCAATCTAAGTCTGCTCTGCTCTAGTTTGAAGCCATTGCCCCTTGCCCTGTCCATGCAGGCCTTTGTGAACAGTCTCTCTCTTGTAGCCCACTTCAGGTACTGTCAGGCTGCCATTAGGTCTCCCTGGAGGCTTCACTTCTCCAGGCTGAACACTCCCAGCTCCCTCAGGTTGCCCTCATAGCAGAGCTGCTCCAACCCCCTGATGATTTTCCCGGCCCTCCTCTGGACCCTCTCCATCAGGTCCACATCCTTTCTGTATTGAGGGCTGCAGATCTGGATGGAGTACTCCAGGTACCTCACCAACCCTTGAAAGCAAACATGGATCCAAGGAGAGGGATTCACCAAAACAACATCTCATATCTAACTAAAGATTGTCAAGCTTTGAAACCAAGTTTTCTTGCCAAGCTGATTTTGCATTGGCAAATGCAATGTCCTGGAGCTATATTCAGCTTGTTCTAGTTTACAGCTGGAGGTTTTCCTTGTTTTTAGCCTAAGACACAGTTTTAGGCAAGAACAAATTGCTCATGTAACTGGGTCAAATCTGAAATTTATTTATTTTTTTAATGCAACCAAAAGTTTTATTTTTAAATCCCCGCCTTCTCTGTCAGTGGGGGTTATTAGATCGTCAGGGTGCTCCTGCATGTGTTGAAGTATTGTAATGTCTCTGGCTGCTAGGAGCTCTGTTCTCCCTAACAAATGTCAAGGGCTGTTTTGCTAATTCTTCTCCTCCATGTCACCCTTCCTTATTTATTCTCTCAATGACAATGACATCTTTTCCACAGACACTTCCCCCCAAGCTATCACCTTATTTATTTCTTCCCGTATCTTGCCTTCAGGAGCACAATAAGCATGAAGATGCTGTAGAAGGTTTCTCACATTTGTTTAGATTTGTTTAAGCTGCTTGGTAGAATTGCATGGGTCTGGACACATCAAAGATAAATTTCTCTCTGTTTTTTGGGGTTTTTTTGTAATAGAGCTTTTTTTCTTAAATGTGGCTATAGCGTCCTTTAGACTTTCTAGTATGGGCCCTAAATAGCACAGCCAGAAATTTTTACCACCATGTCCAGAGCCACTTCTTGGAAGTGCCTCATGTTGACTTAGAGAATTCAAGTAATAAGAATTCAAATAAATTAGTGTGTAACAAATGCTGCTATTCATACGTCATATCTTTGAATTCTCCCCCAGAATATTTTCATCTTCTTTTAGAGTTTAGCAGAAACATTGGCTTTTGTTAGATTTTTCCCCCAAAGTTTGTGTAGGGTCACTGCTTACTCTCCTTCTAGATTTCTTCCAGTAATAATTCCTATACTTATAAGAGTCTCAGTGGCTGCTGTTTTTAATCTTTTCTGCTGCTTAGTTCTCTCTCAGGAGGAAACATGCCTGCTCACTGGCCTGTTGCTCCCTTGCTCACTCACCTTTCTTTAAATAAACATTTGCTTATAACTTCTCTCCTTACTGGTTGCAATGGCTATTGTATGACTAATGCAGACTCTAAATGCAAGAAAATAGAAATTATTATCTGCTCAATTTTCTTCAAAGGTCAGGAAGGATCCAGTGAAAGTTGATGAGAGTGGGGTGTGTAATTTACCTATCTTGAAAATCCTGGTCACAGGCAAAATGATTATCTATCAGGAAGCAGTAGCATGAGTCAGACTCTACCAGGCAGGAAGATTTCTTTTGTTAACCCAAAGGCCATGGTAAAAAAAACAAAACCCAAAAAAACTAAACATCAGCAATTAGTAAGAGAAAAGTCAGGAAGAAAGGATCTCAAATCTAACCTTGGTGTATATGAACTCAGAGACAACAGAAGGCCTGAAGATACCTTTGCACTAGATGAGAAATAATAACTGAGGTTAAAGAAACATCAGAGAAAGGAAGGAGATCTGAACTGCACAATATTCAAATAGATGATACTTGGAAAGGACAAAATTTATCTAGCATAAGGAAAGGATGTGTAATGGTTTAGCTCAAGGGCAACACTGCCTGCTCCCCAACACAAAAGTGAGGAGAAAAGTTACACACACAAATCAGGGGGAAGATAAAGAGGTAAGAGAAGAGTTTAATATAACATCAGGTATCATCATCACAATGCATAATTTCCTTAGCCAATAATCTAATTAATCTATTAATAGAATGTAGGATTACCATACCTCAGTCTGTTTGCAAAAGTGCAGTGAGATACAGGAAAGACCAAACCAGCATAAACCAGAAACCCAAACTCAGCAGCTCCCCAGCTGCCACCTGTCTCACCGCCATGCCTGCAGAAAGGAGCCAGCACCCAAGACCTAGAATCCAGAAGCAGCAATCAGAGAAGGAAGCCTCCCATCACACTTTACTCCAACCAGCACTTTCATTTTTGCAGCTGGAATGGCTGCAGCATGGGGTGAACAACAGCAGCAGGCTCAACTCAGCCCATGACAGGATGGAGATGCAATTAGGAGGAAATGGCAGTTGGAAGATTTCTGTTTGATTGTTGTTTGATAGCAACTTCACTGCACCTCTTCATACATGCTGGTGCCTCATGTTGGTACAAGAAGCCTCATGATGGTTGAATGCTTTGAAGATGCACATTATCTACACTGGTTCTTCTGAAGCATGAATGTGTATTTCTCACAGAGGTGCTGAACAGGTTGGCTTTTCCCCCCTAAGATAAAGAGAGTGTCCTGAAAAAGTATTCTGACACTGCATGGAAAAGCAACCTAATGCTGTAAAGTGCTACTGCAGGGGCTAGAAAGCATTGTAGCCTGTCTCACGTGGGAGAGTGTGAGCAGAATCAAACTGCAGAGTACTGCAGATCACCTTTAAAAAGGGAACTCATGACACTTCTGCTTAAAGACCAAGCTGTCCAAACCAAAGATCCAAGATTCAAAATCTTTTTCCCTAGTGTTGCATTCTGCATACACATTCCCTTCTCTACAAATACGCTGTGTGTTGTGCTGGTGCCTTCCAAGAGAGATGCTGTGGAAATACGAGCTTTTTCCTTAAAGAAAAAAAAAATCTAACCACAAAAGCACCCATACACCAACCAAGCCTCTTATTTTTTGGTTTGATTTTGGTTTGGTTTTGGGGGGTTTTTTGTTTGTTTGGGTTTTTTTTAAGTTGCAAACTTAGAGGTTTTCTCCAGATGAAAAAATGAAAAAAAAAATCTAGTTTTCTTTTCTGTTTATGCTAAAAAACAGTCAGCTACCTCCATGAAGCAAGAAAATGCCAAGAGATTTTGGATTCTGTGTCTATTTCCCAGTGTTTAAGGACTGACATCTATTTGACAACAAACCAACAGAGCCTTGTAATTGGGATGGGCTGTAAGCACTTCAGCAGTGGCCAAAGACATTATTATACAATACCTGCAATGTACCATTCTAGACAGAGGAATTTCCCAGAGCAGCATTTTGTGGGGAAATGTCAAGAATCTTCTGTAGTTTTCCAGCCATGGGTGTGTTGCCCTCTGCCAGGGTGCAGCCTCGTCAGCCTGCACATTTCCTGAGTGCAGTTCTAATATAATATTTGCAAATTGAAGTCACCACAATCTTCCCATCTGGAGGTAAGGAGAGGGGAACTGCTGCCTTTCAAAAAACAACTGGGGAAGGTGAAAAACTGCAGCAGTCACAGATATATGAAGTGCTGAAACACACCATTAGGTGTCTAAAAATGTCATTGACCAATGCCACGCTGTCACCCGCAGCTTAAATGCAGTCCTGCAATGACATTTGCCATAATCCATGGCAGAGTGAAAAATAGGCACAAGTCTGGAGTGCCTGAGACTTATGTGCAGCTGATGGATATTCCTGCAGAAGCAGCACAACTGACAGGAGAATAAACTTGTGTAGTGATGACGCTGTAATTAAATGGAGGCAGTAAAGGATCAGGGTAACCCAGCGTGGGGCAGTGCTTGTGAAATACAAACGTTGACTCTGATTCTGCACAAAGACTCTAAGATTCAGGCACAACAATAACAACAGTCACTTGGCTGGCTCTGGTGCTGGATTTGTATGCCTCCTGTCACACAAAGCATTCAGTTCCCATTTCCCCCACATTTTTCCCCTTGCTATGTCAGATCACACAGAGGTTTGTAGATCCTTGATAGTTGTGAAGGAACTTGTAGTGTTTTTCTTAACATAACACAGCAGATCTCACAGTGCCTGCTGCAGGATCACCTGCAGCAGCACTTTCCTGGCTTTTCTCTGACTGGCACTAGGAATGGAGATGTGCTTTTCTCCTGGCTATCAGGCTTCAGCCTCATTTACAATTTCATAGAATCATAGAATCAGTCAGGGTTGGAAGGGACCACAAGGATCATCCAGTTCCAACCCCCCTGCCATGGGCAGGGACACCTCACACTACATCAGGCTGGCCAGAGCCTCATCCAGCCTGGCCTTAAACACCTCCAGGGATGGGGCCTCAACCACCTCCCTGGACAACCCATTCCAGGCTCTCACCACTCTCATGGGGAAGAACTTCTTCTTCACGTCCAGCCTGAATCTCCCCACTTCCAGCTTTATTCCATTCCCCCCAGTCCTGTCACTACCTGATAGCCTAAAAAGTCCCTCCTCAGCTTTCTCGTAGCCCCCTTCAGATCCTGGAAGGCCACAAGAAGGTTACCTCAGACCCTTCTCTTCTCCAAACTGAACAGCCCTAACTCTTTCAGTCTGTCCTCATAGATGAGGTGCTCCAGTCCTCTGATCATCCTCGTGGCCCTTCTCTGGACATGTTCCAACATGTCCATATCCCTCTTGTAATAGGGGCTCCAGAACTGGACACAGTACTCCAGGTGGGGTCTCACCTGAGTAGAGCAGAGGGGAAGAATCACCTCCCTGGACCTGGTGGCCACACTTCTCTTGATGCAGCCCAGGATCTGGTTGGCTTTCTGGGCTGCAAGTGCTCACAGACAGCTCCTGTTGAGCTTCTCATCCCCCAGCACCCTCAAGTCCCTCTCCTCAGGGCTGCTTTCCAGCCAGTCACTGCCCAGTCTGTATTTGTGCTTGGGATTTCCTCGACCCGGCTGCAGGACCCTGCACTTGGTCTTGTTGAACCTCATGAGGTTGGCTTGTGCTCACCTCTCCAGCCTGTCCAGGTCCCTCTGGATGGATCCCTTCCCTCCAGCTGTCAGCCACACCACACAGCTTTGTGTCATCAACAAACCTGCTGAGGGTGCACTCAATGCCACTGTCCATGGCACCACCAAAGATGTTGAACAAGCCTGGTCCCAGCACTGATCCCTGAGAGACTCCGCTTGTCCCTGGCCTCCACTGGGACATGGAGCCATTGACAGCCACACTTTGGGTGGGGCCATCGAGCCAGTTCTTTATCCATCTCGTGGACCACCCATCAAACCCATGTGTCACCAGCTTGGAGACCAGGCTGTGGTGTGGGAGAGTGTGGAAGGCTTTGCTCAGGTCCAGGTCAATGACATCAGTTGCTCTTCCCTCATCTATTAATGTTGTCACCTGGTCATAGAAGGCCACCAGGTTTAAGAGACTGTGCATAATATCAGAAAAACTTTCTCTGCTGTATTTTAGTGCAGCCAAGAGTCAATCAAGTGCTCAGTTCTCCATTCAGGAGCTCACAAAAAAAGTATTTCTTTTTTACCACAGCCTTTGTCTGCAGTTTTATTTCGAATAAATCTGAACAGAGATACACTAAAAAAAAAAGTTGTAATGATGAAACCCAAAATATTATTCAAGTTCTTCAGGGTTTCAGCATGAGCTATTGAGTGTTTTCTAATGTTTACCAAATTCCATTTACTATTATCTATTAATAAATAACTTCAAGTAGCTTTCTTAGAAAAAAAAAAAGAGCATTTCTCTCAAGTGCATTTTCTATTATTTACCAACTTAGAGAGTTAATTTTTATAAGTTGAAAGCAAGCAATGCTACCAGTAAATAATTCACAATGAATTCTGTATTGAGTGCAACAGACCCTTACTAATCCACATTTTGCTAATCCTCACACTTTATAACTCACACAAAAGAGTCTATCCCTCCATCTCCTGTCTCTTCACAAAGATTTAGTATCAAGATATTTCAGTGATTACTCAGGCTGTTGGAATCTCATTATTTATACAGCATAAATAATTAAACTAAATCCTCTTTTTAAACTCAAATGAGCCATGCATTGCTGAACCAGGCACCTTTGTTATACAGTGTGCCAAAAGCTGGTCAGCTCTCACTCACATGCAGCTCACCTCTTGCACTAAGGCTCCAAAGTCAGGGCCATCTATGTGTATAGCACACAACAGGGACAGCTTATCTAGCAGCAGGTTGTGCTCACAATTTCTTCCCCTGCTTCATTTCTCGGAAGCTAAAAGTCACTGGTTTGGGAGAATGTGTCCAGGTGGTTCTGATGCTCACTCACTCCTTCACACTCCCGTGAGACTCCACGTAGAGCTCTCAACACAAGAAGGGCGTGAAACTGTTAAGAGTGGATTCAGACAAGGCCAGAAAGATGGAGAGAGGTCAAGAGCACCTCTGCTGTGTAAGCAGGCTGAGAGTTGGGGTTGTTCAGCATGAAGAAGAGAAGGCTCCATAGAGACCTAGCTCTTTCAAGTCTTTGAAGGGAGCTAGAGAAGAGCTGGAGAGAGACTTTTGACAAAGGCATGGAGTGACAGGATGAGGGGTGATGGCTTCAAACTGGAAGAAACTGGGTTTAGATGAGACATTAGGAAGGAATTCTTCCCCATGACAGTGGGGAGGCACAGGAACAGGTTATCCATAGAGGGACAAGTGGCTCCAAGCCTGGACATGTCCAGGGAAAGGTTGGATGAGGCTTTAAGCAAGCTGGGATAGTGGGAGGTGTCCCTGCCCATGGCATGGGCTTGGAACGGAATAATCTTTAAGGTCCTTTCCAACCCAAACCGTTCTGTGATTCTATGATTCAGTCACACACACTGGGACCACTATCACAACCCTGCACACAGAGATACATGTGGAAGGCTCAGATTTATCAGTCAGTAGATGCCTGTCCTCTTGCTCCTACAGCCCAGCTGCTCATTCATCACCACACAGAGGGTACAGCCAAGGCTGACAAGGACACTAGTTCCAAGGAGCTGTAAAGGGCTCACATGGCCCAGGAGACACAAAACTCTCTTCAAAAGCTGACTTCTGTCAAGGCATCTCAGAAAGAAGGGTCTCCCTATGAATGAGGTTTCAGGTAATTGGCTGAAACAATGTTTTTAATTTCTCAGTAACACCGTTTCCATGCATGTTTGTAGAAGTTTAAATAACTGAGGGTACAACATAGCAAAGTCCTAGAACAACTTGCTCTAGGTGAACCTGCTGTAGCAGAGGGGTTGGACTAGGTGATCTCCAGGGATGCCTTCCAACCCCACCATACTGGATTCTGTGATTTGGGTGTTTGTGATGCAGGGAATGTTTGGTAATTTAGATGCATGGAATGTTTCATACCTCATAGAATAACATTTGTTCTGAGTTACCTGAATAAAGCTCTCGTTAATCCCTTGGTGATGACAGTCAGAATTTCTCAGCCCTGAGCTTTCTGTGTTAACACTTGCACTTGGAAATCCTGATGAGCAAAACAGGGAGTTGGATGGGCAGAACCAGCTGATATACCTGGCTTGTGGAAAGCTCTACGTAGTGAAGACAGCTAAATAAATCAAACACACTTCCTTCACCACTCTTAGTGCAGCTGCTTGGGCTGGAACTGAAAAATGCTTCTAAAATAAAAATATCTCTCCTAAAGGTGTTTCACCTCCCACAGCCAACATTCATCAGCACCCAGGGGGTGGGCATGAGCTGTGAACGCTGAAGGGATGAGTACAGTTTGCTTGCACAGACAGAACTCCAAATGAATTCAGTCTGGGTGCCATGGATGTAATTAAAAGGGCTCGGTGTCTTTGTGTGTGTTAGATCTGTTTGATGTTTCACATTGCACCGTGGATAAAAGAGCTGTAGCAAACAGCAAACTGATTGCTTTGATCCTGTGTTAAAACACAGAAATGTGGACTAAGGTCTCAATCCAGTCCTCAGACACAATAAACCTTTCTGATCCTGGCTGAAGGAATGCTGTGCATAGCTAAGGTTTTTAATTAGAAAAGACAAAACAAGACTGAGAATCAAATTTTTTGTCTTTTCTTTAGTAACTACTTTCTTGCATTTGCAGATCACCTTTGCACATTCTGCTTCTCTAGAAACCACCACACGAAGCTCCAGCTCAGAATTAAGTAGCACGGTGGCTGCTGCAAGTAGAGGCCAGAAAAAAAACCAAGCCCTCTCTTGTCCTCCAGTGGTGTACTGCAGTTAACACTCAAGCACTGACATCTTTACAGCTCCACAGGACAAACAGTCATCCTGAGGCTTTATCAACCCTTCAGATGGAATTGTTTGGTCTTTATAGTAGTGGCTGCAAACTTTAGAAAGCAGAGACTGCCACAAAAATCAGTTCATGAGAACTCTAGAAGCTTCAGCAAATGAGCAGAGTATAGACTGGGGACTGACCTTGTAAATTCATGTTACAATGAGCAAAACCTTCAGTTCACTCAGATGGGCCTTGGGGAAATTCTTTCACTTCTCCCTTCTCTCTTCAACTGCAGTTGTGCACCTTCATGGTTCTGAAAAGCTACCTATGGGCGCAAGGAATAGGAAGCGAAGTGTGAGAATGTTTGGCTCTGCTTGTCTTTGGAAATGAGCATAATGAGTGTATGTGAGTTTAGTCTTCAGAGTGTCATAGCCAGCTGTCCCACAAGGCTAAGACATCAATTAACACCAGCAAATACTTCCTTATCTGTTGTGAATGAGAGCCACAGAGTACAGAACTATGGAGAACAGCATATGCCATATAGGCAAGAGTGAGTGAACGTGTTTTCATGAGCACATGGCAGTGCTTCAGGATCTTCAACAGATTCCCTTTTGCCCTTCCTAAACAATTCTCTGTACTGGAGGTTCCACATAAATGTAAGGGGGAAAATGTTCACTTCAGGGGTGGCAGAGCCCTGGACCAGGCTGCCCACAGAAGTTGTAGAGGCGTTCAGATCCCACCTGGACATGTTTCTGTGTGATTTACTGTGGGTGATCCTATTCTAACAGGAGGTTGGAATAGATGACTGGGTCTCTAGAGATCCCTTCCAACCCCTGCCAGTCTGACTCAGTGATCAGGCAGTGTAAATAACCTCAAATGCTTGTTTTGCTGAAATGAGAGTGCAACAAGCACCACATGCAAAGTGTTCTAGGACTGAATGTGCAAAGAGTAGAAACATTTGTTCAGGTTCCTCCAGGAGCATTTTATAACAGCAAAAAGTCCACTTACTCTTTATGACAAAGTTGCTCAGCTGTTGCATTTATAGCCACGTTTTTGTTGGGGCATTTTTTACAATTATTTTGTCACTGCAAACAGAAAGATTTCCTCTTTGCAGGCCCATACCAGTGGATGTTTATTCATTCTGATAGTTTATTTTTCTTCAAAACCTGCAAATCTCCAATTCAAAAAGTCAGAATTCATGATTAATTACAAATCAAGAGTAGTTTGAAATCAGGAAAGGAAATACACATCTCTGTTAAAGGTCACAGATGGGATTGCAAACTGAATTGTTGTCATTAGCATTAGGAGTCCTATCATTAGTTATTAGAAAAACAATGTGTCTCTAATAATAATATGAGATCAGACAAGTATCATTATCAAGACAGGAGAAGAAAAGGAACGTGGAAAGATTGTGTTTAAGAAAAACTGCTATGATCTAGTCTTGCAAGACTCCTGTGAAAATAAATTCTGATTTGATGGAGATAATTCTGATTTGCCAGGTTTTAAAGCAGAACCTGGCCTCAGTGATGCCTCCACATTACAAAGATCTGTGTTTTGAAGAGGATCTCTTATTGCACAGTTATCTTTCATGTACTGAAGTATTTTATGCTTGATCTAACTTCCTTCACAACCAACAGAAGAGTTAGGAGGCTTATTAACTTATTTTGCTTTAATTAACTGAAATTAATGAGGATGAATCATCTGTATCTTGTTATCTATAACTGATAGCTTCTGCATACCATTGTCCACATCCCTGTGCTGACAGTGCTGTAGAGATCTTCTGTCAGACCTCTGAGCAGGATGCTGCCACAAAAACATTGTTCTCAGCCCTCATCCAGTGCTGACAGAATGGGTGTGCAACACCCCCTGGGTGAAATTCTGATGAGTTGAAACCTTCTAATGAAGCTGACCCTGTGCAATTTCTGATGCTTTGTGCTTTCTGCTGACCAACACCTGATTTTCTGGTTTCTTTGGTGAGTATAAGCATGGCTTTATGGTGGGATTTGGTCTCTAAAAGCTCAATGCACATATGGGAAAGACATTTAGAATGATAGGTGTGTTGAAGGTAGGAATAACTGGCTGTGGATGAACTATGAGAAGGTAGAATGGCTTTTTATTATTGCAACTGGCATTGATCACCTTAAGTCCCAAGAAGTAGAATGCAGGTGAGGATGTCCAAGTTGCAAAGGATGTCCAAGTTATATGAGGTAGGCCAGCGCTTTTCCAAACTTCTGATAGGTTTTGCTTTATAGAGGTGTAAGGGCTGGTGCCACAAGCATGCCACACAGGACTCAGCAAATCACACAGGAAATGACGACGAGCTGTCAGCTTACACCAAGCCTGAACAATGGACATTGATATAATGAACAGAAAATTAAAGGCAGTGATAAGATCTACATTTTTTTCCTCTTCACTTTGAGTTTTTTTTGGTTGGTTGGTTTTGCTTGGATTGGAGAACTGGAAAACCTAATTGAATCAATTGTCTGGTTAGTTCCACTTAATGGCTGTTATACAGTCCAATATACATTAAGAAGAAAAATGTTAATTGCTGATGTGCTGAATGTACAGTGTGGGGGCCACTGAACTGCAAAAAAACATCATTTTGAATGACTGCTCTTTTCCTCTCTCCCTAAAACAAATCTACTAACAAAATAATACACAGCTAAGCGAAACTGAGGTTCAGCGATCTCATTTCTAATTCAGAGAGGCATTAAGCATATGCTTAACTTTGACCAAATGCATAAAGCTATTAACTTTTAGGACCATAAAGAAGTGCTTAAAGCTAAATGGGTGCTTGGGTTATTATTCACACAGGGCTGCCTTTGTGAATCTTACTCTTCTACAGCATTAGCACTCTCTTTAGCAGACTGTCCTGTTGGGATTAGTGGGATTGCTCTCCCCCAAACCCAATAAAAACCTGTTATTGACCATGAAAAGGAGGCAGAACCTGTATACACAGGATTTTTACTGCTGTGGGCTAAATTTTGGTAGTCACCATTGCATGTGAGCAGAGAAAACTAGGAGTTAGCTATCTATTGACTGCCTGGGCATTAAAAGCATGCAGGCAGCCATCCGAATGTTGGTGTCTCTACTTGGTTGTGAATGCCAATGAGAAGCTGCCTTCAAAAATCAGAATTCATGTTTTTGGTGTATCCAAGGAAGCAGGAAGCTTGGGCAGAAAGCTGAAGTAGTGAATTTGCTTTATTTTTCTTGTAAGTGTAAACATAAGGGAAATCCATCCTTAAAGGAATACTTTTCAGCCCTAACAACTGTTCTACTTATATGGATCAAGGAGAACACCAGCAAATCTAAATTTCATACAGAGCAGACATAGCACATCTGCAATTATTCCTAAACAAATTATTCCTAGCCTGAATCAGTCTGGAAAGAACACAGCAGGAAATAAGCTTGCTATTTGCATTTATTCTTGACTAATCAGAGGAGATAGTTTATTTGTGCTGATTATGCACTCAAAAGGTCTCAGAATCAGACCTTGAATTTTGTGCTGTGTCATACTTGCATTTCTCCTACACTACAGACCAAAGTCTTCCTATTGACTTTTGCTTGTTTTGCTCAACCCCAAAATCGATTCCAGTTTACTAGTATCAGTCAAACCAAGACTTGTTGGAGGAATTAAGGAAAATCAAGATGAAGTGTAGCAATTTAGCAGGTTTTGAGACATGCAGTTATTCTAGTCAAGTACACTATGATGGCATTAAATTGTCCTTTAAGACTTAAGACTTTTAGTTAAAAGCTCCTTATAGAGGTATTAATTATGCAGGGCTGCCCTTCTTTGTTTTCAAAAACCAAACCCTGCTACAGCCATAGAACCTTCTAACATCGAAGTCTCTTCAGTAGACATGTGTACAAAATGAGGACCTTGCCTGGATTTCACAGATTTCATGTTTTCTGTAATTGTTTCAGGAATTGCTTCAGTCCAAAAGAAGAAGGGGAGTAGTATAAACTTAAACTTCTGTCTTCAGTTTTGCATTACAAACATTACCCAGCTTGGTCTTATCTCTAATTACTTAAATACACAACCACAGAATCTCTCACCTTCTATTAAATGTCAGCAGAGATGTGATTGCCCTGATCCTATCCTCAGTCTCCTTTGCCAGCTGGCCAGCCCTCCTTGTTTTTCCAATGAACAAAATATTTTTATAATCCCAAACCAAAGAGGCATTGACATAAAAAAAACGAACTCTCAGGGCCACAGCAAGAGTGATGTAGAGCAACAGCTGCCCTGCTCGGCCCGACTCTCCCATGTCCATCTGCAGCCTCAACCATCTGCACAGGGGAAGGGAAGTGCAGAAAACAAACCTGCAGAAATAAGGGCTCTGTTTGCAAAGGAGAAATGCCCCCAGCACAAACAACAGGTTTGTAATGCCACCACTGTCCTGAAGGAGACACACAAAACCGGGTGACTAACAGCCATTGATTTATTGCAATTAAATCTGCTCTCCTTTTGACACCATAAAATGATGGGTTCAGATGTCACCTGGGAAACCCTGCTGCACAATCAAACTGGTTGGAGAGATGAACCAACCAAAACATGCACACAACTCACTCACCAAAGGAAACGCTCCCATGGATACCTAGGATATGTATCCACACATATATGTGCCTGTACTCACCAAGGGGGTGTCATCTTCTCTAAGGTCCATTCTATGTAGGAGAAGTACTGAGACGCAAAGGCTCCTTCTATGGAACAAGAGAGCTCCTCTCCATAGTAGAACTCCATTTATACTCTCCTGGGTATAATTGACAGTGGCCAATTGCTTAATTAGTTGGAGGGCTGGCTTCTCCAAGCAAACAAAACAACCCTAGACCTAAGGGTACCAGAGACAAAGCTGATCTTCAGCTTCTTGCAAGCCTTGGCTCAGGGTCTGCTAGGACTCTGTCCTGACAGGGAAGTTGCATCTGCCCAAATCACCCCCAAAGAAGAGTGTTTCCCCTTCTGACCACTATTGTGCCATGTCGTATTTCCTGTGCAAGCTTCTAGTCTGGACTGAGTCACAAAAATCACAGACTAGTGGGGTTTGGAAGGGACCCCTGGAGATCATCCAGTCCAGCCCCCCTGCTAAATCAGGGCACCCACCGCAGCTCAGGATCACAATGTCCAGGTGGCTTTGGAAACTCTCCAGAGCAGGAGACTCTACAACTTCTCTGGGCAGCCTGCTCCAGGCCTCCAGCACCCTCACACCAAATAAGTTTCTTGTCCTGTTCAGATGGAACAGCCTGGGTTCCAGTTTGTGCCCATTACCCTGTGTCCTGTCCCTGGGCATCACTGATAAGAATCTGGCCCCATGCTTTTTAAAAGCCAGAGGCATCCTGGCTTGGTTCAGAAACAGAGTGGGCAGCAGGGACAGGAGGTGAGCATCCCCCTGTGCTCAGCACTGGGGAGGCCACAGCTTGAGTGCTGTGTTCAGCTCCGGGCCCCCACTGCAGGAAGGACATTGAGGGGCTGGAGCTTGTCCAGAGAAGGGTAAGGAGGCTGGAGAAGAGCCTAGAGTCCCTGGGCTAGAGGAGGGGCTGAGGAAGCTGAGGGTGTTCAGGTTGGAGAAGAGGAGGTTGAGGGAGACCTCATTGCTCTCTCCAGCTCCCTGAAGGGAGGCTGAAGTGAGGAGGGGACAGCCTCTGCTCCTTGGTGGCAGCCTCTGCTCCTTGGTGGCAAGAGACAGGAGCAGAAGCAATGGTTGCAAGCTGCAGCAGGAGAGGCTCAAGATGGATGCTAGGAAATGTTTCTTCACTGGAAGAGTTCTCAGCCATTGGAATGGTCTGCCCAGGGCAGTGCTGGAGTCACCATCCTTGGAGGTGTTCAAGCAGTGTGTGGAGCTGGCACTTAGGTTTGGCGCTGGCTGTTTAGTGCTGGGTTGAGGGTTGGACTGGATGAGCTTGGGGGTCCCTTTCGACTGGATGTCTTCTGTGATTCCATGACCCTCTCTTTTTAGCCCTTGCTGAGCCTGGAGAAGATCCCCTCCGTCTGTTCTTCTCCAGGCTCAGCAGCCCCAGTTCTCTCAGCCTTTCCTCTTCTGCCTCATCCTAGGTCACACCCCAGGTATTAATCTAATTTATTAAAATCCATTAAGATATTCTATAATTTGAAGGTGCTTTAAAACAAATGTTTTTAAGAGATAAATATCCCCAAAACCTTCAACAAACTGGACAAGTTCCAAAATGAAAACATTGGGTGATGGCATGCAGATAATGTTCCCCTGTCCTCTGCTGTTTCCAAACTGCTGTGAATCTGTAGCTAAGGCTCCAACTTGATACAATGTACAACTGTCCTTTGCAAGAATTCATATTTGCTTGGAGCTCAAGAAAAGCTACACAATTAAGCTCTGGATAACTTGCTTCAATGCCTGGCAAACCAAACTACATTTAAGTCTCTTACTCATTTTGGAAAGGGCTTCTAGAAAGATTAGAAAAAAACTAATTTGCCTCAGACAACTCTTAGTATGGACTTGTCTAGTTATCTGGAAATACACCTAGCACTTTGAGCCTCCTGTGAGGTATTTGTATTATTCATCCCCACTGAAGTCTTTATTACAGCAGACAACCAAGTTTTTAACAGGACTGGCTTTAACTGGAATTTATTGGTCATTGTTGCCCTGCACAAACACTTTTTAATTGAAAAGAGAATGCTTCTTACAATCAGCTCTCAACCCAACTGCTTTAGCTTAGTGACAACCTCTTGCAATTCGGTTGTACCACTCACTGGAGAAGTTATTCATGTGAGTAATGGCAGGAGGTCTAAGTCCATAATCCTAAATAAAACGTTAGCTCTTGCAACAACTTACAGAGGTGCCCTTTGGCTACTTTTGCTGTTCTAAAGCAATTTCCAGAGCTGTGCTTCCTTTGAAGATGTTGCATTGCTCTCCAAGAGATATTTTTTTTTCTTTTACTGGAAGTTATTTCCCTGTCAGAGTGCAAGGTGCCTATTTGGAGGAAGGCACATGTTTCTGAGACATTTCTCCATTAGGTTGGAGATGATTCACAGGAAAGAAATGTTTTGATGTCTTGCCAGAATGCAAAATGTGAGGTCCTTACATGGTACAAATGAAAGGAGTTCTATTTTCTTCCACACATGTTTATAGCAACAGTCTGGCTTATCTTTGCTTTTGTAGATATTTTTCACTCAACTGTCTTCATTTTGAACAGTTTTTGCTTAAAGAACTAAAATAGCAGCTGTGATACCTGACACAGGACAGAGAAAACCTTGGAATTACAGAAATATGGGTGGGAAAAAAAGTCTGCAGATATTTGAGCTAAACCCAGGAGTGAGGTCTTTAAACGGATCATAACATGAATGCTTTATAGAACCACAGCAGGGTGGGGCTTGGAGGAGACCTCAGGAGATCATCTTTCCCAACCACCCTGGCAAAGCAGGGACATCTGGACCTGGATGCCCAGGATCACTGTCCAGACAGGTTTTGAAAGTCTCCAGAGAAGGGTACTCCACCACATCTCTGAGCAGCCTGTCCCAGTGCTCTGCCACCCTCCTAGTAAAGATGTTCCTCCTCTTGTTTAGCTTTAGATAAACATAAACTGCTTTTCCTCCATGAAGTTTACTTCCAAACCCTGGTATGGGGAGACAGGCTGTTTTGCTGGCTTGCATTGTAACCCTTTGGTAATACACCTTTTATTGGATCCAGGTGCTGCAATCATGATGTAAATATTATGAAATTAATTATTAAAACATACTACATAAAATATAGTTTGCTATCTGCCAAGGTAATGCTAACTCTTGAACAAAGTGTCCTGGTGAGCTGTGGACATCAGATAGCACCAAAATGATAACTAATTCCTAGGTGATAAAAGCTGACAAAGCAATCCTAAGTAGTACATGTTATGAAGCAGGTATTTTTCTTCTTACAGATAGCATTAAATGTTTATATCTCAGCTAAAGCATGAGGCAAACAAGTATTCCATTTAGGGAAGGCATCCCTTCGAATTGCTACAGCAACAGGCTTGCCAAGGCTTGTGATGAGAAAAGGATTTTTATCTCAGGCAATTCAAGATCCAATCTGATAGATAACAATAAATAAATAATACAAGCATCTTATGGCTGCTTATAGGATAAGGTCTTGACTGCTGTCTGGGTAGGATTAATAGCAAGGAGTTCTTTAGACTATCAGTGGATAGGAAGAGAAGGTGATATATTCAAACTGGACAGCTGTGATTTAGCATTAATATTATTATTTATTTTTTCAGTTTTGCATTCATCACAAAATTTCAGCAAGGACAATGCAGTGGATCTGTATTTTCACTTTCATGTTAAGGGAAGATATGGTCAGATACATCTGGGTCCCTGTGTATCCTCAGACAGCTTTTCAATGTATCTCTTCAATAGTAAGAATACAGAGTGCTCAGCCTTGGCAGCAGCTGTTTCTTCCATAAAGGATTCTGTTGAGATTGGGTTCCTCCAGCTCTGCATTTATCTTCGTATTTTCTTACTGAGAATTTTGGATTTTCACTGGATGACTTTTTATCTGAAAGTAATTGCTGAATCCCCCCATCAGAAATGAATATGACCCTCTGAAAAAGCCTTCCTACAACACACCAATGCCCCTTTTATCTGTCACCCAGAATGTTTTGGGTTACTTCTTTGACACTGGATGGCTTGTTTTACAGCCTGGATTTTTCTTTTTAAATGAATTTTCAGCTAGAGAAGGAAGACAAGGTCTTCCTATTGTAAAGGGCAAAAAATGCCTTACATTTCTCCACTGTGAGAACAAATAATCAAGTTAGAATTTGCCTGGGATATTGATTCAATGTAGGATGTGTGGCACATTCATCCCACTGCTGAGAAGAATTCCATATTTATTGGTGCAGCTTGTTAGGTATGGGTCCAGAGCTGCAGGTTAGCATTCAAAAAACAGAACAATGCTTATTGCTATGGCTTGGATTGGTAAAATCAAGACTTGCACTGCAAGTATTGTGAGATGAGAGCTCAGCTGTCAGGTGTGCACAGGAGAATAAATTTAAGTCCTTCTCAGTTATTTTTATAGCTCTCGATACCTTTAAATAAAGTATAAAAATGACTCCACACATTCATGTTTGCATATTTACTCCTGGAAAGGTGAAAAGGGGGAAAAATATCAGGGTGGTGAACAGTGGCTGTTTCACCCCCAAGGCTGTGGCTGTTTCTGTAGAATTTAGGAGATGTTTCATCATTTCTGCCTAATGCTTGGCTTGGCTGAAGCTCATTAACTCACCTTCCAAGTTCTTCAGTAAGACTAAAAGAACCAGTATTATTTATTGGTTTAAATAAAGCCAAAGCCCATCACGAGGCTCCTTGTGTCGTTTGAGCTGTTTTCCCTGCCTCTGCCCTAACAGCATCATTAGCATTGTGAGCATCTCTTTAGGCTTATAGCCGCAGACACTGAGATAAGATGTACCTAGAGATACATTTGGCTGTATGGTGCCTAATGCTGGAAAAACTGTGCATGGAAGCTGAGGAATAATTGCAGATCAAATCCTCACCCTTATGATTCTGCAGGTGCACTGAGTAGGATGATATGGTCTGGAGATGAATCTACAGTATGGGAAATTGGATGGCACCTGAATTTAGACTGCATACTTGTGCCTGGTAAATAATCAGGACTGCTGAATTGTTGGTTGTGCTTTCTGAATCTCTAAATGTGCATTAGCATTTGGGATGCGACAGGGGTCTGTGTCAGTGGAGGGAGGCTTACTCAGAGACAGGCTATGAATATGCAGCAGCTGAACTTTACTCCTTTCTACTGGAAGTTTATAGTTCAGCATTTTTATTTTTATTTTTCCATTTTCTGTTGGGCAGAAGCAGCTGGCTACAGTATCAGCAGTTACCTTCAAAGCCTTTGCCCTAGATTTCATAGCAGACCACAGAAGAGGCTGGATCTTTCTCTACTTATCCGACCATAGCTGAAAGCTTTTGGTGTATCACAGTGCTGCTGGCAGGACATGCTGTGCACTGTGCTCCTTCCTTAGTGTCATGCAGCTCTGCTCTGTGCCAGGATTTACTGTATGGGAAGCGTTTTATAGCCCTTCTTTTGCCATCCCTGCTGACACAGCTGCCTGTACTCCTCTGCCCTGCATCATGCAACAAGGCTCATAAACATTTCATCCACACGAAATAGCCACTTGTTAGTGCCACCTCTATAAAAGAGGATGGTTTACACTGCATGGTCACTCAAAGATAAGCAGAAATAAACAAATTAGGAAGGAAGACTTGCTTAGGGACTTCCGTAACTATGGTTTTACTTTGGGGATTTCCTTTCACAGATTATTTGTCAGGTGCTGGAACCATGGTGGTCAGGAGCCTGAGAGCATCCATCCAGTTCTGGTTCAGGGATGGGGACTCTGCCATCGACTGGGATGGAAACAGATAGGAGCTTTGCTTTGCAGTTATTCCTGGTAAGTTGCTATTGTGAAATGTAAATTCTCGCCAAAAATAAGCGGCACAAATACTTATAAAGGTTTAATAAATATTTATTAAACTATATTACAAGTGATATACAATTGGTATTTACAGGTTGTTATGAAGTGTAAATTCTCACCGAAAATAAGTGGCAGAGATATTTATAAAGGTTTAATAAATATTCATTAACACTATATTACAAGGGATATACAATTTGATATTTACAGGTTTTAGTATTCAGTCGGAAAGAATCAGCTCTGCAGAATGTATATATATAGGCACTTTGAATAGTTTGAGGAAATCTATATGTTTAGAAAGTGAAACTAAATTGGAGTGAGGTGGGGGGGGGGGTGAGTGCTTGTCGGGAATCGGCAAGCCCACAAACAGGCAGTTTGCACAAACTGCCCCAGAAACTCTATGAAGAAATGTTCAGTTTACTCACTAACTGAAGAAAGTTCTCGAGGTTCTTTTCTTGATACTGTTTGATAGTCCCGGAAATCGTAGCACGGATGTATCGTGATAACGTGATACAAATGGCGCCAGCCGCGTGGTGCTGTGCCGTGTGGTAGCGGCTTCTCTCAGAACAAAGGTTCCTGGAAGATTACCAGTGATTCCCGGAGGCTTTGCAAGTCAGTTCGCCATTGCACTGTGTAAACAAGCTTGCCACTCCAGGGGAAAACCCTTGTCGATGCGGCCGCAGGATATGGCGAAAAGCAGCTCCTCTGCGAAGCTGGAGCGACCCTTTTCGCAATATTATGGGGATCGGCTGGGGAGGGTGCCGGTCCTTTGGGCAGAAGCGGCGATTTGCGGCAATGCACTCGAAGGGTGCCGGTTCGAGTCCCAAGCAAGGCGGATCTCTCAGCAGCAGAAGGCATGAGGCGAACACGGGCACGCACACAGGAACAGGCATGGGTATTAACACGACGCACCAAACACGGATACCGGGCGCGGAACACGGAACACGAGTTTACCGAAACAACCCCTATTTAACATTTGCCGCATGGACACTGGTCGTGTGAGCATCCTTGTTAAACAGAGCAATTGACCAATGAACTGATGTTTCACCCAAATATAATGTGAACATAACTTGTGAACAAATAGCAATGGGCATGTTGTCGGAGTGCCATTGTCCCAAATGACCCAGGAGATGGCCTACTCAAACAGAGTGGCGCCCAGCCTTCCCCCCCACACTCCAGAAGGGAGAGGGGGTTCCAGCTGAACACGTAGGCCATGTCCCACCACTTTAAGGATATAGCCTTGGGTCATAGGCTTCATTCACCACAAAGGTTCTAGTATTCAGTTGGAAAGAATCAATTCTGCAGAATGTATATATACAGGCACTTTAAATAGTTTGAGGAGATCTATATGTTTAGAAAGTGAAACTAAATTGGAATGAGGGAGAGAGAGAGGGGGGGGGGTTGAGTGTAGGAGATCGGCAAGCCCACAAGCAGGCAGTTTTCACAAATTCCCACAGAAACTCTATGAAGAAATATTCATCTTACTAACTGAAGAAATTTCTTGAGATCTTTTCTTGATACTGTTTTATATTCCCAGAAATCGTAGCACGGATGTATTGTAATAACGCAATTGAAATGGCACTGGCCGTGGTGCTGTACCACGTGGTTGCGGCTCCTCTCGGAACAAAAGGGTCCTGGAAGATTGCTGGTGAATCCCGGAGGCTTTGCAAGGCAGTTCGTGGGGTGCCCTGTGTAAAACAAGCTTGCCGCTCCAGGGGAAAAGCCTTGTCGCTGTGGTCGCAGGATACGGCCAAAAGCGGTTCCTCTGCGAAGCTGGAGCGACCCTTTCTGCGGTCTACGGAGATTGGCTGGGGAGGTGCCGGTCCTTTGCCGGAACGATGTCCTCACCTCAGGGTGGTTGCAGCGATCCTGGACGGGCGGTGTGCTTGCCGGTCAGTCAGGCAGAAGCGGCCGGTCTACGGTGATGCACCCAAAAACGCAGGTTCGAGTCCCGGGCAAAGGTGGATCTCTCGGCAACACAAGGCATGAGGCAAACACGGGCACGCACACGGGAATAGGCGAGAATATAAAACGGAGCACAGAGCATGGATACCGAGCACGGAACACGGGTCTATCAAACAACCCCTGTTTAACATTTTCCGCATGGACACTGGTCCAGCGAGCATCCTTGTTAAACAGAGCGATTAACCAATGAAATGGTGTTTCACCAAATATAGTGTGAGCATAACTTTTAAACAAAGCCAGCATGAGCGTGGCGCCTGAGCTTCATTTGCCCCAAATGGCCCAGGAAATTGTCTACTTAGACAAAGTGGCGCCAAGACTTCCCCCCCCACTCCAGAGGGGAGAGGGGAGAGGGAGTTCCAGCTGAACATGTAGGAACATGTCCTGCCACTTTTAGGATATAGCTGTGGGCATAGGCATCATTCACCACAGTTGCACATGGAGACTGCCAATATTTTCTCTTCATTTCTCAGCTGTGAGTGAATATGAAAATCAGAATCTGAATGACAGAAATTAGTGTGACGGAAAGATGATGATTTATGGGGTATTAATTGTTCAAGGCTTACCAAAGCCCAACTTTACACTATCTCAGGGGTGTGTTTTTGTTCATGGAGATACCCACATCCCTTTCCTATCAGGGGGGGAAAAACAACTTCATTTTCATTGTCTTTGGTGTACACTTAAATCTTGCTCCTGCTGGCCAAGAAAAGATTTGCATTTCTCAGTTAAAAAAAAAAAAATCTGGGTGTATCTTTTAATACCTCCACTTGAAGACAATATTTAAGTGCTGAGTAGACACCTCATCACAGAAAACATCTCGTCAGCCACAGGGCACACTTCGAAAGCAGTGACAAGCCCCTCTCTCCCCTACCCAAGTGTCTCTGTTGACACTTTCTCTTAATTCTCAAGCTATGATCACAGAATCAGAGAATACACCTGGTTGGAAGAGACCTCCAAGATCATCCAGTCCAACCTTCCACCCAGCTCTGCAGGGTCAACACCAAACCAGGTCCCTAAGCACCAGCTCCACACACTGCTTGAACCCCTCCAAGGATGGTGACTCCAGCACTGCCCTGGGCAGACCATTCCAATGGCTGAGAGCTCTCTCTGGCAAGAAAGATTTCCTAGCATCCAGCCTGAACCTGCCCTGCTGCAGCTTGCAACCATTTCCTCTGCTCCTGTCTCTTGCCACCAAGGAGCAGAGGCTGTCCCCTCCTCACTCCAACCTGCCTTCAGGGAGCTGGAGAGAACAATGAGGTCTCCCTCAGCCTCCTCTTCTCCAGCCTGAACACCCCCAGCTCCCTCAGCCCCTCCTCTAGCCCAGGGGCTCCAGGCCCTCCTCCAGCCTCACTGCCCTTCTCTGGACAGGCTCCAGCCCCTCAATGTCCTTCCTGCAGGGAGCTCCCAGAGCTGAACACAGCACTCGAGCTGTGGCCTCCCCAGTGGTAATTAAGTTCTAGATGTGAAGTTTAACTGGTGTGCACATAATTAGAGAAGTTAATACCATATAAAAAATTCAGTGATCTGTTAGGTGCTTGAGAGAAATAAAAGCACAAGTTGAGCTTTCTGTGTGTTCCAAGACATATAAAATACTTTTTTAATTACAGTTCCTTCAAGATGACTTTTAACCCCTTGTCTCAGCTGGTCCAGGGTTTCTTCTTGAGGGGGATGTATTGTTGTGCAATTAAATTAAAAGTACAAGGCCATGTGTCAGAACAAACATTTCTGTGCCAAACAGTGGTATCAGGCCTAGCTGTCCAGTCCATTTTGCCCCACTGACACATGTGTGAGTGTCTTAGAAGAGCCAACTAAAATGTTTATCTCTGTGTATTCCATTGTCTGATGGCAGCAGTAATATCATTCAAGCCTTTCAGAGGTATTTATGAATTGATTGCTGTTGACAGCTTTTTTTGTCATGTTGTAGACAACCTTATGGTATGAGATGCTTAAATCCCTTTATTTTACTGTTATATTATGTTAATTATCATTTATTTATATAAAATTATAAATTAAAAACTATATTGGTCATGAACTGAAATAATTTTAGCTCTAGAATTTTATTCTCCTACATAACCAACTAAAATTTATTTTAAATTTTGAAGTTTTTGAATACATGGCTAGAAAAAGGATCTGAAATGTGGCCACCTAACAGTTCTAGAAAAGATAAGGAGGTTCAATTTTCCTCCTTTTCATGTGAAAAATGATAGCATCTAAATCACTAGGGTTTACACTAAGATGGAAACATAATATCCACAGGAAGAACTGCAATGCCTTGAATGAGTGAACCAGCACAACATTTCCACTTCACACATATGGACTTGCAGAGTTGGATTGCTGCTGGTCAGTAAACCTCCGGAAAGAGCAAGGCACTGCATTACAGAGTTGATCCAACTTTTGTAAGGAGGAAAACCTTTGAGTTGGTCGGAGGCAGCTGGTCGAGCTGCACAGGGAGATGGGAGATGACTGAGGAGCCTTTGAGCTGGTTGGAGACAGCTAGCTGAGCTACACTGGGAGCTGGGAGATGACTGTGTGGGGGTGAGCAATTTAAATGGTGAATAGTGAGCAAAACTCCAGTGACCTGAAAGAACAGAGGTGGTATGAGGTCATTCCATTGATCCAGCTGGGACAGGTCACTTCATCCAAAACTTTTTCATGCAAGTATGTGAATCTTTGTTTAGTCACACAAGTCAAACGTTCTCATTCCCAAACCAGTTTCAAGGGAAATGAGGCATTCAGCATTGCTAACAACTTGGTCAGCCTAGAGACAGCCATGGATTACCTGAGATCCTCACATTGGAACAGCCTTTGAAACAGCCTTCATTTTAATATCAGCCTGGCTCAGATTCCATTCTGGGCATTAATTGAATCAATAGGAAGGTTTTAGTAAAAAAATTAAGTCATTAAATTTAATAAATGGCAACAATTAAAGAATTAAGGAGTAAAATAAGTAAATCCCGTACTCTGTCTTTGTTTAATTTATGTGAAATTGTGACTTTGATTTACCTAAAATAACCAAGAATCAAGGAATGTTAATATTATTTTGATGTAGCATTTCTGTTTCCTTTATTTTTAGCAATATTTCCATCATATGAACATGACTTTTAACACAGAAAAAAAATATGTTAGTCATCAAATAGAAAAGAGATCAGTGTTATGATTTATGAATTTATGAAAATTAATAAGGCAAATATGGATATTAATAAAAATATTAATAACTTTTTATTAATATGAAAAATTGCCAACAGTGTATCAAGTGAGTTTGGTGTATGGCTAGAATATATATTTACAGTGGGAATGTGCAATATTCAGGAAATATAACAATTTTAACAACTTTAGGCAAACTGGAAAAAATAACTGGAAAGAGAATCCCTGGCGCAAAATGGTGCTCAGCAGCAGGGGAGACTTGAGGAGAACCGCAAATACAGGAGGCAATACACTACTTACAAATGAGTTCCACCCTGCTGCTGTACATTAGCCGTTAAGGCTGTAAGGCACTTCTGCACCTGGCACCGCAAGAGACCGCTGCAGGTGGCCAGCAGGATGCCAGGCAGCCTCGAGCCTGGTCTGACTGCAGCAGGACGGCGGTGGTACCACACGTTCAGCGAAGGGCTCTTGCATCTCCCTGGGTAAACCGAGGCACAGCATGAATTCAGTTGCAAGGCAAGTGAGGCTTGGCTCCTCAGACTCAGCTCCTAAGGTTTGTGGCTTCTCAGGCTTGCAAGTAAGCAGGCCTCATAGCTTCTGTCCTGGGTCTTGGTCAAGGCGACTCAAAGCAACGCGAGTCCAGGCAAGGCGACTCGAGGCAAGGCAAATACAACTCAGCCTGTATTTATCACTTGCCCGGGATGCAATCGGGCCACGAGGGCAATTGAAGCCATCAAACAGTTAGCCAATGAAATGGGACTCTGCCAGGCCGTGACCATGAAAAGCAGGAATAGAGGCCTGATCTGGAAGAAGCATGGCCCAGTGTATGTGCTCTTGTTTACTGTAATTGACAAAAAATGACCACTCCAATTTTATGTGGTTAAATTTAAAGTTTTATTTGGTAAGTGAGCAAAAACAGCACTGGGCAGCCGGGGAATCTCCTGTTCCTCCACGGCTCGCATCTGACAGTATCGTATAGACTCCTTTTATAGGGTAGGAGTTCAACATCATCTCAGTCTCTTTGCATTGTTTCAGTTCCTTATCTCTTGTTCTGCATACTCGGAGCCAGTTTATCATTCTGCATATGTGTAGATATCCGGCAAGGAGTCGTGGATCCGGCTTAGGAATGTTAGAATACAGATACACAAAGCTGCCTATGATACACAAGGCTGTCTGTTGTAGTTTAGTTACAAGGTCTTGGCAAATAAGCAAAGCAACCTACATTCCACTATCAGGCTTTTATAAAAGATAATTATTAATCTAACATCATTTAAACTTAACATTATATGATTAACAGATAATTCCATTTCTATTTATTACAAAGAGTTCAGATTAGATACGTATTTTATGGGTAAGAAATATGTAGAAAACAATTATTGTTGTGATAGAGTAGGTGGTTCATTAGATTTTAAAGTCAAGGAATTTGAAACTCTCTACTAGCTACGGCACAGCAGATTTGTCCAGGCCAGTGAAACTCTTCTCCTTGCCATGAGGAGGGAAGCAATGTATATGATAGACATTATGTAACAGCTACATATTTAGTATCCACTCCTTAAATCTTGTTTTTCATATTTCACTGGCTTTTTAGACATCCCAGCTCAGCTGCTTTCATTATTGCTGTGATTTGAACTCGAGCTTTTTGTCTGTCTGATACAGGAACTAGTTGAAGTGCCAAACAACCCAAATTCAGAGACCTGATGTCTGAACCCCACAGTTAAACACTCATTGCCCCAGATTTCCTGCTCCTTAACACTGGCTGCAGGATTTAGCAACAGGATGAGGAACTCTTTGTCAGAGCACTAACAGACTTTACAAATCCAATCTGCCCAATCTGGAGGCTCCCTAACTGTATTCACAGCCCATATCAACCTCCCAGGACCTTCAGTTTCTCCTGATGTGAGTCAGGTCTACAGCTCCCCCACAGCTCTGCCCTGGCCTGGGCATTGTCTCATCAGCAGAGGTCTGAATAGAGGAGACAAGGTGTGAAACGTTCTTCCCCTGCCCTGATGACAGCAATAGTCACCTATTGTCACTGGCCCAACAGGTATTTACTGGTGTGGGGAGAAGCCCTCTGGGATTTGGAAAGGTGATAAGGGGGCTATTGCACATTTTGGCTTGAATAGATTGTCTAGGAAAGGGTGAGCAGAGAACAGTCAGGGTCCTCACATATGATTAACAAATAATTTCATTTTTATTTATTACATTTACCAGACTTGTTGGTGGCTGTTCTTTTGTCCCTTTTCCTGCATTACTCCGTCTCCTGCAGGAGGGAGGGAGGAGAGGGGGACCATATCTAGATATACCAAGACTTGTCTGGGTTTGTGCTGGGCCCGTTTGGCCCCATCACCACAATCGGAATTTAGAAAATGTTAATATTATTTTGATTTAGCTTTCTTAGTTGCTTCTTTTTAGCATTATTTCCTCATTTTAGCAAATCTTTCAATGCAGAAAAAAAAAAAAGTATGTAATCAAATAGAAAAGATATCAGAAACCTTAATCCTAAGGAATAAAGCGGGTGTGGGTGACATTTAGAGATTTTCTGATTATTGAAATTGCCTCCTATCTCTTGCAGATAGGAACAATTGGTGATAGTGATTACACAGTTTAAATTCAGCATTTGCTTCTCTCTCTTTATTTTCTTGGTGGATACTCATTACCCAGATAAGGAGCCAATTTCTATTACTGGGATGTTTTCTGTAAGGAATAAGGGTCTGGAGAACAAGTCTCATGAGGAGTACCTGAAGATACTGGGGTTGTTTAGACTGGAAAAGAGGAGGCTGAGGAATGTCCTCATTGTTCTCTACAACTACCCGAAAGGAGACTGGAGTGTGGTGGATGTTGGTCTGTTCCTCCTAGTACTGAGCAACAGAACAAAAGGAAACAAACTCAAGTTGTACCAGGGGAGGTTTAGATATTAGAGGGAAAAAAATACTGAAAGAGTGGTCAGGGATTGGAACAGACTGTCCAGGGAGGTGGTGGAGGCACCATCCCTGGAGGTGTTCAACAAACTTGTAAAGATGCTACTTGGGGTAAATGTTTAATAACCATGGTGATGTAAGGCTGATGTCTAGACTCAACGTTCTTAGAGGTCTTTTCCAACCAAAACAATTCTATGGTTCTATGGTTCTACAAGAGGTGATGACTCAGAGTTACCTGTTAGAATTAATTCTATCAGGAATATATTTGCTGGATTGTTCTCAAGTCATAGTTTATCACATCTAAGTATAAAATATTGGTAGTTCTCCAAGTAGCCTCAAAACAGCTTTCTGAGATGTATTTATGCATGTTCAAAGAGGCGAAATTATACTGCCTGCACATTCTGGGGGTCAGAGAAATCTGCTGTGGCAGACACCACAAGTAAGAAGGCAGACACCAGAGTCTGAAGAGGTCCCCTGTATGTTGGAATGCTAATAGTAAGATCATGCAGCTTTCCGAGGCAGAAACACAGACCCCAAGGGAACAAACTATGAAGCTGAAGGGTGCTTGGTTTATTCCCATGAGGGAACTGGAGGATTGCCAAGAGCATTGCTACAACAGCAGCATTAAATTAATATGCTATAAACGTTTAATTATATGGAATTTGGTGTGACTTCTTGCTCATGGTATGTGAGGAGATGCTGAGGGAGCTGGGTGTGTTCAGGCTGGAGAAGATGAGGCTGAGGGGAGACCTCATTGCTCTCTACAGCTCCGTGAAGGGAATTTGGAGGGAGGAGGGGACAGCCTCTGCTCCTTGGTGGCAAGAGACAGGAACAGAGGAAATGGTTGCAAGCTGCAGCAGGGCAGGTTCAGGCTGGATGCTAGGAAATCTTTCTTGCCAGAGAGAGCTCTCAGCCATTGGAATGGTCTGCCCAGGGCAGTGCTGGAGTCACCATCCCTGGGGGTGTTTAAGCAGTGTGTGGAGCTGGTGCTTAGGTTTGGTGTTGACCATATTCCCCAAACATCAGTAAGAACATAAAAAGTTCAATACAAAAACATAGAGTGAGGAGCAGGTGCAGAGAGGGTTCAGTGTGTTATCAGTGTGTTATCAGTGGTTTCAGTGGTAGTCTTCTTTTGGTTCTTTACACTTATTTTCTAGCGGTTTATTTACATTAAATGCCATTTCTCTAGTAGATAAGAGGAATGAAATACTAATGGTAGCTGGGTGATGATCATCTTGACAGCCCACTAGCTAACTCTTCACAAAACGTGGGGCTTCAGATGTCTATAGATAAATTGATTGCTAGATCCAGCTAGATGTTTCTTCAGTTTTCTCTCTTTTCTTTCTTCAAAAGGACTATTGAGACTAAAGGAGCACTGAGACCACATCTTGAATCGCATCCTCTCTTCTGGAGGCCTTGTGCCACTTCCCCTTGGGCAATAGCTGCATCAATGAAGAGCAAACAGAAAAGGCAGTCAACAAAGAAGCAGATTAGGCTATCCTGACACTGCAGAAGATCTTTGGTGGCTATTGCCAGACTGCTTTGGCAAGATCCTCAAGGGGATTTGTAGTACTGACCAATTTCCTAATTTCCACTGCATTTCAGCTTGTGGTTCCTTTGCCCTCTTGGCACAGTGAACCAGCTGAGACAACAAAGGGATTAAAGAACAGTTGGTCCCTTTTATGAAATGATGATACAGTTTCTCAATAGAGACAATGAGAGATCAAAAGCCTGGTTGTTTTTTCGTGTTTATTTTTTAGCATAGTTTTTTCTATGAAGGAATAAAATAGTTGGCAAGAAAAATGGAACCTCTAGCTAGCCACCTTCCTGGACTTTCCAATCAAAATGTTTTAAGGGAAGCTAGAACAGTGAAAACCAAAATAAATATAACCAGCTCCTATTTTATTCTGTAGCTTTTGCCATTTCCAACTTTAGCTGTAACTTCCCATTCTGCCCTTGTGTAGCTGAGCTTGTTCTTCCTGGCCTTTTTGGTTGAGCTAATCAGTATTTTGTCAATGTTCTTTTGTCCAATTTCCTACATTTTCTCTTGTGCTTAATTGGAACCAAAATAGTTTGGATTGATGGATCATTTGGATCATTTTTGTCAATTCAGCATTATGCTGCTACTGTGCTTCCACACTAACTGAAAGATGTTAGAGTTCAAGCATTTCATCCTTACAGTTTGCTCTCTTGGCCGAGAAAATCTTTATAATTTTGTAGCTTCCCAAAAGATTTTTGCTTAGTTGTGGTTTTGAGATGATACTTGTCATCTAGAAGCTGATAGAACAAGCCAAGATGTAAATATTTTCCTGTTGGGAACTGGGAAATGGTTTATGCAAGAGCTTCACGGTTTCTCCAGAATGAAGAGCAAAAGCAATTTAAAAGCAGGAGTTCTGTGTTTGCTTGCTTCACAGTGCGTTTTTGTGATTGGTCTGATTCATATCCTGTACAACCTTTCTGATGAACATAATAGAAAAGGTTAATCCAACAGATACACAGAACTGAAGGAAAATCATAGAATGGTTTGGGTTGGAAGGGATGCCCTAAGGTCACCTAGTCCACCCCCCCTGCAGTCAGTAGGGACATCCTTCAGTAGATCAGGTTTCCTAGAGCCTTGTTGAGCTTGACCTTGAATATGTCCCTGCACCCACCTTACTACAAGTGAGCAATGACGTCTCCCCTCAGCCTCCAATCCTCCAGACTAAACAATACCAGCTCCCTCAGCTGCTCCTCACCAGCCCTGTTCTCCAGACCCTTTACCAGCTTTATTGTCCTTCTCTGGAGCTGCTCCAGCCCTTCAATGTCCTTCTTGGAGAGAGGGGCCCCAGACTGAACCCAGTATTCAAATTGTGTCCTCACCAGTGCTGAGTGCAGGGGAGCAATCACTGTATTAGTCCTGCTGGCCACTCTTGCTGATACAAGCCAGGATGCTGTTGGTCTTATTGGCCATCTGGGCACACTGCTGTCTCATCTTTGGCCCAGCACCTTCAGGTCCTTTCCCACCAGGAAGGTTTCCAGCCACACCTCCCCAGGCCTATTGCATGGGGTTGTTGTGGCCCAAGTGTAGGATCTGGCACGTTGTTGAACCTCAAGTCACTTTGATATTTCAGGTCTGGAACTTTCAATATCTTGCAAGGTCTAAAAGAATAGCTTAACACCTGAGTTCCTCCCATGCTGAGCTTCCATGTCTGAGCTACCACACAGTACAAATTACTACTCAATGAGCTCTGCAAGGTGCACACAGAATACATGAGGTTGGAAGAGACCTCCAAGCTCATCCAGTCCAACTCTCAACCCAGCACTGAAGGGTCAACACTAAACCATGTCCCTAAGCACCAGGTGTGGCCTCCCCAGTTCTGAGCACATGGGGATGATCACCTTCTGTTCCTTCTGCCTACCCTGTTTCTAATCCAAGCCAGAATGGAATTGGCTTTCTTGTCTACCAGGGCACTGCTGGCTCGTATTTAATTGACTGTCAACCAGAACCCCCAGGTCCCTCTCCGAGTCACAGCTTTCCACACGTTGCATCCTGACTGCACCAGGACTCCTGTGTATCCTCACCCCTACTCTGAATGTTTTCCAGTGTACCAACTCCTTTTTTTCATGTGTGTATTTTTCTACAATCAAAACCATCTGAGCTTGGTCAAAAAACAACCTGTGGAGAATGGAGGAGCAACAATAGTTTTTGCCTGCATTAGATTTGATCACAACAACACATATTATTGTGTTGAAAGGGAGGTGATGTACAGAAGTTGGGAGGCTGTGTGGATAATCTTACCTTGCAGCTATTAAGATATAGCACAGAAATTCCAAGTGGTGATTGAAAAAGAAATGGTTAGAAACAGTCCTGTTGTGCTGGTACTGAGTCACAGCAGCAGAGAGAGCTTTGTGCTCTTGAGTGGTCCTTTTACAGAACAATAATCAAGGGGTGCTGCTGCATTTTGCTTTGCTGAGAGCCTGGATTCATCCTGCAGTGCTGCTTGATCTTTGGCAGAGTCCCATTCAGCTGAACCTGCTACAAATCACTTGAGTGGATTTTCCAGCACATGCCCAGTGGATGCAGCAGGGACAGAGCACAGGGCAAGAGAACATGCAGTGGGAAGTTGATCCAGTGTAGCAGAGCCTCTGGAGTTCAGCACACCTCAGATGCTGCCATCTGTAAAGTGGGATTTGGGTTGAGACAGGAATATCTGAAGAGATGTATGCAGAAGACTGCGAAAGGAGCTCCAAGCTGTTGTCACAGCACTATCATTTGTTGGACAAACACAAACTCAATCTCTTTGTGATGACATGAACACGGTTTTTTCATACTAGTAACATCATTTCAATGTCTCACAAGAAAGTATAGCATTTATTACACTTTGGGTCATAGAATGACAGGGTTGGAAGCGACCTCTGGAGATCATTCAGTCCATGTCCCCTGCTAAAGCAGGGACACCCACCGCATCTTGCCCAGGATCACAATGGCCAGGGGGAAGTTGGAATCTCTCCAGAGAAGGAAACTCCACAACCTCTCTGGGCAGCCTGCTCCAGGCCTCCAGCACCCTCACACCAAACAAGTTTCTCCTTAAGTTCAAGTGAAATGCCCTATGTTCTAGTTTGTACTCCTAGCCCTTTGTTCTATCACTGGGCCCCATTTTCATGGCTTCCACCCTTTAGCTATTGATCTGCATTCATAAGATCTCCTCTCAGTCTGCTCTTTTTCAGGCTAAGCAGCCCGAGATCCCTCAGCCTCTCCTTCTAAAAGAGATGCTCCTGTCCCAAAGCTGTTATAATGACTCAAAGCTCTTGAAAGAGCACTATCATTTATTGGAGAACAATTGGAGGCTCAAGCAAGCATTTGCAGCTCAGTGTGGTCAAATGTGAATTCAGTCACTTTTTGGTGACACAATTTTCCACACCAGTAACATTATTTCGATGTATTCCAAGAAAGTAGAATGTTTATTACACTGCCAGCACCATTATACTGCAGGTATCAAAACCCAGTCTCACAACTCCTTTTACTTTAGAGCAAAGCTATTTTGAAGTGCAATTATTCACCCAGACTTTTGGTTTTAAAGGAGAAAAATGTATGTACCATTAAATCACAGTGCTGCCATGAATTGAAGGTATTTCTTGACTTGCATATTTCAAAGTGAGGTTATGAGGTAACAGGTGTTGTGCTCCTTCCCAAATATATTCATGAAGCCTGCATTTTTAACTCCCAGAGGACATCTAGATGTTGCTGTAGCTGTAGAGAGTTGTGTGTACAGGAATATCTAACTGGAAGAGATGCTATGTTTGAGCAGGGTTGAGAGAGAGGTGGATGGTGGAGATGAAAAGCCTGAGTGTCTCTTTGGCATTACCATGAGAGATAGATGCTCAAAGTTACGTGCAAGGCAGGCACCAGGTCAGAAGTTGCAGATGGCGGTTTTGGTGCATCAACCTCATTAGTTAGCAGCAGAGCTTCAAAAGTGTAAGTTTGGAGATGAAAGGCACCCTGCAAAATCTCTCAGCTGGGAACACTTCTGACACTGAGGAGTCCACAGGACAGAAAAGATGTAAGAAAATCTGGTCACTACCTTCTGCAGGCACCACTTTGCAAGACTGCTTTTTGAACTCCTCTGACAGGTCACCTTGGCCTGAATGTTTGCTGAGGCTAATTGGTATGGAGCTGGAGCTACCCTGCTTTAGCCAAAGGTCTGTCAATGCATCACTGCAGAGCAATGAGGGAGCTCTGCCTTCTCTGTGCTCCTTCCCCAGTAACAAAACAGAGACAGAATTGTTGGGATACTTCACTGGAATTAAGAAGTGTGCAGAATGCTTTGAAAATGAGTAATGGTGCTTGCAGCAGAAGGGTGCACTTCAGCAAATTCAGAGGAAGCTGTGAAGAGGCAGAAGGGCCAGGCTCCTATCATATTCTTTTCCTGTTAGTGGTGTTTTGGAAAAGCTGTGCTCCAAGTACTTATTTGGTATCAGTTTCTCTGGTCTCTTTGTTGTAAATGTGATTTCTTTAGAGCATGGAGGATAAGATTCAGCTGGAGATGAAAACATGTGTACCAGCATGCTGCAGCTTACCCTTTGGCCATTTAGCTCCTTTTCCTCTCACCCCAACAACAAAGGAAAGAAGGATCTTGAAAAACTGGAAAAGAAGCTGATTTTATTTATATTAAAATTCATGAGCACATGGTTTGGGCTTTAATCTCCAAAAGTCACAGGGTTTGCTTGAAAGGACAGCTCCTCACACACAGAACAGGCCACTTAAAAGAAATCAACTGTTATGAAGGCAACAATGTCCTTTTTTAAACAAGTAAGAGGCACTGGGGAGGTATGTTTGAACGGCTCCCATCCACCTATCTTGTCTTTACTCTCATATCTTTGACCTCTTTTATGAAAAATATTAGCAAGAATATATCTGACAATGATGGCTTTGTTCACAGGGTAGTTTACTGTGGGAAACCACTGTGAGACGATCGATCTCTTGCCTGAGAAAGAAGAAACTAACCTTGGACAGATTACTGTGTATCCATAAAGACTTGGAAAGTCCCAGAGCAGAAGAGATACAGATAGTTTGCAAGGATGGAGAGCACCTGGGAAACTGTGAGATAAAGAATTTGAGTCTTACCTTTGTGTAGTTTGACATAAATAGCTATGACCAATAAGAATATTAAAACCCACGATAGCCATGATAGCACAGAAAACATATAAATATGTGTAGCTAAAAGCAATAAAGGCTCTACTCTGTTTACAACTACAAGTGTGTACGTGTCACTCTGTCCACCACAACAGCAACAGTTTACCTTTAGGAACAGAACACCTACAAATATTCAAGCTAAAATGAAAGAGAGAAAGAGAGAAAGAAAGAATGAGAGAAAGAAAGAATGAGATAAAGAAAGAAAGAGAGAAAGAGAGAAAGAAAGAATGAGATAAAGAAAGAGAGAAAGAGAGAAAGAGAGAATGAGAGAAAGAGAGAAAGAAAGAAAGAGAGAAAAGGAGAAAGAAAGAAAGAAAGAAAGAAAGAAAGAAAGAAAGAAAGAAAGAAAGAAAGAAAGAAAGAAAGAAAGAAAGAAAGAAAGAAAGAAAGAAAGAAAGAAAGAAAGAAAGAAAGAAAGAAAGAAAGAAAGAAAGAAAGAAAGAAAGAAAGAAAGAAAGCAAAGAATAAAGAAAAAGAAAAGAAAGAAAAATAAATAAAATAATAAATAAAAATAAAAATAAAGAAAGAAAGAAAACTGGGCTTGAAGATGTTGTATTTGACTTGACAGTGCCAGTAGATAAAGAAGATTAAATGTCAGATAATTGCCTTCCTGTACCTGAAGGGAACCTACAGGATGGCTGGAGAGGGACTTGTTACAAGAGTGTCCACCCATAGGACAAGGGGAAATGGATTACATTAAATTGAAGGAGAATAGATTTAGATTGGATCCTAGGAAGAAATTCTTCACTATGAGGGTGGCAAGACTCTGGAATGGATTGCCCAGAGAGGTTGTGGATGCCTCCTCCCTGGCGATGTTCAAAGCCACATTGGATGGGGCATTGAGTAAACTGGGCTAGTTGAGAGGTGTCCCGCCCATGGCAGGGTGACTGGATAGATGACCTCTAAGGTCTGTTCCAGCCTAAGGTGTTCTGTGATTCTATGAATGAGTCCATACTGTCCATGCAAAGCAGGGGCTAGGAAGCAATGCTCAGCTGTCTCCCGTCTTGTGTGGGAAAATGATCTGGCTTACTGGGAGCATTTTGCCATGTTGCCTGGGGAGCACAGAGAGCAGCACAGTGGGAAAGATTGGGCTGACATAAAGGGCGCTGCTTCACATGGCCGTCAGTCAAGGTCTGTCTTAAAGGGAGGTAACACCATGCTTAGATATCACGGAACGAAAGGCTCAGTGGCATTCAGGAGTAGGTGGTCAACACCTCTGAAAATAACAGGTCTGTGGTGTTGAATTTAACATCCAGAACAACTGGCTTCTCATGGTAATAAAGAGATGAACTGCTGGGATTGCGCAGGCTGCATCCTCAGGGCACATTCGATAGCAGGCCAAGGCCCTTTCCTCTCATGGCAGCAGCCTGGCATTTCAGACACTTGACCTGCTGGGGAATGGCTGGCAGCAGTAATGATAAAACAATATTCCCGGCTGAGCTCGTGACTTGCAATAACTGAGCAGCGTTCGTGGGGCAGCTCTGGGAATCTTTAGTGTTGAACAAAAAAAAATCCTGCAGTTTTCTCATTTAATTAAATTTAAATCTGCAGGGACAGGCACTGCGTATCTTGGGCTTATGATTTTTTTTTTTTTGCTTGTTCTTTGCAGTTTAATGTCATTGTAAAGTAGTTTTCAATCAACAGACAATCTTAAGTGGAAATGAAGCTGACACCAACTTACCTTTGTATTAGGATTTTTATTAATTGCAACACTAAGTACAGGGAAAATATCTCAAACCAAATGTACTAATAAAAGAGGGGATGGTAGCACAGAATTCAAAAGCGCTTTATCAGCCTCTCTGATGGATGACTTGCACTTGAGGGTGTCTGCAATGTTTTAATGAAAGGGATGATTTTTCATTTGTTGCCAACCAAATCATGAAGAGGTATTTTCTACATCAGGCTGAGAATTGGGGGCCAAAGGGGAGTGTCTGGTTTCTGAAATACTCCAAACACTTGTGAGTGAAAGCAAAAACTTCTCGTTTTAGGACGAAATAGCACTTCCCTGTGCACTTGCAGCCTGGGAGGCAGATCGTGTCCTGGGCTGCATCCACTGAAACGTGGTCAGCAGGCCACAAGAGGACATTCTGCCACCCTGCTCCACTCTGGTGAGACCTCACCTGGAGTACTGAGCCCAGATCTGGGGCACCCAACACAAGAAGGACATGGACCTGCTGGAGCATGTCCAGGACTGGACCACAAAGATGATCAGAGGGCTGGAGAACCTCTGCAGTGAGGACAGGTTGAGGGAGCTGGGAGTGTTCAGCCTGGAGAAGAGAAAGCTATGGGGATACCATAAAAGCAGTATTTCAAAATCTAAAAGAAACCTACAAGAAAGCTGGGGAGGAACTGTTCACAAGGGGGACAATGGTTTTAAACAAGAGCAGAGCAGATTTAGGTTGGGAAGTAGGAGGAAGCTCTTTAGAGTGAGGGTAGTGAGTGACTGGAACAGATTGCCCAGAGAGGTGGTGGAGGCTCCATCCCTGGAGACATTCAAGGTCAAACTTGATGGGGCCCTAGGTAACCTGACCTAGTTAAAGACATCCCTCCTCACTGAAAAGGGCTTGGATGACCTGTGAGGATCCCCTCCAATACAATGCATCCTATGATTCTAGGCACTGGAATGAATTGTGACTATAGACATGGATAGAGATATGAAGATTCATCCTGACTGAACTGTGCTCCTGCCTGTACAGCTACAGCACTATTAATCATGTTGCATTAGTCAGGAATGCTGCTAACTACTAAATTCAGGACCTTTTAATCTAATATTTCCAGGCATGGGGTTACTTAATGTGCCACAGTTCTTCCTAAGGTAGGGAAATCCTCGGAAAAAATCTTCCAAATGCAAATTTGGCTCCATATCAAGCTCCTAAAATCTCAGTGTGCACACAGACATTGGTTAGAAATATAGACAAGATGCCAACATCTCTGAGAGATCATTTCCCCTCTCCATACTGTCCCCTATCTCACCTCCTATTTATTAATTACACTGCTCGTGATCAGAAGGAGCTCTCTGCTGCAGCACTTGATCAGGGTTTTGGTTTCAACAGCAACTTCTTGTTGGCAGGACCACTGCCAAAAGGTACAAAACAAACCATGGTCTCTTTCCAGTTCCTCTGCTCACAGGGAAAACATGTGAAATTCCTGAGGGGAGTCAAAGGCAGGCAGAGGACTGGTGAACAAGAACAAAGGATTGGGGCATGAACAAAGAGGGTGAACAGGAACAAAGAGTAATAAAAGCATGGAAGAAGAGTAAATGATTTTCAGAGGTTCTTTCCAACCCTTACCATTGTGTTACTACATGATTCTGGGAAATGGAGAGGAGAAGTGGAACAGGACAAGGGGGGAAGATTTTTAAAAAGGGAGATTTAGACTAGATATAAAGAATAAACTAGAATAAGAGTAATGAAATGCTGGCCCAGGTTGCCCAGAGAGGTGGGAGATGCCCTGTCCCTGGAACCACTCCAGGTCAGGATGTCTGGGGCTCTGAGCACCCTGCTCTAGTTGCAGCTGTCCCTCCTGACTGCAGGAGGGGTACCTTTAAATGCCTCTTCCAGCACAAATCATTTTATGATTCTGAAGTTACAGCTCAAGAATGGATGAAGGAGTAGTGGAGGTGTTGCCTTTCTCATGGCAACGGTGACCTGGTTCAGGCACAGCACGATGACCAATCCCAGGTTGCTTGCGTCATTAGCCCACTGACACCAATGTGGTGGATGGCAAATGGCGTTTATTGGTATGCAACACCGCATTATATAGCTTAGGTTTACAACGTAGTTTCCGTCTGCTTACATCAAAGGTTAGTGCTATTGGCTATCTGGAGAGGTGGAGAGGTGTCTTATCTTTCCGTACAGCGCGACATCTTCCGACCGCCAGGCCCTAACTACCTACGCCAGGCCCTAACTACCCACATTTTCCCCCTCTCCATGCATAACTAAATGGGTTAAAATATAAAAATGCTAAAAATATACGTGTAACAGTCTTAAAAATATATGTACCATAGTGTTATATAAAAAACATACCAAATACATAAACAGATCAGCTAAAATATCCTACTCTTAATCTAAGTTCTATAATGACCTTAAAAAATGTATATATCACAAATTTGAGTAAAAAAGCATAAGGCACTTTAAGCAAAAGAACAGGGTACTGCTAGGGATAGCTAGGGAAAATTTAAAGCAAGAACATTCTTAAAGCAGTTGTTGATGTTCCACAAACATGATGTTGACCTGCTCTAGTCAGCTCTTGACAAACGACACAAGCCTATTCAGAATATAGGGTCCAAAAATCAGTGTCATCACAATCATTATGATCGGCCCTAGCAAGGTAGATATCAGGGTGGTTACCCACGGTGAATGGTTAAACCATGATTCAAACCACCCTTGTTGGGCTTCCCTGTCTTTCTTTCTTTGGGCCAATCTCTCTCTCTCAATTCGGTCATTGAATCTCTGGCTACTCCTGTGTGATCAGCATAAAAGCAACATTCCTCCTTTAAGGCGGTACAAAGGCCTCCTTGCTTCATGAATAGAAGATCTAACCCCCGTCTATTTTGCAAAACAGCCTCTGAAAGTGAGGAGAGAGATTTTTCCAGAGAGGTCATAGACTTTTTGATTTTTTGCAAGTCCTCATCGATGACGGCTTGTAGTTGAGATAGGCCTCGTTGTTGGGTTGCCAGGGAAGTCACTCCTGTGGCTGTGCCAGCTACTCCCAGACCGAGCAGCGTCGCTATGGTCACAGCTGTTAGTACCTCTCTTTTTTGGAGCCTGCTATTATTTTCCCCCCAATAGTAGTACATCTCTTCTTCTGGATGGTATAGGACCCTAGGAACAATCAAAACCTGTACACAAAAATCAGTAGAAGCATCAAAGCGTTCAAGGGAAACACAGGGTGTTACTCCCAATTTGTGGCAGATCCACATTGCAGATGCGGAAGGGATAGCCCATTTGTAGTTTTTATTAATTACAACAGTATTTACACAAGCTAACCAGCATGGCATTACCAAAGCACATGCCTTGGCCTCTAACCTGACTCAGAGTGATCTCTTTCCATGGTGTGTCCCAGCTGCACTGGGCTGGATTGTTGTCTGATGAATAGCTAAAAGAAGCATTGAGGGCAATGCCTTCATAAAAAGGGGGATACACATCATAGCATAACCAACAGGATTTTGTAAGATTCAGGTTTGACTGGTTCAGTGACCGAAAGGTGGCATCTAGCACATCAAAAAATGGTTTGTCGGGCAAATAGTAGGGGTTCATCTTTGGTTTGTTTAAGAGAGCTATTTGCTCAGTTGGCAGGGAACTGGTTGGAACGGGGGTTGAGGTTGGCAAGTTTCTTTTTCTTTGCTGATTATCACTTTTGATCACAGCATTGGGGCCAATTGCTGTGCTGGTCTTTACTTTCTGTTTTTTGATAAAAAATAGTACCCCCCTATATCTGCCAGATTTCCAGTACCTAAAGCCCCAGGTTTTACCGATGGTCCATCCCAGGTCATTTTCCTTGGTTACGTTTAACATAAAATAGCGACACCAGTTTCTGATCTTTCCACCGGACGCTGCAAATCCCAGCCTAAGAGGATCTTTAGGGGGAGTGACACATCCATAAGGTCCTCGATGGAGTGTCAGATATTTGTCTGGTCCTGCCTCTGGTGTCCAGTCTGAGGCTATAGTTTCACACCCCCAGTAGGCACAAAAGTAATGATTGGGCATGTTACAGTATGTTCTGCCAGGGTTAGAGCTGGGGCAAATATAAAAACTTGCATCCTGATAACAGGGGTCAACTGGGACTAAATTGCAGATATTAACCTGAAAGCTAGGGGGTCCTGAGGTTATGATCTTTTGCAGTATTTTTTGATCCTCCCATCTCATTCGCACCCATTCCCATGGTTGGTGGCCATACAAGCCACTGGATGGCACTACCATCCCCAAAATTAAGATTACGCAGTAGCATTGCAGCCTCCCTTTTTTGGGACTATCCCAGCATTGACCAGATGTTACCAGTGTGGAGCTTCTGGGTACGGGTGGGGTAACTGCTGGTTTGTCATCCACTGTTTCCAGCGGGATGTACGGGTTACGAGGGTGTCCGATGAACAAATCCTGTGGATAAAGACTCACAGTTTTCATTAGCCTTATTTTGGAGGTCCGGTTTGATAGATTTAAGTGGACACCACTTAACCCTGCCATCCTTTTTGACGGCAGCATACCCTCGCCCTGTCAGAACTAGTCTCCACCCTTGTTCCCACTCTCCCAGCTCATTTGTGATTACGACTGACAGGCCTTTCTCTAGCGCTCGAGCAGCCCAGTGTTTTTGGCTGGGGCTGTTTGTTTCCTCCCCCCTGGGGAACTGATTTAGTGCCAACAGAGCTGTTGTCAGTAGACGTGCCTGATCACTCGAGGGAATGACACTGGTGAAACCTTCTGTTTTTGCCAATACTTTCAGTTTGGATTTCAAAGTTTGGTTCGCTCGCTCAACTATGGCCTGCCCTGTGCTATTGTATGGAATGCCCTGTATAAGGGTAATACCCCATTTCGAGGTGAATGCTTGGGCTGATTTAGAAACAAAGTTCGGGCCGTTGTCTGTTTTGATCTGGTTTGGGACACCGAGCCATGCCATGGCCATTAGCCAATGCTGGATAGTTGCTTTAGAATCAGTTTTAGGATGTTGTGTGGCTACGATAACTCCACTATAAATGTCCACAGTCACCACTAGCCACACTTGGGGTTTGAGCAATTGGCAAAGTGTAAAGTCTCTCTGCCACAGTTCTGAGGCTTTGAGGCCTCTGGGGTTTATTCCTCCAGACCACAATGATGCTTTTTGACAGTGGGGACATGTGGCTACTCTATGTTTTGCGTCCGTGGCCTAGATCCCACATTTCTTGACCAGCGCTTTGGCTCCAATGTGGAGGGACTCATGCAGCTGACAGGCATCTTTTAGCGTCCAAAACCCTTTTGCGGCAGCGTCTGCTTTGTCATTGCCACTTTGAAAAAACCCTTTAATTGGGTGGTGGCTGTTGACATGAATGACTGATATAATGCCCTTTCAGGAAAAAAGTGCTTCTTCCAGCATTAAGGCTGCTGTGGATGTTGACACACCGGGCCCCGACATGGCCAGGCAAAGCTTAGCCACAAACATGGAATCGGTCACGATGTTAAGGTGCTCCATTGGAAATAGTCCACATGCCAGTACTACTGCTGATGCCTCCAGCTGCTGGACTGAGAGCGTGCAGTCGGTCATTTTGACACAGTGTCATTCTTCTTCCGACTGCCATACCGCTGCTGCAGTTGATGTCACTGAGGATGCGTCTGTGAAAACCGTTGGTCCCTGCTGGGGCCAGTCCATGATCTTCCATGGGAGGTCGATGTCAACAATTGCCAGCATTTGAGTCCAGGGGGGGCCTTGTGGCATACCGAAATTCCCCGCCAAACCCAAGGAGGGCTATGGCCAGATCCTCTGACATTGCCACTGATTGCATTGGAAGCTGTTTGCGAAAGAGTAGGTATATCCTGGCAGGTTCGATGCCCAAATGTTTTAGGGCGAGTTTTCTACCTTTCATGATGAGGTTGCCAAGGCACTCGACTCCTGGAGAGAATGCATGTGATGGTTTTCCCAGGACTACCCACTGTATTGGTTGAGCTTTTTCAGGAGGTCCTTGGGCTAACGCCCCTACTCCCCCTCCCTCTGTGAAATGTACGTACAGGTCGAGTGGTACGTCTGGGTTCCACCTGGCGAGCGTGATGGCGATATCTGCTGCTCGATGAAATCAAGAGAGTTCATTGCCTCTGTTGTCAGGGTTTTCTGTCCCCATGGGTTCTTTCCTTTCAGGAGATCATACAAGGGGGCCGTGGTTGCAGGAGGGATCAGAACGATGTTACGGAGCCATTGCAGGGATCCCACTAACTGCTGCATGTCATGGAGTGTTTTAGTGTCCCGACCAATTATTTATTTGGGGAGGGGTCACATAAGAACCTGTGATCCCCGCTCCCAAAAAGCTTACACAATGTCCCTTTTTGACCTTCGCGCTCACAATCTCAAACCCATTTGTTTTCAAAGTCTCTGAAACCATCGACACCAGCTGATCCACTTGATTTCCTGATGGCGCTGTGATCAAGATGTCATCCATGTATTGAATGATGGTCGCGGTCAGGTCGCTGCATCGAACTGGTGCCAGTACTCGATCCACTGTGATCTGGCAGATGGTGGGTGAGTTGATCATTCCTTGAGGTAGCACCTTCCACTGGAAGCGCAGGTTGGGGTGCTGGCTGTTCGGGAACACAACAGAAAAAGCAAACCGCTCCTTGTCCTCCTCATGCAGGGATATTGAAAAGAAACAGTCCTTGATGTCAAGAACAGCACAGGGTTGTCCCACTGGTATCATAGAGTTCATGGGCAACAGCGTTTGAACAGGACCCATTGGTTGGATTCTTTTGTTTACTTCATGTAGGTCGTGGAGCAGGCAAAACCCCTCGCCACTTTGTTTGGGTGTTACAAAAACTAGGGTGTTCCATGGACTGGTGGAGGGTTCTATGTGACCTCGCTGTAATTCACGGTCAACTAGCTCAAGAAGAGCGTCCATTCAAGGCTTTGACAGGGGCCACTGCTCGACCCACACCGGGTCAGATGATCTCCATGTTAGTCTAATTGGTGGGAGTGGGTGTGTGGCAGTGGCCCTCATGGTAAATTTGTCACTCTGGCTTTCAGTAGGGTTAGAGCGTCCCTTCCTAAGAGGGGAGGGACTCCTGGCATGACGTATGGAAAGAGGGCAATAGTTTTCTCTGGTCCCTTTTCAGTGTGAAGTGTTACTGCTACCAATTCAGCACTCTTCCGAGCTCGGGTTAGTCCCCCGACACCACCCACCATGGGGGCGTCCACTAATTTCCAGTGCAGTGGCCAATTCGATTCAGAGATGACAGTAACGTCTGCTCCGGTGTCAATCAAAAAAGAGATGCCAATGGTAGTACTGTTTGGATTGTTACAGAGAAAACAGGTCCCCCACATCACTGGTGGGTTGTCACACTTTATTGGCAGGTCCACCCTGGGGTCCCGCCCCCAAGGGGCGGCCCCTGTTGTTCTTGGAACAGGGACAAAGTTGGCTGAGTTGTCAGTTGGACCATAAAATCGGTTGCTTTCCGAGGGGGCAGCTGGTCCGAGAACATCCTGCCCCAACCAGCATTGGCATAGTTGGACCGCCTCATACCGTGGGTGGGAGAGGACTGTGCACGGCCCAGATGCCCTCTCCCCCTCCCGTTTCCCTGTGTTCTACGCCTGCATTCCTTAGCAAAATGCCCTTTCCTTCCACAAGCCCAACATGATCCCCTGGATCGGTTTTGTCGCAGGGGAGGCGTTGTCGGCGAATCCTCCGCCTGAGGACAGTTTGCTGCTACATGGCCCATCCGGTCGCATTTACGGCATGTCTCCACATTAGCCATGGCAGTGCGAACGGCCGCCTGGAGCGGGACTAGATGTTCTTCCTTCATGACATGTTTAATCATGTCCGCGATACTTGACCCCGCTGGCAGCGATCGCAAGATCTCTTTAGTTGCCGAGTTGCACTGTTGCCGTAAGCAGTTGGCTACAACTGGACCTTTTGCCTCCGGGGACAGGGTTGAGGAATCGACCGCTGCTTGGAGGCGGTCCACAAATTGTGTAAAACTCTCACTCTCACTTTGCTTTACGGTAGACCACAGTGACGGTCTAGCAATAGCTCTGGAGGTTATATGGATGGCTTCCCTAGTGGTTGTTATAATTTCATGAGCCCGCATGCCCTGGGCTTGCACCTGGGGGGTAGGCATTGTTGGGTCCTTACCCAGTAGCCACTGCAGGCTAGAGCCATGTAGCGGGTGGTCTGCCCCAGTTACTTGAGCCAATTGCCTCACGTAGCCATCCTCCCATTCTTGTCTAAAGACAATCATCCCTGCCCCGTTGAAAAACAATCTACAGACTTGTTTTATATCAAACAGGAGCATGTCGTCTCCCCCAAAAACACCGTCTATAAGGGTGGTGACTATGGCAGAGTTGAGTCCTTTTTCCGCAATCGCTTTAGCGATCACTTGTACCTCCTTAGGGTTTACAGATGAAAAGACCCTCTGTCCCCCCTCCGTTACCCGGACCGGGTATACTAGCGGGACTGACGGAACCCACTCTGCACACGCTATATTTTTCCCCAATCCGTGAGAGGGATCTGTTCTTCTCGTACCTCTCCTTTGACTCAGTTGGGGGCATTTTGGCTTTTGGGTCTGTCTGTCTCCGTCTCCTCCTCCTCTGAATTTGAGTCAGCTATAGTCCAAGTGCTGGGCCAGTCGTCCCAGCTGATGTCCGATCCGGAGCTGGAAGTCGACTGGTTAGTTACTTCCTGATCCCGGTACCTTTTTGTTGGACTCTGGTCTTGCCCACTTCTCTTACACGGGCTCCAGCCCCACCCACTCCGCTTACAAGCGGGCCGTCCCCCCTTTCTTGGCTCACCCCGCCTTCTGCTCGGGCTTTGCTCCCGCCCACTCCCCTTGCGGGCGAGCCTTTCCCCCTTCCTCGGTTCCCCCTGCTCTCTGCTCGAATGGGCGTCCTGGTTGGTTCTTTGTCCCTTACCTACGTTCTTTTTCTCTTTTCTATGATCTTCTTTGCTCTCCTCGCTCTCGCTCTCCTCCCCCTCCCATTCACGCGCATTTGTTGGTCTTAGCGCTTCTTCCCTGCTCCCGCCAGAGACATCTTCATCCCACCCTTCTCCTTTCTTCTTGGCACCATTTTGTGGCGCATAGGGTGGTGGTCTGACCCAGGTTTCCTCAGCCTCTGGTTTCCCTGCCGCGCCCCTGGCTTCCTCTGCTAGCCCTTCCCAGAATGATTTTGCTCGTTTCTGTCCTTCCGTGGGCAGGTCGGGGTTCGGGGATTGGGGGTTTAGAGATGGGGGGGCGGAGATTGGGGGTTTGGGGATTGGGGGCGCATGTCACCCTCCCGCAGATCTTTAGACTCACGCGTGTCGCCCCCGGGCCGATCTTTAGACCCAGCAAGATCATTCTCAGTTGGAGAGCATGAGGTCTGTTTGGCTGCCCCGACTCCCAGTTTTGGGGTTGCCAACAAGCAGTCCTTTGCTGCTCTCCAGGTCTCCTGCTCATTTCTGGCCGTTCATATGGCCTGCATAACTTTTCCCCATGATTTAAGGGTTTTCCCATTCCCCAAGGACATCACCTCGTCAGCTAATGCTTTGGAGCATTTATCCCACACTTCAGGGTGGAGTATCTCCACCGGCTGTGTGATCGCACCCAATTGGACAAGCCTTGCAACGGCAAGGGTAAAGTCCTTGGACTTACGACCGATGCCCCACTGCTTATGTAATTGTGATACAACCTTCACAAGGGCTTCCATCCTCCTTGCAGGTCCAGGAGCGTCCTCCCTGCAAGGCTGGTCCAACCGCTCCGGCCGCTGTTCACCCATCCAGGCGAATTTCCCGATTCCCAGCTGTTGATTTCCCGGGTTTCGGCATCACTTGTTGCCTTTCTCACGGCAATGGTGACCTGGTTCAGGCACAGCACGATGACCAATCCCACGTCGCTTGCGTCATTAGCCCACTGACACCAATGTGGTGGATGGCAAATGGCATTTATTGGTATGCAACACCGCATTATATAGCTTAGGTTTACAACATAGCTTCCATCTGCTTACATCAAAGGTTAGTGCTATTGGCTGGAGAGGTGGAGAGGTGTCTTATCTTTCCGTACAGCGTGACATCTTCCGACCGCCAGGCCCTAACTACCTACGCCAGGCCCTAACTACCCACATGGAGGTCAAGACAAAAAGGAGAGAGGGAGAAGGAAGGCAACAACATGGTGTTTTGCAGAGGCATAATTACCAAAACTTCAACGACACTCCGAAGAACCACAGGAAAAATATCTGTAGAGATCCAAGGCAAACCAAACCCTCACACACACAATAAATAAAAAATTCACTGAAAGAGCTAATTAGAAGCCCAGAAGATATTTAGGCATTGCAGCATGTACCCCTACAAGAATCAGACAACTCTTTCCTGAGTTTTGGTGTTCTTATTCATTTAACAAATATCTGTGGTCTGCCTGCCATTTCACATCACCTTCTGGGCAGGCTCACAGATAACAGAGTCCCACCTTGGCTAGCTAATGTCACATTTTCAGCAGAGCAGACGTCCTTGCCTCCTCAAGCCTCCTCTCTAACCATGCATTACTTTGGTTTTATTTGCCTCCCTGTAATGGTTTAACTCAAGGGCTACGCTGCCTGTTCCCCCAGAACAAAAGCGGGAGGAAAAAGAACACACAGCTCAGGGATGAGACAAAGAGATAAGTGTTTAATACAACCTGAGATATCATCATCACAATGCATAATTACTGTAGCTAATAATCCAATTAATCTACTAATACAATGTAGGATTACCATAGCTCAGTCTGTTTGCAAAAGTGCAGTGAGGTACAGGAAAAACCAAAACACCATAAACCAGTGCTGCTTTACCTTGGAAAAGAGATACTGGATTCCTTTCCATGCCCATGCCGTGCACAGAACCTGTGTCAGTGTGAGCTGAAATTCCCCCCGCCCCCCACCGACAACAACCCCCCCGCCCCCCACCGACAACAACAGGCTAGCTCAGTCTGGAAGCAAATGAAAGCTGTATTTACAAGCAAAATCTACAATCTATGATGAAATGCAATGAATATGTACAAATATACAAAATTTACAACATTTACAAATATATACAATCAACAGAAAAGCACAACCAAGCTCCCTTTGATTCCCCCCAAAAGGGACCTTTCCCAAAGGGGCCTCTCTCCCAGGGGCCTCCCCCCCAGACCCCTCTGGCAGAAAGCTGAGTTAGCTAAAGCAGAAAGTTGTTAATTTAGCTCACCAATGTCAGTGTGTTATCTTCCGCCAGAAGAGAAGAAGAAACAGCAGCCAAACAGCCCAGCAAGCTGCCCCCACTGCAGAATGCAGAGTGCAGAGTGCCCACTTTGTTTTGAGTAATAGTTCTTAAATATTTCTATCTATCCAATGGAAGTGTATAGAACAATCACTATTTTGCTTTTTTACACCCAATAGTGACTTATTTACACTCTTTTGCTTTCTCTGCTTGAACTTTGCAAAGAAAAATTAAAAAGACAGTTTCAAACCATCACAGAACCTTATCCTACAGAGACCTTGTGAGTGCTCATCAGGTTATATTTGCAGGCTGAGAGGCAGAAACATCCCATTTGATGTTCCTCCTGTGTCCAAACACTTTGTCCTGGCTGTGTTTGTCCAGCTCTGCACATGCTGCTCAGGGGACGTGCAAGTGTCCCATGTTAGCGACCCATTCTCTGTGTCAGTGTGTGTGAAGAGCATGTCCTTTATGTTGCCCAATAACCCTCTCAGAGATGTTCCCTTCATCCTGGAGGGACAAACCTCAGTTTGCACTGTGGATGTTCAAATGAACAAGCAGTCAACAGAGCTGTCCTTTAGAGAAAAGGATGGCCCAGGACACCTTCAGGGCAGCACAGAGCATAAATAAACTCATGTAATAAGAAAGTTTTTCCTCCCCATCTGCATGGAAATAGCAACCTTGTTTAGAAGAATATAAAATAAAGAATGGTAATTCATACACTAGAAAGGGAGGATTAGGTGAAAATTCAATGGCTGTATTTGTTAGAGAGTAATGAGAATCACATCAGTTGAAGAGGAAAGGATACTGTGGAAAAAAATAGGGCATTATACTGTAATGAAAAGTAATGTCAAAGAGCAAAAAACCATGGGAGGCAATTTAAGATCCCAGGGGTAACCTTAGAGGCTGACGAATGCCTGAGCTGAGTGCCCTTGTGGGCAATGTGGCTGTGCTTTCAGTACAGATGTTCTACTTTTGGCCTAAATGTATAAACTAATATCACAACAGAAAGATAAAACCATGCACACTTAAAGTAAAACATAAAATCTCCTCTTTATGGAGTAACTGCTTCTTGGATATTATTTAGAAAGTATCAAATAAAACAGCAGAGGAGTTTTAGAGTTGCCCACAACATGACTGGAAGACACAAACCTCACAGAAATTCACCACCTCTCTGCACACCCAGCTGGTTAATACTCAGCTATAGTCTGCTTTCTGCTATCACGACACAGCAGAATTCATCTTCCTGTGGACTGTGACGGAGAAACCTACATCAGCTTTTAGTTCTCATTATTCAGAGAGATCAGAAAATATTTTGCCTTCAGCTGGAGTCCAGAGAGGAGGACAATTCCAATTTGCCTTCATGGGACACCTTGCAACTAGATGCCAACCAGAATCTTGGAATTAACTTCTGATAGCTCAAGAATGAGCTTTAATAGATCATCTGAATCTCTGGGGATTCCTGGGCTGTAGGGATCAATAGCTAAGTATCATAATTTTGTGAACACCAGTCCCAATATTTGTTATATTTACTTCAAATCTCTTATTGAATCTGCATCTGAGTAAAATGCACAAGTGTAAAATTTCTTTTTCTTCACAACAAACTTTGTGAAAAATGTCTGTCCTGTGATAGCTGTGGGGTGGTGCAGCACTGCCTAGCAGGGCTTTTCTGCAAAGGTTCTGACTGTACCCAGATTTTGCTGTGTCTTCTAAACTGAGTAGGATGACAGATAGGTTTGTCTTTTTTCTCAGGGTAAACCCCCCTGCAATAAACAGAAGTGGCATTTTTCCTGTTATAACAAACTCATGGATTCATAACATCACTTTGAAATAACCATAACCTAAGTGTTAAAACCAATTAAGAACTTGCTATATTACTTTGAAAATAATTTCCCTTATAAACTGCTGCCAGTTAAACCTCGATGTATTTGTTAATTTCAGGGACAAGGAAAAGTGGTATTATATTGCTTCTTTGTGCATGCAGACATTGCTTCTCTTGCAAGGTAATTTGTGATTATTGTTTGTTTTACAGCATTTTGGAGGTAAGAGGCAGAGGCAGCTTTATCCATCTCTTTGTAAATACTGTTTTGTTTTGGTTTGGGTTTGTTTTTTTTTTTCAGATGAAGCATCTGTTGCTGTAGCTGAGCTGTAAATACAGATGTATTTTCAGATAATGTTTCCTCATCCAGTGCCAGGCTTAACCTATTTTCACATTTCAGATCTCTCCTATTATTTAGAAATCAGATGATTTCTGCTAATGTTGCAGTTACCAACTGACCTTCCCACCCCTGGGGAATGCAAAAGCTACCTCTCTGCTCCTGCAAACAGCCTCAGTCGAAGTTCTCGGAGATAGAGAATTTGTGCTGCCTCACTTTGCTCTCACACACTGAGTATCTTAAAATAAATAAATACAAAAGTAAGAGGACCTTCAATCTGATGTAAAATGTATTTTCCCTCCTACAGAGAATGTGAAAGTCTGTCCTGTAATGAATCACAAAGGATGTGTAATGAAAGTACAAGCAAGGGAGGAGTTTCCAGAGATGGTTGGTTTCTGTAGCTAGGATCTACTTGATTCAATATCTAATTGCTAATTCCTCATCCAATTGCTCAGGATCACATTGTGTGCTTGTCTGCCAAATACAGCAGGCAGTTCAAATGGCTTCCACAAGGCCTTATTCACGGCACGGTTCCCTTTCTAAGCCTTCTCACTCCACGCAGTTATTCCAGATGCCATCTCGAATATTGAGCAGATAGGACAATCTCCTACAACCTGCAAAATGTTCAGCTGATTTCTGAGCAGTCCCAGGACCTTTTCCCAGACACAGTTGCTTCTACTGTGGGCTGACTGCGAGGCCATCTCACCACCTAGCCAGCACACCAAAAATACATCAGCCTGTTACTGCCTGTCCAAAATTGCATGAAGCAAGGCCACCCCTTTTGTTCTTCCTCTGTGGGGTCTGGAGAGTGCATTACCTCTGTGACATGGTGCAGGACTCACTGCTACTCTCAAATGGAAGTTTAATAAGTACTATTTTACCTCTTCATTATTGTGGGTAGAACATTGTGTCCTTGTACAAAAATCCAGGCCCACACTGGTCAGCCACTTTATATTATAAATTAGTTGTGCTAAAACAGTTTAAAACTTTAGGGCACCTCAGGTAGCTTTGGGTCTGCTTCAGGGAGCATTATGCAACCTTCCACAAGCAGGAAATATTTTCAAGGTCTCTCTTCTGCCTTCCAAAGGGAACAGAAACTATAAGCATTAAAATAAAGCAAGGCAAAACAAACAAACAACACCCCCCAAAAAACAAACAGCAAAAATAACAAATAAATCCCCCCAAACAACATACAAACAACAACAGATAACAAACAAAACCCCACAAACAACAAACAAAAATACCCCAAAACAACAATCAACCAACCCCCCTAACAACAACCACCAACCAACCAGAACAAAACCCAACAACATAAACAAACCCCAAAGCAATACACAAGCAACAACCCCCCCAAGCAACAAACAAATAAACTAACAAAAAACCAAAACCCAAAACAACCAACCAACCCCCCGCCCCCCACTAAGCCCCTCCTAAAAGCATTCACAATTTGCTGAGCATCATTATGCAGGGTCCTGCACCTGGGCCAGAACAATCCTCACTGTCAACAAGCTGAGGTGATAGAAAGCAGCCCTAAGGAAAAAAACTTCAGGGTGTTCATGGTTGAGAAGCTGGACAGGAGCAGGCAGTGTGAGCCTGCTGCCCTGAAGGCCACTGGCAGCCTGGACTGCGTCCAAAGCAGCATGGCCAGAGATGGAGAGGGGATCCTTCCCCTCTGCTCTGCTCTGCTGTGCTCTGCTGAGAACTCACCTGGAGTGCTGTGTCCAGTTCTGCAGCCCTCAATATAGGAAGGACATGGACCTGATGGAGCAGGTCCAGAGAAGGCCACAAAAATGATCAGGGGGTTGGAGCAGCTCTGCTATGAGGACAAGCTGAGGGAGCTGGTGGTGTTCAACTTGGAGAAGAGAAGGCTTCAGGGAGACCTAACAGTGACCTTCTATTACCTGAAGGGGGCTACAAGAAGGATGGAGAGAGATTGTTTGCAAAGGCCTGCAGGGACACGATCAGGGGCAATGGCTTCAAACTAGAGCAGAGCAGATTTAGATTGGATATGAGGAACAAGTTCTGTACCATAGGAGTAGTGGAACACTGTAACAGGTTGCCCAGGGAGGTGGTTGGGGTCCCATGCCTGGAGATATTCAAGATGAGGCTGGAGAGGACTCTGGGCAACCTGATCTAGTTGGGGATGTGCCTGTGACTGCAGAGGGGTTGGACTCGATGACGTTCGGAGAGCCCTTCCAACCCAGACCATTCTGTGATTCTGTGAGTGGTATCTCTAGTAGCTTATCTATGGTGGTTTATGCTATGGCAGCCACATTATAGAAACTGCTTTAAAAACATGACTGCTCCTTCCCTGCCCTGCAGCTTCAGCACAATTCACATGAGCGGGGCAGTGTGAAGCATTGCTGCAATAAACTGTTGCTTCACTTCCCTTTTATAGCAAAAATTAGGGGAACACTGAAACCATTGTCAAGCTTTAAAATATGTTTGCAATAAAGGAGAAGCCATTTGGTTTCTTTGATTTCTGTGTCTTTCTTCATTATTCAAAGGTCTCTTTAAATCTTCCATAGATTCAGATGTGATTTTTTAGCAAAGAAATACTTAATCCTCCAGCAATCACTCCAAGTGTCTGGCTGCTGCAAACGTAGGCCTGGATGCTCCTTCTGTATTTTTCTCATGGAAGGAGAAGGCATTTTAAGTCTTCAAAAACTTTCTTATTGATTCCCTTACGTTGGCAGCAGATGGAATAGGGTGAAACATTTATTTGGTGGTAATATTCTTCTAGACTCGAGGATGAAACACCTCCTAATTAGTCACCGTGAATGCATTTGAAATCCATCCTAGTGGCTGGAGATTTATTGTTGGCTTAGACACGAGCATTGCGTTCTGGTTCATAGCAAGCTCCTCTTTCTGTCATCACATAAAACTTCCCTTCAGAGTGGCGATGCAGGATACAGCTGAGAACAACGACTTTTGTGTCTGCAGGGAATGAACAAACTTAAATAACATGTAAAGACAAGGGGCTGTCATCTCTTCCTCCCCTCAGCCAGAACAGCTGAGTGGCTTTAACAGGTTCAGGTTTTAATTAACAATAAGCAGAACTTCACTCCATGATTAGTCCCTCTGAAAGCAATAGAAATGCCAGGAGATTAACATAGAGCAATGAGATGGTTGAAATTCAAATCCTTAGTCTCTTTGGGGAACAGGACCCTGGATTTAAGAAGCCTGCACTTGTTGGTTGGGCACCAGACAATGGCTGTATGTGGAAAGAAATTTCCCAATGAAATTTCCCTCATTGGTGTAAAATTCAGTGAATGCAATTAAAGTTCATCTGTTGCTTTTCATGTGATGATAAATGTACAGAAGGTATTTGCAAGATGTGTAAAGTAAAATAATGGAGAAACTTAGGTGTCTGAGACTGGATTTTGTTAGAGCGAGCCTGTGACTTCTTCAGCTTACACCAGTCACTGTAAAAAGCCAAGGACAGAGATGTCTCTTCCAGGACCTGCAAACCCTGAGCCAAATGATGCTGTAAGTCTGCCTGTTGGCAAGAACCATTTTAACCTCCTAAAAACAGGGAACAGTGAAGCACTTGAAGGAAGGAGCTTTAAACAAAGGGAGTGGGAGGGTGGGGGGTGGAGTGGGTTGGGGGTGTGGAATTAAAGAAGAAGAAAAAAAAAGTCAAACAAACAAAAAAAACAAACCAAACCAAACAAACCCTCAAACCCCCACAAAATCAGAGGTGACAATTTTTTGGCCTTTACTGAATTGTTTAACATTGCCTCATGAAATCTTAATTGTGAAATTAATTCAAGTCAGCTTGCCTGGAGACAATTGTGTGTGGATTGAATATTGCCTAAAAGATAGATGAAAGAAATAAATATGATAAAGAGCTGTGTAACAAGGTGGCTGGAAATGTCCAATGGGGTAACACACACTGATTATTAGTCTGGCTTTGTTTTATGTCTTCATTAGTGACTTAGAAAGCAGCCATAAATAAAACCCAAATGAAATGCACAGATCACGCTCTCACTAGAAGATCTGAAGTGACAATCAAGAGAGTGAAATGAAAAGGGACTGATAAGAAACACAAATGAAGTATGCCCAAAAGAGATTTATCATGGGAGTAAAAACATTGTACTGCAAACAAACCCCCAACCTAAAGCAGATCACTAGCTGGAAGATGAACCATTAGAACAAGCAGTGTAGGAAAATTAGAAGCAGTAAGGGGTGAGAAAGTTGGAGGAATTATCATAAGATGCAAATTTAGGGTCTGGTGCCCGCTGCAGTCAATGAAAGTTCGCCATGGACTGCAGAGACTTTGGGCAGTCACAAGGGAGGGCAGTCACAAAGCAAGGATTTTCTGCAACCTTGTTGTGGCCACTGTGTGCAACTCTGGGAAAATCACTCCCAGAAAGATGTTAAATTGGAGGGAAATCAGAGAAGAGACAGAATAAAAATGAAGGATTTTGGTGAGAACTGAAGTGGGAAGAGAGATGAAGATAATGAAGTGTTATCATTTGGCCAGAAAAGGAAGGACCAAGAACACAGTAACAGCTTTCAAGTGCCCAAGGACATCAGCTTGCAAAAAGCATAAAGATTGTTCCCTCTTTTAAATGGATGTGGTGGTGTGTCCCCTCAAAGATGCTCTATGACTGCCTTCCTCAGCTGGGCAGGGGAGAAAAAAGGCATTGAAAGGCTCCTGGGCTGAGGTAGGGACAGGGAGACCACTCCCTGATTGCCATCATGGGCAAAACATTCATCTAGGGAAAAGTTAATTTGAATCATTCCCAGTCAAATCAGGGTAGGATAACAAGGAATAAACCCAGTTCTTCTCATGCTCTTCCCCTCGTCCAGTGTAGTGTCCTGCCCTGGAGACAGTCCCTCATGAACTTCGCCTTCCCACAGGCTACAGTTCTTCACCACTGCTCCTGCAGGGGTCCCTTCCACAGGGTTCAGTTCTTCAGGAATAGCCTTCTCCAGTATGACTCCCCTGGGGCATCACAAGTCCTACCAGCAAACCTGCTCCAACATAGGCTTCTCGCTCCAGGGATCCACAGGTCCTGCGAGGAGCTTGTTCCAGCATGAGCTTCCCAGCATGAGTCTCAGCTTTGGTTGAACATCCATTTGCTTTGGCATAGGGTCCTCCATGGGCTATAAGTAGATCTCAGCTTCTCTGGTATCTTCCATGGGCTGCAGGGGGACAACCAGCCTCACCATGGCCACAGAGGAATCTCTGCTCTGGCACATGGAGCAACTCCCCCTCCTTCTTCACCAGCCTTGGTGCCTGTAGAGTTCTTGCTTTCACATATTTTCACTTTTCTCTCCAGATGCAGTGGTGCAGTTTTCCTTTCCCCTGCTTAAATATGTTCTCCCACAGGGGCTATCACCATCATAGATGGGCTTAGCCTTGGCCAGTGGAGGGCTCATTTTGGAGCCAGATGGAATTAGCTCCACTGAGCATGGAGGAAACTTCTGGCAGCTTCTCACAGAAGTCACCCCTGTACCAAAACCTCACCACACAAACATGCTGCAATGGAAGCAGAACTTTACCATGCATGAGGAGTAAGGGATGAGAGGCTTTTGATGTCAATGTCAGGAAACACAGCACGTTAAAGTGTTGAATAATAGAGGCGATGGCAGTCCTATGGCTCAGGATTGTTACAGGTCAGATTGAATGCCAGCTATTGAAACGCAGCGAGGAACCTTCCCTGTTCCCCAGAAGGCTATGAAACATATCTGTCTTAAAGAGCTTCCTATCTCCTTCCAGCCCTCCCTCTGCAGGTGCCATATGTTTTAAAGCCTACATCAGGAAATGCAGAAATAGCATAGGATAAATTGCTCTTAATAATGAATAAACACTCTTCATAGCTTTTGATCATGTCATCCTCCCTCTGCTCTCACCCCTCTCTGATGAAGATTACGGCCTTTGCTCAAATCTCCTATTCATGTCAATATCTGTAAACTGGTTTGCTCTGCTTGAAGGCAAGCAAGGCTTTACTGTGGCAGGAAATGGGGATATTTGTAGTAGCAACCCTCAGATTTGCTAGCAGTAGAAATTTTTCCCCATGATTTGTGTTAGGTTGCTCTGTTTTCTGCTAGAAATACTGGGGACAGGTGATATTAGATCTCTTTTCTGAGGTTCTTCCTGTCTAGCCACCTTCTTTTCTTTGGTCTTTAGTTTCTAAAATCATTGATAACTCTAAAGACAGTGAGTAAATCTGTTTATTTGCATGTGCCCACTCATTCTCATAGTAAAGAATTACTCTCAAAAATAGCAATTAGGGAAAAGAATGTATAAAGCTGACTTAATTACTTAATTTTGTTGTTTTTTTTTTTTTCTTTTCCATGAGGCAGCCCATGGTAGGGGAGATAGCAAATTCTGCCATTTTCCACCCTCTGTGATCTGGTTCCCAAATCTCTACCAAATGCAGACGAGTTTTAGATCACAATTAAGGAAGTTTTTAGCTATTGGTGTGAAAGAAGCAATTTAAAATATCAGCCAAATATTTGTAAGCCTGGAGATGACCATTCTTAGTTGTTATAAAGTATCACAAATTCATTCCTTTTGATTTCAGCATGACTGAAATCATACTGGAGGATCTATACCACAAGTTCTTTACTATGAGGGTAGTGGAACACTGGAACAGGTTGCCCAGGGAGGTGGTTGGGGTCCTATCCCTGGAGATATTCAAGGTGAGGCTGGACGGGGCTCTGGGCAACCTGATCTAGTCGAGGATGACCCTGCTGACTGCAGGGGGTTGGACTGGATGACCTCTGGAGGTCCCTTCCAAGCCAGACCCTTCTGTGATTCTGTGATTCTGTTGCTGAAAGAGCAAAACCATGACACCTGAAGGCGTAAGCAAGACAAAAAAGGAAAAAAAAATAAAAAAGGGAAATGGTGGCATAGGTCCTTGTAGCATTGGTGAAATAATGGAACAATCTGCTTGTTTGTGCAGCCTGATTTCCCAACTGCAAATGGGAATTGGAAAGGCTCAGAAAGAGAAGGGTGGGATGTCTGGAAAACCTATTGTACAGAGAGAAAGTTGGGAAGCTGAAAGTGTTTGGTTTATCCAATTATAGTTTAGGAGATGACTTTCCTGAAGTCAAGGAAGCACTGATGTGAAAAAAAATTAGTTCATATTAAGTTATTAAACCAAATACATCTTCTGCTCTTACATTAACTGTGGCATCATCACTGACATCAGTGGAGCCTGGCTGCTATGCCACTCACATCCAGACAGGAGTGAGGGGTTTCTGTGCTTTTAGTTTATTCTCAAGTAAATTCAGGCAGTGTCATCTCTGATTTGTGCTTGTCTCAGAAGACATTCAGAATCAGTCTTAGCTCAGACTCAGGATATATGCACAAATTATAAATACATGAAATAAAACAGATTAAGGATTAAGGCTGTTGGAGATGAAGAATTAACTAAAATGAAAAGGAAAGAAACACATAAACCACAGGTTGTAAGATGTTCTGACATTCTTCAACACCCCCCCCCCCCCCCCTTCCCCAGATCTCTATTTCTGCATACTTGTATTATGCAGGTAAAAGCAGGAATATGTTTTATTCCTTGCCAGGCTTGTTTTGCTCTACTTGGAAAACATTAATTCTGTTTCTTGTTTACACTGAGTTTAGAATTCACGTGGTTGTTTTGGTTGAGCAAAAACAACCTTGACTTGTAATAGGCATCATTTTATCATGCCAAAATAGATTGTGTAAAAACACAGCACGAATACAGTGGTCAGAATTAAGCTAGTCAATACTGCTAGAGAAACAGGCCAAGGATCCCAGGTACCAGGGAAGCCTTGCTGAAGCATGTGCAGTTAACATTCCAACTAACAATCCTGAAAGCCAGAGCTGCCTTCATGTGTGCAGGGCAAGGCCCATATCCATAGGTGAAAAATCAGGGTTTCAGTGAACATTGCCCATAGGGTAACAATTAATAATTAACCCAGGAGTTTGCTTCTACAGAGTAACACTCTTCTGCCATCAGTGAATATTTCATAGGTGCAACAAGATTGATTTGCAAATAAACCACACCACATTTTCTCAAATATCATAGAGAGAAGCAGAAACCCCAGCTCAGAAATTCCAGCCTGGTTTCCTAATGAGTTTCACAAACTAAAATCCCTGGTCCAGCTTTCCTCTGAGATGATGCTCATAGCTCTGCTTAGCAACCACAGTCCAGCTGCACTCCGTTTCACCCAGGGCTCTGCTCATGGGAGACTCCTTTGGCACCCCTTAGCTAAAAACGCCTCTGTATCTTCACATCTTCAATACACATAGCTATAAACAAAAAATCCAGCGGCACTGGTTTGCTCTCCTTTAGTTAGGAGAGCAGGTTGAGATTGGATGTGAGGGAAAAGTTCTGCACTGTGAGAGTAGTAGAACATTGCAACAGGTTGTCCAGGGAGGTAGTTGGGGCCCCATCCCTGCAGATATTCAAGGTGAGGCTGGACACAGCTGTGGGCAACCTGATCTAGTGGAGGATGTCCCTGCTGACTGCAGAGGGGTTGGACTGGAGGACCTTTGGAGATCACTTCCAACCCAGACCATTCTGTCATTCTACCTATCATTCTGACTGGATGTGCTGGTAGTGAGCAGGGCCATTCCTGAGGAGAAAATACCCTGGGTGGCAACAGTCAGAGCCTGAGCAGAGGAGCACAATGTTGAGGATGATAGACACGAACTTACGATGGATGGAAAGATCTCTCTGCTTTAACTAGGCTACATAAAGGGGCCCAGAACATCAGGTGGCAATGGAGATGTAGAAGCACACATTTCAAACTGGAAAACTACTTGTTGGCACCTGGGAGACTCACCTATACCCTAGCAACTCTCTCCTTCACAAGCCTCACAGTCTGTGTCACCCACATTGCCTGCCCCACCACAATTTCTGGTTACTCTTCAGCATTACCCTAATCAGCTAAGCACGGTGCTGGTGCAGCTGTGCCTCCTGCTGGAAACACTCATTTGTCTTGTGCCAGTGAATGAAGAGTGGCTCCATCCTCTCTTTGCAGCTCAGGACATGGTCACATTTGAATCTTTTAAGGTGTTTAAGGTTTCATTTCATAGATTCAAGACATGCTCTTTAACGTGGGAATGATTGTGTGAGTAGCTGAAGCAAGTCATGTTGCCTTAGATGGCCAAAACTCAGCACACAAATGGCTTGGAATAGAGTTTATGATGTAGATGGCAAACACACACAGGGCTGAGGATACAATCAAGTGCCCTCAATACACCTCAATGTCTTAAGTATGAGTGTGACAACATTCAGAGAACCGAATGGTGAAATCTCTTCAAATGGAAATTCTTTTTCAGACATTTCTTTTCTGGAGTATATTTTGGGAGCTTTTATGAATTTGAAACACTGACAGAAAATAATATTAAAAATGCAAAACAAAACAATCAAAATCAAACCCACAACCAACCAACCAAACTGCAACATAAACCCAGCTATTTTCTTTTTTCATCAGAAAATTGGAAGTGGAAAAGAAAGCTGTTCAGTGCCACAGCAGCTCAGGGCCCTTTCTTGGTCCCTGGCATGGATCTGACATCACACACTCATACAGCCAAATCAGAACAGATATGAAAACTGAGGGAAGTAGCTGGCTGGCTGCCCCAGTGCTGCGCTGGGGTTCCTGTTGCTTTGTTTCTAGTAATCTCACATATTCCACTGGAATAATAAACTGACCCTGTGAATTAAAACTGCAAACAGTTAAATAAGATCAGTCAAATCTACATGTACTTCTTGTGGATCTTGGCAAGGGTTTCAAGGCAAACAAAGGACTCCAGTCCTATCAGCGGCTCTACACACAGGTTACAGCAGGCAAAGGTCTCAGCAAAATGGGAAATGGGCAGATGTGCAAACAGAGCTGAGCAGAAGTCTGTGTGTTTCCTTCAGTACATTACCTAAGTGTGAAAACAAAGCATCTTTGGAGTCAAGTGATTTTCCTGATACCTTCACCTGACTCTTACCTGACAGCAGGTAAATCAACAATTGTGGAGTTTGGCTACCTGGGAGATGGTTCTTGCCCTGAGAAAGCTCTTTTAGACCAAGAAAGCAGCAGCAAGACAGCAAAATCAGCTTCTAAGGTTGGTCTTTTCTGCTTTTGTTTCAGGTGAAAGAGTGCTAAAGGAGGGAGAGGGGAAAGTGCTGATTTAACCAGACAGGGAGGTTCAAATAAAGAACCAAGTAAGTGCTGCTTCCCTGCCCGACCCCCCCCCCCCCCCCCCCCACCCTCTGCCATCCTGCTTTCTGTGTTGTTACCAATGTCAGGGAGCTAACAATGATGAGAGCAGAGCCAGCTTGAGCCCTCAGCTCCACAGTGGGGTCTTGGGAGTCACTAGTGTCCTTTGGTCCTGATCTTTGGTCTGTGCCCTTGGCAGTGGCCAGTGCTGCAGAGATTGCTACTGGCACTGTCCCTGAATGGCTGCAAGCTGTTCAGAACCTCAGTCAGCCAAGGAAATCCCAAAAAATCACAGTTCTGGGAGTAGGAACTGAATTGATCCCACAGCCTGGCTCAGGCTACTAGAGCAGAGCTATCTCTGTGCTTTGAGCTGTGCACACAACATGGATAAAGATGTTAAGCAGGAAAGTGGGTTCCCCCTCTGTGGGAACCCCAAAGAGAATTAGCTAATTCCTTATGGCTAAATCCATCTGGTTGTTGGTCTTCTAAATAACAGCTGAGGGAAGTGGGATTGTTTAGACTTCAGAAGAGGAAACTGAGGGGAGAACTCATAGCCCTCTACAACAACCTCAAAGGAGGTTGGAGCAAGGTGGGGATTGGACTCCTCACATGCAACGAGTGACAGGGCAAGAGGAAACAGTCTCAAGTTGTGCCAGGGGACGTTCAGGGTGAATATTAGGAAAAATTTCTTCCCAGAAAGGGTTCTCAGGCATTGGAACAGGCTGCCCAGGGGGATGGTGGAGTCACCATCCCTGGAGGTATTTCAAAGACACAGGGATGTGGTGATGAGGGGTGTGCTTTAGTCGCAGTGGCTTGGCAATAGTGGTGGGATTGCAAGTTCTAGGCAAGTGGATGATCTCGAAGGTCTCTTCCAGCCTCAACAGGTCTATGGTTCTATATTTTTTATTGTTGAAAATGCAAAATGTGCTCTGGGAGAATGAATAGCTAGGTAAACATATTGCACCACTTCACTATCACATTTTATTGCTAAAGAATCTCGTTTTAGACAACCACAAAAAGGGTATTTAGACACCTCTGTGTCACACTGGGGACACAAAAAACATCTCTACAGTATGTACTGGGAAGGCAAACACAGGGAGATGATTTGTACTTAGCTGATGTGGGATCACCCTTGTGCAAAGGGAACTGGTGTATGAGTTAGCAGTGCTGCAGAGGAGGACAAGACCTCACCTCCACCTCTCACAGCCAAAGAAATAAATGTCAGCCTTGAAACTGCACAGTAATGTTGGAGTGAGAGTTAGCATCAGGTTGGGTAAGCTGAAGGAGATAAAATGAAGCATCGGTGTGGAATGAAGCTGCATGTACTCTCTTCTCTCTGGAGTGCCAGTGGGACATCAAGGTGGAATTAAAATGTTTTAAATGTCAGCTGCTTGCATCTCCCAGATCCCACTGGGATTTTTCCAATCATCAAAAATCCAGCCATAACAAGCACACTTAAAGTTCCCCTGCAGTTTGCACCTCTTTCTCCCGAGCTGATAATGCTGTCAGATGCCTTCGTGAAAAGCCTGCTATAAACGGAAGAAATAGAGCAAGTGCTTCTGAGCTGAGCTCCTGCTACTGCACTGGCACATCACTGCTGGCAGTAAAGCTGACACTTCAGACGTGTTCTTCCTGCACTGCAGCTGTGCCATGAGATTAGCAAAACTCAAATGATGAAGTCAACCATCACTTCATGGTACCTCTCCAAAGTGCTGCTGGCTTCTGCTCTGGAGGCTTCATGCTTTCTGGGCTGGGGAAGGTGCTCCTGCATGAGGAAGCCGTTTGCAGTTAATCTTTGGTCACAGCTCATCAAGGCACTGCAGATATCCCAGAGCTTTAGCAGTCACAAATGACAGTTGTTAATACAAAGTGACTGAGAGCTCAAGGCTCAAATTTAAGTGCTGAGGAGTGACCCTTCTTCAACTTCCTCGTGACACACAAGATTTGATCAGCTTCTTACCTTCTCCCCTCCTTTTTCTCTCCCACCTGACCCCAAGAACCAACAAGAGTCAGGTGGTGACAAAGATGAAGCTACTGATTAGCTGATACAGTGGCAAGGATGGCGCTGTAGGAAACTGCCACATGTGATCTTGCAGCTGTGGTTAGTTAAATCTTTGTCTTCTTCCTCCTGGGATTAACCTCATTGTACGGATTTGCTTCCTGACAGCGTTTGTGTTCAGCTCTTTGGATCCTGAATGAGTCAGACAGGTCTGTCAGACCACTCCAGGCTCCCTGAGCTCCTCGTCTTCTCAGTCTGTGCACAAACATTTCTGCACTTCTAGCTTAACTAGCACCCAAGTTTTAGTGAGCAGTAGCAACCAATCATTGCATTTCCCAGAATTCAGAAAAATAAACTTCCCAGGCTCTCCCAGTCATAGAACCCTTAGAAAGGCTTTTTATTTTATTTTTTCCCCTTCTGTCTGTTTTTCTCTGGCAGAAGTGTGACTCTTACACAGCAAATTCCTTCCATGTGTTAGAAGCTACTGATCTGGATGTCTTTTCCCCTGAAAATCCTTTCAGTCAATATGGAGTTACAGAAAGCAGCTTTCCATAAAGACACATATGCATAAGGGTGAGGGGCCAGGAGGAAACTCTGATTAAAAGACTGTAAAAAGGCCTAAGCAATGCTGGCTCGAGAGAGAACTCCACTGAAAACACTGCACACTGCAGCCTGCTCTGAAAAGGAAACACATCGAGGGAGGACATGACCCTGGGACACCTCCCCTGCCTCCTCCTGGCTGCGGACACCACACGCTGGAAACATCACAGGACTTGGCAGCACCCTCGGACAGCACAAGCCCAAAGGGTCCTCTCTCTCTCTCTCTCCTCCCATGGTAATCTAATTCCTTCCCTGCTCTCTCCCTCTCTCTCTCCATTTTCCCTCTCTCTCTTTCTCCCTTCCTGTTTCATTTACATTATTCTTTAATAAATAGCTTCACTTTTGATATTTGACCTTCCTCGTGCCTTAATTTCACACACGGGAATGTTTTAAAAAGAACCCGAGTCTCTCTCCCAACTTCTGGACTGAGGACAGGGACCCAGTGCCTCTTGTCTCAGTGCATTAGTAGACCATCCAGTCATGATGCTGAATTACCATCTCACTTACAAACAATGGACAAATTAGGTCCTGATGCTCATTCCAGGTCATTCCAGCCCTACTTTGCACCCACATACCCTGCCTTTATTTCTTTTGCTTCTTTATCCCTGTTCCCAGAGTTTTTCTGACTCCAGAAACCATCTTTCTTTATTTCTCTTACCCAAAGCAAAGCTGAAAAATAGATGGGGTCAATGAGTCCAGAGGGAATGAAGAGGACCAGTAAGGCAAGTGAGGAAGGCGGAAGGAATGACTCTGAGCAGTCCCTGGCCCTTCAGCTCTGCGTAGAATAATTACTTTGCAAAAAGCATTTCTTTGTTATCTCTTGGCTCTATTGTTTTTGATGATCTGATCTCTACCAGCCTGACTTCAAAGAAATGAGATGAAGTTTTAGAACTCAGGCTGGGGAATAAACCCCATGGATTCTGCTTTCAAATAAACATCATTCTGCAGTGCTGAAAACATTGTGGATGCAGGCCCCTTTTCAAACACAAGCATAACTAGACAGCTACCAGCCCACAGCTTACTGCTCTCGATGACTTCCAGACCCAAGCCCTGTGCCTGTTGAGAGCAGCCAAGGAAATATGGCAGTGGTCAGAGGGCAGAATTTACACCTCAGGGCACTTTCTGGTATTCCTGCATTTGTCTTCATCTCAAGCTATGATGCAAGCTTATTTGGTTTTGTAATGTCAAATCAAAGCAAGTCATGAACTCAGGGACAAAGGGAGGAATTCAACAGCTCTGCTTAGCCTAGGATCATTTCACTGGCATAGCTGTGGAGAAATGACATAAAGTGTAAGATATTGATGTAGCTTCTAGTAATGATGCTTATAACCCTCTGTGTCAATAGTGATGCTTTCAAAGAGACACATGGTGTGAGAGGTTTACTTGCCTAGTGAGGGGAGAGTAAATACTGTCCTACCCACCACAGCCTGCTAGAGTGACCAAGGTTGGGTTAACTTGGCAAAATGGTAAAGCAGCTAAAGAAGATCTTTTCTTCTTATGAATTCAAGCAGGATGGAAAAATACAGAGTCATAGAACGGTTTGGGTTGGAAGGGACCTTTAAAAGTCATCTGGTCCCAAACCCCCTGCAGTGAGCAGGGACATCTTTAATAGAGAAGAAAATGGAAACGCTCATAACAGAACAAGGTTTGTAGACATTTGTTCTGGGAAGGGGAAGAAGAGACTGAGATTGCCAAATGCTCTTCTGTTTGGAGCAAAGTTCAGAAGAAACTACAAGATTATGCTTAATCTGCTATTGAGTGAAAAAATATATAACTGGACATGATGAGCAGGAAGTGTCAAGCAATGTTGGCTTTTGTTTAGCAACACGTTCTAAAGGAAAGAACTGGGCAGAAACCATCAGCCTGCTCCAGCAAATAGATACTTTAGGGATTATTATGGTTAGTAGGCCTTCTACCTCAACTCATCTATGTTCTTATCAGATAAGTAACACTGAAGAACCTGAGGAACCTAAAATGCTCCATCTCTTACACCATACACTAGGATCTCCAGCCTCATCCGAATCCATGGATTTACGAACAAGAGAAAGGAAAGAGACACTGAAACATACAGACTGTGGAAATATTGTGGACAGAAAGTCACCATCCTCAGCAATACCTATAAAATCAGGGCTACCTTCTGAATTCCTTTCTTGGTGGACAGCAGATGTTGACTTCCACCCCTTCTGCTACACGATGCATCAAGATTTCATCAAGCCATGAACAGAAGGTGAATGTTTTCCATGTGCTGCTTACACCCTGAAATAAAATACGGTTCCTGACTTCACTTCTGCATTTTTTTTCCAGAGGGCAAAGGTAAGTTGGGAAGACTTCCAACCACATTTTTAGCAAAATGTGATATTTTAGGTGGCCTACAGTAGGCAGCAAATGAAAATATTCCACAACCGCATCCATCGATATGCACTGGCACAAGGGAACTGATTCTCTGAGATCATTGCTTCACCAACTGACAATGGAAATTAAATGTCCCACTTTGCTTTCTGCCAGCTCCTCCTGCCATGAAGCCTAACTATGAAATACACCCCAAAGACAACTTCCTGGCTGATCTGACTGTTAATCAATTTATGTTCTGAATCATGAGTATTCATTGCACTTGGTCTTGTTACTTTGCTATCTGTGCACAGGATAATTGAGTCAGGTTTCCCTAATCAGTGCAGCCACGGCAGTTTTTCAGCTCTTGAGACGCTGTTCAGTTAGAAGAATTTTGCAGAACCATGTGTTGAAACTGCTTTTGCACTTTGTGAGGCTCTTGTTGTCTAGAAGACACTTCAGTTTGCTTCTTCTTAATGTTTTCCACATTTCCTGTGTTGTGATTAAAACTGACCTCAAAATCCAGAGGATGTGAAATAAGAGCAAACTTTTAAATCAGGCTTTATCTTTTTGGTAGCAGTCCCTAACCCTATAATCATAAAGAAGCATAGAATTGTTAAGGATGGAAAAGCCCTCTAAGATCATCAAGTTCTGTCATCAAACCAACACCACCATGGCTACTAAAATATGTCCCCAAGTGCCATGGCAACACAATTCTTGAAGACCTCCAGGGATGGGGACTCCACCACCTCCCTGGGCAGCCTGTTCCAATCCCTCACCACTCTTGTAGAAAATAATTTTTCCTGATCTCCAACCTAAACCTCCCCTGGTGCAACGTGAGTCCATTTCCTCTTGTCCTATCACTTGTTACTTGGGAGAAAAGACCAATTCCCACCAGGCTCCAGCCTCCCTTCAGGGAGCTGTAGATAGCAAAGAGGTCTCCCCTCAGCCTCCTTTTCTCCAGACTGCACAACCTGTGCTGGGGCTGTGTCGGTGTGAGCTGAAATTCCCCCCCCCACCAACAATAACCAGGCTAGCTCAGTCTGGAAGCAAATGAAAAGCTGTATTTACAAGCAGAGTCTAAAATCTACAATGAAATGCAATGAATATGTACAAATATACAAAATGCACAACATTCACAAATATATACAATCAACAGAAAAGCACAACTGATCTCCCTTTGCTTCCCCCCAAGGGGACCCTCCCAAAGGGGCCTCCCTCTCCCAGGAGCTTCCCCCCCAGACCCCCCTGGACAGAGAAGCAGAGTTGGTTAAGCAGAAAATTGTTAACTTAGCTGCCAAGGTCAGTGTGTTATCTTCAGCCAGAAGAGAAGAAGAAACAGCAACCAGACAGCCCAGCAACTGCCCCCACTGCCGAACGCAGAATGTGCAGAATGCCTACTTTGTTTTGGGTAATAGTTCTTAAACATTTCTATCTATCCAATGGAAGTGTTTAGAACAATCGTTATTTTGCTTTCTTACACCCAATAGTGACTTATTTACATTCTTTCACTTTCTCTGTTCTGAACTTTGCAAGGAAAAATTAAAAAAGACAGTTTCAAACCATCACAGTCCACCCCTTCTAAACAATTCCATTGGCTGCAACTATCATTTATCTAATCTAAAATAATATCTACAACAATTTCTGAATAAAGACCATAGTCCATTCTGGCTATCTCAGATGTAGATGATTCAAAAGAGTCAAATCACAGGAAAAACAGCAAACAATTTGTTTCCTCACAGATGGAGCGAAGAAAGGAACAGGGACTCTCAGGTGACTCAGGGCTCTCAGGGTTCGTGCACCGTAGATCTCATGAACTCTCCTCTTGGGCGCGATGCTGTATCTGCGCAACACTCTGAATTTAACCTCTCTCAGCCAAAGTTAGATTTCTTTGTGGAATACACTGAATTTCACCATTTTCTTGCATCACCCAATAGGTGTGACCAGGACCTTCAGCAGAAACCACCCCTCGGACAGGTTTGGCCTCTCCTGAAGGAGAAAATACCCAAACAGTTTTGCCTAACAGATTCTTTTCTCTGATAACAGGAACTCTATCACCTTCCTCCTTTCGCAACAAATCTGATTGGGCAGGTCCAGCTCGATTCACTGAACCTCTACTATTCACCAACCAGGTCGCTTGTGCTAAATGTTTCTCCCAGTTTTTCAAAGATCCACCCCCCATGGCTTTGAGAGTGGTTTTCAGCAAACCGTTGTAGCGTTCGATCTTCCCTGCAGCTGGTGCATAGTAGGGAATGTGGAATATCCACTCGATGCCGTGCTCTTTGGCCCAGTTTTTTACAAGATTGTTCTTGAAATGAGTTCCGTTGTCTGACTCAATCCTCTCTGGAGTTCCATGTCTCCACAGGATTTGTCTCTCCAGACCAAGAATGGTGTTACGTGCAGTTGCATGAGGAACTGGATAAGTTTCCAGCCATCCAGTGCTTGCCTCTACCATAGTCAGCACATACTGCTTACCAGATGGAGAACGAGGTAGAGTGATGTAGTCAATCTGCCAGGCTTCACCATACTTGTACTTGGACCATCGGTCACCGTACCACAACGGCTTGATCCGCTTTGCCTGCTTAATAGCAGCACAAATGTCACAGTCATGGATGACTTGTGTGATAGCATCCATGGAAATGTCAATGGATCTGTCACGAGCCCATCGGTAGGTTGCATCTCTGCCTTGATGTCCTGACGAGTCATGGGCCCACCGAGCTAAGAACAGCTCACCTCCGTGTTTCCAGTCAAGATCAGGATCAGGATCAGAGTTTGTGTCCACCTGGGAAACTCTTGCAGCTAGATCTGCCTGATGGTTGTGGTGTTGTTCCTCAGTAGCTTTGCTCTTAGGTATGTGAGCATCGATGTGTCTCACTTTCACTGGGATTCTCTCAATGTGAGCAGCAATGTCTTGCCACAGATCTGCAGCCCAGATTGGCTTTCCTTTCCTCTGCCAGCCATTCTTCTTCCAGTCTTTCAGCCAACCCCACAAGGCATTGGCTACCATCCATGAGTCGGTGTAGAGATAAAGCTTTGGCCATCTCTCACGTTCAGCTACGTTAAGAGCTAGCTGGACAGCTTTTACCTCTGCGAATCGACTGGATTCTCCTTCTCCATCTCTCGCTTCTGCAACTCTGCGTGTTGGACTCCACACTGCAGATTTCCATCTCCGCTTGTTCCCAACCAGACGACAGGAACCGTCTGTGAACAAAGCATATCTCTTTTCATCATCAGACAGATCACTGTAAGGAGGAGCTTCCTCAGCACGAGCTACTCTCTCCTCTGGAGGCTTAGCACAGCTTGTGCCTTCTGGCCAGTTTGTGATCACCTCCACCAAACCAGGCCTTTCGAGATTTCCCATTCGAGCTCGCTCGACTGTATGTCATCCTCATCATCATCATCATCATCATCCTGAGGTCGCTGTCCCCATAATCCTATTTTAATCCTCCGTTGAATTTCCTTGAGTTCAGAGGCTCTGCCAGCAGTTGCTAATCTACTAGGGTCTACATCCTGACCTACATCTCCATCATCCATGTGGGGTCTCAAGAGGTCTACCAGAGTTTTAAGGCTAACCCTCTCTTCCTCATCAGAAGGATCTTTCTTAAGAGAGGGACCCTGAGTAGAAGGACCCTCATCTCCATCTGCACCATCTCCTGCAGCATCTGCATCTCCTTTACGCTTTCTGGTTACAGTGGCCACCAAATTTACTGGCTTGGTTTTCACATTCACAGCAGAGTTGGAAGAGCAAGTAGCCTTATGTCTTTCTTGACACAGTGCTATCAGTAGCCATATGATTATTCCAAGAAGCAACAAAATTAAGGCAAGCACAAGATATCTAGGGTACCACTGGTTCCAAAGACCCTCTGTAGTTGTAAGAGGAGTAACAAACTCATATGTGTCTGCTAGCAGATCCATAGTTGAGTTACCATAGCTTCTTAGCCCAATAAGACCACAACAGAATTCACCAACATTCAGTAACTTGTTCTTAACCCAAAGAAACAACTTATATGCCACATATCTCACAATCTTGTCTATCATGCAGGAAACGGCCCATCTGTAGACAATTGCACCGATAATAGATGAAATAGAATGACTCAGAATCCAAGACAGCTTCATTTTGCTTCCTAATCTGAGCAGAAATAAATCACAAGCAATCGAGCCCCACGTTGGGCGCCAAAAATAAAAAGTGTGTCGGTGTGAGCTGAAATTCCCCCCCCCACAAACAATAACCAGGCTAGCTCAGTCTGGAAGCAAATGAAAAGCTGTATTTACAAGCAGAGTCTAAAATCTACAATGAAATGCAATGAATATGTACAAATATACAAAATGCACAACATTCACAAATATATACAATCAACAGAAAAGCACAACTGATCTCCCTTTGCTTCCCCCCAAGGGGACCCTCCCAAAGGGGCCTCCCTCTCCCAGGAGCTTCCCCCCAGACCCCCCTGGACAGAGAAGCAGAGTTGGTTAAGCAGAAAGTTGTTAACTTAGCTGCCAAGGTCAGTGTGTTATCTTCAGCCAGAAGAGAAGAAGAAACAGCAGCCAGACAGCCCAGCAACTGCCCCCACTGCCGAACGCAGAATGTGCAGAATGCCTACTTTGTTTTGGGTAATAGTTCTTAAACATTTCTATCTATCCAATGGAAGTGTTTAGAACAATCGTTATTTTGCTTTCTTACACCCAATAGTGACTTATTTACATTCTTTCACTTTCTCTGTTCTGAACTTTGCAAGGAAAAATTAAAAAGACAGTTTCAAACCATCACAGTGGCACACCCATCCTGGATGGGGCTGAGAAGGACCCAGCCCCAGGTGGACAAAAGAAATTTAATCTGGGGAGGGCTTGGCCCCTCCCCTGCTGGGAGAAGGTGGTCCCCTGACTCAGAGGTGGTCTATTCCACTTCCCCTTCCTGTCCAGCAAGCCTATAAAAGGGGTGGATAGCTTGCTGCTCTTCCCTTTTTCCTGCCTCGTCTGCTCGAGAGGACTTCCTGCTGCTGTTGCTGTCACTGTCTCCTGCACCGGACCACGTGGCTGGGGCCCTTTCTCTCTCTCAACTGAATCCACTGACATCCAGGGGAACACAAGGCCATCCAGGCTTGGGTTTGTATATTTTTTCCCACTTACCCTCATCCCTCACCTCTGTGAACCCTCCCCCCCTGTTACTGATATATATATATATATATATGTAAAAAATTATTTTTTTTCTTTTCCCTTTTGTGAAAAAAGAAAAAAATTTACGCCTCCTACTTCCAAACCGACTTCAGAATATTTCTTTCACGATTTTTTTTTTCCTTTCCCCTACCCCCTTTTTTTTCTTTCTTCTCTCTCTCCACCCTGCCGAGAAAAAAGGGAGAGGGGCAGGGGGAGGAATTTATATCTATTATCATTTGAGCTCCTAAACTCAGAGCTCAAACCTCCACACAACCCCAGCTCCCTCAGCAGGTCCTCATAACACTTGTTCTCCAGAGTTTTCCAGATCTGTTCTCCAGATCACTTGCCACACATTAACCTTTTTTGGCTGCTTTTGAAGTACAAACAGATATTTTAATGGAGTTATTTAGATTGTTGGGATTGGGTTTTTTTGTTGTTTTGGGTTTTTTTTTAGACAACCATCTCTGAAGCCATTGGTGTATGTATTGGTAGATTCATCGATCTTCAGCAGCTTGAAACTTCCTCTACCATTTACTTCTATGCTGAGGATCTGCATACATGCATGGAATGACTTAAATCTTTAGGATGGAGTTTACCTGGAATTTAAATAATCTTTTGATGCTGCAAACCACTCATTGAGACATAATAGCAGTTTTCCACAGCAGCAGCATGGTGCCCACATTGTTTTCAGTGTACAAGGGAGAAATCTGTTTTATTTGCCTTGCAGAGCTCCAGACTCACTGAATGGTTTAAAAGAAGAATTGTCTTTGTTCTGATTTATTAGCAATCACAAGTAACACAGATTCTCCCCTCGGGACATTTCTGCTGATGTGCAACAACCTGGAGATGAAGCTTCCTCGTTGCATGCCCTGATAATCCTGTGGGTGCTGTTACAAGTGAAGGCACAGAGATCTGGGAGCCTGTCCTAAAGGAAGGAGGCACAAGAATTCACTGCAATAGAGAAGTGCAGAATATTTGCTGAGTAAGCAAGGACTTTTTGCGTTTTGCTGGTGATTTAAAGTGACAAAAATCAGTCCTAGCAGCAAGTCTTGGGGCACTCCATATTAACCTCTCTATGTGTCAAGAATTAGACCCTTTTTCCTTCTCCTTCGTTTTCTTTATCTCATGAATAGTTTTTAATCCATGGTAGAAATTTACCTTTTCACCCTGTAGTTTTCAAATTTCCATAATAGGCTTTGCTGGTGGATTTTGTCATAAGCCTTCTAAAACTACAACTGAGAAATCTCTGTAGATTTGCTTTTTTTTACTCTGTAAAGTTGTGGGTTTTTTTTTTTTTTTTTTTTTTCCTTTTTTTTCCTTTGCTGGCATTGAACAGATCTCTGGGGCAAATTTTTGAACCTTTCCAGACAGGGCAATGTTTTTCTCTATTTCATGATGTTGTAAGTCTTCTGGAGTTTTATATCAATATTTATCACCCTATCTGAAACACTGGACCTGCCATACTACTAGATGCTGCTCACTAATCTAGCCAATGTCCAGCATACGGCAACCTTCTTCCTGAATGAAGAGATTCACATCTGCCCCTAAATAGATGTACAGGAGAAGGTTCTAATACTGTTACTGTGATTTTCAGTAGCTAAGAATCTGATTGTATTCTTTAGGAGACTATTATAGGAGAGGAAGGAGGTGTGCAGCACATCACTTGCAACTAAAGTGTGATCCGCAAGGCAGGATGGTACCAGCTCCCTATTGGGAGCTGAAGAGTTGTATTTCTTCCATTAGAGCAATTCCTGATCCTGTGTATTCCCACTGAGCTGCATGAAATGAAAGAAGCCTTTTTCCTCTCTTCTTTTTTAAAGAGAGCTTTGCCTTTTAGGCTGTTTTTCTTGGAGTACTTTGAGGGAAGATAGAAAAGTGTGTTGCATCAATAGAGGATTAAAACATGTGGCATGGAAAAGCTATTCCAGCACCAAACAGGAAGTTGAGGAGTAGCTGGGGAAGCACCCTAAAAGGTTTGGGGATATTAAGAAGAGAACACAGTAAAATGCTTAATGATATGGAAGTCAGAACTCATCTGAGTCATCTCCAAATGTGACTCTGAGCTATTTTGCCTGGATTTAAAGATTTGAGGTCCTGGCTTAGACTTGTGCTGTAGGTTGGTCTTGTCTCTTGCATCACACCCCCCCTAAAACAGCTCTTACCTATTTCTCTAGTTTTATGAGGGAAAGTATCAGGATCCAGCTGTGAATCTTGGTCCAGTTTTCTTTATACTATCCTCTCTGCAACTAGCAGATGGTGGGTTTCAAAGCAAACTGAAAACAACTGTTTTTCATGGCTCATGGACTGATGCAATGGAACTTGTCACTAGATGTTCTGGATGCCAAAGGTTTACCAAGTGACAAAAAGTGCTTGGACACATCCAAGGAAGAGAAACCTCTGGGTGACAATAAGATACTAAAAACATCACCTTTTATTGAGACCCAGTCTTTCATGGATCATTACCTATTTAGGCCACTCTTCTACTTCTGCAAACTTACCTGGCATTTGGTGATTTCTCTTTGGCCATTGCTGCACGTTCCTCTTGGAAAACCTCTGTTGTTTCATGGAAGCTGTCATTGCCTCTCTGCAGTTAACACATCTCTGTAGTTGTACATTGTGGAAAAGTAATCTGGAGTCACACTGCTGCCTGAGGTGATCAGTCCTGACAAAAAAAAAATCTGCTCAGTTCACTGGTGACTCACTTTAGAGCATGGCTTAGTGGGACTGGTGCTGTTGAGTTGACAGTTACACTCGATGATCTTAGAGATCTTTTCCAAACTGAATGATTCTCTGACTCTAGAATTTACTTAGAGACTGTGTAATGGGGAACCTGATAAACATCTATTTAGAAATGAGCAGGAAAAACAAACAGCTCAGGTATAAATGAACCTGTGTGCCTGTGTTAGCAGGGGTGTTGGACTAGATGTCTCCAGAGGTCCCTTCTGAGCCCTACCCGTTCTATGATTTGATCAAAAAGGGTAATCTGAAAGATATTCTGAACAAATCATGGCTTAGTCCAGCATGCCAGAAGCACTCATAAGATTCAAAGGGCTAGCCTAGTGTGAGCACTGTTGAGGTTCCAACTGCAAATTAACATGATGTCCAACATGTCCAGCAGTCTCTGCTTATTCAACATGCTCTCTGAGCTCTCTCCTCAGGACATTCCTGAGTTTTCCATAAGCATGAAGTTTTGAGAAATCTGAGATGGTCTGTAGATGGCAGGAGGAGAGAAAGTAGTGAAAGTAAGCTGCAGTGATGAGCATTAAGGGATAGTTTGCTGGAAACAGCACTGCTCCTCAGGTCAGTTTTGCAGTGTTTGCATCCTGAGCCTGTGCAGGCAGAGCACTTATTTTTGTACCTGAATTTCATGGCTTCATGGCTGTGAAGCAGTGGCAGTGCTTCACAAAATGAGCCAAAGTCTTGTGAAGAATCCTGAGCTGTATAATCAAAAGGGAAATGAGTCTAAGAGAGTTGTTTTCTTTCTGGGTTTCTAGGATTTTAGGCTCTTCCCAGAAAAAATCACAGCACAGTAGCACAGCTCTGCAGCGCTGCTACTGCTTAAGGGCAACAGCACAGCCTGGTGGTTTATGGTTATTCTGATGCAGTAGATCAGGTACCTGCACAAGAAAACTCAGGATTTTCCTTGCCCAAGAAACCATTCCTTCCTTTGCAAGGTACCATTTTGTGTGAGGTTTTCAGGATAGAGACAAGCAGACTGCAAGGGCAGGTGCAGCAAGAGAAATGAATAGGTCCTTTCCAACATCTGTGCCTCTGAAACCTTGAGGCACTGTTGTGCCAAGCCATTCCAAGGGGGTTTGTGCAGGGTATGTCTGAGTTTTTGTTCCAAGGCAGTAGCTAGAGGGGTATAACTAAAAAGAGAAGCTATGCAAAATTTGGGGGGGAGGGAGGAGAGGAAAGACGAAAGTGTGTGCAGAAAAGAATCAAAGCCTATCATGCATTTACACAGACTGAATATTCAAACACCAGTAATAACATTTCTTCTCCTTCTTCTGTGTCTTCAGGGTGTGTGACACTGGTCAGAGTGTGCCCTTTGATGTGGCAGTGAAATGCAGCAGGTGCCAAATGTGCTCAGACAGGATTTTCACATAAATTGAATTCCATTTTCTGTTTTGCTTGCTTCTGAAGAAGGGGCTATGGTGTTACTAGCAGCACAGCTGGTGCTGAACAAAACTCTTGTGAACTTCATTTGCTGATCACACAGAATGGGACAAAAGCCACTAGCTGGGACTAGAAAGGTAGGGCCAGACCAGCTTTGGGGCCTGTCCTGATGCTGTGCAAAACTTTTTCATCTTCAGGTTGTGACCAAAACACAGATTCCTGCTTAACCTGCTAGAAAGTACCTTTGATTTCAGGCACTGTGGGTTTGGGCCTGGGAAAAGATATCTTGAGCCACTTTTGAAGGCACTGAGATTGAATTGCTTTGAGCCACAAAGCTGCATTGTTTTTATGCAGTGAAGATCTCTGTAGCACTGCCAGCACAGTAAATGCTCAGGTGTCTCATTGCTTCATATTTGTACTTTAATCTGGTTGGTGGCTGAAATGTGATTTACAGTCCAAGAAAGCCCTAGAAGTATGATTTACAGTCCACCTGGAAATATGATTAATGCACTTAATCTTGCACTTAAGCTCACACTTAAGTTTCATTTATTTTATTGTGATGGAATATCTCTGAAATGTAAAGTGTGCTAGAATTTATGACAACACTTCTTATTCTGCTTTGGTTTATTATAGAGGAAATCCATCAGCACATAATAAGACAAAATACTCCAAAGAGCAGTGATGATATTGTTGAAGAAACTATACAAAGGACTTTGGAAAAGAGTAGAATGGAAGGGAAAAAAAGAAAAGAAAGGAGAGAAATTATTGTTTTCTTTTTCTTGAGTGTTGAATCAAAGGTCAAAATAGTTCTCAAGCAAATCCTGTTGTTCACAGCCTTTCTCTAAAAGTCCATTGAAGTACAGGAAGCTGATGTGGTTCATCCCACTGGAGGAGATATGGCAGCTAGCCACAACTGTGAACAGAAAACTAACACATCTGAGATGAAAAGCTTCTGTGCCAGCTTCCTACACACTCCAGTGGGTTTTTCATCTTGCTAAAAGTCACTGGTGTGCACAGAGATGCCAGGCCTGCCTGCTTCATAGGTTTTCTTTTCATCTCTCAGTAATTAGAACCCATTGGTTCAGACCTTGGTTTTCACCTTGCTCAGGTAGGAGGTGACTGCTGATTACCTCATGGAGAACCTCAGATCATCCATCAGCCCCTACTGCCATAACTGCTGTGCAGCATCCAGGGTAGTGTGACCACACACTGCTGGGAGCAGTGCCCTGCTCTGCTTCCCTTCCCTTTTCCTTGCTAGCAAAAAGAATTTATCAGCTGCACCTTCATATACAACCTGGGGACACCTGCCAACTGTGCCACCCACTCAGACAGTAAGCACGTCCCCAGTGCTCATGGCTGAGGGAAAGCTCCCCTCTCTCCATCTCCAATGGCAGACAGATGGGGGGGTCTGCATTGTTTGCACAGTGCCAACTGTGCCACCAGAGTGGAACCAGTATTTACAGCATGGCTGGGGGGTGAATCATCTCTTACTCAGAAGAGTAACAATTCCATAGTACAAATTCAATGTGTTCCCCATATGTGTCCACCAAATTTTCTTCTTGCTGCTGCAAATTTTGTATTAAATTATTTAGGTCAGCCTAAATTTGGAAGGCAGCAAAATAAACACCCTTTTTAGGGGCTCATGTACATATCTGTGATGATTGTAAAACGGTTTGCTTCCTAAATTAGAGTGATGCAAGCAGTCTGCCAGCAGAACAAGCAGCAATATTTTGTTATGTTTGAAAGGCTGGTTGTAATGCTGGGTTGTTATAAATAGGTGGGCACCTGGAAAATGAACATTCAGATTACTTTTAGCATGGAGTAGGTCCAGAGGAGGTCAGGAAGATGATTCAGGGGGTTGGAGAACCTCCCTATGGGGACAGGCTGAGAAAGTTGGGGATGGTCAGCTTGGAGAACAGAAGACTCTGGGGAAACCATAGAGCAGCCTTGCAGTACCTGAAGGGGGCCTGCAAGAAAGTTGGGGAGGGACTATTTACAAAGGCCTGTAGTGATAGGTGGCAATGATTTTTAAACTGAAGAAGAGTAGATTTAGATTGGACATCAAGAAGTTTTTTATCATGAGGGTATTGGAAAACTGGAACAGGTTGCCCAGGGAGGTGGTGGAGGCCCCATACCTTAAAACATTCCACGTCAGGCTTGATGGGGCTCTGAGCAACCTGATCTAGTTGGGGGTGTCCCTGCATACTTTAGTGGAGTTTAACTAAATGACCTTTGCCCCTCAGATGTCCCTTCCAACCAGTCCAGCCAGTCCAATCACAGTGTCTTCTGTGATTCATGCCCTGGATCTGTCAATGCTCAGGCTTCAATTTTCATAGTTTTCCTCTGAACTAATTAATATTTTGAGTGCTTGCCTAATGATTTTCCTATAGAGTGCTGCACAGTGGGTAGCATGCTTGGCTCCATGGGTAGCATGCTTTGGCACCGTGTGGCTCTAGAGCTGCTAGGGATGCTGTATCCATATCCCTGCTCTGCTGATGAAGGGCTGCCCAAGAGCCTGCACTGTCAGGATGGGGACTGTAGCATTAGGAGGCAGTAAGAGCTCGAGCCTGGGCCCTGACATGATGCAGCAGAGCAGCTGCCCACGGAGGAGCTCTGAGGGCATCCTGTCAAAGGCAGACATGCTAATAATGATGGGAGGCACTGGCACTCTGCTGGAACCAGAGCTCTTCCTGCTAGCAATGCTGCAGAGATGCCAGGCATTGTGTGGAGTGCTGGAAATCCAGCCGTTGGCAGCTCCGTCCTGATGGATGTTCTCCTGTGTGCCATGCCAAAAGGGTTCTAGTAAATGAGCTCAATGGGAGCCAGGATCAGGCTTCCTTCATGCGACTTGAAGGCACCATGGGGACAACAGGAGCTAGCAGGCAGATGCTTGCAGTCCAAATCTGAATGACTTACCCTCACTGCCTGCCCTCAACCTACCTATTTCCACCTCTGTTGACATGCCATCTCCTGCCAAACACTCCAGAATTCATTTCTGGCTGACACTGTCTCAGACAGACACCTCTGTTTTCTTCAGCACTACCAAGGAGCTTCCCCATAAACATTTCCACACAACATGGTCACTTTCTATGGCCTTACAGTTACATGGGAATATGCTGTATGTGCTGACAAATGTTGCTTTGTTGTTTCCAGTGTGTCCCATCCTTCTGTTTCCATCAGATGACACTTCAGTTGAAAACTTTCACCAAGATTGCTCCTAGCTTATCCCTTCACATGAAAAGTACTGATCCTGACTGAAGTACAGCTTTCTGAAAGGCTTACTCTCTAAAATTGTACAAGAAACTTTTCCACAATAAATCATAGAATCCTAGACTCATTGAAGTTGGAAAAGACCTCTAAGTTCATCAAGTTCAACCATTAATACCACCATGCCCACTAAACCATGTCCGAAAGTGCCATGTGTACACATTTTTTGAACACCTCCAGGGATGCTGACTCCACTACCTCTGTGGGAAACCTGTTCCAATCCCTGACCACTCTTTCAGTGAAGAAATCATAGAGTGCATTGGGTTGGAAGGGTTATCTAGTTCAATGCCCCTGCAGTAAGCAGGGACATCCCCAACTAGATCACATTGATCATAGAACGGTTTTGATTGGAAGGGACATCTAAAGGTCATAGAGGCCTTGGTAAAGATATTTAGCCCAGTAATGAGGCAGAGGGAATGCTTTCTAAAGTGCCACAAATAAGTATGTGAAAGCTGCTCTCGGTTTGCTCTACCAGATGCTGGCTGTTGTCACTGGCTTGGGTACTCCCTGCAGTATCACCACCACATGCAGCTGATATTTGGAAGTTTGTTATGCACCTGTTGTTCAAGTGAGGTGGTTGGCTTTAGCAGGCTGCATAACGCCCTCAGGATCTTTGGGTGAGGAGGAGGAGGAGGTGGCCAGATGTCTGTCTTTATCAAATAAATACTACAGGGGCACAGGAAGCACTTGTGGAGCTGCTGCTGGTGAATCTATGAACATAACGGAAATAGCTAAGCTGGAAAATCTCCTCTTAGTACCCATTAACCCCTGAGCTCCTGGCTTATATTTTGGCTCAAGTGTAGCATGCTGGATGGACAGCAACACACCTGTTGAACAGCCCTTTGGCAGCTCATCCCATAGCAATCCCATATCCTAATACCAGAGGTACCGAAGGAAGAGCTGGAAAATCCCTCCACCTGCTGCAGGCCAGGGCTGTCTTCCCATGGCCAACCCCACATTGCTCAGTGGTAGAAAGCTCTTAGCCCACAGAGTAGACACTGAATCCATGTAACCAGAGCTTGGAGCTGCAGTGATCCTGCTGACTGTCTGACCATCCAAAATAAAGGCTCATTTACATCCCCCCTGGCTCAGCTCTGAAGGCTGCTGCGTACTGGCTGTGCGTGCCTATGGTCAAACATCTTGTTCCCTGCCTGGTCTGGTGCAATCATCTCAGCAACGTTTGATAAATTCTATTCCTTGCTTACTTCCTCTTGAAACAGCTTCCAGGTTTCTCTCTGAAGCATGTCAGTTCAGCTCTTTTCCCTACTTCATGCAGCAATACTTAATTCTGGTGCAGGTTTTTATTGGTTGTTCCTGGTGTTATTCTATTTTGCTGCTTTATGGTTGCCTTTGAGAATACTACCCTTTGTATCCTGTGTGTGAGAACAAAGCTGCACATTAAGAACATTTCTGCACATTTTTTGGCAAAGCTGTGAATAGCTGACTAAAAATCAGGGGTGGGGTGGGGTGGGAGGAGGGTAGAATAAAAGGATATTGTAGGTTGGATTTGCACCCCAACAAACTGGAAATTTATCCCCTGGAGTAAATTTACTACACTGATTCAGAATTTGGAAGCAAGATGAAATTATACCTACAAAAGTAGACTAAATATAAAAAGTATGAAAGTTAATAAACATATACAAAATATATTTACACATATATGCAATTCAACAACAACACAATACCCCTTGTACAGACCCACACCCCCCTGGGCAGCCCAGAGGGCTGCTGTTTCAGCTAACCTGCTATCTCTGTCCTGTCCCAGCCAGTTCTTACCATAGCCCAAACAAGTCGGATCAGGCCAAGCAACCAAGGTCTCAGAACAGAGAGAAACAAGCAAGCCAGCAGCAGAAAGGAGAGAGAGAACACTCCATGTTCCTAAACTATATAGAAATTTGCACAACCAATGAAATGAAACAAACTTATCTCTGTTACTTGCTCAGCCTCTAAAAAATTTTGTCGAGCTCTGGGACAGAATTCTCTGGAAAAATCTAATTCTTATGTACAATTAAGCACAAAGAAGGAGGAGACAAGAGGCAGCACAAGAGAGTTAGCAAATTGCTTTTTGCTTTTCCTATGGTTAAATCCTAAATGCAGGAGCTGTCCTCTGGCTGGGGAGGCCAGCTCATGTTTGCTACAAGTGTGCTTAGCCAGAATAGCAACACCACAGGCACTTGCATTTCTTGGTGTGGTGTCCAACATCTTCTGTGTTTCCATCAGCTCCCGATGGGTTGTTTTTTTTGGGTTTTTTTTTGCATGAACACAAACATTAGAATCACTACTTAAATGTTTTCACTGAGCAAGTCTCAGCCATTGCACTTGGTTCCTCCAGCAGCACAGAACATAGACTGATATTTTATTTAAGCTGGGTTCCTGCGGGAGAGGCACTGAAAGGCAAACCATGTGCAAGTCACTTAGCAGCTCCTGCCTGCCTCCCTGCCTGTGGGCTTTCTTCAACACCAGTGAGTTGCTGCTTTGGTAAGAAGGAAGGCACATGGGTTTGTACCATGGTATTCCATCTGTGCCTTCAGAATCCATCTCCAGACCAAATCCTCATTACAGCATTTATTATGATTAAATGTTGTGCACAAAAGAGTCCCTGCTGTGGTGGTGGCTCCAACAAGAGACACTGGCAGCTCATAGGCAGACTGCTCTGAAGTGGCTTTCCTTACCCATAATATTATGCACAGTGGTTCCATGGTGCCCCTAGAATAGAATCATAGAATCACCCATGTTGGAAAGGACCCTTGAGATCATTGAGCCCTGCCATAAACCTAGCACTGCCAAGTCCAGAACTAAACCATGTAACTAAGCACGACATCTGTATGTCTTTTAAATCCCCCCCAGGGATGGACTTCACCTCTTTCCTGGGCAGCCTGTTCCAGAGTTTGACAACTGTTTTGGGGAATAGATTGTTCCTAATGTCCAACCTAAGGTAGTTTTTTTTCACCCCATCAATTGTTACCTGAGAAGAGAATTTCAGGGAGCATGAAAGTCTCCCCTGAGCCTCCTTTTTCCCTGTAGGCTAAACAATCCCAGTTCCCTCAGCCCCAGGAGTGTTCTGCAGTAACTTCTGATTGTAGCCTTTGGTGACCTATAGAAAATATCCCTGTGAATCCCAAGAGGTGAGTTCTTTTTACCATGGCAAATGGCTGGAAATGCTGTTTTATTCAGGGTGACCATCAAAAACATCTTCAGTTTTTAGTACTGTTTTGAGGGAAAATCTACAACACTGGGGGATTTCAAACAAACCAAGGATGATGTTTTAAGATGTGTCTGAATGCAGCCCAGTTTTTTTCTTACAATCTGTGCACATTTTTCAGTCTCTCAGTCTCCTTGGTCTGATAACTTAAACAGAAAGTCTTTCAGGTTGCAGACTGTCTGTGCATTTTGTACTGAACCTCCCTTCAGGCAAGAGTGAGAGAATGAGCACAGAATCCTAACGTCCCTGCAGCTACTAAAAATGCCTCTTTCCCCCTCTGAGCTCTGTGAGGTCTGCTTGTGGTGCCATGTTCTCTATCAGTGCACTGAAGTTCTCCTTTCCTGTTTCAACCTGCTGCAACCCCTGCTCGTGGAGAACACTCCTACGAGTTGTTTTCCATGTTAAAATGCTGCTACAAGACAGGGGAAAGGGACTGGGAAAGGGCAGTGTTGTTTGAGGCTTGTAGGATTTCCTTCATGCAAACAAAGGTGAGAGAAAGAAAAATGAGTTTACAGGGTGGGTTAGTGCATCAGGAATCTGCACAGGGCAGAATAATCATGACCAGAGCATACCAGTAATCAACTAATGATGGTTACTTCTGAAGAACCCTTCAACTGTTTTATAGAGAAACACTTCCTAAGAGTTATACATGATTGTTATACATGAATAGTTATACATGATTCAGGTTTGAAGGACACTGTTGGAATAGAGATCACAGAACGATAGAGTGGCAGGGGCTAGCAGGGACCTCTGAAGATCATAGCCCAACCTCCGCTAGAGCAGGATCACCTAGAATAAACCACCCAGGAACATGCCCAGGTGGATTTGGAATGCCTCCAGAGAAGACGACTCCACAGCCTCTCTGGGCAGCTGCACCAGGGCTCTGCCATCCTTAAACTGAAGAATTTTTTCCTTATGTTCATGTGGAATCTCCTATGTTCCAGTTTATGTCCAGTGCCCTTTGTCCTGTCACTGGGCACCACTGAGAAGAGCCTGGCCTCATCTTCCTGACACTTGCCCTTTATATTGTGATCAGCATTGATGAGCTCCTACCTTACTCTCCTCTTCTCCAGGCTGAACAGCTCCAGGTGTCTCAGCCTTTCCCCCTGCTCGAGCAAAGCTTTTGGATAGGCACAGCTCAGCTGCCCACATTGCATATGGTCAGCAGTAACTTCTCAAATGTCCTCTCCCACAGGCTTCAGACCCATGCAGAGCAATGACAAGACACTGCTCTAGCTGAAGTATTCTCTCCTGACAAACACCTACTTCTTTCCCCTCAAATCCAAAGCTGTGACACATTCAGCTGCTGTGACCTATTTATTGGAGGGTGAGCTGGGGCACACTGAACCTGTCTCTGTAACTTCCCACCCACAGGTCCCAGCAGGTCCTGATGTAAGGTTTGATTCTCTTCTTCCTGCTTTTAACATGCTGGGTGAAATTGAAACCTGAACTCTGCAGTGGCTTAAGCTAAACCTTTGAACATCTCTATGGATTTTCTCATATCAGATAGTGATCTCTCTAGAGGATGCAGAAACTGGAAGATCAGATTAGTGGTAAGGTCTAAAATAAGGAGAGAGAATTGGGAAGAGTTCTACCTAACAGCTATGAATATGTCTTAACAGATTCAGTGAAGCTCCTTTATCCATCAAACTCCTTAGTTATTCACAGAGTTTAGGTATGAGAGGACACATTATTGTTGTGAACTAAACACTGCTGTTGGTAGGTGATGGGCACGAACCAAGCTTGGTTATCCAGATGCTCACATATTTAAAGCAATTAAAGATTTACTATCCACAGGCAATCCAAAGAAACAGAAAGTGGTTGCATTTCCAATTACATAATTTGCAGAAACCCATGTAACCTACCTTAGCATTTCACCAGCTTTGCCATGCTCACCCAGGATTTCAGCTCCTTGCTGATGTTCCCATTCTGCCTGTTGGCAAACACCAGGCTGAAACAACCTCATGCAACCCATACTGAGCATACACCAACCATCTTTTACTTCCTTCACTGAATCTGACCCCTCCATGAGACAAAATACTGATTTGGCTAAGAGTTCCACAAGGAATTAAGAGAAAGTGAACCTTCCAAAGAAATAGTAACAATGCCTTTACCTTTTAACAGATTACATTTTCTCATTGGCTTTCATCTCTCTTGGAATTTTATACAATACAGGCCATAACTGTGCTAATAAAGAGGAAATTATGCCAACCTATAATTAGAGTGAAGGAAAAGGTACAGCAGATCATAACTGAGCCCAGAGGATGAAAACACAACCACATTTCATGGTTGATGTGAGCATTAGTGTCTTCTCTACACTTAATAAATTGATATCCATTTTCATGGTGTAAATCTCAGATGCCTTTCCTAATATGATCAAATTATCTTTCAGATCAATTTCTGGGAATTTCTGCTACTCCTGGAAGATCCCCTGGACTGACGGTTCTTCGGATAACCAGATTAACAACAGAATTTCAGGGGGGTCTGGTCACCAACTACAAGCAGCTGTAGCAACACAGCAGCTCTCTCCAGGTTTATTTCGGGTGTCTCTCATTTAAATTGAGGAATGTACATAGGTGGTGCATTGCAAAAGAGATACAGAAGGAGAAGGAAGGTGTAATCTTTCAGGGTCACTGTATTTGAGCATGGAGAGATGCTCTGCAAGCAGGCATCTCAATTTGGAAGTAAAGGCACTGATTTATTTCCTCATATGCAAAGTAGAATAACATGAATGAGAGCTCCAGTGCTGAACACCAGTAGCTTCTGGTGCTGCTGCTGAGCTCTTGTCTTCTGTGTTTTACCTAAAGATTTCACAGCTTGCAGCTTTGGTGTTTCTCCCTCTGAGTCCTTGAGCTGCTAAATGTCCCTATCTCAGCAATCTTACCTGTCTGTGAGAATTCACCTTTTATATCCTGTACAGCTTGAGTTTGCTTGCTTTCCTCACAGCTTTTTTACACAACCTAGCAGTTTGCTCAGAGGTTTGAGCCAAGGTCACACAGATGCTCAGTGTGAAAACTCAGCCTGGAAAGCTTAGAGGACATCTTGTGAGAGAGGCACAAGTTTTCCATTAGGAATATCTAAGATACTTCTTTTTCCTAACAGTTTTATCTGTCAGATTTCTCAGCTCCAAGCTGGATGCCTTGTGTTGATCTACTCGAGGGTAGGGAGGCTTTGCAATGACCTGCACAGGTGACACCCATTGGCCAAGGCTGATGGCATGAAGCTCAAGAAGGCCAAGGGCCAGGTCCTGTACCTGGCTCACAACAACCCCATGGGGAGCTGCAGACCTGGGGATGTGTGGTTGGAAAGCTGCAGCTTGGAGAGGGAGCTGGGGGGGGTTGGTTGGCAGTCACTGACCATGAGGCAGCAGTGCCCAGGGGGCCAAGAAAGCCAAAGGCCTCCTGGCTGGCATCAGAAGCAGGGTGGGCAGCAGGGCCAGGAGGTGAGCATCCCCCTGTGCTCAGCACTGGGGAGGCCACAGCTCGAGTGCTGTGTTCAGCTCTGGGCCCTCCCTGCAGGAAGGACATTGAGGGGCTGGAGCCTGTCCAGAGAAGGGCAACGAGGCTGGAGAAGGGCCTGGAGCCCCTGGGCTGGAGGAGGGGCTGAGGGAGCTGGGGGTGTTCAGGCTGGAGAAGAGGAGGCTGAGGGAGACCTCATTGTTCTCTCCAGCTCCCTGCAGGGAGGTTGGAGTGAGGAGGGAACAGCCTCTGCTCCTTGGTGGCAAGGGACAGGAGCAGAGGAAATGGTTGCAAGCTGCAGCAGGGCAGGTTCAGGCTGGCTGCTAGGAAATCTTTCTTGCCAGAGAGGGCTCTCAGCCATTGGAATGGTCTGGCCAGGGCAGTGCTGGAGTCACCATCCCTGGAGGGGTTCAAGCGGTGTGTGGAGCTGGTGCTTAGGGACATGGTTTGGTGTTGAGCCTGCAGTGCTGGGTTGGCATGGATGAGCTTGGAGGTCTCTTCCAACTGCATGTTCTCTGTGATTCTGTGATTACCCAGGATGTCCATGATCGAGGATGGCCGTAACTGTAAACATCTGCATATGCTTAGGTGATATCCTGAGGGGCAGCTGAGCAGTGAACTCAGTCACAATCAGTGTTTGATATTTCTATAGTACATGGTGTTTAAATTCTCTGAGCTTCTTATCCCACTAAATGTCAGCCTGCCCTGGAGCTGGCCTTTTCTTTCAGCTCTTGAGATTTGGTCATCTCTCCAACCCAAATGCCTATGTCAGTGTGACATCTCTTTCCACACTTTTCTCTTTGGTCAGGATTCTTAAGAACCTTGCCTTAAATAAAAATCTGTGTAACCTCACCTGCCTCCTTCTCCCCCCCAGCACTATAGGTAGGGAGAGAGGTGGATAGAGATATTTCAAAGTACACACACAGAACAGCTCTTGAATATCTCTCCACACACATGTAGATGCATTTGGTGTTCTACCTACTGCTTTGGGCCTCTTTTCCCTTCCAGCTCCCAAAGGGAAACTGAGCAAATGGCCTCTGCATGGGGAATTACTGAAGGCATTCAATGTATTTAATCTCCAGTTTTCACGTAGGGATTGTTACTCAGCTAAGTAATAATTAAAATAAGTGTTTCCTCTCACAGCACACAGTAGTGAAACTTCAATTTACATGTTAATTTTTTAATTAAAGGAAAAAATATAGAGGGGGATGAGTTTTCTTTAAGAAGTACAGCATAATAGTCTGCCATTAGACTGAAGCACAGAATGGTCTAAACAGCCTGGCCTGGTGCTCCTCTTCCCTGAAGACATACAGGTAACCCAAAACCAAACTCGGTGTGTCCTGCTGCGTTAGAAGCAGCCTGAGACAGTTGATTCCCTTATCCCAGGGTCACCTTGTCAGAGCCCACATTTAGCATTCATTAGTTGTGTCTGCCTCAGAGCAGAAGACTGCTTCAGGTGCCTTGGGCAGTGTAAAGGGGAGCAGAGAGGGGTGAGGAGAGGGGAAGGGAGTTGGTGGTGATAGCAGACACAGGACACCATGGTCAACTTGGGAAATGAAGCCAGAAACAACATTTTTAGTGTTTGAATCTCCTGCTGTTTCTCTGCTGCTCAAGGCTGAGAGTGATAGGGGCTGAGAGTACAATGGTTTGTCACAAGTGCCAGAAATACCTCCTTTAAAAGTGGCCTCTGTCAAGATTTGGGGTTTATGATTCATCCCTCACAGCCAATGTGTGTCATCTGGCCATGCTTCCAAACAGATTAAAGAGGCATCAGAGTGAATCTGCACACCAGAGAACATTGTAAACTGCCTTAAAGAGCACAACAACTTTGCTTTCCTGCAGGAAAAGAAGTTTTGATCAGCGACAGTTGACTCTGAATAAATCCTATTTTGTTATTAAATATTCTGAATATTCTGTATTTCCTACTAGCAAATAATTTGGACACTTCCATGGTGGAATCTTTAAAACCTGGTTTAGGTTTAGACTGGGACATGCCCCTGCAGGATACTTATCGAATGTCTGATCCTAAAGGCAGGTTGTAAAACTCCTGGGAGAGCTGAAATGGCCACACTTTCTTGAGCTTTTCTCTATTAAAGCACTATTTCACATGCAAGCTTTTAAAAGCCATTTGTAGTCTTCACGTTAAGGTCTATAAACTTCATACTTAACTTTTTATTTCTGCTTTATTCCTGTTCTACGCATTGCCAAATATTGCTTTTGTGTAATTGAAACAGAGCTGTAGTTTGATTATTAAGCAGAGGGGAAAGTAATTGTCTTCAGCTCTAATGGGGGAAGCAAAGGCTCTCAGTAGAAGAGAACCTTAAATTCTGGGAGAATTGCTTTTTTGTTCTTCTCAGAGCAGAGCCAGAGAACAGATGCTGCTGGGGATGAGCAGATGCTGCTAGGGAACAGCAGCCCCACCACCAAGGGGTGATGTTCTGGTTTCGCTTAGGGATGAGAGTTTGACAAGACATTTTGTACAGAGAGCATAGGGAATTTATTTATCTTCTCCATTGCTGCCTTCATTTGCTCCTTGAAATATCTGCAGTTTAAATATCCCTCCTGCACCGTGGGATATGTACCCAGCTGTGCTGCAACTTCAGTAGTTCTGACATGTGCTTTAAAGTGGCTTTGCACCTGTGGTGCTGAATTCTGGTGGAAAGAATGCTTGAGGGGTACAGGCAAAAGGAGGGTATCAGGTGTGCTAAGCAGCATGGGGGACTTCTTGGAAGCCTAAGAAGAGTGAGAACATAGCATGTGACACCGTATGGGTCACCGTTTTGAACGTTAACATCAGAAGAGGAGGATGCAGATTTCTGCCGTAGCCTGCAGATGGCCATGGGTCAAGAGACAAAGCTGATGCTGCCAGCTGTTGATATGTCATTGCAGAGGATGCTCCTTTTTATCTGCCACAGTTGCTTAAGAGCAAACATAACTACTTAGAGCCAAAGGAAAATTTTGAGGTACTTTAAAGTGGTGCTAATGGGGAGCTGTAGAGCAGCAAAACCGTGGAGGTGAGATGGGTGCTCTGAGCGAGCCAAAGGAAGCAGAGGCAGGATTTCATTGCATTTCTAGTTCTGTGTTCTAGGTTAGAAAACTGTTGCTCCGTGCTAAGAACAAATGACTGCATTCTCCCTTTCCTGTAGCAGCTCATGGCCGGGTTTCTTCCAGATGAGTTTCTCTCTGCAGCCTTTCTACCAGCAGCCCAGCAGCCTTGGAGCAGATTGCAGCGAGCGGCGGGGCTGCCCGCAGCCCCACTCCCTGCTGCCTGCTGCTCTCAGCTCTCGCGAGCGTTGTGTCAGCAGGGGCTGACGCCAATGTCAGCGCTGTCCAGTTCCCCGGCGTAAAGCAGCGGCTGCTCGCTGCCTTAGCCCCGACCTACCCACAGATCTCGACTCATACAAACTTTGTAGTTCTTGTAATAGAAGGTGGGTAAGTGACTCTCTGTTTTCACGTCTCTGTCTGCCAGGACAATTTCCAGCTGAGCTTGGTTTGAGGGACTCTTGGATCCTGGACAACGGCCAGGCTCCGCACATTTGTTGCTCTCTTGGGAGAGCTCAGGCTGCTCTGCAAAGGGAAGGAGTGAGCCGGCGTGGGTATCAGTCCTGGAGATTCTAGAGGAGAGCCTGGGCTAAGTAAATGAAGCTGAACTAGAAATCACTTTTTAATTCCCCCATCTTTTCTCTTTAAATAGTGATTATAGTCTCGTGCATAGAATTTGGGGCTTTGTGAGGAGGGGAAATAGTCACTGAAACAGATTTGTGTTCCCTTGCTGAGCGAGAATACAAAAGTGGAGTCTGTTTAACTTTGCTGGGGACAGTACTACTGAAGCAGCTTTGCAAACTATGCAAATCTGTTACGGGATGTATCTCTGCTTGGCTAAGGCTGATGAGCTAAAACAATCTTATGACCCTTTTGCTTTCAGAGTGACAATTTAGTAATGTTTGTTTTGCTCAGTGTGCTTCACGTTGTGGAGTTTGTTCTAAGGCAGCATTAAAAACCTTATTAATGGAATATTTGCCCTGCATTTGTGGTGCAATAATCCTCTGTCACTTGCTACTTTTGTTAAATATTAGTGAAGTAACCTGAGACCAGACAAATCCTCTCCTTCAGCAGTGCAAAGCTTCTGCCTTTTCCAACCCTGATGGATTTCTACATTTTTTATTTAAAACACCACCTCCTCCTCTTTGCAGAGTTAATTAAAAAGTGGCAGAATGGAAGTTTCTGTTCATTTTTTTTCCTTCCTAAAGTTCTTGGCAAAAAATTTGTAGGGTCAAATGTTGTGTCTCTGTGTTTTGCCATGCTCCCAAACCATTTCTTTTTAATTTACTGGAAAATGTAGTGGGGGATTAACAGCCTTACAGGAATCATTTCTCCCAGTGTTGCCCATTTGGTGCACAAATACCCAGCTGAGTCCATATGATTACATTTCTCGCAGCCACCCCAGTTGCCTTGGCTAGCTGTGAAATGGAGTTCAGTCCTAAGCTGATCTTTGCATGCTTTTTCTTACCCAGCACTTGAAAGATTTGATTGCAGGAATGAATGGAAAATAAATAAATAAATGACTGGCACATAGAGGGGGGAGCTGAACTCCACCGAATGATGTGAGCCTCCCATGTGGGACTCAAGGGCTCTAGAGTGAGCCTCGGCTTACCCAAATTCCTCAGGAGTCGCTGCATCATGTGGGTTGTTCAAGCTGACTGCTGACATCTCTTAGGTTTAGCATGCATGGGAGCATCTGGAGGTTTATATAAGTAAAGCTGAAGGAGGAGCAGCTCTGAAATCTCTTGCTTACATGCACCACCTTATCTTTTTTTGTTTGTTTTTCTTTTCTTTGCTAGAGAAAGAGTGTAAATATTTCTGTTTTCTAAAATGTGTCTGCTTTATGTCTGCTTGGATGAATGCTACAAATATTCTCTCTGAAGGCTCTTCCCCCAGTCCTTTGATGCTATCTCAAAGTTAGGATCCTCTGAGCAAAACCTCCCTTTTTCCTTTTCTTACCCTATGTCCAAGAACACACAAACAAGCAGAAGAGCTCAGCAGAGGCCACAGCTGTACTTCCCACAGAAATTAGCCTCATGCCTTTTAAGGACACAAGTGCTTCTCATTGACAAAGAGTGGCCTGTTTAAAGTGGCAGGACAGAGCACACTGTGTATGAGAGGGCCACAAGTGAAAAAGAGAAGGAAGCTTTGTTGGGCATTTCAAACATCTAAGCCATGGAAATGTGTGGATGCAAGTTATCTTTGTCTGACTTCATTTTTAGGGGGTTCTATAGCATTTGAAAAGGTTGGGGTAAATAGGACTACGAGTATGCTTAAATGTGGTACCTAATCAGCATGGGTGCCCTTTGCTTTAAGACAGTGTTAATTATCACTTCAAAAAGTTCTCAGGAATTAGAGGCCAGGCCCTACTTTAAGGTATTAGGCACCATATATATAGGCACCTGCATGTATTGAAAATCAGAAATAAGACCTTAAAATAAGTATTTCCTTTAGTTCTTGGTGTACATCTGTATGTGGTCATCCCCAGGAGCTGATGAACTGCCAGTCAGTTCAGAGGTCCTTGATGGTGCTTCACTTGTTACAAGATCTTCAGATCCTAATAAATGTGAGTAGAACAGTCAGATCCCCCAGCGTTTTGAGTCTATGTCAATGCCACCTCAATGGTTTGCTTCAGCTTAGGCATCTACTGTGTCACAGGCATATAGTTCAAAACTTCTGTTGACCTGGAAATCCTTGGATTAAAACTTGACTTCAAGCTCCTTTTCAGTGTTCACAGCATGTGTGTTTATGTGTGGAAAAATCTGTGCTTAGTGATGGCTGATAGCACACTTTATCAACTCTAGAATACAAATTGCCACAGTCACCTCTGGCAGGGCAATGGCTGCTTGGATGTTTTCTGCCACAGATCATAAACTGTCAGTGGGCGTGCAAGCAAGTGGCAAAGTCACCTGCTAACTGAAGCAGAGGCTTTACCTTCCCTGCCCTGGCTTCATCACTTCTTCAGCTGTGTCTTTTAATGACAAGAGTTTTTCTGAAGCACCATACCAGCTATCAGTGCTAAGCTGTCTTTGCAACGCAACTAACTAACAACTTATGATTAAAGACTTCTGAGCTTTGTGTAGCATCAGCAGCACCTTATTTCCAATGCCCTTGAGATGACCTACACCTTTTTGAGCACACTATTTTGGCCCCTGCACTGCAATACTAATTCTGAATTACTTTTTTCCTGTGTTTCAGGCATCATGGTGTGGACAAATGGCACAGTTCTCCACACTAGATTTCTTATGTGGCTTCTTCTGTATGTATTCATCAGGAAGGTAATGCTTGAAGATAACATCATTGCAACGAGGAAAGGCAGAGTCAGAGGGACAACCTTGCAGGTACTGGGGGGAACTGTGACAGCCTTCCTTGGAATACCTTATGGACAGCCACCTATTGGTCAACTGAGATTCCGAAAGCCAGAGCCTCATGAGAAGTGGTCAGATGTTTGGGATGCCACAAAGCATGCAAACTCTTGTTACCAGATTATAGACACAACTTTCCCAGGATTTGCTGGATCAGAGATGTGGAATCCAAGAACAAACCTAAGTGAAGATTGCTTATACCTTAACGTATGGATCCCTTCTCCCAAGCCCAAGAATGCAACGGTCATGGTCTGGATATATGGTGGCGGCTTTGAGTCTGGGTCAACTTCTCTACCTGTTTATGATGGCAAGTTTCTGGCTAGGGTTGAAAGAGTCATTGTAGTTTCCATGAACTACAGGACTGGTGCATTAGGGTTTCTGGCTTTGCCAGGAAACCAGGAAGCTCCTGGAAATGCAGGTTTATTCGATCAAAGATTGGCACTTCAGTGGGTCCAGGAGAACATAGCAGCCTTTGGGGGCAATCCAAAAAGCGTGACCATATTTGGAGAGAGCGCTGGCTCTGCCTCTGTCAGTTACCACGTCCTGTCTCCCCAGAGCCATCCTTTATTCACCAGAGCAATCATGCAAAGTGGATCTGCAAATGCCCCTTGGGCTGCAATAACAGCAGCTGAAGCCAGAAACCGAACATTGGGTTTAGCTAAAAAATTCCAGTGTCCCACTAGTGATGAGGCAGAGCTGATTCTCTGCCTCCGAGACAAGGACCCAAAGGATATCCTGGAGAATGAAGTTTTTGCTGTAGCACACGAGCCTCTCTTGCGTGTGTATTTCTGTCCCACTGTGGATGGGGATTTTCTCTCAGACATGCCAGGAGCATTGATTGAGAGTGGCCTCTTCAAACCAACACAGATCTTAGTCGGTGTCAATAAAGATGAAGGATCGGCGTTTCTACCATATGGAGTCCCTGGTTTCAGCAAAGATAATGATAGCCTGATCAATAAAACTGAATTTAAAACAGCTTTAACTCTGTCCTTCCCAGAGGCCAGCCAGCTGGCAATAGAAGCAATCATTTTTCAGTACACAGACTGGGAAAATGAGCAAAAGCCAGAACATTACCGAGACGCCATGGACGATGTTGTTGGTGACTACAACATAATATGTCCTGTAGTGGAATTCACTACAAGATTTGCACAACGAGGGCACAGTGCCTTCTTTTATTTCTTTGAACATCGATCATCAAAGCTGCCTTGGCCAGAGTGGATGGGAGTGATGCATGGTTATGAGATCGAGTTTGTGTTTGGACTGCCCCTAGAGAGAAGAGTGAATTACACCAAAGCTGAAGAAGTCCTAAGCCGGTCCATGCTGAGACACTGGGCCACTTTTGCAAAGACTGGGTGAGTTTACTGCAGCAGTCTGTTTGAGTGCTCAAGGGTTTGTGGTTTCACAGGTGGAAAAACCCAGGGGTTTTGATGGGGATTTGAAGCCTGATGAGAACGATGCAGAAGGATTAATCGTTCAGCCATCCAGAATTCCTGGGTTAGTTGGGATAGAAACACCACCCAGTAAAACAAACCCTTGATGCCTAGCTCCTTGTATTGGATAATCTAAGCAAACAATCTGCATCCACCCAGAAAAGCAAATAGAAACCACCTTGTTTTACCATGGCAGCAGCTGCTCCATGGAAAGGAAATGGATTCAAGGTTTAGCAAGAAAATATTTTAAATCCTGGGCAAGATTCCCAGCAGCAGAAATAGAAGCAAAAAAGCCCAAATTTCTGTGAAGATGCAGTTTGCCCAGAACACACTGGTGTGTAATGTGGAGGTGCATTATGGTCACATGATGAAGTGATTGGGATTGCAGGGTGTTCTTTTCCCAGAGTCTATCTTCCCATGTGTGCTGAGCATCATCCTGGGCTTCCCTGAAGCCACTGACAAACCGCTTGCTATTTCCTCTAGACTCCTCTTTAGGTGACATACACCCCAGCCTGCATAAGCAGCAGATAAATACATTGCATTTGGATGTTTGAAATGGATTAAATACAACCCCTCTTGCAGTCTATTTAGCTGGCATCCAAGAGAAGTGAGACAGCGGGGTTGTGCAGTTCAGTGCACTGTGAGAAACAGCCATGGCCACAGTCATCTACAGGTTAGCCTGATGGAGCAGGCAGGTGTCTTCTCTTATCAGAAGCTTGGTTTGTGCTTGGAAATTATACATAAAAACCTGAGAGAAGGTGCAACCGAATTCTTAATTCACACCTTAAAAATGTTTGATTAACTGAAATGTTAACATTCTGCATTAGTTTTCTTTCCATGATGGACTTTGGTTTGTGAAAGATACACAAACTGAACTCAGCTTTGGAACAGGATCTAAGTATTTAATAGATTAGATATCAGAGACCGCTGTGCTCCTTTAGTCCATACAACCTTGTACTGAACACAAAACACAGGGAGGACTAAAACTTCCAGTGATAAAACCCAGCACATGTTGGTGAGTGGCTCTAGAGCTTAATTCCACTTAAAACACTTAACAGCTATAAAAGTTGTGTGGCTGACCTGCATCTGCCTGATCTGCTTCTCCACTTTCCAGACAGGATATTTTGCTTGACAATCTCCAAGCTTTCTGTTATGAATTGTGTTCTGCAGAGAGAGAATTTGAGGCAATATTCTAATAATTTAAAATTTCTTTTATATGCTGGAGCCTGTTGTATTATTTTACTGTAAGTGATAAGCATCTCCAAGCACATCAAGTGCCTACCCAGATAGCTGTATTTATTGATGGACAGGGCTTTAATACAGGTTTTACTCCTCCAAAATGTCATCTGAAATTTAGTCTATGAGCTCTTCCTACTCCCCTCTTTAATCAGAGCGTGGTGACACCATTCCACTAGAATTTGGTGTGAAAGACTGGAGCACTGGCTCCTGCATCATGAAGACATGCAACATGGCAACGTTGCTTTGAAGCTGGTGTCATTAGGCCGTTGGTGGAGAGCAAACTGAGCAAAGGGCCCTCATTACATCCTGCAGCTTTACAGCCTACCCTAAAGCAGCTGGCAGTCAGGATCTTGTGCCAGAGCCAGTGGCTCTTTCATTAAACAGAGCTGTTTCCTAATAGGAAACTCAGGGCTATGTTAGACTTTTCACAACAATATTTACATTTATGTGAACTATTGGTTCCCACTGGGCTATATATAGACATATTTCATTTTTATGTCTGTATGTATATCAATTTTATGTGTGTATATCTAGAAAAATACCTCATTAACCTGCTGTGCAGGATAGAGTGCACTGCCCCTGTCACTCTATCTAGCTAAAATTAGACAACACAAGGTACATTCAGGTTTAAGTTTATACAAGTCAGTCCTGTCATTTAGTGTGATTGTCATTCTCACTGTGATTAGATTAGCCTACAGATTGAATTTCAAGTGGTTTCCACAGCAAACAGCAAATAATCCCTCCCTCTGCTTGCACTGCAAGCATCAAAACCATCACGATTAGGGTAAAATAAAAGTAAAAATGTAACAAAATACTTGTGACAGTAAAAGAGCAGCTCAGTATTAACCCTTTATGTGACACTGCCAGAGCACAGATCCCTAAGGCTCTACAACACATTATTCAGAGTGCGTGGGGAAATGATAACCACTGTTAATAATCCCAGCAGCCGTAGCTGCTCCCTGTGTTCCCAGCACTCTGAGCACACAGTAAACATTTATAAAGAGCCAGGAATCCCCCTTTGGCAGAATGTTTATAGTAAAGTCTGGCATGATCAAAGGGCAAACCTCTGAGGGGAAAACTGCTTTGCTATTGATGTCTCCACTAGATGAGGAGAAAAATAAGCAAAAAAAAAGATGAAAATCAGAAAAATTGTACAGCACAATTTTGAGTGAGGGCGTTTGACCTAATATTCTAATGTGCAGAAGTAGGAAAACACAAGGGACAGAAGGGCAGCCTGCAGAGGAAAGGAGATAAGGTAGAATCAACCAAAGCTAAGAGAAACTGGGTTTCTCCTGGTACTTTCTGGTTGGGAGGGACTGAAAGTTGGCACAGCTTCATGCAGACAGGGCTGTGTGCTCCATGTCACTGCTAGCACTGCATCATGTGGCTCGGTGTCTCTCATGAGGGGTCCTCAAGCCCATACTCTGACCTTGCTGATCTCTGGGTTTCATTCTCACATAGTCACTAGCAATAAGAATGATGATAAGAAAAGTCAAACGTCTAGATGTCCAGTAGGAGCAATTTCTGTTTCTCAGAAATACCTAATGGCATGTAAGAACAGAAGAAAGGGTGTTAGGGAGAAGTAGAGAAGTGACTTACCCAAAAGAGTTTGTGGAATTCCTGATTTCCACAACTCTCTGTAAACAAAAGCAGGCTGTCAGTCAGCCACTGTCTCCATCAACAGCAGAGGCAACTTTCCCAGTCTCTAGGTACACATCCTTACTGAAAAATAGTTATTAGTGATAACTGACCCTTTCTGATGAAAAATTAGCAGGGATAAAAGTTGTCTGGTTTTGGTTGTGGATGGGGAATGGGGGATGTAGATGACTGATCAGAAGGAAGCAGCAGTTCCACCTGCGAGGCTCAAAGTTAGATGCTGCCATTATGCAGCAGTATCTCCAGTCCCCAAGGGCATGAAGGCATTTTTAGGAGTCTCCCACACATTTACGTGAACTGTGACATCTGTGAGGACCCTGCTGAAGCAGCCTTTGACAACAATCTGTTGCTTTTCAGGCATGAGATTCCCTGCAGATTCATTATCCAGAACAGGATTCAGCAGCTTAGGATCTTCTGGGAACTGTGGGCAAGGTAACTACCCCAGTTACTGCTCAGAGGGACAGGCTGCTCAGCGCTGTCCACAGTATCTACTCACAGATGTAGCACGGCTTCATGTCACAGAGCCTGAGAAGAATTTAAAGAAAACAAATTACCTTGTGGGTCTGACAAAGCAGTTGACATGAAGTGGTTTGAAGAAAGGACTGACTGGGAGGCACTGAAAATTCTTGGTGGAGATGATGAGGCTCAGTTCTTTGAATGACTTCTAGCTAATGCTATCCCTGATGCTCACAGCTAGACCACAGGCAGCCAGAGATGATCACTGCCTACAATGATGTGGCGAAGCAGGCTGGCAGTGTGGGGAGCTTGCCCTCCAGTTATATGCTCGCAGCATCTCTTCTGAGGAGTTTGCTTGTGATTTATGTCAGAAGCAGATCTAAGCAACCAGTGGTACGGATTACCTGTTAGACTCTTGCAAGGACGTGCCAAAATACCATGCTCTGATTCTCAACAGTGTTGAGAAGGGCATCTCTCCAGTCATCAGTCTCTTGCGAGACGTGCAACGAGTTCCTGCCCTTCCCAGCACAGCTGAAGTGCCTCTGCCCTCCAGCCATGGGTACTCCCAGTCTCCTGGGCTGCTGGTATCCAAAGTTTGCTGGCAGCTGAACACTTTTATCTTCCCATGACCTCACTTTAAAATTGGGTTCAATGCAGTGAGGGAGCAAGTGTCTAGGTAGGAATGTCCTGTCTGAACAGTGTGAAGTCAGTCTCGAGGTGGATCCTGATGTCCACTGAGGTGCAGAGAAAGGTGACTGTTTACTGAAGTGCCAATAAATTCCTGGACTGGAAAATAAAAGCTTCCAGGTGTGGCAATTCCTTTTCCATCACCTGAACTCTTCTGTTTCATTATCACTATGACTTTTAATGACTGCATTTTTAGGGTCAAATAAGGTTGACCAAGGCAACCTAGTGCTGTTAGCATCATTTCACAAAACATTGGGGTTTGGCCTTGAAAGAACAACATTGTCATCACCCCCCAAAAGGCTCTGTTCCACCAAAAAGGGAAGAGAAAAGGTTGGTGCTGTCTGAAGAGATCATGTACAACAAAATATCTGGGTTATAAGAAAGAACAGATTCCAAAATCAATGTTCTTGATTTACACTTTGATTTAGAACTCCTTCTTTTACCCTGCCCGAGGGTCTCCTCAGCTGACTCTGGTATTTAAGCACGTTTGCAGCTGAGTATCCATTTTCAGCCTTATAATCATATGATAAAATTCAAGACATCATCAAAATCAGACAAACTGTGTTCAGCAGCAAACCATAGTGTGATATCTGGAGGGGGATGGGTCAGGCTCAGTATCATGATGGTTGTGTATAAGTAAAGTTCATTTTCACGTTGTCAGTTCTCAGTGGCCTTCTCCTGAAGTGCCTTCCAGCATGTTTCGTTTGAAGGGACATCCATGGTGAAAGAATCCAAATGACTCTTTTGAAACACTTTCAGAAGTCATTCCTCTGCTGCACTTTTGTTATTCTTCAGAAAGCTTTTGAAAGTAAACAAGGGGCTCCAACAGGTACTATCAATCATAACTAGCAGAATGCTCTGCTAGGCCTAGTTTTATTTATCATGAAAAAATAGTTGGCAACCCAAGTCCGTGGTTGCTAGGCTGTGCCTTTTGTGTCACTTTATTCATTAGAGCTGGTAACTGCGCTATGTAGACGTGAGTGACGTAAAGAGACAAGGAGGAGGGCAAATCAGATGAGATGAAAACTCAAACAAGAGTGGAGCAGAAGACACCAAGATAATATTTTTAAGCTTGGTGAAAAATGTTTCAGATAAAAGGCAACTGGTGAAGCTTGTCTCTCTGCCAGTTTTACAACTGCTGGCACAAATCTTTGCAGCTTTTTCTATAAAGTGAAGTCTTTGAAATATTTCCTCCTCTGTTTTAGGGGAATTTTTTGAGGCTTTGATTGTCCCACTAAAGCTCTGAAGCACTTTGCCTGGTTATTATTGCCTTTCCCTGATGTTCCACTGGCAGACATACAATAAATTTCAGTGCTTTTGTTACCAACTTATCACAACATGTTTATAGACAGTCATTTCAGAACGGCGAGAACAAAACCAACAGCCTCGTATAGAGCCCAGACAGCAGCATGAACTGGGGACCTGTATACTCCGTGTATGGAAAGGAAGGAAACACTGGGGGGAAATGAGAAAGTAAAATACTTCAACCACTTTTAATTTTCTAATACTTCAGAGCTAGGAAGTTTTATGTACCACTCAGCCATCTGATGGTAAGAAATTTTCTGGAAGTTGTATTTCTTCCCCACATTCACAGGGACAGAGATGGGTGACTAGTTTGGAGCAACTCAGCTGCAATCTGGTGCTGGCCCTTTACAGGGCCTTCAAACGCAGCAGAGCAGCAGCTCAGTGGGACCAAGGGAGGCTTTTTCCTGAGGCTGCTGCTTCTGGCACCTCATGTTTCTCTGGAATTTGTCATCTTAACTAGTGGTTTGACTGGATCAGACCAAGGATCCAGAAGAGAGTATTTCTAGGTGTGAGGTAAAAAACAAAGGAGTATAAACGAGGCATGAGAGAGGTTTCTAAAAATACGCAGAGATGTACAGAAAGTCTTCTCTTCTTGTGTGGGGGAAAAGCAGAACTTTGACACAAAAGAGCACAGGCAGTCTCACACTCACTGTCTTTCATCGGAATCACCTCTGAGCCATCAAAAAAAATGTGGAAAACATAGTCCTGAACAAAATAAAGGTTAGATTTTAGGCAACTTTCTCCTATTTCTCATGTTTTGGGTTCTTAAAACTGACTCATCATTTTTCCAGGGTTCATACCTATTGTTACACTCAGAAGCAATAATGGAAACACCTTTCTAGCATTCTATTTGGAAATAGTGCATCATGGAAAGAATCAGTAACCAGACACTTGCTTTTGGCAAGCCTCTTTCTCATTCTGGCTGGTGAGCTGACAAGCTGTCATTGAAGTTCAGAACTGAAACCAGGAGTGTTTGATTCAGACATCTTTTGAAAATAGGTCTGGGATACAAATTGTTTGGATTGGTTTAATGCTACTACAACTATACTAAATTTTTAAGGAGATGTCCTGCTTCTTCCCATCCATGCAACAAACGCAATTCCATCAGCCCAGATCCTGTTCCCTGCAGCAGATGAGTCAAACGATTCCTTTCAGACACGAGACAACCACATCCATTAAGGAAATGACCAGATGTTGTAGGAGTAATTGGGTGAGACAAAACTAACACAATAGCATAAGGGTTTGCCTTGAGCATAACCCTGGTGATGCTTTGTAGCAAAGGGTAAGCTCCAGCACAGTGGACAAAGACTGTGGGATCAAACCCACTCAGTCCTGGGTCTGAGCGAGGTGAAGACCCTGTGTTTGCAGGCAGAGACACAGAAACCTGTCTGCACAGGCACAAGAAATGACAGAGTGGCTTTCTTTAGCTGAGTTTCTGTAGGGCTCTGCTGCCTTGGCTGACCCTGGGAAAGAACTGAGGGAAGCTGGACATGAGCAGGTGGACATGAGCATGAGTGTGAGCTTGCAGCACAGAAGGCAGATGGAAGCCTGGCCTGCATCCAAAGCAGCATGGCCAGAGATGGAGAGGGGGAATCCTGTCCCTCTGCTCTGCTCTGCTGAGAACTCACCTGGATTGCTGCGTCCAGTTCTGGAGCCTTCAACACAGGAAGGACCTGATGGAGCAGGTCCAGAGGAGGCCATGAAGATGATCAGGGTGTTGGAGCAGCTCTGCTGTGAGGACAGGCTGAGGGAGCTGGGGGTGTTCAGCCTGGAGAAGAGGAGACCTAATAGTGACCTTCCAGTACTTGAAGGGGGCTACAAGAAGGCTGCAGAGGGACTGTTTGCAAAGGCCTGTGGTGACAGGACAAGGGGGAATGGCTTCCAAGTAGAGAAGGGCAGATTTAATTGGATGTGAGGAACAAATTCTGCACCAGGAGGCTGCTGGAACACTGGAACACCAGAACACCTTGCCCAGGGAGGTGATTGTGGCCCCATGCCTGGAGATATTCAAGGTGAGGCTGGACAGGTTGCTGGACAACCTGTTCTAGTGGAGGATGTCCCTGCTGACTGCAGAGGGGCTTGGACTAGATGAGCTTTGGAGGTCCCTTCCAACCCAGACCATTCTGTGATTCTGTGAAATATCTTGGATGTAGCTCTGCCTGTTATAATGTCAGGGAGAGGCAGAAGAGCCAATAGCAGGCATGGTTCTCTGCTGTGCCCAGAACCTGGTGTGGATATGGTTTGGGGCGGGGAGAGGAGGGAAGAGGGCTGTTTGAAGAGTTGATGTGAAATCATGGTATGATTGCTGCCTCAGATTTGGGAGTGGGAGTAAGAAGGGTGTGTGGAAGGTTGGATTTAGCATTTGATGGAAATTACATAGATAAGGAAGATGGGAAAATAAAAGAGGGAAATACTGATTCAGGAAGCCAAGTGAACAAGACAAGACAAAACAGACAAGAGGAAGAACAAAAAGAAATGGAGAGATTAAGGAGGAAAATGTCTGAGAGACATTTTGGGGGGGTGAAAGCATCTGTGAAGAGTGAACTGAAGGGAATGCATGAATGAACTACTTAGAAGTTATGTGTAAGGCAAGTTCATGCCCAAGAGCAACAGACTTCAGAGATGATCTGGGATTAAGGATGACATTCCTTGTATCACAGCTACAGGCGTGTGGAGACTTGGTTGCACAAGTGACTGTGAAATCCTGGTTAATGTTCACTCACAGTTAATTCTCCTTTCAGGAGCACTCTTCTTGGGTGCTGCTTTTCTGCATCTTAGTTCTTTTTCATCATCAAAAGACAGAAATTGCAGTTTAAAAGGTCTGCAAACCCTATTTTTTCCAGGTGGTTCTGGAGCACTAATCTGAAGTCCTACAGAGAAATTTCAGATGAAGAATGGAAACCTTTCGGTACATGTTTTAATTTACTCTTCAACACGAGAGATTGGCTTGTTTCAGGGAGGTGGCAAAGGGGAGTAAAGAGGAAATGAGGAGCAGCAGAGGTTACCCAACATCATATTTCTGAAGGTAGCTCAATATGGGGTTTAATTTTTAGGTTGTTTTGGTTTTGTTTTTTTTTCAATCAGAAGAGAAGTCAGTTGTGAGTAAATGTCGTTAGCATTTTCATCCCAGGGTTTGTGAGATTCTGTCCCCACAAACCTAGAAGTTGTGGAAGTAGAAATCAGGAATTTCCTGTTTACAGTTAGTGATGTGACACAATTGCACGTTAGCAGAGATGTCAAATTAAAAGCTGACACTGTCTGCTTTCCTGGACATCTCTGGCCATCATCTGTGTTCCTTTGTGGGAGCACAAGACCACTTCCTAGTTTTATACAGCACAGAGCGCCCTCAGTTTTTAGAGAAAGGCTTTGAAAGGGCTCAGGTAGCCTCCTGCCCTCTTGAGAGCACAGCTTTCATGACTTAGTCAGATGTTGGTGTTTGAGATCTCCCTCTTGTGTAGTCGAAGTAAGACTCAGAGGGTGTTGTAATACTGGGGCATAACTTGAGTGTGTCTATCAAAGACAGTTATGTGTGGCTTCCACTTGTGGCTGCAAACCTACAATGAATTTGTAACTGAGAGAAGAAAATAATTTCCTCTTTTTTACTCTGAAATACTTCGCAGGGGACACTTCAGCTTCTTATTTACCTTTCCAATCATGAAGTCTCAGTGGTTCTGTTTCAGATGAAGCTATAACACCTGAACATGCTACAGAAAGTCACCTGAGGGTTTCATTTATAGGACTTCTCAATATGGCCTCAATTATGTGGTAGTTGAAGTTTGTGACATGCTTTTTTTTACCATTCACAGAAGTAAAACAGTGGCAACAGTGGAAAAATACCCAGAAAGATGCTACTGTGAAGAAGTCCATCAGCACACAATGGATCTAGATGATTTTATTTGATGCAGAGCTATGAGGAGCATCCATCCTGAAAAGGAATCAGGATTAGGGCAATTACAATTGGATATTTCTCAAATATTCTCTCCTAGTGTAGTATCTAGTATACAGGCCGTACTGAAAACTTGGTCTTTAGAGATAAGGAAAGCACTGAATCCATTTATCTAGCAATTTGTGAGTGTCTGGGATGAAATTATTAACGGGAGAGAAAGAAAGAAATGGAAAGAGCAATCATACCCATGAGCATGGCATCCACTCTTTCTCACAACCAACCAGGCTGAAAAATTTTCCCAAAGCCACTGGGAATTTAAAACAGAGCATTAATAGTTCCAGGGCAGGAAAAACATTTTTCTCTGCCTTTACACACACTCCTTAGGCTCGTTCCAGGGAGCAGTTCTGGTCAAGATACTTTGTAAATTTATGTTTTTCCAGGTCACGAGAAGGACAACTGAGGTTGTAGAGGAGAGGAGACAGTTTCAGAGGATGAGTAAAAGGGCAAGTGCTACGTCTTTTCCTGTCTGCTTATTCTTCTTACTTTCTAAGGAAGTTACTTCCTCCTTCAAGGTCTCAGTAGGGTTCAGCACCTTCTTCCATTTCCAATAGCCATCTTCACCCTCTGCAAGACTAAAAACTATGGTCTGGCTTGATTCCATGCTGCAGCTGAGAGCGTGAAAAAAATAACAGCTCTGAAAAGTGGTCTTTGAAAGCTAAACCTGACACCCTGCAAAAGGGCTGAAGAATCTTACAGAAATAAAATGGGCAAAACTCTTCCTCTAGAACAAAGAACTAAGCCACTCTGTTGCCTCTCTCATACCTATTCAAAAGTGATTTAAATACAAATGTGAATACTCACCCCAGCACCTGGGGGGCTTTTTGTTTTGTTTTGTTTTTTCTTCTCTTTTTCCCAACCAGCTATGGGTATTTCTCCAGCTGGGACCTGATCCAAAGCTTTTGAAGTCAATCAGTCTCTTCCATTTGTTTGAATCTGGATCAGCCCCTAACAGCTAAGTTGTTTCACCTCAGAAAATGCAGGGCTGGTCTTCAAATACCGTGCAAAATACCACACCTAATGCAAGGCACCTGGAGCAGGAATAAAGTGCTGGTTTTAAATTATCTCCACATGATTGGCAAAATTTCATCCATCTCCCTGAATTCAAATCTTCTGGCTCCTTGAAGTGACACCATTAGGTTGAATATTGTTCACTAGCTTTAAAGTTTGGTTTTGTCTTGGTTGGTTGTTTCTCTTTTCCTCTTGTCAATCACTCTTTTACCAAGCTAGCCTCTAACATCACAGGTTCTTTCCATTTTCAGAGCTTATCTTTTCCTCTTTATCCAGAAATAATGCTCTGTGATGAGAAAGCTGAGATCCAGCATGGTCTCAGTCTCTTCTTTCTACACTCTTCAAAACTGTGTGGAACATGCACATGTTTGGGACATACCACCAGAGATACTGAAAGATCTCTGACTGTCAGGGCTTTAGGACTGTAGCATAGGCTTGCTGAGAAGACAAGAGACAGGACTGACTGTCCTCAGTCAGAGGGACCCAGACATTGGGACATTGTTCTTCTCACTTAAATCAGTGTGGATCTTCATTGTTAAGTAGAGCTAAACTGTGTTTGCCTGTTACTCTGGAAAGGACATTTTAAGTCACTTTCAAGTTTCTAGTGCTAGTGACTCTCAGAATGGTGGGACTGCTCTTCCAGACCTTGTATGATATTCACAGCTCATCAAATGCTGCAAAGATGGTGGAGCCTGGGGCAAGGCTACTTGAAATAGCACTGAGCGCTGCTGGAGCATTTTCGTGGTGGAGCAGACCTACGTGCAGCAGTGCCAGTATGGGCCAAGGAGGTTAGAAATTGTGCTGGTTTGGGGCCAGACAGATCGTCTCTTGCCCCCAAAGGGACAAAAGAATGAGACTCACACAAATGGATTGGAGAGTGATGGAAAGTTTAAATGGAAAAGCAATTGGTGAAGCTACAGAGAATTACAAACTGCAAAGCATAGTGACAAAGAGTATCCCAAAGCGTACAGAACCCCTCACAGAATTCCCAAAGGCTTCCCAATCCTTCCCTTCTTCCCACCTGAGGGTAAACCCAAACCCCCCAGGGCTCTTTCTTCCCCCTCCTGCTGCTAGGAAAGTCTCAGGCTGGCCAGGTCTGAGACTGCCCCCCCTCCATTCTCCTCCTGGCATTAGGCCTAGACAGGCCTAAGAGGCCTTGAGGATACTCCCCCGGCATTACCCGATAAGAGAGGACATCTCCCAGGGGAGCAGAGAGGGAAGAAAGAGGAAGAGAATGACTTTGCAGATGGCCTTATAGGGCGCAGGATTTATGGGTAGAAATACGTCGTTTCCTGTGTCCACCACTATTGGGTGAGCACCCAGGACATCAGAGGTGTATCTCATGTAGCAGTGGCAGGGGGCACCCAGCCTAAACTGCCACAGAAATACACAGGCAGGGTCTGAAGGGCTCATTAGCTCTAGCTTGGCTAACCCAGCTTGTTATTACTTCTCATACCAGGGCAGGCTCCAACCCAGGAGCCAGGGATTTGAGGCACTGAGCTTCTAAATGCATGGCAAGCATGCCCAAAGAGCTGAGGCAGAACATCCTGGATCTAAATTTCTCAAATACTGTATTATTTATGGTAAATGCCTTAAGAGCTACCATGTCATTACCTTATATATAAGAGGAACTCACAAATGAGTACCAGGACACGCCCAAGCAAGAATCATTTCACCTTGATGGGTGCTTTATGAGGCTGTTCTGAGCAGAACACAGTAAGACCAAAAAGGAAGCAGAAGCTTGTTGCTTCGTTTCCTGGAACTGATATCAGTTGCAGTCATGCATACCACAATAATTTATAGTTTAAGACATTTAAATACACAACTGGTGTCACTAGGGTGGAATCTGGAAGGAATATCCTGAGCTTTATTTAGCCTGTGAAGGTGTAAGAAAGCCTAGATGCAAGGTTCCTTCTCCAGTTTCTGCCAGTTACAAAGCATGCCAGCTGGATCCTACAGATTTCTTCAAGGATCAGCAGAAGAAATAATATTTACCTGTGACAGAACTTGCAAAGCAGTTTCTGTTTACTGTGGGAGACTTTACCCTCACTGGGTTAGGAACTCATGTGCCATCCATGAGGGAGAACTGAACACCACAGAACTGAATGAACTTCCCCCTAAAGAGCTGCTTAAGAAAAGTCATTTGAAAGGTCTGAATCTGCAACCTCTACTTCAAGGACCAATTTGACTGAGCAGTACATTGTGCTACAGTGGGAATATGAATAAGGCTCAAACACTGCAGAATCAGGACCAATGATTGTTGCATCATAGTGAGAAAGGTTTAATTAATGCTGATTTTCAGAAACTGGTTAGATTTCAGTACTAGAATTAAATTCTAAATGTTTTCAAAATGGAATTGTTTTAATTCTTCAGTTCTTCAAAATGCCACAGGAGCATAGGCCTGATTCCTCAGGAATGCTGATGTCATGAAATAAGAAGGAAGTGTATGAAATGGATAATTGTGGCTGCTTTCCAATCAGCCAATGTCACACAGGCTGACATACCCCTGTCTGAGTTGTCACCTTCCAGCATGGCAGTTTTTAGAGCTTGGTTATTATAAATGGCACCACTCACCCTTTTCAGCTGATAAATTACATAGCTTCTCTCTTTCCTACTGGGCTAAGAGGGCCTTAAGAGAACATTTCACAATCAAACATGAAGTGTGGCGGTGCATTTGTACTGGGGGTCCATCAGATCAATAGACAGCATGGCCAGTGATTAGCTGATAATAAGGAATGCTCTCGAGAGCCACCTCAATGAAACAAAAACTCGCAAAATCTTGTTATGCAGCATGGTGTATAAAGACCACCAGCTGGTAGCAGCACTGGCATCAAAAGTGATGCCAGAATTTGTGAAGTGACAGCACATCAGTTTCTCAGCTTGTCTGTTCTGGGCTGATGGTTCCCCTGGTCTTGCTATTCCAGTGAGCCAAACCATAGCTTCTGGATAATGGACAGAAAAGTGTCCTCCTCATCTTTTCTTGCAGTGTCTAATAACAAAAGCCTCAAAGAGTGCAATTCAATGTAAAATATTTTGCTATAAAGATTTCAGGGACTCTGTGAAGTCCATTTAATTAGTGATAGACAATTGGCTGGCCTGTTAAAATATTGTGGATTACTGAATTTTTGGAATCTAACAATAAATTCACCGTACTGAATCAGACAGAGGTGGACTCAGTTGATGTTGATGCCAAATCAGAGCAAACCACTTATTCATGCAATGAGAGCCTTCCAGACCCACACAGGCCTCAGTCTCTGAATGGAAAGCTTATGCAGCAGCTGCAGCAGCTGGAGATGTTTGTACAGCTAAGGGGGTGTTACTGATATTTCTTTATCCTTTCTCTTGCTAACCTTTCTAAGAAAGGTTTCCAGAACAGATTCATTTCCTTTGTTCCAACAGCTAGGACTCCTCCTCAGGTTAAGGACTTTGAATCTTCAACCTCACAGCCCCTCCCCAATGTCTCCTTAACAGTGAGGCATCTGAAACCAATAACCTGGTACGAGGAAACCAGCATTAAGCCAAGTTGTTGGAGAGTTTGAGAAGATTCAGCCAGTACTAAACAGTAAATTCTGCTCTTCTTTTTAATAGCACTGGGCTGGAAAGCATCTCTCATGCTCCCAGTCACAGCACCCGAGCAAAGCCTGCCGCATGCACCCACGGTCCCTACTCTGTCATCCCCATGGGATCACACCACAGCCTAAAACTGCTGTTAACCTGGCAGTTGTTGTGCTGGAACCAGAAAATGAACCCAGGTATAAATATCACACACCATGGCCTTTAGAAATGAGGTGAGACATCCGAAGATGTTCTCCTGACTGAAGCTGCCAACGGTTCCCTCCGCAGGGCTGAGGCACCACGGGCCTGCCTGGTGTTCCTTGCCAGCACTCAAGGTTGGAGGGGAAAACCCCTCAGTTCATCCACTTGGGTTAGATAAATACAGGAATTTTGGTTGTTTAAGTGCCAGCACGATTAATGGATGTGCTCCACATGATACAGCCACTAATAAAGCAGTTATGAAACTGGGATACATTGTTAGGATACAAATCATAGGATTGTGTCTAACCATTATCTAACTCCAATCCTGTGGCTTTTTCTTGCCCTGCTGCTGGCAGTTTTCACATGGCTGCTCTGAAGCCACCCTTGGGACAACTGAATGAGCTTCAGCACTTCTTTTGATTGCAGTATGGACCTATGCAGAAATGTCCCTCACTCCCCAGGCTGGAACAGTTACAGTATGTGTCTTATTTGATGCCAGCCTCACCAGTTCTTAAAGGCTTTGTCCAAAATGTGCAGGAGCTGGGGTTCTGTAGCTGTAGCACTCGCTTTCAGACCATTGCCCCTCCCCATTACCTTGTGCCCATGGTAACACACTGCAAAACTCCATCCCATGAAGACCAGCTGATTGCCTGCCAGCCATGAGGAAGCATGATGGCTAATAAAAATGATTCACATTCACTCCTCTTTAAACCAGCTGGTTAAAAGGAAAAGGGTCCCAAATTGAAAATGAGCATCAGCAGTTACTGCCTTGGTGAAGCCAATAAAGCCACAGCCAGAAGGAGCAGGTCTCTGATTTCAGCTCTTGCTGCACCAGACATTGGCATAACTTTTCATTAATCTCAGTGGGCAGCCTGTGGAGTTAACGAGACCCATGCCAGCAGAATGTCAGCTGGGTGACAACCTGCAGGAGGCAGGGAGGAAGAAATTGCCTTAGGAAGTTCTGTGCCTGGTGGGGTTGATGAGAGCAGGAGGGAGGCAGGCTGTGCATGCAGAGGCCACCTTCCCACTGCTCCACACAATAGGGAAAGATGGGAAATTCCCCACAGGGTGAGCTGTGGGGAGAGGAGCTGGTTGAGCTCTTCTGTGAGCAGGTCAAAGGGAAGCCAGGAGCAACCCAAGAGACAATTAAGAGCAATAACCCTGCTCAGGTGAAATTACTGTATGCTTCTCTCAGGGAGCAATAGCTCTGTGAACAGCTTCAGCCAGGCAGAACAAATATTTTTCTGTCTGGAGGAAGGGGCTACCAGGGACCGGAGGTAAAATTGCATTCCAGCCTGTGAATCTCTTTGTGAGCTTGGGCTGGTATAATTTATCTGTGTCTGACAGCTGAAATCATGTGGGATTTGTTTTTCTCTTCCTCTAGAGAAACACCACAACGTATTAACCTGATCCATTTACAAATAGAGCAGCTGAATAGGAACAGAGTGAAAGCTTGGGACAGTCTAAGCTGGCATGTGGTACAGTTAGTGTTTACAACACTCATTAGAAAGGTAAATGACACCTAAAACTGTTTTCAGGAGACCTATCAGAGAAAATTTCTCTTTGTGGACTATATCAAAATATAACTTAACATTACAAAAGAGCCTCTCTGTTAAATGGTGACACCACAGCAGAGTCAAAACTATTCAGAGCTCAATCAGGAAGGCTCGTGAATGTTTATATCGTGAGTGTTTACCAAAAATAGAAATTATAGATTTTTTTTTTCTGTGTATGATGAATCATCTGCAGAACAATGCTATGTGAGTATTAATAAGTGCACAGTGAACTGGTATTGTCTTGGAGGCCATCATGAGAATAGTAACAGATGTATGTCAGTTGTAACTAACAGGCCTCTGGTAAGGTGGCTGCATTTTCCATCTCAACCAACTGAGCCTTCTAAAGCTGTTGAAGGTAAGTGTTGAGTACACAGAAATGATCAGTGAATAAGCCCCTGTAAAGCTCTCCTCACTCCTCTGGTAAATTCAGTAAACTTACTGTGAAGGAGTCCTCGGAATTAAGTGCTGTTGGCAGTGGTGGACATGTGGTACCCAAAGAAGGAAGAACCTGAGTGAAGTAACAATGAATAGTATCAGGCAACTTCCACTGAGCACGAGGTTAAATAAGGAGCATGGGCTTCAAGGAGAACACACACAGGTACAAAGGCAGAACATGAGAGAAGCTTTCCTGGAGACTGAGCTCACAGAGATACTCTGTTTTCTGGGTTCCTGAGAAAGTATGTTTGGCTGCCTTAAAGGCATATCCTAACAAAATAATTAACTATAAATGAGCTGCTGTACCACTATCAGAGGGCAGAAAGAGTCCACCCACCATAAGTGGGACTCCAGAGGAGGCCACTAAGATGATCCAGGAGCTGTAACACCTCTGCTGTGAGGATAGGCTGACGGAACTGGGATTGTTCAGCTTGGAGAAGAGAAGACTTTGGGGGGGCCCTAGAGCTGCCTTCCAATAGCTGAAGGGATCCTACAGGAAGGCTGCAAAGAGACTTTTTATAAGAGTGTCCACCCATAGGACAAAGGGAAACGGATTTAAATTGAAGGAGAATAATTTAGATAGGATCTTAGGAAGAAATTCTTCACATTGAGGGTGCCAAGACTCTGGAATGGGTTGTCCAGGAAGGTTGTGGATGCTTCCTCCCTGGAGATGTTCAAGGCTTGGCTGGATGGGGACTTGAGTAACCTGGGCTAGCTGAAAGGTGTCCTCCCCTGGCAAGGGGTTGGGTTAGGTGATCTCTAAGGTCTCATCCAGCCTGAGCCTTTCCATGATTCTATGTTCTATGAATTAAAACCCAACCAACCAAACAACACAAACCTACCACCAAACAACAAAAAAGCTGAAATAAACAAATTCTGCTTAACACCAAAGTTTAAACACAGGTAGTTTGGCAGGGGGAGGGCGAGTTACGCTGGTGTTAGGTATTTGTTTCCCCCCCCCCTTTCTCCCTTCTCTTTTGCATTTATCCTTTGGGATCAATTCAAATAACTATTTCTTAACTAACATTGGGCCTGCTCCTGCAGATACCAGAAATTGATTAGAAAATGAGCCAGCTTCTTACTCAAAATGAAGTAGCTCACATTTTCCCCAAAGAAAATGAAGGTCTTCCCTGAGCAGAGCCTATATATCTGGATTGAGGTGTAAAAAAGATGATCAGTGTTTCACAAGATAGATGCACAATGTAGAGGACCAGCCTGAAGAAGCATGGCCCAAGCACTTTCAAGGCTATTTTCAGGCCTCATTGACAACACTCAGGTGGGAAAAACTGGAGTGGACTGAAAACAAGATGCTTGAGGAGATGAAAGAGCAGAGATAGGATTCAGGTTTCCATGGAAATTTTGAACTTTGTTTCTGCAGAAGCAAGTTCCTATACCCTGTCATGCAAACACAGATGGACAGAGACAGGCTGTGCAGTGAATTGGATTCCTTTCTGCTCAGAAAAGATTCTCACTTTTCCATTTTCTATATTAAACTCTCAGTTTGGTACAAAGAACAGGGAAACTGACAGCTGTTTCTGGGCACTGCAATTCTCATCATGAAGTTATTAGCAAGAAGGAACAAACAGTAATTGTGATACAGCAACGAAGCTCTGTTCATAACTTGTTCTTATCAGTTACAAATTATGCTCCTGTGGTCTGTGTTTTGCTGTAACTGGGAGCTGCTTTTGAAAGGCAGTGATTCAGTGGTGGAGCTGAGGAGAACATTGCTGGACATTCCCCTGGACAGAAGCTTCCTAGAAATGCAGGAAGAATGTCATAATCAACAGGTCCATGTATTTCAAAGCGCTGTGTTCATCTGACAGTTCTTTCAGTCATTCCCAGTAAAAGCCATCTGTAGCCATTGTGTACCTCCCCCCCTCAGCTGTAAATTCTGATGTGGAATGTCATGATTTATTGCAGAGCAGAGGAGCTGTTAAATGGGTAGTGACAGCACCATTAGTGTGCTGATCTCCAACTGAAGTGCAAGTCACCTCTGCTTAAGTCATCGTCCTGGTGAGCCACAAATAAATGTGCAGTTAAAAAGGGTGCCACAAGTTAATCAAAGCTGAATTAGTAAAGAGAAATGAGTAAAGAAGTAAGCAGTTCAGGAAATTACATGCCCAATCGCCAACATCCTTCCGCAAGTGCCTGATGCCAGAGGCTGCAAAATACTAAACATGGCCCAAAACCTGTTTAGTTTTGTGGAATGAACTAAGAGATGTGATCTTATTTCAGCAGCTGAGTCTCGTGCTCTGACTGCTCCCACCCACACCTCGTACCCTCTTCCCACTCTTAGCAAGCAGAACTCAAGTGGGCTCCACATATCCCAGACTCCTCTCTGACCACTGCCTTTGGGTGAAAAGTAAAGCGGCAATAATCAAATGAACTCAGGTGATGGTGCTCTGCAATTTATCCCCCAAGAACCAGCAAATGTTGTTCTGCCCTAAACTCCAGATTTGCTTTAGATCATCTTCTCAAAAAGAAAACGAATCCCTTCTACTTGCACTTGCAATAAGATGTTAAATTCTTAAGGTTTAATTCCAAAATATTCTTAACCTCTTCCAAGTTCGCAAAAATTTATGCCATAAGAAGTCACAAATCATCTTATTTTTCTGAAAATCACATTCAGTCTCATTTGTTCCCTAATGCCAGGCTCCCAATTTTGTTCTTTTTCTACATAAGTAAACCTTTTGTTTTTTTCCCTCTAGTCGTACAAATACCAGATGCTGATTTTGGAGGTGAAGCCCCAGCTGCCTGTCCCTAGAAGCAGATGAATTGTGTCGTATTTTAAATATTTATCACAGCTATTTTAATACTAACAGCTGTGATCCTTTAGCATGCAGAGCTTGTTTTACAAAGAGCCAAACACTCTGTTCCTCTTCCTGCTTTCCAAAAGGTTTGAGATTCTTCCTGCTTGGCACTCTGCTCACAGGGCTTAACATACTTCAAGGAGGAATGGTTCCTTCTCAGTGAGGAAGAATTCTTTTCTCTCCCAGTACAGAATCACAGAGAACATCTGGTTGGAAGAGACCTCCAAGCTCATCCAGCCCAATCTTTGACCCAGCACTGGAGGCTCAACACCAAACCATGTCCCTAAGCAGCAGCCCCACACACTGCTTGAACCCCTCAAGGGATGGTGACTACAGCACTGTCCTGGGCTGACCATTCCAATGGCTGAGAACTCTCTCTGGCAAGAAATATTTCCTAGCATCCAGCCTGCACCTGCCCTGCTGCAGCTTGGAACTATTTCCTCTGCTCCTGTCTCTTGCCACCAAGGAGAAGAGGCTGTCATTGACATATAGCTGTTATTTGTGCCTTTGCTTGCATTTTTGTCTTAGCTCTTTAGGCCAATCCATTCATCTGCCTGAAAGGGTCAGCAACACACAAACTAAACCATAAACCACTCAACCTACTGGACTGGTTGCTTGGTTTGTTCTGCAGTTATCCATAGTGATTTACAGCTTTTGTGCAAATCTCCAGATTCTAGGAATGTAGTTTTTGTGTGATGGTTTATACATAGAATGGCTTAGGCTGGAAGAGACCTTAGAGATCATCTAACCCAAGCCCTTGCAATGGGCAGGGATGCCTTTCAACTAGCCCAGGTTACTCAAGGCCTCATCCAGCTTGGCCGTGAACATCTCCAGGGAGGGGACATCCAACCTCTCTGGACAATCCATTTCAGTCTTCCCACTCTTGTAGTGAAGAATTTCTTCCTAAGATCCATCTGAACCTATTCTCCATCAATTTAGATCCATTTCCCCTTGTCCTGTGGGTGGACACTCTTGTAAAAAAAAGTCCCTCTACAGCCTTCCTGTAGGATAACTTCAGCTATTGGAAGGCAGTTCTGTAGTCCCCCTGGAGTCTTCTCTTCTTCCTTACCCCCAGCTCCTTTAGCCTTTACCTCATAACAGAGGTGTTCCAGCCTCTGGATCATCTTTGTGGCCCTCCTCTGGACTTGTTATTAACCCAGAACACCCCAAAAGAGTGATATAAATATTCTCCTTTTCACATTCAGTTCAGTGAAGTTTATCTCCTTCCCCCCAACCCTACAACCCTATTGCTAATGAAAGTGTACTGCAGTAATTCCAAACTAACACACTTCAGCTGAAAAATGACTGTTAAATAAAAAACTCCAAAACAAGCTTTATTGAAGTGCTGTAGTAAATGTCTCATTCCGAATGAAATGCTTGTTCTGTGGTTTAGAGCTCCAAATGGGACGCTGATTAAAGGAGGATACTGGCCAGCCTTCAGCAGCACTCAACAGCAGTACCTGACCCTGAACACCAGCGCTCCGGAGCTGCTGACAAAGTTACGTGCTCAGCACTGTCGCTTCTGGAATATTTTTTTCCCCAAAATCCTGGAATTTACAGGTAAAAAATGCTTTTAGAGTTGATTTTGTAGAACTTTTATACAAGGATCATTTGCTTGGTATTCAAATGATACTGAGTTTAAGTCTTTACATTCCTGTTCATAAGTGAATTTCCATTACACATTCAGATCTTGGGTAGAATTGTCCACGCTATGTCTTGTGTCATGGACTCTCCACCCTGTTGTGCGCTGGGACAAAAGACTTGGGACAGGCTAAGGGCCAGCATTTCGGTGGTGTGGAGCTTCTTTGTCCCCAAGTACAGATGCATCCTCAACGTGACATTAAGTGTGCTGCAAATCTCTGTTCTCGAGCTACCCCCTGTGAGGGGCTTGGCTTTGGGTTCGTGAGCCATTGCTAAAGGGGGACCTTGCAGTGGGATCTCTAGAGGCTTTAGATGTTCTGTATAACTTTCATGTACCTGAGGTATGTTATGAGATGTTACATTGGGATTAATTTATCTATTATTTATGGGATTATATTATTATGCAACTAATCCACAGAGCATATTAAGTACATGGCTGCTGCCAGGACTGGATTCTATTCTGCATCTCACACCAGAGTGCCTTGTGTTTTATTTCTAGAGTCTTGAATCATTGATGACAACCCACAGACTTCAGGATTTGCCCATGCAAAACAGAACTGATTTCTGCCTAATCATGTATACATGCAGTTTATGAGATTTCACCACTTAGAAAAGTATAATGAGCTGCTTGAAACTTTAAGCTCAGCTGAACACAAAAGACTCAGATTTTGTTCAGAAGCCGAATGAGGCTGGGTTTGCAAAGCCCAGCAAACACACCAAACCTCTGTCCTTCTGGGCTTTGAAGGGGATTGCTTTCATAAAATGATTTTGCAGCCTGACTGGAGAGGAGAGGGAAGTCTGGCTTCAAAAATAAGAGACACTTTTAAAGCTGTTAATTAGTCATTTACAAGTTTTCTGTAAGATTTGGTTTGACAGTTAGTGTTAAAAACTGTAAACTTTGACGGCACACAGATGATTCTCTCTGAAGTAATTTATTCCCTCCTTATTTGAGCCTATAACTGTATTATGGCTCAACATTTATCCCCTCTCAATAGCTGTTTTTCAATTAAATCAAGAGAAGTAAAAACAGTAGAAAAAATGAATAATTTATGAAGCACATTCTGCTACTTTAAAATCACTGTATACCAAATTGCTGATGGATTTTAGGGAGATGTCTCAAACCCTGACAAGCCCTTTGTGCTGAGCCAGGAGATCTGAACTGTTTTACGTATTTCTTTAACCTGGCTGTGAACCCCTGTTGAATAATCTGCATCTTACAAATGGATTGTGCATAGCCAACTGCTCTGTGGAGGAACAGGAGAGAGCACATCACCAGACATAGTTCAGCACGTCTTGGCAGGACAGCAGGGTCACTTTGCATGGTCCTGCAGCATGAGGGATGACAAAGCAACACTCCAGATCTGCCATCAGGCATAAATACATCACTTTGCTGTTTTCAGTAATTTACAACATGAATTTACATAATTTAATTACGAGAAAGTCTTGAGCATATTCTTAGCAAAAAGGAAAGAATGGATCCTGGATCCTGAAACAAGACAAGAATATTGTCAAGTGATATTGCTGCTTTGTTACGCATCCACGTCTCTCAGTCCTTGAAATATCATAACAGAAATCCTGTGGGGTTATATTTATGTTGCCTGTATAACCTGAACAAAGAAACCTTTAGAATTCTGCTTACCAACACAATACAGCACTTTATATTGTAGCAGTTCTCTTCACTGCAATCTTGGTTTGCATTTCTTTCTCCTTTTATGCCCAAAGGGCAGTGCATGCCATAAATACACACGCCTCCTCTTCTGAGGGTCTATCTTTTCTATTGCTTCTTCCACTGAAATATAGTTGCTTTAATATGATGTGCTGCAAGATGACAGAGAACAAGGAGTAAGGAAATTTAATATTATTGTTGTTGTGAGTTACAATTCAAGTAGAGTTTGAATAGACAGAATGGAATTACAGCAGGCAGAGCATGCAGAGGACAATCAAACCAACTTTTCTCGCAGAAATTGCAAGAGGATTTCTCACTATCGTAAGTGGTCAAAACTTGTTGTGGTACAAGTTGGTGTGTGCTTGGTAATGACCATTTAGTTACTGATCCACTGCTAGCACAAGCCTTGATACCCCCTTGGGATCTTCTCTGCATGCAATGGCCAGCTGCAAATGTGCTCGGCCTCTGAGCAAGGCTGTTCCTGTCACAGGCTGGGTAAAACAGGTTCCTTGAGGCAGTTAAATGTGAGAGAGGAAAATATTTAGTCCCTGCCATCTTTATGGTTAGATATTTTCCATTTTCCTCAAGCAGCCTATCAGGAAAAAAAAAAAGGTCACAATTATGGATTGAGAAAAGATAATAAAAAATAAGCCTCATACAGTAACATGACTGCAACAGCCATATATAAAACTCTGCCCTTCAGATCTCTAGAGTACTTTATGTGATTTGTGAAGAGTTCTGAATGCCTTTTCCTTCAATTCCAATACACAAAGTATCGAAGTATCATGGAGGACATGACCCAGAAATTGTTCTTGTATCTAGCTTGATGATCACTAGGCAGGTCAGCTGGAACTCGGTTTGCCTTCTGTGGACTCTTGGTTCCAACTCAACATGATTCCTGGTGAGATTTCAACCCCAATGCAAGGGCATCGAGCATCCCCCCCATTCCCGCTCACCCTGAGATGAACTGGGAGCGTTCAGCATTTAATGCTTCATTCAGGGGTGTGAGCAGTGGGACACCAACCAGAACCTTTTCTGATGGCTGCTTCTGAAAGAAATGCACCGGAGGGACAGTAAAGAGCAAGCTCCTTAATTATAAATGCATCTATGCTAGATTCTTCCTCCTTAACACAATCTTTAAGGCATCTAGAGCCCTAACTATTTATAAATGCCCATTTCCTCTTGATTGTAGAAAGCTGCAAGCAGCCAAGCTTTCAATTTATTGCTCCATTACTGTTTTTTGAGTGCCTAATACAGAGTTTTCTGGTTTATTTGCGATTACTGCATCGTATATCATCTCCAGAGAAATCAAAGGAACTGATAGAAATACATGAGGTATTGAAACAACCCTGAAATGGTTTTGAATGTGAAGACAAAGAAAAGTTCAACCTCTTGACCACCAAAATAATTATTTGCTATTATTATCTGGATTCAGGAGAGCAAAATACTCAGGGTAGCAAAAATATTAAAAATGTGACTCATCAGAAAATGCCCCACCAGAATCAGTTTCAATGTTCACAGAGCTGGATGCTGTATCCATTATGCATGCAGAAGAGTGCACCAGTCAGACATAACCTCCCCAATGACACTGGACCTACCAAAGTAAGACTGTGTGCTGCACCTATGAGCTACAGACTTTAATCTGAGTTCTTTCCCACTCCAGCACCTTGAATCCCAGAAGAGAGAACCGCTCTGGCAATATTTCGTCTCCCCAGGAGCTCTCTTCACTTTTGGAAGAAGAAATAAAATTCAAACAAACAAACAAAATTATAAACCTGCAAACAAGCTCCTGTTGTGGTTAAAAGAGCATTGATATTCAGAGTGTGTGCTTAAAGAACACGGAATAGAGATACTGAAGTGTAGATACTATTTGTTTTCTCCTTTCTGAACAGCAATGTACGAACTATCATCCTGAAAATCTACAGCACAGATAAATTTGTAGCATTTATCATACTAATGAATCAAGAAGCTTGCAGGTACCTGTGTTTATGGGCTGCTGAGGAGAGAAAAATGAATCCTAACTCACCATCCCTTATTCATTATCCTCTATCATAACAGCTGCATGGCCTTTGTCCCAAGCTTAATGTTAATACAAAAAATACAGTTCAGATTAGCACTTACTAGCACATCTAGCAGTTCAGCAAATGAGGACATGGAGGTAAATGTAATTTCCTTTAATGCCATTCAAGCAAGGGGTGCATGGCTGTATGGAGAGACACTGCCAAAGAGGCCAAAAAAATCCCTTTTCCTTCCTTGGTCTGTTCAACCAGGACAGTTCTGAGCACTGAGATGTGATCCATTCCTGCTGAAATCTCCCTCCTCATACACTCATCTGGACTTTGCCTTAGGCTAATTGATATCACTCTAAAGTCTGGGATTGAATCTGGGCTCTTCTTGCCTTCTGTGCTGGTTTGAGCTTTACCTGGAGCCCAAAACCCCAAATGGAAACAGATTTAGATTCCCTCCCCTTCTCTCTTTTCCCAGTAAGGTAAAGCAAATTAGGCAAGAGAAAGGAGAGGGAAGATCACAAAAGAAGATGGTCTGGAATCAGTTTGGAAATAAAAATGTAACTTTTAAACAAAATATCGGTAACAGGGAAGGTTACAAAGGGTAAATAGAAAAATACACAAAACCAGGCCCAGCTGGCATTGGATTCCCTTGATGCAAACAGATTCAGTTCTTTAGAAAGTGTGGCTGCAGCATGGAGGAGCATGTGGTGGATGCAGGAAGAAGCAGTAGCAGAGAGGTCTGTCAAGCAGGCAGTGTGCAGGGGAAAGGGAAAGATGTCCAACCTTTTTATAGGCTTGCTGGACAGGAAGGAGGAGTGGAATAGACCACCTCTGACCCAGGGAACCCCTCCTCCTGGGAGGGGGGAAACCAAGTCACTCTCTCTGCCCACCTGGATCAGGTTTCTTTTGTCCACCTGAGGGCTGGGTTCTTCTCAGTCCTCAACAAGGATGGGTGTAACCCAGAACACCTCTTGCCTCCATTTTATTGTGGGGTTGTTCAGCCTGGAGAAGAGAAGACTCCAGGGGCACCTTAGAGCTGTCTTCCAATACCTGAAGGGATCCTGCAGGAAGGCTGCAGAGGGACTTTTGCTGAGGGTGTCTACAGACAGGCCAAGGGGGAATGGTTTGAAGCTGAGGCAGAGCAAGGTTAGACTGGAGCTAAGGAAGAAGTTGTTCAGTAGGAGAGTAATGAGACTCCAGAATAGGCTGCCCAGGGAGGCTGTGGCTGCCGCCTGCCTGGGGGTATTCAAGGCCAGGCTGGATGAGGCCTTGAGCAGCTGAGCGTAATTGAGAGGTGTCCCTGTCCATGGCAGGGAGGTTGGAGTGGATGAGCTCTGAGGTCCCTTCCAATCTGAGCCATTTTGTGATTCTGTTCAGTGAGAGCATAGAGCAAATTCAGCCCAGTGCATTATAAGCTGAGTGCCACAGCGCTGCTGAGTAACCCTCTGCTCTGGGCTGTGATTACTGCACAAGCACAATTCTCTAAGTTTTGCCTTTTTTTTCCCTTCTAGCTGTCAGCTCATCTAAGTCATGGGTGGTTACTTCAAAGAGATTGATGATGTTGGTGATAATGGGATGCATTGACTTGTGACTTCAGTTTGGATCTTATCACTGAAAAAAAGCAAACAAATGGGAAACCAAGTTCTTATTTCAGTGTTTTCCTTTCCCTTTTGTCTTTTAGATTCATAATGGTGGCCACTCTGGGTTTCTTCTTTTTGGCTCCCCCTAGTCAACTCAATTTTTCATTGTGATCTTTAAAAAATGCTGAAATGCCTCATAATTTATACCCTAGAATGGTGAGGACTTGTATATGGTAGAGGTATTTCAGTTCCTAAAGCTTTTGGGCAGACTTCTAACACATCTAAACTTGAATAATTAAAGAAGGAACAGATTTTTTAATTCCTAAAGGGAGGCTTTGCCTGGATAAACAAAACTGGATACCCATAACCAAGAAAAGACAAGAAATAGAGCTGAGGAATTTTTCTGCAAATAACACCAGTATTGCCAAACCATTTCATGTGGGTGTAGCTGAATTTTCCACCTGAGGCCCTGGGCTGCAGCTTTAAATTCAGAATCTTCCAGTCGTCCATCCATGTTCAGACACCAACTGTTGTTGTTTCCCCCTGATCCGGGCTGCTGTTGGGTGAGGAATGAAGGCAGGAACCCTGTTGCCATATAGCAACCAGATTCCAGAAATGCAGAGAGCAGAGAACCCAGAAGTCCTTTATTGCTGCATTGTGGAATGCCCTGCATTACAGTCTCAGAGTCCCACTAACAGCAGAAGTCCTGGAAGCCCTTAACAAACGAAGCAGCTAACAGAAGTCCTGAGCATGTCCCCATTCCTGCACCAAAGCCCTTGCCAGAAGTAGCTAACTGACAGAAGCAGAGGTATCTAGCAGCCCTAGCTCCCCAATCTACCTTATAGCTTGGAGTGGCTGTTTTTTATTCTCTATTTTCAATCCCTTAACCAGTAAAACCAAATTATATACATAAGCTAAAATCTTTTCCCAGTCAGAGGTGCCAGCATGTCCAGGAGGGGGTTTCTGCAGCATGTTCCAATCAAAAGGGGGCCAAGGTGAGGATGCTGTTCTTGGCACACGTGGAATGTGATTGTTTTGCTCTAGGCAGCTAAGGAATTGGTCATCTAAGGAATCCTGCACTCTGCAGGTGGCCAGCAGCTGCTCTCAGAGCAGTGGCTGCAACAGCAGGACAGTAAAATGTTGTGCATATCTCCTGCCCAGAGTTCTGCAGGTCCTATCTGCGTACCTTAGTAAACAAAACGAGGGCTTATTGGTACCAATATCTGCAAACCCTCTCTGACTTAATGACAGTTGTGGTCTGCAGAAATAAGCATGATCTGAACTTGTGTTTGATCTCTGATATAAACAAGTTAATTTCACAGAATCACACAGGTTGGAAAAGCCCTTTGAGATCATCCAGTCTAACCTATCACCCAACACCATCTAATCAACTAAACCATGGCACTAAATGCCTCATACAGGCTTATTTTAAACACTTCCAGGGATGGTGACTCCACCACCTCCCTGGGCAGCACATCCCAGTGGCCAATCTCTCTGTCTGGGAAGAATTTCTTCTTCACATCAGCCTAAACCTCCCCTGGTGCAGCTTGAGGCTGTGTCCTCTTGTTCAGGCCACTGGTTGCCTGGGAGAAAAGACCAACCCCCACCTGGCTACAACCTCCCTTCAGGTGGTTGTAGACAGCAATGAGGTCTGCCCTGAGCCTCCTCTTCTGCAGGCTAAACACCCCCAGCTCCCTCAGCCTCTCCTCACAGGGCTGTGATCCAGACCCCTCACCAGTTTTGTTGCCCTTGTCTGGACACATTCAAGCCCCTTTTTTTTTTTTTTCCCCTTTATTTGCACAATTTTTAGTTCATTAATGGGGGCACAGGTGACAATGGGGGGGGGGGGCAACACACAGCCCCCAACCCCCCTTCCTAGAGCCACTATGGGACTCCCCCAAGCTGAGAACTCCCTCTCTAACACCCAGGGTGTGCCCAGCAGCCAGTGGGGGTTCATTGATGGATTAATTGGGGTGCTGGGACCCCCTTCCTCCCCTGACACCTCACTGGGGTCAGGGGAGGATTAAGGCAGGGCCCCATCTCTGAACTGTGGTTCGTTTTTGTTAATGTTTTGTGTTTTGGTTTTTTTTTCCCTGTATTTGTTCTTCACAATTTCCCTTTTGGCTACAAGTACAGAACCTCCCCAAGAAAAAAAAAGTATCTTGGTTTTATTTGTGGTCTCACTGAAACCAAGTAATGTAAACCAACCAATGTAAATCTCATTTCAAAGTCTCATTAAATTGCCATCTGGATTCCCAGACCAAAAAATGTCTGGAAGTGTTGAACTAAACCACAGATAAGCAACCAAATTACTGGATGCTTCTCCAGACTAAGTCTCCAAATCTGTTGGCTTGCTTTCCAAAATATTTTCTCTACTGCTGTGTAAAACACAAAGGTATTTCATTTCCACATAACCAGTTAAACTTGCAGTACTGGTGGATCATAAAGAAGGGGGCAAGTGTGCATTTATGGAGGGAGAAGGCCTACGCTCTGCTGCAGCAGCAGATCATAAAGTCACAAGAGCATGAAGAAGCCATGGAACTGTTATCTCCTAACCACAACTACCCTATTTTTTGGAAGAAAGCTATGTCAATATGGAACATTGAGATAATTATGTCCAAAATGAGTGAAGCCATTCTTAGATCATAAATGGTTTTCCAAGCTGTGTTTTTAAAGCCTACAACTGATCCAAAAGCAGAAGCCCCAGTGTGGGATACAGCCCATGTTCCTCATCTTGCTTTTAATTGTTGTATGGCTTGGCTCTGCAAGGTCCCTGCACCTCTCCTGTACTTCAGCTCTTGGATGGCTGTCCATAAAATGCTCTGGGAACCTTGTAAATTGATATATTTTTATTACTCTTCTCCTCCTCACCCTCTGCTTTGGTTGACTACAGCAAGTTTGACAATAAATACTGCCTTGGGACACCAGATTAGTTGGCAAACACTTTATAGGCTGGAATGGAAAACAAAAGAGAAGATGGTTTCATGTCGACATGTGCACAATTTACAGGATCCTTCCCCCTTACTCATCAAACTTGTGGATCTATTCCACAGCAGGATGAAATTCTGGACATCCATTGAAATCCATTGGGAGTAATGGCAAAGCTGGAGCGTTTAGAAGCATCTATCTCAGGGTATGCAGGTTTCGCTGTAGACTATGCCTCAAGTAATATTTTGAGGATACTCTCTCTCTTTATTTTTGTCTAGTTAAAAAAGGCTTTAGAATGATTCATTTGATGGACAGAAGTATGATCCAAAAATCAGCAAGCCCATACATTAGTATATTTATTACCCTGTGGCGTGCCAGAATTGTATCTTTGCAGTCCTTCCTTCCTGACGTAAAGATAAACCCCTAACCACTGCATTTTCATTCATTCCAGGTTTAAGAGGCAAAAGCCCTATCTCATGATGTAGCTGGAGGAAATGACATTAATAATGAAAATTATTTTTCAATTAGCATGTAAAGAGATTCACATTTAGATTAATGTAACCCATTTCATGTTTTACAGGAAATATTGATGAAGCAGAACGGGAGTGGAAAGCAGGATTCCATCGCTGGAACAATTACATGTCAGACTGGAAAAATCAATTTAATGATTACACCAGCAAGAAAGAGAGATGTGCAGGCTCTAATTAATATGTTTACCCTTTCCAGTATGTCTGTATTACTGCTCATCAGGCAAATCCACAAGTAGCTTTCTAACACATCTAGCATTAAATATGTTACGCAGATTAAAAGAGTTTTATGATATCATTTTGATTCCCCAGACCCTTGATTTAGATTTCACCTCATTTCTCAATAAACAATATCAGGCATCTGCAGCCTTTGAAGCTTCGCTGTGCTAGATAGGACTACAGAGATTAAAGTCTGAAGATTAATGATGTACATATTATTATAAACACTGGCTGCTGCAATTCACACTTCAAAGTAACAATGTAATCTGCTACAGAAAAATGGATTTCTGGTTAATAGGAATGGCAGTGTTTTACAGGGCTGCCATGCAAAACACAATTGGCTTTGATCTTTAGCTGCAATGCCACCGCACTTAAACCTTGCTTCAGACATCATTTCATTGACATAAACATAAAGAGATAATAACTTTGCTGGACATAGCAAATGATATTTGCTTGTTAGACCAAAAAGTTTTAAGATTGCCATTAAAACCCCAGATCATTGCTTCTTTATGGCCAAACCTGTGGCACAATCCATAGTGGGAGACTATTCAAACTGGGTATTGAAGGCCTAAATCATTGGCACGCTGCGTGCAAATGCAATAATGAAACAAGCCAGAAGAACTGATGCCTCTGCTTCTGCTGGCTTCATTTTCCAAGGGGTAAAGACCTATAGATTCATAAGCTCACAGCTTTCCTGGCTCAGGCACCCAATGCCTTCGATTGTCTCTGCTATGGAGGTAAGCTCCAGTTATCATTTTTTTTTGTCCACCGACTTGCCTCCTAGTCAAGAGACAGCTCCATGATTGCTGCAGAAGAGCGTTGGTCTGCATGCCATGAGGCTCATCAGAAAGCAGCCATGAAAGCACTACTCATCCGGCTCACTCTCACTGGGGAGTGGGACCTGTCCACAAAGTCCTTGCTCCTCTTGTGGAAAGCTGGGGAGGACAGCACTGCTGGGAAGGACTCAGCTCTTTGACACAGTCAAGCGATCTCTAGCTGCCATGCAAGGAGGCATCTCCTGGATCCCTTTCTACCTACTTCCACTGAATCTAGTAGAAGGTTCTAAAAAAAGCCCTGGATAATTCTTTGTCCTACTTCTCTGCTTCTGGATGAGGTTGGAAGTTGTATGCCTGAATAACACCTTAATTGGCTGCTTTTCACTGGGCCAACTAGGAAGAATAAATGCCAAAGTTTTGATAAATATCAGGAGTATATAAAAGCACCAGCCCATCTCATAAATAAATTATCCTGCAGCTCTCTGTAAATGCAACAGCCTTGCAGTGCATCCATTTTCTGTTCTAGTGATTGTGAGCTCTTGCAGAATTCCTCCCTGAATTGAGGAGACTGAAGAGGTTGAGATAATGAACAGAGAGCATTCTCCTTCTGGTAAGCAGTTTGACTACGCAGCATCCCTACACTGAAAGGATTATTTTTGCAGAAGGGCAAATTCTGCAATTTCGGGTTTTTTTCTAAGAGAAGACAAGTTATTACTCAAATAAATGATGGAAAAATCACCTTTTGGCACAGTATTTTCCAAGACAATCAAAGCAACCTGGTCATTTCTGAGCAAGCTGATTAAAACTTGAAGTTATCTGGAATTAAAAAGCCTTCTTTATGCAGCACTTGGTGTTTATAGCACAGGCAATTAGCTCATTACATACATTAGCATAGCTATTGCTAGGAACAGTTGCATGGAGGGCTGTGTCAGCCTGCAGTGTATTGGGTATTTATTTGCTATTCCTCATGCCAGATGAGCTGCATGAACGGCAGGATGAACTGGTGCAGTTCTGGCCCTCCCTATTTTACACTTGATGTGCTTCAGAGACATGTTGGGTGCTGTTCTGCCACTGCCAGCCACCAGCACCACCTAAGCATGTTTAAAAGCAGCATCTCTCTCTTTTGAAATCCTCTTCTTGGCTGTATTTCACTATCTGTCTAAGCAGCCTAATTGAAGGCAGGTGGGGGGGTAGTGGTGGGGGAAATCTGAGCTAAGTAAAATGCACAAATGACCTTTGGGAAGGGCAGGTTGGAAATCAGGTTGGTTGCTGGGAAGGTGCCCTTGGTCTGCATACTCTGTGGGCTAGACTGGAGAAGGTCCATTTGAAGACTTTCCACAGTATGCAAACCATGCCACGTTCTTTAGAAGGAATAAGGATGGAGGAAGGAGGTAGGAAGAGCAGAATAAAATAAAGGTTAAACCACTTTTTGAAGTTCTACTGATTTCTTGGTAGATTGCTAGATTTGTAGTTGTTTTTTTCTTTTTCCTATGCTGGGAAATAATCTCTCCATTTATCATTGCTATGAAATCAATATATATCGTAGAGTCATCTATTCATAAGCCACACTTCTGTGAATATAAGGAAGCTGGAAGTACTTGGATATAAGAGGTAAGATAATGAAGTGTGAAAAAAGCCCAGTCCCCATTGCGGGTAGTTTCAAAGTAAAGGTCAGCCAAAGGTAGGCTGGGAATTGTTTGAGGATACTTGTCATGGTGTCATGGTAGGGCCATGACAGGGCCCAGTACAAACCAAGACAGGCCTTAAGATGTCTAGACAAGGTCCCTTTCTCTCCCTTCCCTCCTGCAGAAAAACAGGGCAACACAGAAAAAAGAACAAAGGGGACAGGTCTCCTGCCTGTCTGGTAAACAAGAAGTTTATCTGAGGTGAGAGCACGTAAGCTGACCACTGCTCCCCCAGAAACAAGGCCTTTGCTTCTGCCTTTTATGGCCATAGCCTGGCAGAAGGCCTTTCCATTGGGCCACTCGATCTCTGGTAAGATGTGTGTGTGTATATATATATATATATATATATATATATATATATTTATATATATATATATTTATATATAAGCGACTTGGTAGTCACCTTTGCCTTGCTTTGCTTCAAACCTTGCATCAAGCCTACTTGGACGCATCTCTTAGATGCTGCCTCAAGTTGCCCTGCCTCAAGCACCTGGTCCAGAGCCTGGGATATAGCCACGAGCCACACACAGCAAGCCGAAGAAGCCACAAGCCCAGAAGCCGGATCCACCTAGCCTGCTTCCCCTTGCCACCAGCCTCGTGCTGTGCCTCAGTTTCCCCAGGAACCAAGCAAGTGCCCATTGCGAAGAGCATCGTTAACTGCCTGCTGTCTGCTGCAGCCAGACCACCCTGGGACAACATGGCAAACCCTCCTTGTCAGCAGTCTGCTGTGCCAGCACCATACAAAAGCGCCCCACAGCTTCATTGCTAACGCATCATCCCCCATGTGGATAAAACTAGCTGTAAGTAATTAATTCACTGGCCTTTGGGTTTAAAGGTTCTTATCAAGCCTCCCCCAGCTGTAAGCGAGCACTGTCTGCTCTCAGGGACTTTCCAAGTTGTTGCCTCTTAATTTGCATAAAATAGTTTTTCCCTAAGACTTCATGTTCCCATTGTAAGTATATATATTCCAACTGTACGATCATCCTATTAATGAGTTTTGGCCTATTTCATTAAAAAAGGGTTACTATTTTTATTAATACCTGTTTGCCATATCGTTTATTATTGTTGTGAGTGTAATTAATAAATAATTCCCCCCTTGACCACAACACATGGCTTCATGCACATGCAAGGGCTCTCTTACCCAGACCTCACTGGTTGGCAATGAATGTCTTCTTTTGGCTCAAAAGAAGCAAAGCTATCAAGGTTTCTCCTTGAAACCAGAGGAAATGTGTTGATTCTTGATATCCAAAGGAGGACTTTTGATTTTAATCCCAGAGCTGCAGGAAGATTATAATAAAATGAACTGCAGTGCCAAGAAAAACGTTGGCATTACACCAGTTGTCATTAGGTTTATAAGCTAGCAGCACATGATTAAATTACAAACATTTCACACGTATTTTACACAGTCAGACAGGGACTGAAGGCAGAAATTTAGCAGAAAAAAAATGTTTCATTACAACCACCAGTTTTTTGCATTTTAAAATGTTTTATCTGAAGGAATTTGGGTCAGATAAGTTTCATCTCATCCATGCTCCTGCTGGAGTGGAAGAGAACTGAAGGATTTGGGAGGTTCTGGGCTCCTGGTCTGCATAGCTGAAAATGCTGGCATTGAACAGAGACCAAGTCCCTGAAGTGGTCTCTGTCAGAACAAAGATGTCCCAAGGTTTCCACACTTCCTCCCAGTTTCAGGTTTTATACACACTGCCTGGATTTGGGGGATCGCTGCTCAGACCTTGTTCTAAGCCCTGCCATCATTCTGTTTACCACACACAGTTACAACCTTGTTTCTAATGAAGGGGACACCTGGCATTTTGGCCCTATTTGGTCACCAGAGGCTAAGGCTATTTCTAGGGCAGAGATTACTGCTCTGTAAACACCCAGAAGAATGCCCTAGCTGAAATCCTCAATGGATAACTTGTACTTTTAACAGCAAGGAGCAGAACCAAACCTCTATCAGCTCATGGCTAGAAAGGTGTCTTTGGAAGACAAGGGACTTAAGTCCTTTTTGTGTTGTTATTTTGAATGTTGGACAGAAAATTATTTCTGATTAGCACAAATTTATGGAACTATCAGAAAAAAAGTGTATTCATTCCATGCTGTGTATGTGGGGGCTGTTCAGCCTGGAGAAGTGAAGGCTCTGGGGAGACCTAATAGCAACCTTCCAGTACCTGAAGTGGGCTACAAGAAGGCTGCAGAAGGACTCTTTACAAAGGCCTGCAGGGACAGGACAAGGGACAATGGCTTCAAACTAGAGCAGAGCAGATTGAGATCAGATGTTAGGAACAAGTTCTGCACCATGAGGGTAGTGGAACACTGGAACAGGTTGCACAGGGACATGTCTGGGGCTTCACCCCTGAAGATATGGAAGGTGAGGCTGGTCAGGGCTCTGGGCAACCGGATCTAGTTGAGGATGTCCCTGCTGACTGCAGAGGGGTTGGACTGGAGGACCTTTGGAGGTCCCTTCCAACCCAGACCATTCTGTGATGTATAAGCTTAAAATGGCCTTCTGTAGACCTCTCTAATTTTCCTATCACAACAGATCCCCAGCAAGTGATTTGGCTCCTTTGTCATATGCAGGTATGACACATGAATCTGAACTCAACATTAACACTGGAGAGGGATTTATTCTTCTGTCAACATCATAATGCTGTCTTCTCGGGCTTGATTATGGTTCATACATTTTTACTGGCTCAGCACCAGTTCTGCAACATCAGTAGCAGCTATTTAGAGGGATACAACAAACGTCACCCTGCTTCAGTGCAGGCAGCATGTGCAGCATGTGCAGCCTCCCCTGCCTCTGGTCAATGCCAGTCTGTCACAGAGGGCTTGTGCCCTTGCTTCTCCCTTCTTCCTCACAACTGCAGGGGAAGGAAGTGGGGAACAAAAACTCAAAGAAAGAAAGAAAATTGCTCACACACAAAAAATAAGCAAATACAAAAAATGTTCCAAAAGACCAAATTAAAAAAGAAACAGAGAAAACACCTCCAAGGAAGGGGAAAAACATCCAAACCAAGAGCTACAACCAACCAAAGAGGGGAAATGCAGCCAAACCAACAGCTCCGACCTACCAGGTTGGACACTGGTCTCTAACACTCCACAAACAACTCCAACCAAGGGGGAATAAAACCCAGAAACAACTCCAACCAAGCAAGGAGGTAGGGAGGGCGAGAGGAGAGGACCAACACAACTACAACCAACCAAGAAGGGGTAAAACAAAAAGAAAAAAAAAACAAAGCCCATAAACGCATCCTTCCCCCCACAGCACTTCTGCCCTAGACTGACCAACAATTGAAGGGCACAAGAGCTCATCCAAGTGTCTCCACTAAATATCCCAGTGTCTCCCTTCCAACAGCTCCAGCCAAAAAAGCCTCCCACTGAACTGCAGAAAAAGTTTAGGAATTTGACAGTGATTCAGAACATGGGGTGAGGAATGAGACCTGCAGGTTTGGCTCAGGCTTGGGGGCTGCTGTAGAAAGTGGTGGTGCCAGCTGACTACTTTCACACTGACTTTTCTCTTCCAATCCATGGTCATTTGCCAACAGCTCTGACTCTGGCCAGCAAGTCTGAGCCCAAGCACCTGTGGAACAAAGATGTGCAGCTGTATACATTTACCATGGCTGATCCATCTGCTCTGCATGCCACATGCCTGGTGATTCACCCTGAGTGGACTGGGAGCAGGAATCCATTAGGAAAAGATTTCTGCTGGAGTACAAGGATTTTTCCTTCTCATTGCTTTGATTTTATTTGTCCTCATCTGTCTACATGCTGTGTGGGTTTTCCTCTGCTAGGTGATTGTTGCTGTATGAGGGTGAAGAAATTTATGTTTCTAAATAACTCTCTAGCAAACTAGAAAATTTTAGGCTATTTAAATCCAGTAACTTCAGGATCCACACGAGGTATTTGGCAACCATGGGTAATGTTTAGGAAGGTGGTTCTGTAAGATGAGAAGCACAGAATGGTGGCAGTTGGAAGGGCCTTGTGGAGATCATCCAGTCCAACCCCCACATTAAAGCAGGGTCGCTAAGGGTAAGTTGTCCAGGCAGGTTTGGAATCTCTCCAGACAAGAAGACTCCACAATCTCTCTGGGCAGCCTGCTCCAGGCCTCCAGCACCCTCACACCAAAGAAGATTCTCCTGTTCATATGGAACCTCCTGGGTTCCAGTTTGTGCTCACTGCCCCTTGTCCTACCACTGGACACCACTGACAGGAGTCTGGCCCTAGGCTCTTGTCTCCCACATGTCCTTTAGCTCTTGCTGAGCATTGCTCAGATCCCCTCTGGGGCTGCTCTTCACCAGGCTCTCTCTTCTTCCTGTCTCACTTGTACCACGAAGCCCAGAAATGGACCCAGTGCTCCAGATGTGTCTTGTAGAGGATATCCATCCACACACACATACAGTCACAGAGACACAGATTCAGCAGCAGGTGCCTCTCAGCAGCATGTTTCCAACTTTTGCAAGCAGCATGGAGATGAAGACTTTTGTGTTACAAGGTTTGTATTTGAAAAGTGTATCTTTTTGGTCTCCACTGAGGAGTAAAATGATCACAGGGCTTTCAGATATAAATCAACACCTCAGCCAAATTAGTCATTCACAGTTAAAAGTTCAAAGGCTTTTAATCTGATTTCAATTGTTTTAGGACCAAATTTTAGGAGCAAACATAATTAACCATTTTGAAATGCTTCATAAGACAAGATAATTCCTTCCTGACCCCTGCTGCAGTCTCAAAGCGTGAATGCTGATTATCTTGTCTTAGCACATAAACCTTCCAGCAATCTGTTGAGAAACTGCATTAGTTGCACTCATAAAAACCTTCACTCTTGGGCTTAATGACTACGAAGCAGGGATGTGAATCCGCAATCAGCACAGGTGTGAAGTTTTGAGAAGCTTTTAATTGGATTGCAGGTGAGATTAAATAAAACTTCTAGGCAGGTTGCAAGCAGAGGTGCTGGGTTGGGCTTTAGTCTGATCATGATTTCAGTTAGTTTGGGGAGAATGAGAGGGAAGAATGAAGCTTAATTCCAAATGCCTGTTCTACAAAAGTGAATGATGAACAAGTTTCCTTCCTGATAGCACCACAGCAGCCTGAGGACATACACAGAGGCTGTGGAGGGAATTACTACATCTTGTTGCACTGATGTGCATCTTCTTAAAAATACTGTCATGCTGGTCAGAAAGCTGGAGATAGCCAGGAAATTGTTGTTTTCAGAATAAAAATTATCTAGCCCCTTGAAAAGCACCTAGAACAGAACACCAGCTTCTGATCTTTATCAGTTCTGCTCCATTTTAATACCTGCTAGGGTTGCAGGAGCTGATGTTTTAGCCACTATGAATAGAACAGTGCAGAAGTGGTGTAGGTGGTGCTCACAGTTGGGGAGTGCTCTGGTTAATTTCATTAATTGAGAAAGCATTTCTAAGCCTCCAGTTGTACTGAGGAGAAGTAAAAGTGTGTAGGCAGAAAGCAGTTATCTCAGCACCTCTCCATCTTCCAAATGAAATTCACTCTTGCAGCATGTCTAATCACCTCAGGCTACCTCATCACCCTCTCCCTGGCTGGGCAGCACCATTTCCTACAACACAGATACATTTCAGCCATGCTTTCAGATTAGTCTTATCTCACGAGTGAGAGAATTAGGGCATTAACCCAGAAAGCCCAGCAAGAGATGGGACTGATCATTTATCAAGAACTGTTTAGGAAGTAGCTTCCATGGACCTTATTTAGGACTGGGAGAATTAGCTGGATTACACATCCAAAGTGATAATGCTGAAATATTAACCTGGGGTTTTTTTGTTTTTGTTTTTTTTTTTTCCCTCACTTATTACAGAGCTGCAAATTTTATAGCTACTGTTGGCTGAAGTTTCATCAGTCATTAAATACTGTTAACCATGCCTGGTCTTTCCTGACTTAAAGCAAATATATTGATTTTTCTTTTTAAATTAGGAATTGAAATTGCAGCAAGTTTTGCTTTGATATTTTTCAGCATTTTTTTTCCTAGACATTCACCCCATTTCATGTTTTGGTTTCAGCGCTACAGTGATTTGACAACTGATAGTCCTCCCTCTTTCTGCTCGCTAGAAGAGCTTGATCCTGTAGCTCTTGCTGCAGGCCTGATTCTGGTTCCAGGAATGATTTGTAGAAACACCTCTTAATGTACACACTGGGGCCTCTGCCCAGCTAGACCTTTAAGTCTCATTTCTCTTTGAGATTGCCCTCAGCACTCCCAGCTTTAGACCGTTGGTTGACTTTCAGTTAATTAAAGCTTTGTCATTGTCATCAGCAGAAGCACAGGAGCTCCTCTGACAGTTTCAGTCTTCTCTGCACTTAGAGAGCTGATTGCTATCTAAGAAAAAAAAAAAAAAAACAAAAAAACCCAAAACAAACGAACAAAAACCCCAACAATCCACACCCCTTTTTTTCCACAGATTTAATGATAACTAAGTGGGAGAGCAGAGCTGTGGACAGACTGCGTGCACTGCTCTTTGCAGGGGGAAGCCCAGAGGATGCTAACTAACGGTGCTACTGTTTCATGTACTTTGCATTCTGCACGTTTCTGCTGTTCTGCTGCTGAGCAGACCCTGACAAATGCAAACAGACACCAAAACTACCCTCTGCCAGTCACTGGGCAAAACTGGCAGTGTGACTTCAGGTCACTTGGGGATCCTGTACTCCCTCAGCAAAGCTCTCCACAGGGAGCCTCGTGCCATAGATATGATCCACTTCAGCAGGTCCTATCCCTACCCACACTCAGGTATTATTACAAGTATTAAGAGCAGTTTGTCCAAGAACTCCTTTCTTGAGAGGGGTGCTGATATCCAACCATTACAGGATCTCCCAAGCCTGTGACTCTTCTCCATCGGTCCAGAACTCTACAGAGGGATCTTAGTCAAAACTCAACCTAAAAGTCTCTTCTTTTATTCCAAGAAATAGCTGGATTGGGTCTAAGCAATGCAGTTTGACAGCACTTGAGAGAAAAGAAGGCAATAAAGAAAACCTCACTGAATTTTCTTTCCTACTCCTGGGCACAAAAATGCCAGATGAACAACTTCAGCTGCCTCAGACCGTGGTAAGACAGCACTGGTGTGAGGCTTCTTGCAACATTTTGTGCTTAATTCAGTAGAGTACAAACAAGGGCTTACCTGCTCTTGCCACCCAGTTAACCTCTGACTAACCATGTCCCATGATGTCAGCCATAGCAGGACTCAGTATCTGTAGTCCAGAGGGCTGATGAAAACAGGACTGAAATCTCCACTTAAGCAGAGGTCTCTCTTTTGGCCAGACCCTACTTCAGGGGACAATTGGAAGCCCCTGGATCCCCATTAGCTTTTCACTCATTCAATCCAGCCCCATTACTGGTGAGGCAGGTGTGCTGTAGCATGAAAATAGATGGTCTGCAGCTGGCAGCTTTTGAACTTAGTGCAAAAAGAGAGGCAACAACTTGTCACTTGGAGCAATGGAGAGGATTCAAGGTGTGTGGGGGGCTAGCCTAGAATGTCACCCACTCCAGAATAAATGGTGTCATTTACATAGATATAGGAACGAGCCTTATGCCAAAGCCCAGAAAATGCAGCTCAGTGTTGTTTCTGTGTTCAAAGAAGGTCCCTTGACCAGCCATTGCAACCAGAATTCCTCCTATTTCCCATTGGCATTGCTGTTGCAGACTCCTAAAATCTAGGTTAGAGGCAGAGCACTCTGGCTGTACAGTGAATTCCTGCCATTTGACACTCAGAACTCCATGTCTATAAAAATAGTCTAGTCCATTAAACCCCTCTTAATAACAACTCTAGCAAAGCACACCTTCCACAAAGCAAAACAGTTATTGGTCAATAATTCCTCTTTAGCTGTCTGTATTACTACCACTTTATCTCAACACTCGGCTTCTCACCCTTTGATCTGCTAATTACCTTTTTTATCCTCTGATCCTCTTTGCAATTCCTTGCCAGTTTGATCCACTAATTACAGTGCCCAGATTCCCTCTTTTTCTGCAGAATGTATGTTTTCCCCTGACCTTCTTCACTTTCATACAAATACTTGTTACCTTTTGCAGGGTAGATCTACTTCTTGTCATGAAGGCATCACATACCCAGAATTATGCCCCCTGATACCAGCTAACTTGTCCCAACATGTTCTGGGAAGTCCCCCCTTCCACCCTCCTTTCAGGAAGGGTAGACAAAAGGCTCAGGCAGCAGCCTGTCTCCTAAGGGAATAAACAACTGCAGGCACCCATCTCAATGGGATGCCTATGCTCTGTCCATCTACGGGCATAATTCTAGCTTCACCTTTCTATAGGTGGAAGCAGGTTGTTGGCAAGTGTGCCCATTGGCTAAGTCCAGCCTCGAGTGTCTATAAGTATTGCCCCATTTTGGTGCCACGTTGCTCTCTCTTTTGCTTTCACCCATCATGCAACTCAGAATTGAGTAAGCTATAAGCCTTCCCACGCAAGTGTACTTGGAAGCCTCTGCGAACATGGAAGCCAGCCCACAGAGTGTGCATCGAGGACCCGCAAAAGATGACCCCATCGCCAGAAGCGACGTAGACCCAGTCGAAAAGGACTGAGGGAAGCCCCCAAAGAGGGTAAGCTGTAACCCAAAGGGGGAAGGACTAGCCCAAGCCTGGCTATCCAGAAACACTGCAAGCTAATTAAGCAGCCAAATAAGCAGAAACGCATCTTGCGTGGCCCCGCAGACCGCGGGAGTGAAAGGAGCCACCCCCTCCACGGGCTCCACAGCCCGTATCAGGGCGAAACACCCGGGATTTTCCCTGAGGGAAAAGAGAGAGCAAAGATTAGCCTCTCCATTGAAGTCAAGGCAATGACTGTACCATTATAATTTAAATGGAAGCAGTCGCCGAGAGAAGCGGCAGTCAGCTCACCTTGAGCCGAGCCGAGGGGGGGGAAGCATCGCGTCACCGCACCCCCCACCGGAGACCTGCCTACAGGAAAACCGTCCTCGATCGTAGGGCTGAGCACCGAAAAGACCTGGCCCTCCTGAGCCGTCCTCCGGTCAGGGAGCCAGTCCCCCTCCCCGCAGACCGCAGGAGAACAAAGAAGCGAACTGCCCTTCCCGCAGACCGTGGGAAAGAGAATGCCAACCTTGTCCGGCCCACCCCCCCCACCCTCCCCCCACAGAGCCGGGAGGGAGAAAGCAAGCGCCACCCAAACGGGGCCAACCTCGGGCAGAAGCAGATACCCAGCGAGCCCGAGTGATCCGGCAATTTGTCTTTCATGTGTGTAACATTTAGTAACGTTCTATTCAAAGCGCCCGCGCACAGCCGCGTGATATTTCCAGCTTAACCTGCCTCGTGACAACGTTATAAATATCTCTTACATAGCTAGCAGCCGTAAGCGCTTTGTCGAGTCTCCATCTAGTGGACAAGCAGCGGAACTGCACCCTTTCGTTCCCTTAATTAGAAATTGACTGTAAATATTATAATTGGGTATAATTGTAAATACTAAATCAGTTATGGTCTATATTATTACAACCGTGCATCTGAAACAATATATATAAATTCTTAATCGAATATTAATGATAATAATAAACAATAATTTCATAACTCATATTTTCATAATTCATAATTAATAATCGCCATCCTCCATCCCTATTCCCCCTCTCCACGACACTTCTGTAAATACAGATACTGATAGAAAATGCTGTCATTAAAAGTATCTTTACACTCACCTTGCAACTTCAAGGACTTCAGGAAAATGTCTTTATAGTTTGTCATGGACTTGGGCACTCATCTCTGGTAGATCCTTTAGCACTCCAGTTACCATAAACTCTTAGATTTCTGTCAAATGTCAATAAAAATTTGGTTGTGTCTCCATCCTGCAGACTCTATTAAAAACAGTTTCTGTATGTTTTGGAGATACATATTTTTTAAAGTATATTATATATATTACTTATATATTATATATATTATTAAAAAAAGGACTTTTTTTAATTTATGAGGACCTGACTCATGAGTTACTGAATTTTCTGCATTCCAAATTTTCCCAGTTCTCCCTAAAGCAGATGCAGACCCTCAGTGCCACCTAAATATGTTTTAGAGTGGTAGAATTTTAGGAAGATAAACTCAGGCTGTTAAGTTGTACAGTGTAGAAATGATGGTGCTGTGGAAGGGGTGCATTTCTGAGTCTGGGAAGCGAGAGTTTGGCAGCTGAAGCACAGTCTAGGTGTCTGAAAGCCAGACTTCATTCATATGCTGTGATCAGGACATCCTGCAAGAACCGGAAACAGTCACTTCAGTGAACAGATATTCCCTGGCACTGCACCAAAACAGGCTGCACAGCCATGTTCCAGACAGCTCTGCAGCATCTGCTCATGAGAGAAGGTGGGCAGCATGAAAAGGGGTTTGCACCCAACACACACCAGTTCAGGACACAAACTGGTGCCACTCTCTGCACTTTGGGGACCAGTGGTGGGTGGCTGCCCTCTGGGCAGGTCAGGCAACTGGGCTTATGTGGGGTCTGGGTGCAAAGAGAAGCGTGCTCATGTTAGGGTCCTTCCTGCTACTCCTGGCTGACCCAGACCCACTGCTCCCACTGGGATGTGCCATGGGTCAGTGCCAAAGCTGCTCACTCCAGTTCAGTGCAGTGCAGCAAAGCTGGCATTTTTTTCCCCACTTAAATCACCCATTTTGCACACGTTGTAACTAAACCCATGCAAGCTCAGAATGGACAGGAGTGGCTCTTCTTGCTTGCTTCACACAAGGGAGAAACCACAGATCCACAGATTGTGTTGGGTTGGAAGGGACCTCAAAGGACATGTTGCCCAAGTGCCCTGCGGTCAGCAGGGACAGCAAGTGCAAGCTGGGTCTCTTCAAAGGAGTGCTAGGGAAGGCTACACTCATTTCTATCTCCTGTTTGCCTGATGGTGTTGGGGGAGTGCATCTGTGGATATATTTATTAAATACTAAAGTATCTCTATTGCATCTTAGACATGATATGGCATTATAGATTATAAATCAGCTATTACATACTCTATCTGATAAAACTTTTTTCACCCCAGAATAAACAGATATTATAACATATTTTTAACCTCAGAGTAAGCAGTTTTAATTCAGTATCGGGGAGGGGGGGGGCTTAGGAAATCTCAATCCGTAAAGGGCAGCAAAACACAAACTTTCTGATTCAGCCTTTATATGGCACTTAGCTGCAAACACTTTCTTAGTCCTTTGGCCAAAGTCTCCATGTGCTAGAAGCAATGGGCTTGTGGTGTGTCCACTCAGATGAACTCAACAGCTCCTCATTCCAGAGAAACCTCTTTAGAGTTACCACCTAGTTCTCATTGAAGCAACATTTTCTTTTCATCCTCAATATGCTTTGAGACATGATTGATTGGACACCTCTTTTCTTGTATCAATATTTTTAGCAGGTTTTAATATGCAGAATTCATTTTAGCTTCTCCAGTGTAAAAAAAAAAATAGGCACTTCTTTATGCAGTGAGGGTGCTGGAGCCCTGGAGCAGGCTGTCCAGAGAGGTTGTGGAGTCTCCTTCTCTGGGGAGATTCCAAACCCATCTATGTGACCTGCCCTTGGTGATCCTGCTCTGGCAGGGTCATTGGACTCAGTGATCTCTGGAGGTGCCTTCCAACCCCTAACATTCTGTGATCCATTTCTGTACATCCAATTCCTTTTCTTCAGATTGGTCTTAGAAACAATGCATGGGGTGCAAGGGTAAAATCCATGCTTTAGAGTAGAAGCATCTTATGCAATCCAAAGGAACATCTCCTAAGCAATATCATTCTTGTCTCAGAGTTTCCAGGCAAAAGTGTGGGTATTGAATCCAGTCTTTTCTCGTCATATTGACTGCTTCTGTCTTTTTCCCCTTTTAGACTTACTCAGAACATGCAAGTTGCCATTTTGCCATTAGCTCTTAAACAGCTCACACTTCCTTGCATCATAAGACACTTAACAGCTTTGCAGTCATCTGATTGTTCAATTGTCTGAATACTTCTTGACACAGAAAAGGGAAGTACAAGATCAGCTTGAAATATCTGGAAATAGAGCAGGGCCATTTCTCTGTAACTGAAGCAAGTAATGGAGAATTTGTACAATAAAACACAAAGAAATGAATTGTGTTTTGTAACAAACACCTGTGCTGCTCCAAGGGTGTTTCTGTTTGAGTTATGGACCTTCTCCTTCACTGCTTGGGAATCAGGACTTAGCTGCTTGGCTTCACTTTATAGTCCCCTAGCAAGGTGTCTGAGCTGCTTCTGAGACAGGCTGTAATTCAACACTCTGGGGAAGTTCAGTTGATTGATTGATTGCAGAGCTCAGGTTTGCCAAACATAGCCAGAGAGGTGGTCAGAACTGCTGACAGTGTAATTTTCCTCACTACCACCTGCACCAGGAGGGAAAACTTTTTGCTGATTTCTTTGATGGAACTCAATCTCAGCCAGAGAACCCAACATTGCCAACAACCAGCTACTGATCTCCAGGCCTGGATGATGATCTTAACGGACTTTTCCAACCAAAACAATTCTTGATTCTACAATTGGGATACTTTTATATCTCCAGTTTCAACCCAATTCCACATAACCCAAGCACTTAGGACAAAGGAGGGCAACAAAACTGGGTAAGGGCCTGGAGAATAAGTCTTACAAAGAGCAAATGAAGGAGCTGGGGGTGTTCAGTCTGGAGGACAGGAGGCTGAGGGGAGGCCTCATCAGTCTCTGCAACTACCTGAAAGGGCATGTGGAGAGGTTCTCACAGGTAATTAGCCATAGAATGAGAGGGAACAGCTACAAGCTACAACGGGGAAGGTTTACACTAGACATTAGGAAGATTTTTTTCATGGCAAGAGTCCAGACACTGGAATGTTCTGCCCAGGGAGATAGTCGAGTCACCAATCCTGGATATGTTTAAAGATGCTTTAGATGATGTGCTTGGGGATATGGTTTAGGAGTGAACCTTGCAGAGTAGGGTTCTGGATTAGACTCAGTGATCCTGAGGGTCTTTTCCAACCTGAATGTTTCTGTGATTCTGTGCTTCTCCTTTGTCACTGGTTTCTCTCTCTCACTAATAGCTCAGACTATCTCTGTTTCCCCTTAGTACCCTTCCAGCATACTTCATTAGGTGTTTCTCAGTTACTGAGGTATATTTACCCCTTTCAATTTCTTGTTTTTCTTCTTTGTGTCACCTGGACAGTTATCCAGTGTTGTGGAATCTCAGAAAACCTGCAGAATTTCTCTGCAGTGTTTCACTTCACCATAAAAAATCATCTGAGGAGATTTTCCATGCTGGTTGCCAGCCAGGGTGCTCCCATGTGCATGACTCAGCTGATATTTCTGAACAAATTGCATTTTGCTTTCCCTACCACTGGAAGTGGTTTCTAACTACTAAAGCTCCAGACTAGTGGAGTTTACCCCAGCTCTTGTGTTTGCCTTTTTATCTCTAAGTAGAAATTAAATGCCAAGATTTCAAGAAAACTTCATTATTTTCTTTTCAGGAATCTTCTGATTTTATTCTCTTAGAGATTTTTGGGTTTCCTGCAAACAGGTCAATGACAAACGTCATCTGAAGGTGAATGAAGTCACTGAAAGCCTTTCAGTTGAAGTTTGGAGGCTTTAAAGTAAGCCCTAATTCTTCTCTTTTCTTCCTGTGCTACTTAAGCAAGACATTTTCTTTGGACAAGAGCTCTTTAACCTCATCATTGGATATTCTATTTTTTTTTTCCATTTCAACCTTCTTGTCCATGAATACAAAATTCAGGTATCTTGTTGCTTTTTCCTTGAGACAATCTGGTTTGCTGAGGACAGATCAGAAGGAAACATTCTCCAAACAGAGCTGGGACTTGTCAGCCTAGAGAAGGATGAAGCAAGATCTTACGAAATATATACAAGTACCTGAAGGGAAGGTGCAGAGAGGATGGAGCCAGGCTCTTTCCAGTGGTGTCCAGTGACAGGAGAAGAAGCAGTGGGCACAAACAGAAACACAGGGACATCAGGAAACATTTACTGTGAGGCTGCCTGATGTGGTGAAGGCACCATATGCCAGAATTATGCCCCCAAATACTGTAAAAAACTTGTCCTAACATGTTTGGGCAAGTTCCCCCTTCCACCCCTCTTTCTGAAGTGGGGGACAAAGGCCCAGGTGCCAGCCAAATGGCAAAACAACCCCAATCTGCCTTGCAACTACATGCACCCATCGCATGGCATGCTCATGCTTCTTCCAAGTAAAGGCATAATTCTAGCTTCACGCTTTCTATAGGCTAAAGCAGGTTGTTGACAAGAGTGCCCATTGGTCAAATCCAGCCTCGAGAAACTTATAAGTATCACCCTACTTGTAAACAAGTTGCTTTCCTTTAGTTCTCCAGAGCTTTGCACGCTCTTGCTTTGCTCTCTCTCGCTGCTCAAGCTTTGTAAGCTTGCAGTGCTTAAGCCATTGCCTGTAAGTCTTCTCACTCGCACATGCAACCATACTAGTGGCCTCTGCAACACAGGAAGAAACCAGTGCCCCGGGAAGGCTGCCGTGCCTCAGTTTGCCTGAGGAACCTGCAAAGGAGATCCTTTTGCTGAAGCTACGAAAGCCAGCTTTGAAAGCCCAGTCCCAGTGGATTGGATGAAGAGCCCGCCATATCTTAAAGAGGACTGGACTCCTCAGGGTAAGCTTTAGCCCACAGCGGGAGGGACTAGCCCAAGCCTGGCAGTCCAATATCTGCTACAGCTATAAGCAGCAGACCAAGCAGCCATGACCTTGTGTGTACTGGCTTGCATAAGCAGGAACAACACTCAGCCACCATGCGTGACCCCACTGTTCGCGGGAGACAAACGGAGCTGCCTGCTTCGCCGCTCTGCAGACCTGTGCCACCAGGGCAACATAAAGTTAGGACTTCCTGAGAGAGAGATTGAGTCTCACCAGCCCTGCCTCAGCCTCAGAAGTTACCCTGCTGGAGGAAACTGCCGACTGGTGAAAGTCTCGCTCCTCCTGCAGGGGCAGGAGGAGAAGGAAAGTCACCGACTCCGTCCAGAGGGAGCCTTCCCCGACTTGGTATGGATCAGCCCCGGGCCAGCCCTGAGCAGACAGTAAGCAGGCAGCAGCCAGCTAAGTGTAACCTAGTAACTTGCTTCGCTACAAACACAAGACACACAGTATCTTTTCAGTTTCACGTGTGTAGCACTCACATTCAGTTCAAAGCACCCGCACCTAGCCGCGTGACATTCCAGCTGGAATTGCCTCTGATAGCATTGTGAATCTTTCTCTGTATATAGTTAAAGCCACCAAGCGGCTCGTCGAGACGCCATCTGGTGGACAAGCAGTGGAACTGCACCCTTCATTCCCTTAATTAGAAATTAATTCAGTAAATATTGTAATTGGGTCAAATTGTATATACTAAACCAGTTCTGGGATGTAGTTCACAACCATGCACTATAATCTACGTATATAAAATAGTGATTAATAAGTTAATAATAATATTTAATAATTATTAATGAATTATTTTTCATAATTCGTATTTCACACCTGAGCTCTGGAACTGATCACCCAGGGAGGCTGCAGAGTTTGCATTCGTGGACATATTCAAAAGCCACCTGGACACAGTCCTCAGCACCCAGCTCTAGGAGGACCAGATGATCTCCAGAGGTTCCTTCTAGCCTCAATAACTGTGCATCCAGATGCAGCATATCAGACCTGAAATGTGAAGCTGCTGCATGCCTTTGAGGCCACACTACAATGAATATGTGCTGCCAAAAACCACAGCAAAACAGGTGAGTCCTATTAGATGAGGTTCCTCATATCCAGTGGGGTGCCCAGACTGTAGAGCACCCGAAATACCAATTGGTACAATGTCTTTACTGTTGTACCAAGCCTCTCCTCTCATTCAAGTTCAGCACTGAGGCCTGTCCTCTTTAATGTCTTCATCAATGATGAGGGCATTGAGGCTCCCTCAGTAAATGTGCAGATGGCACCAGGCTGGGTGGCTGTGTCCATCTGCTAGAGGGTAGGGAGGCTTTGCAACAGAACCTGCACAGATGACACCCATGGGTCAAGGCTGATTGCATGAAGTTCAACAAAGCCAAGGTCCAGGTCCTGCAACAACCCCATGGGGAGCTCCAGACCTGGGGATGTGTGGTTGGAAAGCTGCAGCTTGGAGAGGAACCTGGGGAGGGTTGGTTGGCAGTAACTGACCATGAGCCAGCAGTGCCCAAGGGCCCAAGAAAGCCAAAGGCCTTCTGGCTTGGACCAGAAGCAGGGTGGGCAGCAGGGACAGGAGGTGAGCATCCCCCTGTGCTCAGCACTGGGGGGGCCACATCTTGAATGCTGTGTTCAGCTCTGGGCCCTCCCTGCAGGAAGGACATTGAGGGGCTGGAGCCTGTCCAGAGAAGGGCAACGAGGCTGGAGAAGGGCCTGGAGGGGCTGAGGGAGCTGGGGGTGTTCAGGCTGGAGAAGAGGAGGCTGAGGGGAGACCTCATTGCTCTCTCCAGCTCCCTGCAGGGAGGTTGAAGTGAGGAGGGGACAGCCTCTGCTCCTTGGGGACAAGGGACAGGAGCAGAGGAAATGGTTGCAAGCTGCAGCAGGGCAGGTTCAGGCTGGCTGCTAGGAAATCTTTCTTGCCAGAGAGGGCTCTCAGCCATTGGAATTGTCTGGCCAGGGCAGTGCTGGAGTCACCGTCCCTGGAGGGGTTCAAGCAATGTGTGGAGCTGGTGCTTAGGGACATGGTTTGGTGTTGAGCCTGCAGTGCTGGGTCAAAGGTTGGACTCGATGAGCTTGGAGGTCTCTTCCAAGTGGATGTTTTTCTGTGATTCTGTGATTCCTTCTTGCTATCAATTTTCTATCATAAGAAGTCAAGCTACCTTTCCCTGGCCAATTTCTTTGAACTGAAAAATAAACCTGTAACTTGGGGCAGGCTGGGAAATGTTTACAGATGCTCAATAACCCTGTGAAGACTCTCAAGGCCCTTTGAATTTAATAGGAGTTGACACCGAATTCAATGAAGTGCAAATTTCCTTCTCAATTTCTCCAGCACTTCCCCTGGATTTATTATGCCACTGATTGCACAGCGTGGCTGTAAGCAGTGTTGTAATGCAGCCACTAACCCAGCCCCCCCCAGCTCCATTGAGAAGTTAGGAACCAAAGGCTTTTTGCCATTAGTTGCCTCCAGCTCACAGCTGTGATGGATAATCTGGGTGCAAGGCTCCTGGGATCTGCCTTTTATTAATAATTGGTTCCATTTATTTTCTATCAGCTTATAACTACAGAGTGAATCCTTCTCCTTTAGGGAAATATCAATAATCATAGAATCATAGAATCAAGAAAGCTCGAAGAGACCTCAAAGATCATCGAGTCCAACCTGTCACCCCAAACCTCATGACCAAGTGCCACGTCCAATCCCCTCTTGAACACCTCCAGGGATGGTGACTCCACCACCTCCCTGGGCAGCACATTCCAATGGCCAACCACTCTCTCTGTGAAGAACTTTCTCCTCACCTCCAGCCTAAACCTCCCCTGGCACAGCTTGAGACTGTGTCCTCTTGTTCTGGTGCTGGTTGCCTGGGAGAAGAGACCAACCCCCTCCTGGCTACAACCTCCCTTCAGGTAGTTGTAGACAGCAATGAGGTCTCCCCTGAGCCTCCTCTTCTCCAGGCTAAACACCCTCAGCTCCCTCAGCCTCTCCTCATAGGGCTTGTGCTCAAGGCCTCTCCCCAGCCTCGTTGCCCTTCTCTGGACATGCTCCAGCAATTCAACATCTTTCCTAAACTGAGGGGCCCAGAACTGGACACAGTACTCAAGGTGTGGCCTAACCAGTGCTGTGTACAGGGGTACAATGACCTCCCTGCTCCTGCTGGCCACACTATGCCTGATGCAGGCCAGGATGCCATTGGCTCTCTTAGCCACCTGGGCACACTGCTGGCTCATGTTCAGGCGGCTGTCAACCAGTACCCCCAGGTCCCTTTCTGCCTGGCTGCTCTCCAGCCACTCTGACCCCAGCCTGTAGCTCTGCATGGGGTTGTTGTGGCCGAAGTGCAGCACCTGGCACTTGGATTTGTTGAATGCCATCATGTTGGACTCTGCCCATCTGTCCAGCCTGTCAAGGTCCCTCTGCAGAGCCCTTCTACCTTCTAACAGATCAACACCTGCTCCCAGCTTGGTGTCATCTGCAAATTTACTGATGATGGACTCAATCCCCTCATCCAGATCATCAATAAAGATATTGAACAGGATGGGGCCCAGCACTGATCCCTGGGGGACACCACTAGTGACAGGCTGCCAGCTGGATGTGGCACCATTCACCACCACTCCCCGGGCTCGGCCCTCCAGCCAGTTCCTAATCCAGCACAGAGTGCTACTGTCCAAGCCACAGGCTGACAGCTTGGCCAGGAGTTTGCTGTGGGGGACAGTGTCAAAGGCCTTGCTGAAGTCCAGGTAGACTACATCCACAGCCTTTCCCACATCACCAGGCTGGTCACCTGATCATAGAAGGAGATCAGGTTGGTGAGGCAGGACCTGCCCTTCCTAAATCCATGTTGGCTGGGCCTGATTCCTTGGCCATCTTTCAGGTGCGCAGTGATTGCCCCCAAGACAATCTGCTCCATGATTTTCCCTGGCACTGAGGTCAGGCTGACAGGCCTGTAGTTCCCAGGTTCTTCTGTTCGTACATTCTTGTGGATGGGTGTCACATTGGCCAGTTTCCAGTCTTCTGGGACCTCTCCAGTGAGCCAGGACTGGTGGAAAATGATGGAGAGAGGCTTGGCCAGCTCATCTGCCAGCTCTTTCAGCACCCTAGGATGAATCCCATCAGGTCCCATGGACTTGTGAATATCCAAGTGACTCAACAAGTCTCGAACTAATTCCACATGGATTTCAGGAGTACAACACTGCTCCTTGACCCCATCAACCAGCTCAGGAGGCCAGTTATCCTGAAGTCCTCCTGCCTTACTGTTAAAAATCGAGGCAAAGAAGGTATTTAGAATCTCTGCCTTCTCCTCATCCTTAGTTACAATGTTACCCTCCACGTCCAATAAAGAGTGGAGGCTCCTCTTGCCCCTCTTTTTAGCATTAATATATTTATAAAAATGCTTTTTGTTATCCTCCACGGAAGCGGCCAGTTTAATTTCTAACTGCGCCTTTGCCTCTCTGATTTTTCTTCTACATGATCTAGCAACATCCTTAAACATATCACTAGTTGCCTCCCCCCCTTTCCAAAGGCGATAAACCCTCTTTTTTTCCCTTAAATCCTCCAGAAGCTCCTTGCTCCTCCAGGCCGGTCGTCTTCCCCGCCGGCTCGTCTTACGGCATGTGGGAACTGCCAGTTCCTGTGCCTTTAAGAGCTCCTGTTTGAAGTAGGTCCAACCATCCTGGACCCCTTTCTTCTTAAGGGCTGTTACCCAGGGAACTTTCTGAATAAGTTGCCTGAACAACCTGAAGTTTGCCCTCCGAAAGTCCAAAGTGAGGGTTCTGTTACTGCTCCTCCCTATCTCCCTGCATATTGAAAACTCCACTATCTCATGGTCACTGCACCCTAGACAGCCTCCGACCATCACATCTCCCACCAGCCCTTCTCTATTTGAGAACAGCAGATCAAGCAGAGCCTTACCCCTGGTAGGTTCACCTAAGAGCTGCATCAGGAAGTTGTCATCCATGGACTCTAGGAACCTTCTGGACTGTCTCCTCTCTGCTGAATTAAGTTCCCAGCAGATGTCTGGTAGGTTAAAGTCCCCCACAAGGACAAGGTCTGATGATCTTGAGACAGCTTCCATCTGCTTATAGAATATCTCGTTGGCCTCCTCGTCCTGGTTGGGTGGTCTATAACAGACTCCAACCAGGATGTCAGTTTTGTGCAGCCTCCCTCTGATTTTAACCCACAAGCATTCAACCCTTTCATCTGCAACCTCAAGTTCTGAGGCATCAAAGGATTCCCTAATATACAGGGCCACCCCTCCTCCTCTTCTCCCTTGCCTGTCTCTCCTAAAGAGCTTATAACCCCCCAGTGCAGTACTCCAATTGTGAGAATCGTCCCACCACGTTTCTGTAATGGCAACTACATCATAGTTCTCCTGGTGAACCAAGAGTTCCAGTTCCTCTTGTTTGTTGCCCATACTGTGTGCATTGGTGTACATGCACTTCAGCTGGGCTGCTGATTTCACCAGTTTATGTGGTCCTCCCTCCTCTCCAGGGAGACTGGTTTCCACACCCACCCCCTCCAGACCTAGTTTAAAGCCCTCCCAATGAGTCCTGCCAAGCCCAGTGCCAGCACCCTCTTACCCTTTCTAGATAAATTCAACCCAACTTGGTCCAGCAGGTCAGGTGCAGTAAGAGTTGCCCTGTGATCAAAGAAGCCAAAATTCCGCTGCTGGCACCATCTCCTAAGCCAACTGTTGATGGTGTGGGTTTTCCTGTTCCTCTCAGTGTACACCACAGCTGCTGAGGGAACTGAGCAGAGCGCCACTTGAGCTCCTGCCCCGTCAATTGATTTCCCAAGGGCCTTCGATTCCTTTTTAATCTTCCTGGTGCTGCTCTTTTCAATTTCTTCACTTCCAGCCTGGATTACCAGCAATGGGTAATAGTCAGAGGGCTGGATTAGTTTAGGTAATAATATTCCATAAGACAAGAGTAAGTGCTGCACAAGAGCCTTATAAACCAGAGAGATCTCAGCAGCTTCAGTTTGCTTTTCCAGTTTGCTGTCAGTGGTGGTGGCAATGGTAGAAAACCTCATCACAGGATGCTCCACCTTCTCCTCTGCACTTCTTTCCATCTCAGGAGTAGTGACATGTGGCACTGTGAAGGCCAGCATGTTAGACAGTAATCCCATGGAGGTTACCATGATGGCAAATCAGAGCCATGTAAGAGCAGACTTGCGGCACCTGGGGCTGGGCAATCCCTGGTGTCAATGTAGGCTGCGGGATCAAGTGAGGTAGAGCAGCCCTGCAGGGAAAGTCTTGGAGGTGCTGGTAGATGAAAAACTGGACATCAGCTGGCACTGTGTTCTCACAGTCCAGAGCTAGCCATGTCCTGGGTTAATCCCCAGCAGCATGGGCACTTGTGGAAGAGAGGGGGTTCTGCCCCTCTGCTCTGCTGAGACCCCGCCTACAGAGGCAGGGACCCGTTGATCAAGTCTGGACGGGCCACAAAAATGATTCAAGGGCCAGAACTCTGCTATGAGGACAGGATGTGTTGGAGTTGTTCAGCCTGGAGAAGAGAAGGCTCCAGGGAGACTTTCAGTACTTAAAGGGACCTGTAAGAAAGTTGGGGACAGACACCTTAGCAAGGCCTGTTGGGACAGGGCCCATCAACTACAAGGGGTAATTGTTTTAAACAAAAAGAGGGAGATTTATACTGGAGAGAAGGAAGAATGTTTTTACACTGAGGGGGATGAGAGCCTGGCTCAGGCTGCCAAGAGAGGTGGTAGAAGCCCCCATCCCCAGAACCATTCCAGGTCAGGTTGCAATAGGGCTCTGAGCAATCTGATGTAGCTGTACCTGTCTGACTGAAGGGAGGTTGCACTAGATGACCTTTAAAGGTCTCTTCCTACCCAAACCATTTGATGGTTCTATGATTCTAGACTTAAGAATATGGGGTTTAAATTTTATGTATTTAACTGTTCTGTGTGTATGTGTAAATCACTTGCCATCCACAGGTTTACTGCAACCCTGCACTTATGTGGTACAGGATTTCAGGACTCTAAGTCCTCCTGGCTGCCTTATAACAAGCCTTGCAGATCTGTTAGGGTAAGTTTTTAGTTCATTATCCTTCTAATCCTGTCGTGGTGCTTGCTTCCCTCGACAGTTTTCCAGCTAGCAGGTGCCTGGAAGGAAACGAAGTCAGATATCTGATTACTGCCTCTGCTGGGAGGACTGATGAGAAGAGTTATGCTGGGGTGGATGCAAGCTGGAAATGGCAGGGAATAGTAGAAATGCCACTGTCCTGGGTCACATAGCAGAGTGGAGCTGCTCTAGCAGAAGTATGTCCTCCCCAGCCTGGCATAGTGACAGGCTTGGCCCTCAGCCAGCAAACACACCCAGGGTTTGGAGCAAGGCAAAGATGCCATGCTGGCAGGCATAAAAATCTCATCTCTGCTTCAAGGTCTCAAGAGAGAGGAGCCAATGCAGGAGCTAACATCTCCTGGCCTGTGCCAGGGAAGCTGGATGGCCCTGGCTGAACTGTTTGTGTGGTCTGAGCTCTAACGAGCTGCGCCCGTGCAGCAAGCCTCTATTAAAATCATCTGACTGATGCTGGTGCTTAAAGCTGCTCACAAGGAGAAGTGTTTTGCTGCAAAGGATGGATTTCAGCTGAAGCACCTTGCTACACAGAGTTCTGAGTCAATATTTTCACTGGGCTGTGTAATTTCCCAGTGTTTAATGTGATGCCTCACTACGTCTTGGTATGAAATGATAATGCCACTCTATAACCATGCTGGAGGGAAAATTTCAAGCTAATGCAGGCATGCTTGTCTCCCATACTGATAAACCTCTGAATATCCACCCCGTGCCTCAGTGCAGCCAGCCTCAGGGGCTTTAGGATGAGAGGAAATGGCCTCAACTTACAGCAGGGTGGGCTTAGGCTAGATAAAATTTTCTTTACTGCAAGAGTGGTCAGGCATTGGAACAGGCTGCCCACGGAGATCTTGGAGTCGCCATCCCTAGAGGTGCTCAAAAACACATAGACATGGCATTCTGGAACAAGGCCTAGTGGTGTTGGGTTGACAGTTAGACTTGATGATCTAGAGGTCTTTTCCAACCTTGATGCTTCTATGATTTCTGTAGTTTATCTTAAGAGAGCTGGAATTTATCTGTTTAACTATTACCACCCAGGCCCAAAGTCTGCTCATAGTTTTATAAACTTATTTCTTAAGTTTTATCTTATTTGACAATTATCATAAAATCACAGAATCATAGAACATGCTTGGCTGGAAGGGACCTTTAGAAATATTCTGGCCCAACCCTTCTGCAGTAAGCAGGGACATCCCCAACTAGATCAGGTTGCTCAGAGCCCCTCAGGTCATGTTGCCTAATGTTGTTTATACATTTCAGACCTGAAATGATTGAAGATTGTGGATCACAGGGCAATCCCAGGGAAATATTTTGCATGTCCAGCAGACCCCACTTCAAATACTACATCCAGTTCTGGGGTCCCCACCATAAGAAGGACACAGATCTATTGGAACAAATCCAGAGGAGGGCCACAATGATGATCCAGGGTCTGGAATACCTCTGCTATGAGGACAGGCTAAGAGAACTGAGATTGTTCAGCCTGGAGAAAAGAAGACTCCAGGGGGACCTTAGAGATGCCTTTCAATACCTGAAGGTATCCTACAGGAAGGCTGCAGAGGGACTTTTTACAAGAGTGTCCATCCATAGGACAAGGAGAAATAAATTTAAATTGAAAGAATAGGTTTAGATTGGATCTGAGGAAGAAATTCTTCACTGCGATGGTGGCAAGGCTCTGGCATGGATTGTCCAGAAAGGCTGTGGATGCCTCCTCCCTGGTGATTGTCAAGGCCAGGCTGGATGAGGCCTTGAGTAACCTGGGCTAGATGAGAGGTGTCCTGGCCATGGCAGAGGGTTGGATTAGATGATCTGTAAGGTCTCTTCCAGCCTAAGGTGTTCTATCTTTCTATGACTCTATGATTCTATGATTCTGTGATTCTGTGGTTCTATGATCCTATGGTTCTATGATTCTGTGATTCTATGGTTGTGTGGTTCTGTGTTTCTATGGTCCCATGTCTATTTGTTCCTGATGAAAATGTGCAAACCTCTTCAACCTTTCTGCTGGCCAACCACTGTTAAAATAGAAAACTGAAGAGTCAGCGCTTTCTAAAACCTTCTCTGGTCTGAACTCTCCAAAGCAGGAGAACTTCAGCAGTGCAGTAAACAGTCAGACATTCTCTCTGAGCCTGATAAAACCTCCTGATGTCTGCAGGGAGCTATGCTGCTGTAGGAATATTGTACCTCCTCCATCACTGCTGGCAGCACATGCACAGTCCAAGAGCCAGGATGAAAATGTTCACGCAGGGTATTAGCAGTCTCTCTGACAATAACCACTTGTCTCATGCCATACAGCTACACAGACTGCACTGTGTGCTCAAAATAGATCCAGGCACAGCAGCTCATTTCCCTGCACTCAGATTGTCTGAGTGACCACAGACCACATGCGAGCGTAGGGAGAAGGAAAATCTATGGGTAGTTGTAAAAGCAGGATGTGCAGTCTCTGAAGCCACTGGAATAAGTCTGTGGAAGTTATTCTGCCTTGCTTGGTGCAGTCCCAACCTTTGTATTTCAGTAGTGAGAAAGTGTATTTGGAAAGCAGGGTGGCATTATTACAGTGCAGAGAAACCTGGAAGAAATGGCAAAACTGCACTAGAAAGATAGCCACTGGGAATCACACAAGCAAAGGGAAAAGAGAAAATGGTGTTCTTTGTACTAAGCAGAGTTTGTGCTGTAACAAAACCCAGAAAGGAGAGCTCAGCTAATTAAATTCACTGCAGAATTGTTCTGCTGACCTGTGCTGTGCACTAGGAGGAGATCCATGTTATTTGCTCTGCAACTGCTCTCTGGATATGCAGAATTCACAAAAGACTTCAGATTTTGCTTAGAGGTTTGCTAAAATGGCTGCATTTTTATATAGAATGAGCATACTGACAGTGTTGGGTTTTGACTTTGCAGAGACTGTTTGAAAGGTGCTCTCCAGATCAAGTGAAGATAAAAAAAGCTGGCAAAATGCAGAAACATCCTCGGAGTTTGCATAGTTCTGACTCTCATTCCATGCTTCCTCTTAAGCAACAGGAAAAGCCAAAGAGGAGAAGAAACACTTTCTGAGGCAAGCCCCTGGGGCTGATGCTGTGTACCTGGGTGAAGGCCCTATATGCTTTCCAGTGCTTGCTCCACGCAGAGGTGGAGTTGAGGGCATCTCTCTGTCACCCACTGATTCCAGTAACTTGAGCTGTTGCCTGTTTTCTTAAAGTCCTTTCAAGTGGAGATCAGTTATCTCCACAACTCTTTTCTGGAGTGGTTTCTGGTTCCTCCACGTGCCATTGGAAAGCAGCTGCAGCATTCCTGCTCTGCTCCATGTCTCCCAAGGACTCCTTCAATACCCCCCTCCATCCACCCCTGTATGTTTCACAAGGGACAGCAAGACCCAGGAATAGAACAACTCAAAATACAGGAGGAAATCTGGGGATTCTGAAGTTGCTGTTTGAGCTGTGACACCTTCCATACTGATGCTACACCTACTTCAGTCTGACCCAGAAGAGAGGAGTGTAAGAAATCAAACTCTTGTTCGACTTGCCTGCAGGGAGGGGTACAGCATGGAGGGCTTGGGTGCAGCGGGCTCAGGCCAGCTTGATCCTTCTAAATAGCAACATCAGAGGGCACAGCAAGCTGAACAAATGCTTTATTTGAGATGTTGTCAGTTGCTCTCTTCTGTTAATTTTCCCTTTCTCTCACTCGAGCCTCAGCTTACTTGACCTGTGTTGCACTGTGCATTTTCTGCTGGAAACACCAGAAATAAGCATCTTGCCAGCAGTGGCCTTGGTTATCTGGGTCTGTTTGGAACAGAAACGTGCTGTCAGTGCCTGAAAAAAAAAAAGTCTGCTCAATGGCAGGGACTGTGTCAAGTTATGTCATGAGAAAAAGAGAAAATCTCCATATGATTGGGTTTTTTTGTTTTGTTTTGTTTTTTAATAAGCTAAAGCAGGAGAGGCTGCTGAGCAAAGACAAATATAGAATAAGCCTTTGCTAGACACTGAGATGCATGGCTGTGTGCAGCAAAGGTAGGTTGCTTTCAGAAGCTGTCATTTAGTTCTTTGTGCTGTGCTCTGTGGCTACCCCCAGGCCTGCCTCACTCCTGCCGTCTCCAGCAGGCCCATAAACAGTTTGGGACCAAGAGCCAGCTCCTCTCTTTTTGACCTTGTGCTCTGTGCAAGGCTGTCTTAAGAGGGTAAATATTTACCAAGATGCAGAGAGAAGATCCCAGAAGAAAGGAAGGCTTTGCTTCTCAGACAGCACATCAAACTGAACTCCTCATAACATGTTCCAGGCGGGCAGGATCTTCCACATGCACAGTGATACATGCATGCTCTTGGCCTGTTTCCCCCATGAATTCCCCTTTCTCTGCACCTCAGTAGATCCACTTCTGTCTACCCTGTCATGGTAGGGCCATGACATGGCCCAGTACAAACCTGGACAGGCCTTAAGATGTCTAGACAAGGTCCCTTTCTCCCCCTTCCTGCCTGCAGAGAGACAGGGCAATGTGGGAAAAGGAACAAAGGGACAGGACCTCTGCCTGTCTGGTAAACAAGATGTTTACCTGGGGTGAGAGCACATAAGTTGACCACTGTTTCCCCAGATACAAGGTTTTGTTTGTGCATTTTATGGCTATAGCCTGGCAGAAGGCCTTTCCATTGGGCAGCTACACGTTAGCTTCAGTGCCCCATTGGACCATTCAATCTCTGGCAATTTGTATATATACAAGTGACTTGGTAGTTGCCTTTACCTTGCCTTAAGCCTTGCTTTAAGTCTTGATTCAAGCCTTGCTCTTAAGCCTTGCTTTAAGCCTTGCTTTCAAGCCTACTTGGGCCCATCTTGTGGAAGCTGCCTTGACTTGCCCTGCCCTGCCTTGACTTGCCCTGCTCTGCTTTGAGTGTCTGGTCCAGAGCCTGGGATAAAGCCATGAGCCATACACAGCAAGCTGGAGAAGCCACAAGCCCAGAAGCCAGATCCCCCTAGCCTGCTTCCCCTTGCCACCAGCATCGTGCCATGCCTCAGTTTCCCCAGGAGCCAAGCCAGTGCCCATCGTGCAGAGCGTCGTTAACTGCCTGCTGTCTGCTGCAGCCAGACCAGCCTGGGACCAGGCAGTGAACTCTCCTTGCCAGCAATCTGCTTTGCCAGTGCCCTGTGAGAGCATCCCAAAGCTAACACAGCAGCAGCAGCAGCATCCCCCATGTGGGTAAACCCAGCTGTGAGTAATTAACTCACTGCCCTTTGGGTTTAAAGGTTCTCATCGAGTCTCCTCCCCCCACTGTAATCGAGTGTTATCTGCTCTCAGGGACCTTCTCTTTCCAAGTTATTGCCTCCTGGTTTGCATAGAATAGTTTGCATTTTGCCCAGAGACTGTACATTCCCATTGTAAATCTATATTCCAACTGCACAACCATCCTATTTAATGACTTTTGGCAATTTTCATATGAAGAAAAGGTTACTAATATTTTTATTAATACTTGTTTGCTATATCATTTATTATTGTAAGGGTAATTACTTAATCTCTCCCCTTTACAACATACCCTTCACACATTTTCATTCCTGTAACATTTTTACACTCTGTATAACACATCCACAGCCTGCAAGGGGGTAGCTAGATGAACAAGATTATTCTCTTTGCTCGTCCAAACAAACAGAAACAGCACTTCTCTTTTTGTGCCCATGGACTAAAGCTAGAGTTGCTTGTTATGAAAAGTTCTCAATGCTTTCTAGCTGGTGGAATAGTTTGTTCTAAAATATATTAGAGATACTTGTAACTACTACAGGGAAAAAAAGGGGACAAAGCAATGGTAGCAACAAAAATGCTGACAATAACAGTGTCTAAGTCCCCCGAGATTTGGCCATAATCAATACACCATGGCCTCCCTAAAAGTACTTCGGCTTTTAGCAGCTTTACAAACTTTACTTCCCACAGCTGGAGACTTTCTAAGGATTAGGCAAGTAGAAAAAAACTCATAGAAACTTTGAGAAATTCCAGAAGGAGCAATAAATGTTTAAATCTCAGAAAGTGACAGGACACCTGTAGCTGGGCAGGAACCAACAATATTCCAGAGCTACAGTAGCATAGCCAATCAATAGTGTAGAGGCCATGCTTATCCCTGCTTCATAGGTAATTCTGGTTGCTTTATCTTTAGGCAAGAAACAAATTTTCTTGCCAGGACTGTGGACCTTCCTTTTCCACTGCTGTGTAAGTCAGGAGCATCTGCATGCTCTGACCTAGTGGAACTGCAGCTCTCTGTTTTGCAGAAGCGAAGTGCAGAGGATGTGCTGAACTTCAACAACTTTATTGAAGCACAACATTGCAACATCTTTATTTTCTTCATGCTTGGTACAAAGGGTCAAAGAGCATCATCAGTGATGTCTAATGTCCTCTGTTACGATAAAACTCATTAGCAAGGGGTTTGTTTCTTACTGTAATTTAATCATTGTTTACAACATGGATTTTTGAGGCATTTCTCCTAATTTATCAATTCTAGTGTGAACACTTCAGCTTGGCCTTTTGAGCCTTAGCAGAATGTTCACTTTTGGAGCTCCGGAGTCTTTTCCTCATAGTATTTCCCCCATGCTTCTTCTCTTCAAATTTCCTGCCTGCACCAGAAACACAAATTACCAACTACTACTGTAAGTAGTGTTATCTTAACACTCCCAGTCCATCTGAAATCAGGTCCTACACTCCAGGATGTAGCATCACTTGAAACCCAAGTCTGAGTCTTAGCCAAGTTAGGGCTCATTTTCTCTGGAGGCAGGACACCCAAAATTCCATGGCCCTTTCATGCCTATATTTGATCAACTATTTGTCCAGACAAGGGGAAATGGTTTAAAATTAAAAGAGGGAAGATTTAGAAGAAATATTTTGCACTGGGAGTAGTAAGACATGGGTCCAGGTTGCCCAGATAGGTGTTAGATGCCCCCATCCCTGGAAACATTCAAGGTCAGATTGAATGAGGCTCCGAGTTGAACATACCTCTGCTCCCTTCAGGAGTTTGGACTAGATGACCTTTAAAAGTCCTTCCCACTCAAACTAATCTATGATTCTGGGATGTCAACTTGCTACTTTAACCATCTCCTATGGAATATATCCTTTTGGCTCAAGGAACTATCAAGCCTTTGAGATATTTCCTTCTTCTAAGAATACTTAATGAGCATTTTCCAGAAGCTCCCTGGAAGAGCTAACACACCCTTGAAGAGCTCTGTTAGAGATGTGAAGAGAAAACTGATTTTGCAGGATAATTGCAAAGTGTGCATGAGAATGTGGGGCTGTGCTACACAGCCTCAAAAGGGCTTTGCGTGAACTCAGCAGTTGCACTGAAAATAGAGTTTCCTTCAGGAATCAGAAGCTGAAGGATGGCTTCTTGTCTTCCTGTGTGTTAGTGGCCAAATGCCACCTCTATGTAAACGATGAGGATGATAAAAATGTCTCAGACAAATGCAGAGTAGGAAGCTTAGATGAATATTTCTTAGTGTGAGGGTGGCTTTTAGATTCCAAAAAGCGGACTACAGGAAGAAAGGAGTGATTATCTGCTCCTATAAAATATGTCACTCCTTCTCAGCCTGAGATGAAACAGCACAAGTTTTTAATATTCAGCAATTCACTTGATGGCTGTAGAGCATTCATGACAAATCAAAAGTTCCTAAATGAAGCACTTGTGTACAGCTCTTTAGTGTGTGGTTAGTCACGAAGATACAAAACGTTATGGGAAAAGAAGGAACGAAAGCAATAACTGCAATTTATTTGATGTAAGTGGTTCAGTTCTCTGCCAGGCTACCACGGCTTTTGCCTCAGATTGTGGTGGTTTACATTTCTAGCCAGGATTTGTTTTTATCAAGTAAATGTAAGTAACATAATCATTAGGCAATTGTGATGGTTTGAAACTGTCTTTTTAATTTTTCCTTGCAAAGTTCAAAACAGAGAAAGTGAAAGAATGTAAATAAGTCACTATTGGGTGTAAGAAAGCAAAATAACGATTGTTCTAAACACTTCCATTGGATAGATAGAAATGTTTAAGAACTATTACCCAAAACAAAGTAGGCACTCTGCACATTCTGCGTTCGGCAGTGGGGGCAGTTGCTGGGCTGTCTGGCTGCTGTTTCTTCTTCTCTTCTGGCTGAAGATAACACACTGACCTTGGCAGCTAAGTTAACAACTTTCTGCTCTAACTAAACTCTGCTTCTCTGTCCAGGGGGGTCTGGGGGGGAAGCTCCTGGGAGAGGAGAGGCCCCTTTGGGAGGGTCCCCTTGGGGGGAAGCAAAGGGAGATCGATTGTGCTTTTTCTGTTGATTGTATATATTTGTGAATGTTGTGAATTTTGTATATTTGTACATATTCATTGCATTTCATTGTAGATTTTAGACTCTGCTTGTAAATACAGCTTTTCATTTGCTTCCAGACTGAGCTAGCCTGGTTATTGTCGGTGGGGGGGGAATTTCAGCTCACACCGACACACTTTTTATTTTTGGCGCCCAACGTGGGGCTCGATTGCTTGTTTGATTTATTTCTGCTCAGATTAGGAAGCAAAATGAAGCTGTTTTGGATTTTGAGTAATTTTATTTCCTCTGTTATCAGTGTGATTGTCTACAGATGGGCTGTTTCCTGCATGATAGACAAGATTGTGAGATACGTGGCATATAAGTCGTTTCTTTGGGTTAAGAACAAGTTACTGAATGTTGGTGAATTCTGTTATGGTCTTATTGGGCTAAGAAGCTATGGTAACTCAACTATGGATCTGCTAGCAGACACATATGAGTTTGTTACTCCTCTTACAACTACAGAGGGTCTTTGTAACCAGTGGTACCCTAGATATCTTGTACTAGCCTTAATCTTAAATTTGTTGCTTCTTGGAATAATCATATGGCTACTGATAGCACTGTATCAAGAAAGACATAAGGCTACTTGCTCTTCCAACTCTGCTGTGAATGTGAAAACCAAGCCAGTAAATTTGGTTGCCACTATCACCAGAAAGCGTAAAGGAGCTGCAGCAGGAGATGCAGATGCTGCAGGAGATGGTGCAGATGGAGATAAGGGTCCTTCTACTCAGGGTCCCTCTCTTAAGAAAGATCCTTCTGATGAGGAAGAGAGGGTTAGCCTTAAAACTCTGGTAGACCTCTTGAGACCCCACATGGATGATGGAGATGTAGGTCAGGATGTAGACCCTAGTAGATTAGCAACTGCTGGTAGTGCCTCTGAACTCAAAGAAATTCAACGGAGGATTAAAATAGGATTATGGGGACAGCGACCTCAGGATGATGATGATGATGATGATGATGAGGATGACATACAGTCAGCTAATGCACCCAGACAGGAAATTAGACATGTGAGGAAGGATTACATCAGAGGAGATAATGAGCCAGTCCTGTCTTGGCTAGCCAGGTGTTTTGATATGGGAGCCCCAGCATTGGTGGTAGGCGACAAGTCGGCCTCTCAGTTGGGGATGCTCTCAAAGGATACAGGCATAGACAGGCACCTAGGCAAGTGCATTGGTAAAGTTTCTCTGTGGGCACGCCTCCTACTGGCAGTCTCGCTGAGGTACCCCAGCAGAGATGATTTACCATGGAACCCTAAGCCTTGGACCACAATAGCTGAGGGAATCAAGCGTCTGAGAGAGTTTGCTGTGAGAGAAGTAATGTATGGAGATCATAAGACTCTGAATCCTGATGAAATTCCTGTTGGAACAGGCCTTGCCAAAAAGCTCATTAAGCTTGCTCCTCCTAATTATGCTACTATTCTGGCAAGCAGGATTGTGGCAAGAAATTATGGTGGAGCACCTCCTACTGTTGGCCATTTCACTGACCAAATGAGGCAGTTGGAGGATAGTCTTGCACGTACTTCTTTGGTTTCAGCCATTGAAACTCTGTCTGGAAAGATGGAGAATTGCATGAAAGAGCTGAAGGAGGAACTTAAAACCTCCATATCCAACTTGATGAAGGGGGATGATTCTAATTCCTCTTCCTCCAGATGGATACAAGTTTCAGCTGTTAGGAACAGACGTGCTCCAAGAAGGCCATTCCAGAATAGGTCAAACCAAAACAGACAGCAGAGGCAATCACGTGGCAGTATCTGGATAACTCTGCGTGATCAGTTTGGTGAGAACATGAACAGATGGGATGGTCAACCAACTTCTGATCTTTTCAAGAGGTTACGGGAGCTGCAGAGGGGCAGATCCCGAGGTAGCAATACCAGGAGGGTAGCTGTCGCTTCCTCAGTTTCCCAGAACAACTCTGATAGCTCCAACAGTGATCCTAATTCTGGTGCTGGACATTGTGCCAGCTGTACATGTGGAGGTAATCCCCACCATTAGGGGTGCCCTGCCTTCCGCCAGGGGGAGGTAAGGGATAATGGAGATAACAGAATCTATTGGGATGTGTACATCCAGTGGCCTGGCACTTCAAAATTTCAGAAGTACAGGGCCTTGGTTGACACAGGAGCTCAGTGCACCATAATACCATCAAATTATCAAGGGGGAGAATCTATAACTATTCAGGGAGTCACTGGTGGGTCTCAAGAGTTGTTTAAGATAGAGGTTGATATAAGTTTAACTGGGAATCAGTGGAAGAAACACACTATTGTAACAGGTCCTAATGCACCTTGTATTTTGGGAATTGACTTTCTGAGAGAAGGGCGTTTTAAAGACCCTAAGGGTTACAAATGGGCTTTTGGAATAGCAACTGTAGAAATTGATGGAGGAAAATTGAAGTTGTCTATCAGACCTGAGCTTTCAGATGAATCTGCAGTTGTGGGACAACATGAGATAGAGGATGTAAAGCTGCCGGTTGCTTCTCAAACTGTGCATCACAGACAATACAGAACCAACCGTGACTCTTTGGTGCCCATTCAAAACTTGATTCGTCAGTTGGAGAGTCAGAAGGTCATCAGCAAAACTCATTCACCTTTCAACAGTCCAATCTGGCCTGTGAGAAAGCAGAATGGAGAGTGGCGTCTGACAGTTGATTTCCGTGCCTTGAATGAAGTAACTCCACCCATGAGTGCAGCTGTACCAGACATGATGGAACTCCAATATGAGCTGGAATCCAAGCAGGCCAAATGGTATGCTACCATAGACATTGCTAATGCTTTCTTCTCTATTCCCATAGCAGAGGAATGCAGGCCTCAGTTTGCTTTCACCTGGAGAGGCATTCAGTACACATTCAATCGTTTGCCCCAGGGGTGGATTCACAGTTCAACCATCTGCCATGCAGTGATCCATGATGCTTTGGAGAAAGGTGGAGCTCCAGAACACATTCAGTTCATCGATGACATCATCGTCTGGGGTGAGACTGCTGAAGAAGTCTTCGAGAAAGGTAACAAAATCATTGACATTCTCTTGCAAGCTGGTTTTGCTATCAAGCGAGACAAGGTGAAAGGACCTGCCAGAGAAATCCAGTTTCTGGGAGTGCGGTGGCAAGATGGTCGCCGTCACATCCCAATGGATGTGATAAACAGAGTCTCCACCATGGCAAATCCCATCAACAAGAAAGAAACTCTGCGCTTCTTAGGCATAGTGGGATTTTGGAGACTGCACATTCCTGGATACAGTCAGATTGTGAAACCTCTCTATGATGTGACTCGAAAGAGAAACAGTTTCCAATGGGGTCCTGAGCAACAAGCAGCCTTTGACCAGATCAAGCGAGAGGTAGTCCAAGCGATGGGTCTGGGACCTGTCCGAACTGGTCCAGACATTAAGAACATTCTGTACACGGCTGCGAGTGACAATGGTCCAACCTGGTGCTTATGGCAAAGAGCTCCAGGGGAGACACGAGGACGTCCTCTTGGTTTCTGGGGTCGTGGCTACAGAGGCTCAGAGGCAAACTACACTCCAACAGAGAAAGAGATTTTAGCTGCTTATGAAGGAGTGAAAGCTGCTTCTGAAGTGATCGGAACTGAGTCACAACTTCTTCTAGCTCCTAGATTGCCAGTTCTGAATTGGATGTTCAAAGGCAAAGGTTCTTCACCACATCATGCAACAGATGCTACCTGGTCTAAGTGGATGGCTCTGATAACACAGCGAGCTCGAATGGGAAATCTCGAAAGGCCTGGTTTGGTGGAGGTGATCACAAACTGGCCAGAAGGCACAAGCTGTGCTAAACCTCCAGAGGAGAGAGTAACTCGTGCTGAGGAAGCTCCTCCTTACAGTGATCTGTCTGATGATGAAAAGAGATATGCTTTGTTCACAGACGGTTCCTGTCGTCTTGTTGGGAACAAGCGGAGATGGAAATCTGCAGTGTGGAGCCCAACGCGCAGAGTTGCAGAAGCGAGAGATGGAGAAGGAGAATCCAGTCAATTTGCAGAGGTAAAAGCTGTCCAGCTAGCTCTTAACATAGCTGAACGTGAGAGATGGCCAAAGCTTTATCTCTACACCGACTCGTGGATGGTAGCCAATGCCTTGTGGGGTTGGCTGAAAGACTGGAAGAAGAATGGCTGGCAGAGGAAAGGAAAGCCAATCTGGGCTGCAGATCTGTGGCAAGACATTGCTGCTCGCATTGAGAGAATCCCAGTGAAAGTGAGACACATCGATGCTCACATTCCTAAGAGCAAAGCTACTGAGGAACAACACCACAACCATCAGGCAGATCTAGCTGCAAGAGTTTCCCAGGTGGACACAAACTCTGATCCTGATCCTGATCTTGACTGGAAACACCGAGGTGAGCTGTTCTTAGCTCGGTGGGCCCATGACTCGTCAGGACATCAAGGCAGAGATGCAACCTACCGATGGGCTCGTGACAGATCCATTGACATTTCCATGGATGCTATCACACAAGTCATCCATGACTGTGACATTTGTGCTGCTATTAAGCAGGCAAAGCGGATCAAGCCCTTGTGGTACGGTGACCGATGGTCCAAGTACAAGTATGGTGAAGCCTGGCAGATTGACTACATCACTCTACCTCGTTCTCCATCTGGTAAGCAGTATGTGCTGACTATGGTAGAGGCGAGCACTGGATGGCTGGAAACTTATCCAGTTCCTCATGCAACTGCACGTAACACCATTCTTGGTCTGGAGAGACAAATCCTGTGGAGACACGGAACTCCAGAGAGGATTGAGTCAGACAATGGAACTCATTTCAAGAACAATCTTGTAAAAAACTGGGCCAAAGAGCATGGCATCGAGTGGATATTCCACATTCCCTACTATGCACCAGCTGCAGGGAAGATCGAACGCTACAACGGTTTGCTGAAAACCACTCTCAAAGCCATGGGGGGTGGATCTTTGAAAAACTGGGAGAAACATTTAGCACAAGCAACCTGGTTGGTGAATAGTAGAGGTTCAGTGAATCGAGCTGGACCTGCCCAATCAGATTTGTTGCGAAAGGAGGAAGGTGGTAGAGTTCCTGTTATCAGAGAAAAGAATCTGTTAGGCAAAACTGTTTGGGTATTTTCTCCTTCAGGAGAGGCCAAACCTGTCCGAGGGGTGGTTTCTGCTGAAGGTCCTGGTCACACCTATTGGGTGATGCAAGAAAATGGTGAAATTCAGTGTATTCCACAAAGAAATCTAACTTTGGCTGAGAGAGGTTAAATTCAGAGTGTTGTGCAGATACAGCATCGCGCCCAAGAGGAGAGTTCATGAGATCTACGGTGCACGAACCCTGAGAGCCCTGAGTCACCTGAGAGTCCCTGTTCCTTCCTTCGCTCCATGTGCGAGGAAACAAACTGTTTGCTGTTTTTCCTGTGATTTGACTCTTTTGAATCATCTACATCTGAGATAGCCGGAATGGACTATGGTCTTTATTCACCTATTGTTGTAGATATTATTTTAGATTAGATAAATGATAGTAGCAGCCAATGGAATTGTTTAGAAGGGGTGGACTGTGATGGTTTGAAACTGTCTTTTTAATTTTTCCTTGCAAAGTTCAAAACAGAGAAAGTGAAAGAATGTAAATAAGTCACTATTGGGTGTAAGAAAGCAAAATAACGATTGTTCTAAACACTTCCATTGGATAGATAGAAATGTTTAAGAACTATTACCCAAAACAAAGTAGGCACTCTGCACATTCTGCGTTCGGCAGTGGGGGCAGTTGCTGGGCTGTCTGGCTGCTGTTTCTTCTTCTCTTCTGGCTGAAGATAACACACTGACCTTGGCAGCTAAGTTAACAACTTTCTGCTCTAACTAAACTCTGCTTCTCTGTCCAGGGGGGTCTGGGGGGGAAGCTCCTGGGAGAGAGAGAGGCCCCTTTGGGAGGGTCCCCTTGGGGGGAAGCAAAGGGAGATCGATTGTGCTTTTTCTGTTGATTGTATATATTTGTGAATGTTGTGAATTTTGTATATTTGTACATATTCATTGCATTTCATTGTAGATTTTAGATTTTGCTTGTAAATACAGCTTTTCATTTGCTTCCAGACTGAGCTAGCCTGGTTATTGTCGGTGGGGGGGGAATTTCAGCTCACACCGACACAGCAATCGAGGCAGCAGGTTGGGATTTTCCATATATTTTTGTTTGTAATGCAGCTGGGTTTTATCTTTTCTTGTTGTCTCAGAGAATCCACTTGGGAATTCTGTCTGTGAAGGATTTGTTTGTTTTTCCCCTGCCACTAGTGGTTAATAAAGACCTAGAAAGCTTTTATTAATGAAATATCTTGTATTTTATCACTTAGTTTTTATTTGTTTTTCACACAGGCAGAAGAGAGAGCAAAGCAGAGACCAGCCAGAGGAACGTGCATGCACACAGAAACAACCTGGAAAGTCTTCAGGCAAAAGATTGCTGAGGCAATAGAGAGCACCCTTTCAAACCATAAGGGTGGAAGATGAAGAAACATAGAGCCTTTGAGAAAGAAATGTCCTCTTTAAACCTTTTCTCACTGTTGGCTGTACCACAAGGATCTTCCTTGGGCTGTAACAGCATTTAGCTGTCACCTAACTCTGGCAGTAGCAGCAGGGCAGCTGTCTCAAGGGCCATATAGCTGCTTAGATACTGCCTACTATAGATCCTTCGGCCCAGGGATAGGTTATGCCAAGCACAAAAGAGCTCCCTTGTGCACACCCTGCAAGTACCTCTAGCTGGTAGAGGTCTAAGCAAACAGACCCTTTCTCATCTCAACTCTTTCTAAAGCTGACCTAACAGTAGGAAATATAAAAGCTGGAGGATTAAACATGAAAGGCAGTGTAGCTGAGTTTCCCTTTCAAACACACAAGTGCTTTGCAGGAATGCATCTTCCTGTCTTGAACCCAGTGCATTTAGGAGACATTTGGTTTGCATCCTCATACCTACATACCACCTCTCCTAGGCATCTGTGAAGATTTACACTTATAGTGGGTACCTAAAGTTCCCGCAGCTCATTTAGGTGAGAAAACAAGAAGGGAAAGCACACAAATATTACTCAGCTGGGGATTATGAGTTCTTGCACAGGCAAGTTCATTTAACAGAAAACTAATTGGCAGCTGGTTACTGAAGTGAATACCAAACCAAAATGAATAACAGCAGGATTTACAAGGCCAACAAACACCAAGTGGCAACTGCTGGATATGGATATTTCCTAAAAACCTCTAAAATCAGGTGTTTTACTGCAAGATAAACTGCAGGAGATACCATAATTGCTCCTTTTAGAAGAGCTATGGGAAGCATTTTGGTGCCAATTTGTCAGAAATAGGAGCTATGGAACTATACAGCTCCAGGTACCGTGGGGCCACCTGTACAGTGGAAGCACTCTTGCTGTGGCAAGAAAAGGGACAAATTGTCCTTGGTAAAAAATTCCCTCCATGATGTCTAAAGAGATGCTGCCTGTCTCCAAGCATCCATGCTGGAGCAGGCACATCTTCACCCATAGGAATGCAGGTGAAGGGGCAGGGCCAGTGAGTCACAGGATCCTCTTCTAAATAAAATTTGCCCAGGATCTCAATGTCCAGCAAGGGTTTGAAAGTCTCAAGAGAAGGAGACCACACAACCTCTCTGAGCAGCCTGCTCCAGCATCCCATCACTGTCATAGTAAACAATTTATTCCTGAAGTCCAAGTGAAATGTTCTGGGTTCCAGTCTGTGCCCATCGCCTCTTGTCCTGTCACTGGGAACAACTGACAAGAGTCTGGCCCCAGCCTCTTGCCCTGAGCACTGATGAGATCCCCTCTGAGGATGCTCTTCTCCAGGCTCAGCAGCCCCAGAGCTCTCAGCCTTTGCTCCTCAGAGATGCTCCAGGCCCCTCAGCATCTTTGTGGCCTCTGCTGGACTCTCTCCAGTATTTCCCAGTCTCTCTGAACTGAGAGCCCAAAACTGGACCCAGCACTCCAGATGTGGCCTCACTGTGGTAGAGCCACAGATGGGGAGAAGAACCTCCCTCAATCTGCTGGCTGCACTCTTCTTGACACATCCCAGGAGACTATTGGCCTTGCTGGCCACAAGGGCACGTTGCTGGCTTGTGGTGACCTTTTTGCCACCTACACTCCCAGGTCATTCTCCACAGAGATGTTTTCCAGCAGGCCAGCCCCTAACCTGCACTGGTGCAGTTGACTCTACTGTTTCCACAGTCCAGATACCTCCATCTGAACCTTTTCTCATGTTTTCACCTATAAACTCAGTGACATTTTTATGTCTTGTTGCATTCTACTCACTCTTTCTCACATCTTTATGTCACTTGTGCAAATGCTAGATACAAAATAGCCTCTGTCCTTGAGATGCTGTTGTCCATTTGCCAACACTGACTTCTCTTGTTCCTGACCGTCTGTGGGTGTGTGTCCATGGATCTGGTGCAGCATGCAACATGTTTGAGAAAATATCAAATAAACCAAAGGACTGCCATAAATAGAGCCCTTTCATCACACCACTTTTTGAAATAGTGATGAGAGTGGAAAGAGGTGGGTGGGGGGAGGAAGGTTTTGCAGCCAATACAGAGCAAAAGGAAATAAATTAGGACATAATCTCATCCTGCATTTGAATGTTCAACAAGAGGAACTAGTACAAGATATAGAAAAGAACCAAGAGCAACAGAAGTAGGTCTCATTTAAAAGTATATTCCAGCCAAAAATACCTCCCAAGTTTCAAGTCAGCCTTGTACTTTTCCTCCAAAAAAAGAAATCAAGCAAGCAATAGTTATTTAATAACAAAGAGTGACCTATTTTGAAAATAAAATTAATATGGAAGCATTCATCTGAGAATAGGAACAGATTTTATGAACCCATCACTTCATGGACCAGTTCTATGAGGAGCATTTAATGATTCTTATTTTGACTCTGCACATTTCACTGAACCCAAACTAAATTTCTGGTGTTTCACAGAATCACAGAATGGTCTGGGTTAGAAGGGACCTCCAAAGGTCATCCAGTCCAACCCCCCCGCGGTCAGGAGAGATATTCTCAACTAGATCAGGTTGCCCAGAGCCCTGTCCAGCCTCACCTTGAATAGCTCCCAGGATGGGGCCCCAACCACCTCCCTGGGCAACCTATTCCAGAGTTTTACCAACCTCACAGTTCATAACTTGTTCCTAACATCCAATCTAAATCTGCTCTGCTCTAGTTTGAAGCCATTGCCTCTTGTCCTAAGGTGGGTCAAGACTACCCCCCAACAAATTTGGAAAATTACCCCCAAAATGAATCTCCAGACTAGCTCAATTGATTTGGAAGCAGAATGAAGTCATACTTATAAAGCAAGCAACATCTAGAAATACAAAAATGCAACAAATATCTAAAAATATATATTTACATATATTTACAATTCAGAAAAACACAAATACAAGGACCCCTTTGTACAGGATCACCCCGCCCAGTCGGTCCAGGGGGCTACTCACAACCTCCCCTCTTCTCCCTCTCTCCTTCCCTGTACCTCACACAGTAGTCAAAACAGATTATCCCAGCAAGGGCACGGGGGAGAGAGAGAGAGAAGTTGCAAGCAGAAGCAACAGAAGGAAAAAAGAGAAAGAACTCTGTGCAACCAAATATAAGCTATTCAATGAACAAATAGAATGATATATACTTATCAGTTGTTATTACTGCATGTCCAATGGTCGTCGAGTTACATTTTTAACTCTTAGTCTTTGCAGTTAGGAGCTAGGCTAAAGTTCCACCTTCAAACTATAACACATCCTGTCACTGCAGGCCTTTGTAAACAGTCTCTCTCTGTCCTTCTTGTAGTTTGGGTTTGTTTGGGTCTCCTAGGGCTGACACCTGCTTGATTACATACTTCAGGAATGTTTGGATTAAATAACAATGTTGCAGTGGAGTTATAGAGGCAGACCTAGGAATGCTCCTGATTTAGCAGCTTCAGGTTTTAAATGGTGACACAGAAGAGAGTGTTCAGTGGAGAAGAGTAAAACAAAAAAAAAATTACTAGAGGTTGAGTTTTCTTTAAAAAACAGTCTTAAATGTGCCAAATATTAATAAGACTGAGGGAGCTGGGGTTGTTCAGGCTGGCGAAGAGAAGGATCTGGGGAGACCTAATAGTGACCTTCCAGCACATGAAGTGGGCTACAAGAAAGCTGCAGAGGGACGGGGCTCTGGGCTACCTGATCTAATTGAGGATGTCCCTGCTGACTGCAGAGGGTTGGACTGGATGAGCTTTGGAGGTCCCTTCCAACCCAGACCATTCTGTGGTTCTGTGTCTTTTTCGACTACTCATCTGATAATACCAAACTGCTTGGAAGTTCTGCAGAAGCTATGCCAATACCAAATATTCTTTATACACATGACTGGAGGCAGGTTGTTTTCCAAAACAGAAGTACAATTAATCATTATTAGCATAAAGAATATGCTAATATTGTACATTAATAATATGATGCTAATGAAACAACCACTGCAATACTGATCTGCTGAGTGCAGTGTGATAAGTGTATTGTGTCTTGCTTCAACAATAATTCCTGATATACAGAGCACTGTTTGGGGATAAACCCAGCATGATTAGAGAATACCAAATGGTTTCCTGGATGAGATTTTCAGCATTACCCTTTACCTTCTTCCCAAACACAAGAGAGAGGCTCTGAGTGCAAGGAACAAAGACTCAGCTTTGGTAGAAGTACAGATGGATGACTACCAATAAGAAATGGTGCAACTGTAGCCCATGTCTTTATTGCCCAATAAAGCAATAGTGTTCATAATAAATAAATAAATAAATACTTAGGATTGTTTACAAGGCAGATCCTGAATAAAATTACTCTTTATTTACCTTTATCTCTGTCTTTCTTTACTAAGCTTTATTCTTCTCCCTGATTAGCCTCAGTGCACAACTACCTCAGTCCCCTGAACAATCACTCTTTTTATCAGCACTCAGGTTTCCTGCACACCAGTACATTCAAAATTATTTCCGTGGAAATTTTTCTTCCTAAAACATTACTCAAACACCAATAACCTCAGTCCTAAAAATTGAGTGCTGAGGCCCAAGTGAGCTTATTTAAACACAGCACCTAGCAGAACATTTGCCATTCATTTAACACTGTTTGCAAGGGTTTTGGTTCCATGGCATTGCCATAACTCATCATTATCACATGGGCAATTGAATGATATTAAATGGTGTTGGAGCTTTACTTTAGCCCTTAATCAAATTCAAGAAGGGCTACAGAGGAGACTGAAAAGATAGAAGAAAGAAGGCACCTGTGGTGGAAATAGCAAATACTGAACTTGGTGTTTAGCCAGGGCTAAGGGACTGGTTTTTGTTCACTGATTAGTGTCCTTAAACCTCCTATTTAAAACTGCTCTCTTCCTTTTCTTTCCCCACTCCCGGTTGTGATTTATTTTCAGGTAAAGACAGATAAATTGCACATTCTAAATACTCAGAGAAATAGTGTGTCAGTGTGAGCTGAAATTCCCCCCCCCCCCCCCAACAATAACCAGGCTAGCCCAGTCTGGAAGCAAATGAAGAGCTGTATTTACAAAGCAGAATCTACAATCTATGATGAAATGCAATGAATATGTACAAATATACAAAATTCACAACACTTACAAATATATACAATCAACAGAAAAGCACAACCAATCTCCCTTTGCTTCCCCCCAAAGGGGACCCTTCCCAAAGGGGCCTCCCTCTCCCAGGAGCTTCCCCCCCAGACCTCCCTGGACAGAAAGCAGAGTTAGTTAAAGCAGAAAGTTGTTAACTTAGCTGCCAAGGTCAGTACGTGTTATCTTCAGCCAGAGGAGAAGAAGAAGAAAACAGCAGCCAGACAGCCCAGCAACTGCCCCCACTGCAGAATGCAGAATGTGCAGAGTGCCCACTTTGTTTTGAGTAATAGTTCTTAAACATTTCTATCTATCCAATGGAAGTGTTTAGAACAATCACTATTTTGCTTACTTACACCCAATAGTGACTTATTTACACTCTTTCACTTTCTCTGTTTTGAACTTTGCAAGGAAAAATTAAAAAGACAGTTTCAAACCATCACAAATAGTAAAAATGAAATAAAATCAGAGGGGTTTCGTTTTACCAGCATACCCTTTACTTGTTGAGAAACAATATTTATCAGATAGAATCACAGAATCATAGAATGGACTGGGCTGAAACGGACCCCAAGGATCAGCTAGTCTAATCCCCCTGTCGTAAGCAAGGACATCCCCAACTAGATCAGGCTGCTCAGAGCTACATCAAGCCTGCCCTTTAATGTCTCCAGGCATGAGGCCTCTACAATCTCCCTGGACAACTTGTTTCAGTGTTCCACCACCCTCATAGTAAAAACTTCTTCTTAATGTCCAGTCTAAATCTACCCTTTTCTAGTTTAAAACCATTGCCCCTTGTTCTATTGTTTTATGACCTTGTAAAAAGTCCCTCCCCAGCTGTCTTGTAGGCCTTCTTCAGGTACTGAAGGTTGCTCTAAGGTCTCCCAGGAGCCTTCTCTTCTCCAGGCTGAACAACCCTGGCTGTGTCAGCCTGTCCCCCATAGCAGAGGTGCTCCAACCCCTGGATCATTTCCATGTTCCTCCTCTGGACCTGCTCCATCAGGTCCATGTCCTTCTTCTGTTAATGGCTCCAGACCATACCACGCTACTCCAGAAGAGGTCTCCCCATAGTAGAGTAGCTGTTGTAGGCTTTTATTTGATTGCTGGACTGCACGAGCCATGGGAAGCTCTGACAGTTTATTAGTAATTAGATTTGTCAGAACCTTGTGAAAGGCTTTGCCGACTCTGGCTGTGATGCTGAGGAGTAGTGCTATAGATGCCAAAGGGCTCTGGGTTTGCATCTATTACACCCTGAGACAATGTTTGGGTTTGAAATAATTTCTGTGCTTCATGCCTAATCTCATGTCATGGAGAGGATTGGAAGTTCAAAAGCCTCTATTCTCTTTCCTCACTTTTACTACAGGCCAGAAATTTTGTTTGGCCAAAACATTCCTCAGAGCATAGCAGAGCCCCTGGAATAAAACATGAGAAATTCATCAATATCCCCCAAAGTTTTATAAACTACTTCTAAAAAAAACCCATTCAAACCAAAAGAACATTAATTAGCTGATGGGCAGGCTCAGGAATACCCCATAAATATGCCTGTTTAAATCTCAGCCCTGGGACAGCAGCAGTTTCTGCTGCCAAATACAGCAATATGTCATTCAGTTACACTTGGAGAAGTGCTGGCTGGGAAGCAGGCTCTGTGCTCTGGCCAGGTTTGATTTTCTGTGGGCCTATTTCTGACTCTGCTGACTACATATCAAGCAGTGTTGACAGATAAACACTGATGCTTTATTTCTGTGGAGATTATAGAGCGGCATGCTCTAAAATGTGGTGGAGTAGATTACTTAAACCTCTATTACTGCCAGTGGAGTTTGATTATTATTTGGATTTTCCAGAATCATCATCTTGTGTCTGCTTGTCCTTTCCCTTCTGTCAACTCTGGCAAAAACCGACAGCCAGGTGACTTGCCTGAATAAAATAATTTTTCCACTTCCCAGGCTACCATTTCACTCCTGCTTCATTATTGTGAAAACCAAAGAGGTTTGGGTCATGCCTTCGGGCCACTGACTCTGTTCCACACCCACTGCACAGCAACAGAAGGGAGAGAGGATTTCTTGCTCTATTTTCATGAATTAAACTCCAACATGGTTTGTCTCCTACTCTTTATCAAATCATCCCAGATATATAAAAAAAAATAATAATAATAATTAGCTGTCACACACTCAGGCTGTTTTCCCTTTTAGAAGCAGGTTAGCTATGATAGTCCATTCCTCCACAGGCAATGGTTCAAAACCTGCATACCTAGGCAGAGATAGACTCCCTTGGAGAAAGCCACTTTTGCAAGTAGCATCATTGCTGCTTTTTGTTTCTGTTTGTCCTGTCTGATTCCACCTGAGAGAAGAAACAATCACACCACACAACCACAGAATCACAGAAAACATCCATTTGGAAGAGACCTCCAAGCTCATCCAGGCCAACCTTCAACCCATCACTGAAGGGTCAACACCAAACCATGTCCCTAAGCACCAGCTCCACACACTGCTTGAACACCCCCAGGAATGGTGACTTCAGCACCAATGTCTGAGAGCCCTCACTGGCAAGAAATATTTCCTAGTGTCCACCCTGAAGCTCCCCTGCTGCAGCTTGCAACCATTTCCTCTGCTCCTGTCCCTTGCCACCAAGGAGCAGAGGTGAAGGAATTGATTTAGGGACTAGAACCCCAGACACTGCCTTACTGATAGAAGGAGATGCTTTAACCCTGATGGGTGGCAAACCCTGGGAACAGAGTGCAGCTAGAAGGAAAACACAGACAGGTCGTCTCCCTAGAGGCCACTGTGACCTAAGGGAGTTATGCAGGGACCTGATAACAAGAACAAAGCAAAACTTAGGACAGAATTATGGAATCCCTTTATCTCTTGCTTGACGTTTTCTTAAGCCTTCTGAAAAATACATGCGTTCGTGTGATACTTTCTCTCTGTAGCCAATCATGAATTTACAACTGTAGTATGGACATACCAATGACCAATTACAAGCTGCCTTCTGATGTTATGTTAACCTATATAAAGAAAAAGCTTTGTACAATAAATCGACACTTGGCTTGCATCAGGCCTCGTCCCGTCTCTCCATCACAGCACAGAGGCTGTTCCCTCCTCACTCCAACCTCCCTTCAGGGAGCTGGAGAGAGCAATGAGGTCTCCCTCAGCCTCCTCTTCTCCAGCCTGAACACCCCCAGCTCCCTCAGCCCCTCCTCTAGCCCAGGGGCTCCAGGACCTTCTCCAGTCTCGCTGCCCTTCTCTGGACAGGCTCCAGCCCCTCAATGTCCTTCCTGGAGTGGGGGGCCCAGAACTGAGCACAGCACTGGAAGTTTGGCCTCACCAACACGATCAACCCTACAGTAAAACATCCTCCTGTCTTTTCTTTGGTGGAAATGTCAGCACTCCAATGAAATCCCCCTGCCGAGGAAACAGCTTTCAACCAAACGGAGAAACTTTTGCAATAGTTTCATCCAGTTAAGGAAGTTTTGACAGAAATTTCAATAAGGAAAAGATAAAGCTCTAAATCTGTGTTTGTGTCTTTGTTATCATCACTAAAAACAATCTTTGTTCGAGGTCCCTGGTAACCAAGATTGTGCAGCCACCTTCTCTGGAAGAGGCCTCTGTTCTCAGTGCTGGCTGTGGAGGGGTTTTGCTATTTTAATCCACTTTTTCTGAGCACAGTAAAATTGATGGCTTAGGATCATACTGTCCCTTCCATCAAAGACCTGGTATTCAAGAGACTGTGCTGAAGGACTTGCTTCCAAAACAAAGAGTTATATAGAGCCAGAAAATGGTAAATACAATAATAAATGGTTTATATCATCTTGACATCGCTTCTGGCCACATCCCAAAGCTACAAACTTCTGAGTTGGCAGTTGTTTGAAGTAGGGAACCGAGGCTCAGGAACCTGCCACGTTCTGTAGGTGATCCATGGACACGTGGCAGAGACACCTAACATGAGGTTAGAGCTGTGCTCCAGGCAGGTCAGTGTCAAAATATGGAGAGGGATGAGCTAAGAAAGGAGCACATATTCAGCTAAAGAGACAGGAATGAACCATTTATTTAAATGAACTATTGACAGGCAAAACCAAAGGGACTGCTCCTGTAGAAGTACCTCAAACAGCTTCCCTTTGCTCAAGTCTTTTGAGAAAAGGCCGGTTAGAGGCTTCAGCTATAATCACACTTCTACAGAAATTATTTCCAGCAAAGGATGAAAATATTTCAAGTGTGCAGGATGTGAGTTGTTTGGGGTAGAGTTTTTACAAGCATATTGATGAGCAGGTTGGATCGTTACAACTTATTGATGGCTGTGTGATGAAGGCTTTCTGGAGCTTCAGTTCTCCTCAAATACAAAAAGTAAACCCAGTGTGTTCCAAAAGAACAGGTGCAAAAAACAAAAGCAATTCCCTTTCCCAGTGACCTGGAAGAGCAAGCCTTGCAAAGGCGTTAAAGGGTTCTGAATCTGGCCCAAGACAGCAATTCAGTTTCTCTAGTAGTTCATGGAATCATAGTATGGCCTGGGTTGGAAGAGACCTCAGAGATCATCTAGTCCAACCTCCCTGCCATGGGCAGGACACCTCTCAACTAGCCCAGGTTACTCAAGGACCCATCCAGCCTGGCCTTGAATATCTCCAGGGAGGATACATCCACAACCTCTCTGGACAATCCATTCCAGAGTCTTGCCACACTTGTAGTGAAGAACTGCTTTTTAAGATCCAATCTAAACCTATTGTCCTTCAGTTTAAACCCATCTCCCCTTGTCATAGTTATTGCATCAACACAACCAGCTTGGTTTTACCATCTTTCAGTGTTTGTCAAGTACAAACTGAAATAATCCTCTGAAATTCCACTGCTGCCACACAAGCAGCAGTGCCTATCCCTTCCCTTCAGAAAGAGGAGACTGTTACTAACTAATAGGTTCCTTCAGGAACTAGAGATTTCCCCCATCTGTGCTATGGGCCTTCACATCCTGAAGGAGGCTTTTTCCTTTCTGCAACTATATCATGTCCTTGTAAAAGACATTTTACTGTAGAGCTAAAGCAAACTACCTCAAAAAAAAAAAAAAAAAAAAGTGGCTTCATTTTCTTTTCCTCATGCAAGTCCATCATGGTGGTTGGAATTACAGCTGGGTGGTCTAGCAGAGTCTGCAAAATGAAGACCAGCCAAGCTCCCCACACAGGAGGAACTCTGAAGGTACTTTTAAAGTTTCTTCCTGTGAATTCCAAGTTGCAGCCATGAGCTGAAAGAAATCCTCTCTTCATCTAAAATTGCATGGGTTTAAGAGTCCCATGGGTGCTGTGGTCAAAAGATGACGAGATTTGATGCTATTCACGTAATTTCTTATTATGCTTTTGATCCACAAACTGATGGGCTTTAATTGTGGTGGCTTGGAGTACTCCTTGTGTCAAGGTGGACCTTGTTACACAAATCAAATCCTGAATTTTGAACAAAAGAATCCTCTGAGGATACTTTGATATCTTACTGTCCAAAGGAGGATTCAGTTTTCATGTCCTTGTGAGAGATCCATCTAGCCACATCTTCTGAAGAGAAGGGAATTTCCATCTCTACCATATTAATCTTTATCCTCAAGTAGGTGTTTGATACCAGAGGAGGAGTAGCTTTCACTGAAGTTCTCCACCACATCACAGAATCACAGAAACATTCAGGTTGGAAAAGACCCTCAGGATCACCAAGTCCAATCCAGAACCCTACTCTGCAAGGTTCACCCCTAAACCATATCCCCAAGCACCACATCTAAACCACCTTTAAACATATCCAGGGTTGGTGACTCAACCACCTCCCTGGGCAGCACATTCCAGGACCTGACCACTCTTTCCATTATACCTGGCTAGACAACGAAACTGGTAGACAAGAAACCCAGGATCAGGTGAAATATATGCAGGAAGGGAAGGAGCAGTCTCAAATCTGTCAGCAAAATTGCTTTTGAACAGAAAATAAGGATTGTCTTCCATTCTGAGGCACTCAGGTGCTGAGTTTCCTCATACATGCTGCACCACTAATACCTTACCAAAAAGGAGGTCTCCACTGAAGCCTGACTGAAGCTGGAGGGACCAATGGATGCCTGAACTGCAGTTCTGAGGCAGTTTCTCCACATCCCAAAGTCACAGTGTTCAGATTCTCATCACAAAATCAGCTTCCCTATGTTTCTGTGCAGAGCTATTTTCACATGTCAAAATCTTCCCAAAGCATTCTCCCTTGATGTTTGGATTTCACCTGTCTTTAATTTGGTGAAAATGTCTCATAGCATAAATAAATGACAAAAAGCTATTTTAAAATTTTCATATCTTCCATTTCAGGTATTGCAGGTTTGCTTCCACAGGGCAATGTTACCCTCCCTGCAGCATTTGAGGACATTTGTACAGCACACAGCCAAATAGAATTCTCTTTTCCTTTTTGTTTTTTTCCTTCAAGAGCCCAGGATGTCAGGAGTATCTGACACAGACCTTCTTGAATTTTTCACATATGCAGCTAAGCATGAACCCAGCAGAATTTCACAGCACTGAAATCAGTTGCTTTCCCAGGGAAGCAAAGTGGCATTACTGTTCCTGACTGGGCACAATATCACCTTTCAGCAAGATAATCTCCAGCCTTTCTCTGAAGTCCATTCTGTAATATGATTTGGACTGCTCCTCTCTTGTGAGCCATACTCTGAGGTAATACTAATTGGATTTGACTTTTATTTCCTAGTTTTGCTGCCAAGCAGGTTACACCTCCTCTTTACCCATTTCCCCTTCTCTTCTTCCTCTGTTTTGTCTGATGTATCCATACAATGCACAGCAGAACAGGACTATGATCTCAAATGTGGCTTTCAGGGTACCAAACGGATTGAGCTTTTCCAAGTCATCCAATTTTCTTGGGTGAAGCAGAAGAAGCCAAGCTTGTCTTCCACTGCTCTATAAAAGACAACCTAAAACTAGACTGGATCTTAGGAAGAAGTTCTTCAGTAGGAGGGTGGTTAGACCCTGGAATAGCCTGCCCAGGGAGGTTGTGGATGCCTCCTCCCTGGAGGTGTTCAAGGCCAGGTTGGATGAAGCCTTGAGCAGCTCAGTCTAATTGAGAGGTGTTCCAGCCCATGGTATGGAGGTTGGAGTAGATGATCTCTGAGGTCCCTTCCAACTTGAGACATTCTGTGATTCAAAAAGACAAACCAGCTCACATTTACAGCTCCACAGCATAAAGGTAACATTATTGTCCCCAGTTGCAAAGATAAATATAGAAAAAATTAGCCTTTACAGTTTGAAAAAGGAACATTGCTGCTATTGGTGCCATGGCCAGAGTTTATTGTCCTGTCCTTGGCAGCTGGAGTGGGCAGTGAGAGTTTAAGGCAGTCAGAATAGATTGCTGGGTTTGTGAATGCACTGTGTTACAATTAATTCCATTTCTGCAGAAACCCCTTTTCTTGTTTGCTTTTTTCATTTTTTTTAAATTAATAGTTAGGCAGCAATTTTTTTTTTCCATCAAGATTCAGATAGTGTCATTACCAGCTCAGCTCTAATCATGAACATTATCTGACTGCCAGGGAAAGTGAGTGTTTGCTTACCTGTTTTATTCCTTTCCATTCACATTTACCAGGTTAATATTGTGTCTGCAGGTTTTCCTTGGAACCAGGTTACTGTGCCATCTTCACAGTAAAAAGGCAGAATATTTTGAATTGCAGTGCCACTCAGCTGTACCAAACACAATAGGCTTCCTCGTTACACATTGACTAATTAGCTCTCTGCAGCACTCTAGGTGAATTTCAACTTCAGCACTCTAAAAATGCAATTAAAAATGTATAAAGGAATTAAAAGTGAATTAAGAGAAGATCATACAAAACTTTCCAAATCTGGCTATATTAAGTGACTAGATTTAAGCCCCTTAGTTTTAAAGGACCTGCAGCCAGTAGATTAAGGATGTTGGGATGTCACTAAGGCTTCATGTAGAGTAGCCTAAATTCCAAAACAAGCAGGAGGAAGAATAATCTCCACATCTCCTGGGGTCTTCTTGCCTTAATGACCACTTTCAACTTGCAAACAGAAATACCATGCCAATAAATTTTGCCACCAATAAACATCATACCTTTGTAACAGGAATTTGAGGGCAGCAAGAGAGAGGGTGAGTTGACTACTCTGAGGATGTGTTTGAGTCTTGGGGCAGGAAGGGACTCAGGTGTTGATTTTCCCTGGCTCTAGGTGGATTTAGGTATAAGCAACCATCAAAGACCTGTTGGCTCTGCCTGTTGCTCATGCAATCATGCTGATGCAGCACCCAACCAAGCCTGCCCTATCCATCCCTCCCATCATTTCCAGCTCTCTTCCAAACAAACTTTAGCCCAAGCATGCTCCAAGTTTGCATAAGACTACGGAGTTCTAGTTCAGAAAGACTTACAGGCACTTTTTTGCTGCATATGGAGCAGGAGCTGCTCTGGCACATTAGATGTCCTGGGGACAGCTATGGAAAGCACAGGCAGAGCATCCCACATCCTCAGCAGCAGGTGTGGATGCAGGCATGGAGGTCACTTCAAGCTGGAGGCACATTTACTGCCAGGGGAGGCCATCAGGAGAGTGACAGCTGCCTTGTCTGGGTGCTGATTGCTAGGAAAGAATCTGGAAAATAAAATAATGAAATTAAGACAGGTCAGCTAAACAAAAGTCCCTATTTTTATAATCACAGCATAATCCAGTTCATTCCTTAAGTAAACACAGCAAGCAGCTTCCATTAAGGCTCCCACTGTAATCTGCAATAGGTCAGACATGTCTGGTTTGGGCAAAACCCTAATGAGCTCTCTTCTGGTGATTCCAGACCTGTCTCAAGGCTATATTCTTCCCCTCAGTGCTCTGTGTATGACTGTTTTCTGAAGTGAGGACAGTAAATGACCTAAACCGGCAATGTCACACAAAGGCCAAGCGTATAGACAGTGGAATTTACTAAGAAATTGGCAAGAGCAGCAAACAAACTTCTGTAATAAAACATCACAGCCGAAATGCACTCTAAGAGATGTCTGTATGGATAATAGAGAATCTTATTTCACTCAGTGGACGTCTTCAATTTTCTATACTGCAGCCTCCTTTCAGGTGTCTCTATGCATCTAGCCAATTTTTTATTTATTTGCTTGCTTTCAGGCATTCTTTTTAGGGAAAGGTACCAAGATGTTTACTGCTTCTTTTGAGAACTTTACTACATGGCATAGCTCTCTATAAAAATCATATTCCTGAACATCTGGCAGAGGAAAGAACTCAATCACTTTGTAAACAGGGGGGATGTAAAATATCCTGAGTGCAGAAATATTTTCTGAAGCCACTCAGACTGGTGTTTAAAAATGGGGATAGAAATTGTATGACCACCTGAAATCACACGTGTGCAGGTTCAAAGCCTTTCTTCCAGCTGCTCGTCCCAGGCTGCCTGTTTTAGTTTACAAATCAGTGGTTATGAGGATTTCATACATCTGAGCTCACAGTGATGCTATCTAACAAGGGGTTCCTAGCTAAAGACACCACAAGGACAATGCTTTCCTCAGGCTCCCATGAAGTTACAGGCAGTCCCTGTCACCTGTGTAAAGAGGGAATGCAGAGCTGTGAGCAGAAGTTCCCCTGAATTGAGAGCCAGTTCTTTGACTGCTTTTCCACCAACTTTTTTCTTTCTTTCTTTTTGTTTTTTCCCTTACGTATTCATCATGGAGTTTGAAATACAAATTTAATTCTAATATTTTCAACAGGAAAAAAGAAAGCATTAAGATGCTCAAAATGTGGTTTGGGCAGGAATTTTGAAAGGTTTTAATTGCTTTGATTAACAGAAATTAAAGGGGCTGTACAGGGTGATTAGTAGCTCTGGATTGTGTCTGGATCCCAGATTCATTCAGAAGGGATCTGATCCTGCTCTCTCCTTTTGTTTCTCCTCTCACCTTATACATATATGGTGTCTTCAGACTGAAGGAGTCTTCCCTGGGTTTTGTGTCAGAATACATCTACTTGGATTGGAAACATTGGGATAAAATTAGTAATCTCCATTGAAGAAAGAGAATTAAGAATAATAGACAGATACCAGATCTAAAACATTTATTGCAGGCCAATACCTCCCTGGCAGAACTCTTTCTGTGGAATGACTGCAGTGAGGACTCAGGACCAGCTTCCCCTCAGCAGAATTTCGGGCCTGAACATTGGTAACCAACCCTTTCCTTTGTAGACTCCTTGGCTTCTTCGACATTTATTTTATATGGATTTGGACAGTCCCCTGGGTGCACAGAACACAAATCGTGTCCTGAGCAGCCGACAGGCTGTCTTAGAGAACCTGCCCTAGCCACACAAGGTCCATTCCTCATGTAAAATTCTCCCTGAGGAGAAAAGTCCCCCAAGTACTCCCAGCATGCTCCTTAATCTAATAAAATGCTCCTGTCTCAGACTAGAGTTTTGTATTTTAGCTGGCAGAAAGCGCTCCAGATGGGAAAGCTGCGCTAAATTGGCTTCCTTAGAGTAATGACAGTGATAATGAGAGCTCACCTCACCTGCAGGAGAATGCCCCACTGCAAAGGTGTCAGAGAAACAAGCAGTCAGCTCTTGGAGCAATTTTATCTTGGATCCACACACACACAACGACCTTTAACAACTTTACCCACCAGGGAGAGGTTCTGTGGCTAAGCAAGCAGGGAAGACACATGAACCTGAAGAATTATTTCCTCTGGAAATAGCTAATATATTTCTGCAAAATAGACCCCATGGCACCTCAGAGCACCGTGCTGGCCACGTCCGCAGCTGCTAGACACGTTAAAGACCAGCCTGCTGCACCCTCCAGCAAAACGTGAGGCAGAGCTCTAGGAGCAAAACACACTGCTGCCTCACAGCCCTAACTGAGCCTGCCATGAAGATGACAAAATGGAGTGGAGCAGAGAGTGCTTTGACAGGCCTTACCCACTCCTCTCTGCAGGTATAAGACCTAGCATGAAAGAAGTAAAAGGTTTTGTTTTTCTTCTGCACAGAGGAGTTTTTTTCAGCATATTCTATGTGGTATCCCACTGCACTTGCAATCTCATTTCCTATTTGGGTGCAGAAATAGCAATTTTGTCTGCCTAGGTAAGGATTTCTACCATAAAGCCAAGGACAAATGCTGATTAGCACAGACTCAGTGGGTGAGCTGGAAAAGAGGCAAAAGCTTTAAAGAGGGAAATCCCACTGAGTAAGGCTCTGTCTCATCAAACTTTCCACACTGACAGTGCAGACATCTGTGTCTGAACTAATCACTGAAATTAATGATTAGTAAGCAGTGCCACTCTTACATTAATGACTAGTAAGCATTGCCACTCTTACATTTCTGTGACCTATTTTAAATGCCTAGTTTAGGATGATTGATCTGATCCCAGAAAATATGTTTCTTCCTGTCATCTCCAAAGGTGCTTAAGCAGCACATGCTGTGATACAGCACAGGCAGAAGCTCTACCACCCTGTTGCAATGCTTACCAATCCCAGACAATTCAAGGTCATGATTTTTCCAGCCTGTCTGTAGGTTTCTCTTATTGCTTGCTTTGAACCTCCATGTTCTTTGCTGATATGCATTTACATTCTGTATCCGGCTGCTACGGATCACTTTGCTCCTGTAAAAATCTGATCTGCCCAAGCACTTCTCTGTATGCCAACTATGAAAACAGGGTATTATGAAGATTTGAAGAACATTTCTGCATCTAAAAAAATATTAGATCTGCAAATGGATGTAAGTGGTGTAAGAACTCAAAGTAAGATGTTAAAGCAAGAGACAGCATCTTTGGATGTTCTGGAGAAGGTGAGGAAAAGAACAAGGCAGCAGAAAATAAAATAACACCAAGCATGAAATAATACAGAGTTACATCCAGGTATCACACTCTGAAAACATGAAAAAGTGATTCAAATGGCAATTTGAGAGTGATCAGAAGAAGATGTGTAACTGGGATGTCTGATATTAGTTGTGATCAGATGTGGGCAAAGGAGCAGCAGACAAGCTAAATCTGCAGGAGCTGGCTCAGCCAATCCAGGAGGAAAGGTAACGAAAAAAGAAATTGGAGAATCACAAGAGACATCTGGTTGGAAGAGACCTCCAAGCTCATCCAGGTGTGGCAGTTTAGGCTGGGTGTCCCCCTGCTACTGCCACATATGTTACACCTCTGGTGTCCCAGGTGCCCACCCAGTGGGGTGGACACAAGAAACAGCATATTTCTACCCATAAATCCTGCCCCCTATAAATCCATCTGCAAAGTCATCCTCTTTCTTCCTCTTTCTTCCCTCTCTACTCCCATGGGAAATGCTCTCTCTTATCTGGTAAAGGTGGGGGAGTATCCTCAAGACCTCTCAGGCCTGACTAGGCCTAATGCCAGGAGGAGAATGGAGGGGGGGGCAGTCTCAGACCTGGCCAGCCTGAGACTTGCCTAGCAGCGGGAGGGGGGGAAGAAAGAGCCCTGGGGGTTTTGGGGAGACCCTCAGGTGGGAGAAGGGAAGGATTGGGAAGCTTTGGGAATTATGTAAGGGGCTCAGTATGCTTTGGGATATTCTTTGCCGCTATGCTTTGTAGTCTTTTGTAGTTTCACCAATTGCTTTTATATTTAAACTTTCCATCACTCTCCAATCCGTTCGTGTGAGTGTCATTCTTTTGTCCCTCTCAGGGCAAGAGAGGATCTGTCTGGCCCCAAACCAGTACACCAGGCCAACCTTCAACGCAGCAGTGCAGGGTCAACACCAAGCCATGTCCCTAAGCACCAGCTCCACAGGCTGCTGGAACACCTCCAGGGATGGTGACTCCAGCACTTCCTGGGGCAGCCTCTTCCAATGTCTGAGAACCAGAGATGGAAGAAATCAGACTAAAGCAGAATTTCTGTTGCAACTCTTTAGAACACCTGCAAATGTTTCTACCTGTTTTGTTTGTTTGGGGTTTATTCACAGTTTGAAGTGGAGAGTACAGCTGCTGGATGACTTTCCAGGCTGAAGCCGCTGCCTGTTCCATAGCAGGACTCTGTCTTGATCCCGTCTAGGTCATAGATACACAGGAGTTTGGGCCAAGCTGGAGAACTTCCTTTCCCTCGTGAAATTGCATTTCATGGTGTCACATCCCAAGTTCTCTGCTTGCAGATAACTCAGCTAGATGAGTCATGATTATGCAAAGATATTGAACCTGCTGCTTACAACTTTTATTTGTACACCAGGCATCGTTTCAAACTTTATTGCTCCCATTTGCTTTCTATCTGTGATAAGAGGCCTGCCTACAAAGCCCACAGGATCCTTTAAAACACACAGTTCATTAGTTCTGTTTTGAAAAGCATTGTAAACACTGAAAATACATTTCAGGCATAGATGTCTGGAATTGATAATGAAATTAGGGTTCATTCTAGGGCAGGGGGAATCATAAACCACATATTAATATGGAACTTAGGTCCATGGATCCTGCAATATTAAGACAACTCTTGGATAAAGTGCCATTAAATAGTCTGGCTTCAATTGTATCTTCTCCCTCACTTCACTACCTCCAAAGTGACACTGTTTATCCCAACATTAGTTTGCTTTTCCTCTTTTCAGCTTTAAAAACAATGCAGCTTATATTGGATTATAACCTCAGGACAGTGGCACTGCTTCAGGGTAACAAAAGGACTTAATTTTTATATCTTGCTGCCCAGTTTTGTATAGGATCCTGCATACTGCTGTGCATTTGATGCATATGCTCCTGGCTTGGGAAAAAAGAGAGGTGTAGAACGAATTGAGGCCAGGCTAAGTTACCAAACCTTGAGGGAATTTCTTCATTCCTTAAACACGCAATTGCCAAGCTGTTGGTGCTTTGTCTTTTTGGAGACTGAGTCCAAGATAAAATTATCTTTAACTCTACTAGCTGTTAGTAAGGCTTTTTTCTCTACAGCATTGCTGGAGACATAAGGAAATGTTGCTGTTACGACCAAGCAGAAAATCATCTTTTGATATGACTGAGCTACAAATATGAGCTGTAGATGCAAGCTTGCATGCTTCTCTCTCTGTTTACCTGCCCACCTCCCTGTGCCTTAATGCCTTTTGAAGCCATTAGGTATTTATAATTAAATTTAAGAAAGAGATGTATTTCATGGAGATATTGAGTTCATTCAGGTATCATAAAAGCCAGAGGAGAGGGAGGATATTAGTGCTGGCATTGAGAATAAAGGTAAGTTCACCCTTTATTAGCCAGATGTGTGCAAAAAGCCACTCAGATCTTGGGCTTTCCCCGCTCAAAGATTCCTACTCAGGAGGGATGCCAAGTGTGAGGCAGAGTGGCTTTGGTTTACAGAGGAATTTGTTTAAATTGAAGCATCTGAAGGCAACTTCAAAGCTCTTCTACTCACTTCATCATGTTTGGCTACTTACTGCCTCCATGTGAATGATTTTAAGTAAACTGACTAAATTAATGTCATGTTAGCACTAAAATGGTGTCACAAAATCTGCCTTGAACACTTTTGAGGCTGTTGGTTGCTTTTCTACATGTCTGCAGAGTAAAGCATAGAGACTGTTCCATATTTCAATGTGAAGTGTTCAAAGCCCCTTTTCACATGAATGCTTTCACAGAATGGTAGGGGTTGGAAGGGACCTCCGGAGGTCATTGAGTCCAACCACCCTGCTGGAGCAGGATCACCTAGAGAAGCTCACACAGAAATGAATTCAGGTGGGTTTTGAATGTCTCCAGAGAAGGACACTCCACAACCTCTCTGGGCAGCCTGCTCCACCTACCCATGACAAAGGGCTGCCACAGAAACAAGCAGCTGGTTTCTCTTTGTGGTGCCTAATCCTGTATTCCCAAACAGCTTGTTCCCAGCAAGCCAATATGTCTTACAACAGCCTCAAACCACCCAAAATGGATGTGTCCGGCTTTCTGAGATGAGCAGTAAGGATCCACGAGTCTGTTTTCACATCAGCTTCCCAGGACTGCTCACGTTTTCCTGCAGTCACCAGTCTAGCTAAATGGGGAAGTATTCATCATCATTATTTGATCATTTGGCTATTATGTCACCACCCAACTGTATGGAACCCCTGACTGTAAGGTGCCCTACACATAAACACCAGAAATCAGGCTTTCTGGAAAAAAAAAATCAGAAAATGAGCTTGATTGCTCCAGTTTACACAGTACTGACCGACACTTTTCTGAGTGAAATAACCAAAACCTGGTAAAAGTTGTGATCAATCTGTGTCCAGAAAAGACAAATGAACAGTCAGCAGGGAGAGCAAACCACCAGCACATCAAAGGAACAGCCACAGCAGGACCTGCTATTGTCAGGGTAGGCACCCTGAGGTGTCTTAATATGATTATAATGTGGCTTCTTGCAAGAAAACAATTAGAACTATCTTAGATAAAATATTATTATCGACATTCCACAGAGGTAACTGAAAGCCAAGCAATTAAAGTTTGATTTTCCATCCTGTGCCTGTAATTTTAAAAGCCATTTCCAAAGATAGTTTGTCAAAATCACCTTCACTCTTGGACTTGAAGATCTCCAGAGGTCCCTTCCAACCCCTAACATCCCGTGATCTTGGTTGTGGTATTCAATGTGTTGGATACAACTGGACCACTGGATGCCTGGATACCACCAGGACCTCTGGAACATACATCTAGCCTCTAGGGTTAGCACAGACACAGAGGTCCAAACAACCCAGATTTACTTGGTTAGTTTGCTAATAAATTGAATGCTTCTTCTTGATGCACCCATAAAGCTCCAAAAGAGATTGAACGTGTTATGAGGGATATTTAGAGCTTGATTTCAAGACACAAAAATCTTATTTGAATACATTAATTTTGCTCCCCAAAGTGCATTTCTGTTCTGTGCTGTGCTGCTAGTGAGGGGGGAAATGGAAAAGAAAAAAAAAAAAAGTAATGTACACATATTTGTCATTCCATGAACATTTATTTCATGGAGAAGCCTAATTTCTGAGTGCTCAGGGTATAACTTTTACTTGTGCTGATACAGCCAATGTCCAACCTTTTCTCTAGTGACCTCAGAAGGAGCAGAGTGCAGCTTCAGTGAGTCTGCATGTGGTACAAACCTGGGAGGAGTAGCTGACATAGTAGATGGTCATGCTGCCACTCAGCAGGACCTGAACATGCTTGGAGAAATGTGCAGACAGGAAGCTCATGAAGTTCCTCAAAGGAAAGCACAAAGTCCTGCACCTGGGGAGGAACACCAGGCACCAGTATGTACTGGGAGCAACCTTATAGAAAGATATCTGGCAGAGAAACCCTGGTGGACATCAGACTGCCTGTAAACCAGCAGTGTGCCTTTGCAGCAAAGGTGGACAATGGCACTCTGGGTTGTACTGAGCAAAATGCTGCCTCTAGGTCAAGGGAGGTGATCCCTTCCCTCTGCTTAGCACTAGGGAGTGCTGGAGTGTTGGGTCCTGTGCTGATTTTTCCAGTACAAGGAAGTCAGGACACACTGGTGCAAGTCCAGCAAAGGAGCATGATGATGGCTAAGGGATTGCAGCAGCAGGGTGAGTGAGTTGGGAATGTTCAGACAAAGGTTCTTCTCAGTGACACCCTGTGAATAGCCAAGAGCCAACAAGCACAAAGTGAAACGCAGGAAGATAAGGTGGAAAAGCAAAGAACCAGACTGCCCAGAGAGGCTGTGGAATCTCCATCCTTGAAGAAATTCAAGCCCAAGCCTGCTCTAGCTGCTCTTGCTCAAGCAGGGGTCAGGCTAGAGGTGTCTTCAATCTCAGCCCATCGGTGACCCCATTTTGACAAAGTAAATGAGCCTCCTGAGGGCCCTGATTGCCAGGTGAGTGACTGGAGAAATGTTTTGTGTGAGCCCTGTCTTGAAGCAGAGTGTTTGTCGTGGTGAGGGGGATTAGGGATGGAGGATGATGGTTATTAATTATGAAATATGAAAATTAATATTTGTTAATTATTAAAATGATGAATAATTGATTAATCACTCTATATATATTCATTCGGATACATGGTTGTAAAAATATAGTCCATAACTGGTTCAGTATATACAATCATACCCAATTATAATATTTACAGAATTGATTTCTAATTAAGGGAACAAAAGGTGAAGTTCCACTGCTTGTCCACTAGATGGAGACTCAACAAGACACTTGCTGCTGCAACTATGTACAGAGATATTTATAAAGTTATCACCAGGCAAGTTAAGCTAGAACTATCACGCGGCTACGTGCGGGCGCTTTGAATAGAATGTTACTGAATGTTGTACGCATGGAAAGATATATTCTGTCTTTCTTTGTAGTGAGGCAAGTTGCTGGGTTATGATAACTGCTTGCTGCTGCCAGCTTTCTGCCCGGGGCTGGTCCCATTTGAACAGCGACTTTCTTTCTCCCCCTGTGTCAGTGTGAGCTGAAATTCACCCCCCACCAACAATAACCAGGCTAGCTCAGTCTGGAAGCAAATGAAAGCTGTATTTACAAGCAGAATCTACAATCTATGATGAAATGTAATGAATATGTACAAATATATAAAATTTACAATATTTACAAATATATACAATCAACAGAAAAGCACAACCAATCTCCCTTTGCTTCCCCCCAAAGGGGACCTTTCCCAAAGGGGCCTCTCTTCCCCCCAGACGCCCCTGGACAGAAAGCAGAGTTAGTTAAAGCAGAGAAATTGTTAACTTAGCTCGTCAAGGTCAGTGTGTTATCTTCCCCCAGAAGAGAAGAAGAAACAGCAGCCAGACAGCCCAGCAACTGCCCCGACTGCAGAATGCAGAGAGTGCAGAGTGCCTACTTTGTTTTGAGTAATAGTTCTTAAACATTTCTATCTATCCAATGGAAGTGTTTAGAACAATCACTATTTTGCTTTTTTACACCCAATAGTAACTTATTTACATTCTTTCACTTTCTCTGCTTGAACTTGCAAAGAAAAATTAAAAGACAGTTTCAAACCATCACAGTCCACCCCTTCTAAACAATTCCATTGGCTGCTACTACTATTTGTCTAATCTAAAACAATATCTACAACGAATGAATAAAGATCATAGTCCATTCTGGCTATCTCAGATGTAGATGATTCAAAAGGGTCAAATCACAGGAAAAACAGCAAACAGTTTGTTTCCTCACAGATGGAGTGAAGAAAGGAACAGGGACTCTCAGGTGACTCAGGGCTCTCAGGGTTCGTGCACCATACATCTCATGGATTCTCCTCTTGGGCGTGATGTCGTATCTGCACAACACTCTGAATTTAACCTCTCTCAGCCAAAGTTAGATTTCTTTTGTGGAATACACTGAATTTCACCATTTTCTTGCATCACCCAATAGGTGTGACCAGGACCTTCAGCAGAAACCACCCCTCGGACAGGTTTGGCCTCTCCTGAAGGAGAAAATACCCAAACAGTTTTGCCTAACAGATTCTTTTCTCTGATAACAGGAACTCTATCACCTTCCTCCTTTCGCAATAAATCTGACTGGGCAGGTCCAGCTCGATTCACTGAACCTCTACTATTCACCAACCAGGTTGCTTGTGCTAAATGCTTCTCCCAGTTTTTCAAAGATCCACCCCCCATGGCTTTGAGAGTGGTTTTCAGCAAACCGTTGTAGCGTTCGATCTTCCCTGCAGCTGGTGCATAGTAGGGAATGTGGAATATCCACTTGATGCCATGCTCTTTGGCCCAGTTTTTTACAAGATTGTTCTTGAAGTGAGTTCCGTTGTCTGACTCAATCCTCTCTGGAGTTCTGTGGCTCCACAGGATTTGTCTCTCCAGACCAAGAATGGTGTTACGTGCAGTTGCATGAGGAAATGGATAAGTTTCCAACCATCCAGTGCTTGCCTCTACCATAGTCAGCACATACTGCTTACCAGATTGGGAACGAGGTAGAGTGATGTAGTCAATCTGCCAGGCTTCACCATACTTGTACTTGGACCATCGGTCACCGTACCACAAGGGCTTGATCCGCTTTGCCTGCTTAATAGCAGCACAAATGTCACAGTCATGGATGACTTGTGTGATAGCATCCATGGAAATGTCAATGGATCTGTCACGAGCCCATCGGTAGGTTGCATCTCTGCCTTGATGTCCTGACGAGTCATGGGCCCACCGAGCTAAGAACAGCTCACCTCGGTGTTTCCAGTCAAGATCAGGATCAGGATCAGAGTTTGTGTCCACTTGGGAAACTCTTGCAGCTAGATCTGCCTGATGGTTGTGGTGTTGTTCTTCAGTAGCTTTGCTCTTAGGAATGTGAGCATCGATGTGTCTCACTTTCACTGGGATTCTCTCAATGTGAGCAGCAATGTCTCGCCACAGATCTGCAGCCCAGATTGGCTTTCCTTTCCTCTGCCAGCCATTCTTTTTCCAGTCTTTCAGCCAAACCAACAAGGCATTGGCTACCATCCACGAGTCAGTGTAGAGGTAAAGCTTTGGCCATCTCTCACATTCAGCTACATTAAAAGCTAGCTGGACAGCTTTTACCTCTGCGAATTGACTGGATTCTCCTTCTCCATCTCTCGCTTCTGCAACTCTGCGCGTTGGGCTCCACACTGCAGATTTCCATCTCCGCTTGTTCCCAACAAGACGACAGGAACCGTCTGTGAACAAAGCATATCTCTTTTCATCATCAGACAGACCACTGTAAGGAGGAGCTTCCTCAGCACGAGTTACTCTCTCCTCTGGAGGTTTTGCACTGCTTGTGTCTTCTGGCCAGTTTGTGATCACCTCCCCCAAACCAGGCCTTTCGAGATCTCCCATTCAAGCGCTCTGTGTTATCAGAGCCATCCACTTAGACCAGGTAGCATCTGTTGCATGATGTGGTGAAGAACCTTTGCCTTTGAACATCCAATTCAGAACTGGCAATCTAGGAGCTAGAAGAAGCTGTGACTCAGTTCCAATCACTTCAGAAGCAGCTTTCATTCCTTCATAAGCAGCTAAAATCTCTTTCTCTGTTGGAGTGTAGTTAGCTTCTGAGCCTCTGTAGCCACGACCCCAGAAACCACGAGGATGTCCTCGTGTCTCCCCTGGAGCTCTTTGCCATAAGCACCAGGTTGGACCATTGTCACTCGCGGCCGTGTACAGAATGTTCTTAATGTCTGGACCAGTTCGGACAGGTCCTAGACCCATGTCTTGGACTACCTCTTGCTTGATCTGGTCAAAGGCTGCTTGTTGCTCAGGACCCCACTGGAAACTGTTTCTCTTTCGAGTCACATCATAGAGAGGTTTCACAATCTGACTGTATCCAGGAATGTGCAGTCTCCAAAATCCCACTATGCCTAAGAAACGCAGAGTTTCTTTCTTGTTGATGGGATTTGCCATGGTGGAGACTCTGTTTATCACATCCATTGGGATGTGATGGCGACCATCTTGCCACTGCACTCTCAGAAACTGGATTTCTTCTGCACGTGCTTTCACCTTGTCTTGCTTGGTAGCGAAACCAGCTTGCAAGAGAATATCAATGATTTTGTTACCTTTCTCAAAGACTTCTTCAGCAGTCTCACCCCAGACGATGATGTCATCGATGAACTGAATGTGTTCTGGAGCTCCACCTTTCTCCAAAGCATCATGGATCACTGCATGGCAGATGGTTGAACTGTGAATCCACCCCTGGGGCAAACGATTGAATGTGTACTGAATGCCTCTCCTGGTGAAAGCAAACTGAGGCCTGCATTCCTCTGCTATGGGAATAGAGAAGAAAGCATTAGCAATGTCTATGGTAGCATACCATTTGGCCTGCTTGGATTCCAGCTCATATTGGAGTTCCATCATGTCTGGTACAGCTGCACTCATGGGTGGAGTTACTTCATTCAAGGCACGGAAATCAACTGTCAGACGCCACTCTCCATTCTGCTTTCGCACAGGCCAGATTGGACTGTTGAAAGGTGAATGAGTTTTGCTGATGACCTTCTGACTCTCCAACTGACGAATCAAGTTTTGAATGGGCACCAAAGAGTCATGGTTGGTTCTGTATTGTCTGTGATGCACAGTTTGAGAAGCAATCAGCAGCTTTACATCCTCTATCTCATGTTGTCCCACAAATGCAGATTCATCTGAAAGCTCAGGTCTAATAGACAACTTCAATTTTTCTCCCTCAGTTTCTACAGTTGCTATTCCAAAAGCCCATTTGTAACCCTTAGGGTCTTTAAAACGCCCTTCTCTCAGAAAATCAATTCCCAAAATACAAGGTGCATTAGGACCTGTTACAATAGTATGTTTTTTCCACTGCTTCCCAGTTAAACTTATATCAACCTCTATCTTAAACAACTCTTGAGATCCACCAGTGACTCCCTGAATAGTTATAGATTCTCCCCCTTGATAATTTGATGGTATTATGGTGCACTGAGCTCCTGTGTCAACCAAGGCCCTGTACTTCTGAAATTTTGAAGTGCCAGGCCACTGGATGTACACATCCCAATAGATTCTGTTATCTCCATTATCCCTTACCTCCCCCTGGCGGAAAGCAGGGTACTCCTAATAGTGGGGATTACCTCCACATGTACAGCTGGCACAAGGTCCAGTACCAGAATTAGAATCACTGTTGGAGCTATCAGAGTTGTTCTGGGAAACTGAGGAAGTGACAGCTACCCTTCTGGTATTGTTACCTCGGGATCTGCCCCTCTGCAGCTCCCGTAACCTCCTGAAAAGATCAGAAGTTGGTTGACCATCCCATCTGTTCATGTTCTCACCAAACTGATCACGCAGAGTTATCCAGATACTGCCACGTGATTGCCTCTGCTGTCTGTTTTGGTTTGACCTATTCTGGAATGGCCTTCTTGGAGCATGTCTGTTCCTAACAGCTGAAACTTGTATCCATCTGGAGGAAGAGGAATCAGAATCATCCCCCTTCATCAAGTTGGATATGGATGTTTTAAGTTCCTCCTTCAGCTCTTTCATGCAATTCTCCATCTTTCCAGACAGAGTTTCAATGGCTGAAACCAAAGAAGTACGTGCAAGACTATCCTCCAATTGCCTCATTTGGTCAGTGAAATGGCCAACAGTAGGAGGCACTCCACCATAATTTCTTGCCACAATTCTGCTTGCCAGAATGGTAGCATAATTAGGAAGAGCAAGCTTAATGAGCTTTTTGGCTAGGCCTGTTCCAACAGGAATTTCATCAGGATTCAGAGTCTCATGATCTCCATACACTATTTCTCTCACAGCAAATTCTCTCAGACACTTGATTCCCTCATCTATTGTGGTCCAAGGCTTAAGGTTCCATGGTAAATCTTCTCTGCTGGGGTACCTCAGCAAGACTGACAGTAGGAGGCGTGCCCACAGAGAAACTTTACCAATGCACTTGCCTAGATGCCTGTCTATGCCTGTATCCTTTGAGAACATCCCCAACTGGGACGCCGACTTGTCACCTACCACCAATGCTGGGGCTCCCATATCAAAACACCTGGCTAGCCAAGACAGGACTGGCTCAGTATCTCCTCTGATGTAATCCTTCCTCACATGTCTAATTTCCTGTCTGGGTGCATTAGCTGACTGTATGTCATCATCATCATCATCATCATCATCATCATCATCATCATCATCATCATCATCCTGAGGTCTCTGTCCCCATAGTCCTACTGTAATCCTCAGTGCAATTTCCTGGAGTTCAGAGGCACTTCCAGCAGTTGGCAGTTGCTAATTTACCAAGGTCTACATCCTGACCTACATCTCCATCATCCATGTGTGGTCTCAAGAGGTCTGCCAGAGTTTTAAGGCTAACCTTCTTTTCCTCACCAGAAGGATCTTTCTTAACAGAGGGATCCTGAGTAGAAGAACCCTCACCTCCATCTGCACCATCACAACCACCTGCACCATCTGCACCATCTCCTGCACCATCTGCACCTCCTTCTGCAGCTCCTTTGTGCTTTCTGCTGATAGTGGCTTACAAATTCACTGGTTGAGCTTTCACATTCACAGCAGAGTTAGCAGGAGCAGAGGAATTCTGTGCAGAATCAGCAGGTGCAGAGGGAAGCTGTGCAGAATCCGTAGGAACAGAAGGAAGCTGTGCAGAGTCAGCAGATACACTTTGAGGTCCTGCAGCCACTGCTGCATCCATCTGGGCGGCAGAGGGAGGAGGAGAAGACTGTGTCTCATCAATGGCGCCTGCCTGCGCAGCTGTGTCTGCCTGTGTCGAGTCTGCCTGTGCCTCGTTAATGGTGTCTGCCTGAGTAGTCTCAGTTGTTATCTCAGATTCTGGCATGATTCACGGACTTTCTGGCAAAGATCCCGCAGCTACTGCTGCTGGCTCTGAGCCAAGACTATCGGCAGCTTTCTCACAAATCTTAACTGTGATCTCCTGGACACTGTACCCAGAATCACAACCAAATTCTGAATCTCTCTGAGCTTTTTTATGCTTCCTCTTATGTCTACGCAGGTTGCAAGAGCAAGTAACCTTAGGTGTTTCCTTATGTATTTCTTGATACCGTGATACCAATATCGATATACCTATTCCAAGACACAACACATTCAAGGTTAGCACAAGATATTTAGGGTACCATTGATTCCAAAGACCCTCTGTAGATGTAAGAGGAGTAACAAACTCAAACACGTCTGCTAGCAGATTCATAGTTGAGTTACCATATCTTCTTAGCCCAATAAGACCATAACAAAAATCAACCACATTTAGCAACTTGTTCTTAACCCAAAGAAATGACTTATATGCCACATATCTCACAATCTTGTCTATCATGGAGGAAATGGCCCATCTGTAGACAATCGCACCAATAACAGAGGAAATAGAATGACTCAGAATCCAAAACAGCTTCATTTTGCTTCCTAACCTGAGCAGGAATAGATCATATAAGCAATCGCTTCGCGTTGGAGCGCCAAAAATAAAATTGTGTGTCAGTGTGAGCTGAAATTTCCCCCCCCACCAACAATAACCAGGCTAGCTCAATCTGGAAGCAAATGAAAGCTGTATTTACAAGCAGAATCTACAATATATGATGAAATGCAATGAATATGTACAAATATACAAAATTCACAATATTTACAAATATATACAGTCAACAGAAAAGCACAACCAATCTCCCTTTGCTTCCCCCCAAAGGAGACCTTTCCCAAAGGGGCCTCTCTCCCAGGAGCTTCCCCCCAAGACGCCCCTGGACAGAAAGCAGAGTTAGTTAAAGCAGAGAAATTGTTAACTTAGCTGCCAAGGTCAGTGTGTTATCTTCCCCCAGAAGAGAAGAAGAAACAGCAGCCAGACAGCCCAGCAACTGCCCCCACTGCAGAATGCAGAGAGTGCAGAGTGCCTACTTTGTTTTGAGTAATAGTTCTTAAACATTTCTATCTATCCAATGGAAGTGTTTAGAACAATCATTATTTTGCTTTTTTACACCCAATAGTGACTTATTTACACTCTTTCACTTTCTCTGTTTGAACTTTGCAAATAAAAAATTAAAAGACAGTTTCAAACCATCATACCCCCCCCCGCCTCCACGGGTGGAGGCAAGGCTTGCTTTCTCCTCCCACGGTCGCGGGGAGGGGTTGCTTACTTTCCACCTATCGGTGGTTTCCCTTGGCGGGGTTGGTCATCTCCGATCTCAGAGATGGGTTTCCGTGGGGGGGTGTGGTGAAGCGACGTGTCCCCCTCGGCTCGGCTCGAAGTGAGCTGACTCTGCCAAATATCATTGACTGCTTTCCATTTAAGTTAGAATGCTGTAGTCTTGGGCTTTGACTTCCAAGAAGAGGCTGTCTTTTGCTCTCTCTTTCCCTCAGGGAAATCCTGGGTGCTTCGCCCTGATGACACAGGGTTGCAGAGCGGCTACGGCTCCCTTTCTCTCCCGCAAATGGCAGGGGCTACGCAAGATGCGTTTCTGCTTTGGCTGCTTATGGCTACTTAATTAGCTTGCAGCAGATCTGGACTGCCAGGCTTGGGCTAGTCCTTCCCCTTCTGGGCTAGAGCTTACCCTCTCTCGGGGCTTCCTCAGTCTTTTTGACTGGGCTTACGACGTCAGCTCGGCGAAGGGATCATCCTTTGCTGGTTCCTTGAGCAGCTCAGTGAGCTTCTGACCGTATGCAGATGCTTCTGGTACACTTGCATGTGGGAGTGAGAAGACTTAGGGGTTACGAGCTTCTGTGGCTCGGCCAAAGCAAGAGAAAGCAAAAGGATAGAGCAAAGTAATAAACAAATGAAGTAGTACTTACAGATTCTTGAGGCTGGATCTGACCAATGGGCACACTTGTCAACAACCTACTTCAGCCTATAGAAAGGGTGAAGCTAGAATTATGCCCTTAGATGGAAAGAGCATAAGCATGCCATGCGATGGGTGCATGCAGTTGTTTACCCCCTAGGAGACAAGTTGGTGCCTGGGCCTTTGTCCTCCTCTCCGGAAAGGAGGGTGGAAGGGGGGGACTTGTTGGGACAAGTTTGCTGGTGTTTGGGGGCATAATTCTGGGCATGTGGTGCCTTCACTACAGCATTCCAGCTCCTCACCTGCAAGTCTCACAGCATCACAGAGTCCTTGCAATGAAGCAGTGGCTTTGGGACTTATTCAACCTTTTCAGTTTCTCCTGGCAGTGTCTGCAACTCTGCCATTTCCTTCCTTCCTTCCCAGGTCAGTTTGGCCTATTTAAGATCTTGTTTGTTTTGCAAGACTTCTCTGTGGGTGGATCTTAGTTACTGAGGATATATTCTTAAAGGAAACAAAGAACTCAATATCCACAAGCTTTATTCTGGTAATTTTGCTTATCCTTTATATTAAAATTTGTCATGAAAGCTTTAAAAATGCATCTGTGAATCATTTGTACTTGAATATTTACTTTATGTCTCTATGTATTTAAACATCTTTTCATTGAAAGAAACCCAAGATGACTAAACTTGCTATATTTTTTTTTAACTAATAAATTTTTAAAGCCTACATTCCACAAAACTGCTGGAGCCTTAAGGCCTCCATTACCATCAACAGGGATTCTACTGTACCTCCAATACTGTGTCCAGCTCTGGTGTCCCCAGCAGAAGAAGGACACAGAGCTGCTGGAGTGAGGCCAGAGGAGGCCACAAAGATGATCCAAGTGCTGGAGCAGCTCTGCTGTGAGGCCAGGTTGAGGGAGCTGGGGGTGTTCAGCCTGGAGAGGAGAAGACTCCAGGGGGACCTTTGAGCCTTCCAGTACCTGAAGGGATCCTGCAGGAAGGCTGCAGAGGGACTTTTGCTGAGGGGGTCTAGAGACAGGCCAAGGGGCAATGGTTTGAAGCTGAGGCAGAGCAGGGTAAGAGTGGAGCTGAGGAAGAAGTTGTTGAGTGGGAGGGTGGTGAGACTCTGGCACTGGTTGCCCAGGGAGGCTGTGGCTGCCTCCTTGCTGGGAGTGTTGAAGACCAGGCTGGACAAGGCCTTGAGCAGGTAAGTCTAGCTGAGAGGTATCCCTGGATGTGGTGGGGAGGTTGGAGGAGATGATCTCTGAGGTCCCTTCCAACCTGAGGCATTATCTGCTGATGCTGAAGATGATTTTCAAGGTAAGCTCCATTCACAGTGGTATTTCAGGTATTGGCACAAGGCTGTTCTTGAAACTCGCAGGTGCCAAGCAGCAAAACGAAGCTGACATGAGTTCAAAATGACCAATGATTTAAAATCTGGAGAAAATAAGAAGACAACTTACTTGCACAGCCCATCCATGCTGCTGGTTAGATTTTTTCACAGCAGGTTACTTAGCAGCCTAATGGAAATGCTGACATGCACATCCTTACCTCCTGTATCACCCAGCCTCTGCTCTAATTATGATGGTTTTAAACTGTCTTTTTAATTTTTTCATTGCAAAATTCAAAACAGAGAAAGTGAAAGATTGTAAATAAGTCACTATTGGGTGTAAGAAAGCAAAATAATGATTGTTCTAAACACTTCCATTGGATAGATAGAAATGTTTAAGAACTATTACCCAAAACAAAGTGGGCACTCTGCACATTCTGCATTCTGCAGTGGGGGCAGTTGCTGGGCTGTCTGGCTGCTGTTTCTTCTTCTCTTCTGGCTGAAGATAACACGTACTGACCTTGGCAGCTAAGTTAACAACTTTCTGCTTAACTAACTCTGCTTCTCTGTCCAGGGGGGTCTGGGGGGGAAGCTCCTGGGAGAGGGAGGCCCCTTTGGGAGGGTCCCCTTGGGGGGAAGCAAAGGGAGATCAGTTGTGCTTTTCTGTTGATTGTATATATTTGTAAATGTTGTGAATTTTGTATATTTGTACATATTCATTGCATTTCATTGTAGATTTTAGACTCTGCTTGTAAATACAGCCTTCATTTGCTTCCATACTGGGCCAGCCTGGTTACTTGTTGGCGGGGGGGGAGGGGGAGGGGGAATTTCACCTCACACCGACACATAATCTAACTGATTTGTGGTTGTTTACTTGGATGAAGACATAGAGTGGATGTGCTTTCCAAAATAGCTTCAGTTCTTCTTCAGGACAAAAAGCCTGTCCCAGGGCTAGCTGTGATTACTGATTCAAAGAGATGGTTATGATTTTTGTGAGCCTGCTAAATGCCAGTTCATCATATTTTACATCAGCTGGGCTGAATGATGACAGCACCTTCCCCTAACATCTATGGGCAAGAAGCTCCTGCATTTACTCACTTTTTGTTAACACTGCAGTAGCAGAAGTTTGGCTGAACTATATCAGGTAATTATCTTGTACTCTTCAATTATCTCCATGAGCATCCAGCATTTGCAGGAGTGGGTATAGAATCATAGAATCAACCAGGTTGGAAGAGACCTCCAAGATCATCCAGTCCAACCGATCACCCAGCCCTGAGCAATCAACCAGACCATGGCACTAAGAGCCTCATCCAGTCTTCTCTTGAATGTCTCCAGTGATGGCAATTCCACCACCTCCCTGGGCAACTCACACGGCATTTCCTCCTCAAGTTCTTGTGTTCCAAAGTCTAAAAAGCAGCAAGAGTCATAGCAAGAGCCATGCATTGTCTTCCTCTGCATTCAACTGCATGGTGCTGAGGAAAACAATCTACTGTATTGCAGGGAGAATGGAGGTGCAAACAGAACGGAAGAGTGAATCTAACACTAACCAACCCCACTACAATATGCACATTTGTCATGGCTCAGCCTTGCTCACCAGTGTCAGTGCAGTTTGGGACATGCTCTCCAGGCTTCACTTTGGTCAAGCTCTGTTTTGCCTCGGGTCACAACCACAGAATCATTTTGGGTGGAACACACCTTGAAGACTAACTGTTCATCCAGCACTGCCAAGTCTCCACTAAACAGTGTCCCTCAGCATCACATCTACAGGGCTTCAAAAGCCTTCCAGGGATGTGGACTCCAGTTCTGCCCTGCAGTCAAGGGAGGCAGCTCTGGTTTTATCCTGGGGGAGAAGAATTGTAGCACCATGTTGCTAGTCCAATTGCCCAGAGATATTTCAGCTGTAGGATGTGACCCTACAGAGCACTTTTCAGCAGATACTGTTAAAACACAGACTTTTGAGATCCATCTTTTCATTAGGAGCTCCTCTAACTTCACAAACCTGGATTGCATTAACAGACAATGTGATGGAGCAGCTCTTTGCACTAATTCTTACCACTAACCCTAACAATCATGGTAAGATTCTTCTTCTCCACACAAGAAGATGGGATAGGGAATTACCAGTGAACATACCAGGACTGCTTGTGGCAGACATTAGGACTCACATGCTGCTGTTGTTAAGACCATCTTTTGGGCCAAGTCCTAGCAGGATGCATAGTTTCAAGAGCTGAAAGACCTGAAGATTCCAAATGGCACATCGGATTTAGCAATTCTGTGTAAATGTGGATGTGGCACTAAGGGTCATATCAGGAGTTCAGGTTCACAATGGGCACTCACTACACAAGGAGTTGGGGGTTGAGCAGATCTGCTATGAGGCCAGGCTGAGGGAGCTGGGGGGTGTTCAGCCTGGGGAAGAGAAGGCTCCAGGCAGACCTAATAGCTGCAGAGAGACTGTTTACAAAGGCTTACAGGGACAGGACCAGGGGCAATGACTTCAAACTAGAGAAGGGCAGATCTAGATTGGATGCGAGGAACAAGTTCTGCACCATGAGGGTAGTGGAACACTGGAACAGGTTGCCCAGGGAAGTGGTTGAGGCCCCGACCCTAGAGACATTCAAGGTGAGGCTGGACAGGGCTCTGGGTAACCTGATCTAGTTGGGGATGTCCCTGCTGACTGCAGAAGGGGTTGGACTGAATGACCTTTGGAGGTCCCTTCCAACCCAGACCATTCTGTGATTCTGTGAGTGAAGTCTTGCTTATGCAGTTGGTTCATTCTGTCATTGTGGGTTTCCTGAATCAAACGTAGGATTTGAAGCCGAGACGTATTTTGCAGTCAGCATTACTTTCTATAGCAAAAAAGCCCCAAAAGCTATTTTCTAGTCAGTGTGACTTTCTGCAGCAAACATTTATGGAAGTCTGAAACTTGATACACAAATATTTGAACATTTTCCCACAGCCGTATGGTGAATCACTTCTATAAATGCATTCTGCAGTCTGAGCAAGGAAGGATACAGCTCAGCAAATCCCCTTCCAGGATAGCTCTGCCATTCTCTAATCGACTTCCTCTTGACAGTTTTCAATCATATGCACAAGTTCAGTAAATAATGAGTGCAGAAACGTAACCAGACTCTGAAAAAAGTATTTTCCAGAATGATTATAAAACCTTCCTAATCAAACCCAAGCAGGAATCATAATCAATTTGTCTTACAGACTTTTTCTCATTAAACTGATGTTTATTTGTAAAGTACATTCTTGTTTGCCTCTCCTTTGAAAATGCTAGCAATGAGATGCTTAAGGGCAATCAATAATTTAAGCCACAAACCCATGGTTGCACTCATCACTCTGCTAGGAAGAGGGTTATTCATTTTCACTCTTTTTTTTCCAAGGGAAGGTTGTTAAATTGATAGGCCTGGACTGAGCACTGCTGAGAGATGTTTCTGTCTGTGCTGAGGAGGGGGATCACGTTTCAGATGTCTGGGGATGAAAGGCAGCGAGTGCCATCACGTAAGCTCCAAAGGGGATTGTTACGGTCGGTTTTCTTCATGCAAACAGAGCAAAGGACTCAGCCCCCTGCAGCTGAAACACCTTCTTGAGGGGAGCTAGCCTGCAAGAAGAATGGCAGATTAGAGGGATGGCAAATCATAAAACTCCACACCTGGTCATGCAGTGTTGTGGCAGCAAAGGAAGGAAGCAAGTCATGTTGCAGGCTGAAAAGCACTGCTAGAAAGAGGGAAGGCATCAGCCTGGAGAAATGTACCTCTCACTCGTGATGATCAAGCATGGTTTGCTCTGGGAGTGTGCAGAGGTTTGGTATGATCCCCTTGTCAAAATAATCACAACCTACCACACCAGTGCTCCTCCATTGCTCCTTAATGATAAGGTGGAGAGATCCAGCCCCTCATTGAGACCTCTGGTACTGGTAGCAGTGACAGCAGATGACAGTGGATGTGATTAAACAGATTGGCAGCTGAAGCCCAAGGATACTGTAGCAGTCTGCAGCAGCAGCAGGATGCTCGGTGGTGCTACCTCCCTTTGCAACCAGCTTGGAATTTCTCCTGTGTTTTTACAGCAGTTCCACATCAAAGAGGGCAGTCATCAGGAACAGGTTAAAAAAGACAGACTTTGGGATTGTCTTAATTAAGGAGAAATTCAAAACCTTGCACGGGAGGAATCTTTTGCCCTCCCTGAGAACAAGTCTGTGGTTCTGTAGGAACACTGTGGAGCACAGGTCATCTGAAAGTCCATGCTTCCCATGCTGGGTGATGGGACAGTGTCTGCCCAGCAAAGCCCTAATCTCCTGAGCATCTCAGTCTCTCCAGGGCTGTATCTGTTTGGTGCAGTGAAGTTGAACAGCATGGATAACAACACCTAAGTGTTGCAAACATCAGCGCTGTCTGCTCTACAGAAGCAGAAGTAAATAGCCTAATTTTGTTGTTGTAACTTGGCAATGGAACATTTTGTGTTTTCCTTGATGGCAGATTTATTTTTTCTGCAGAGACAAACAGCTGTCTCTGTCCTAGGTACAACCAATACCTTCACATAGGCCATGAATTCCTGGATCATTGAATCATAGAATCATGGAATCAAGAAGGTTGGAAGAGACCTCAAAGACCATCGAGTTCAACCTGTCACCCTAAACCTCATGACTATCTAAACCATGGCACCAAGTGCCACGTCCAATTCCCTCTTGAACACCTCCAGGGATGGTGACTCCACCACCTCCCTGGGCAGCCCATTCCAATGGCCAACCACTCTCTCTGTGAAGAACTTTCTCCTCACCTCCAGCCTAAACCTCCCCTGGTGCAGCTTGAGACTGTGTCCTCTTGTTCTGCTGCTGGTTGCCTGGGAGAAGAGACCAAACCCCTCCTGGCTTTAATCTCCAGCTCTTTTTTTGGATTAAGTTCTGGAAGTTATTTGGTGGTTGCAAACTCATTACTTTTTCCTCAGGAAGTTGTGTATGGACTAAAATTATTTGAAAGAAAACATGGGGCAGAGGGCAAGCAGATCTTGCCTCAGTGTCCCAGATGTACACACTACAAAGGCAGATGCTCCTATAATTCACTCTGCTCCTCACTACATCACAAATTACCCAGCAGCATCTGTAGGAGCCCTCTGCCAGTTAAAGGTCTCCAGCTTCCAGTCTCACCAATGGATCTGTTACAAGACTGGGTGTCCTCAGTGGATTTGTTTTTCATCTGGATGGCCTCTCTGACAATTTGGGTCTTGCCTAGATATTTATTTTCCTTTGTATGCATCTTGGCCTGTGGTACAAAAAATACTTGGTGGGGACAGGACAAATAACTTTGTGATAGGGAAAAGAAGAGGAATCCTATCTACCACACATACAAGAAGAGCAAAAATGTACTAAAATGTTTATAGAGAAATGCTGGGACAGCTTTTCAGCATTACAATAGCATGTGCCACTTGGGCAGGGGTGAAGCATCTCCCTATGGCCTGCATTGGTGACAGGTAGACAGCAACAAGACACTGTCAGAGAGATCACGCTCTAGCTCTGACCCCTCTTGGTAGTTCTGTAATCTGCTGAGGAATTTTCCCCTGGAATCCAAGCACAAATTTGTTTTAAAATCTGTCACTGTCACCAAGAAATTGCAAAGTAGCAAGAGCCACCATTAGCTCCTGACCCTGCAGTATTATGTTCTTGCTGCTGGTGAAGGCAGACATTCAACTCACAGCACAGCAGCCAGCAGACACTGGACCCCAGCCCTCAGAAACACTTCCTCACAATCCCTACAGAATTCCCCAACTCTAATGTTTACTTTGATTAACCAATTTAACATATTCCTAGAGAATGAATGAGCAGCAGGTTGGGCAGTCAGTGGCCTGCATGCTACAAAAAAACAAGTTCTCAAATCCATCCCTTACCTGCCAAAAGACAGAGGAAATGAGGTAGCAGCTTCCTTAGCCTTATCTGCTTCATCTGCAAACACCTGGGAGGAGGCACCCTGTCCTTAGGCACCTAAGCAGTGCTTTGAGCTCCCAGAGCACCTCTAGCATCCAAACACCTTTACAAAGTCCCACAGCAGAAACCCAGCTCACTCCAGCCAAAGGTCTTATTGACCTTGAGAAGACACAGGAAGGTTTTCCAGATTTCCAGACAACACCCAAAAATTAGATTTCCCATTCTGAACTGCTGTTTGTTAACAGTATGGATATTTGGCCTAAAATAAAAGAGCTCTCTATAAAACTGCAGAGGGAGAATCATAGTCAAACAAGTTGTGCATGCCCAGCCATCCATTCACCCATCAGCTCTTGGATCGTTTGCTACCCTACTGTACATCTGTTACCAGTGGCTAAGAAATAAAATCCCTGGTCATTGCCAAGTGTTTCAGGAAGGGTGGTCAGCACATTTGAAACATTTACCATCTGCTGACTTTTTTCATGTTAAAGGTAAGAGGAGATAATCTGTGATGACCACTTGATGTTACGGACAAACTGTAAAAAGTAAGGAGTTAAAGTAAAGGCATTGACATGAAAACACAGCACTGCTGTAGACCTTGCTGTGGGGCATTTCATCATTTAGACTTAGAGCTGACCCTGAAAAGCAGAGGGTTGGTGATTCACAGGTATCCGCAAGGTGTGAAACAATGAACACAGAAATGATAATGAAGTAATGGTTTATGGACCATCTCCTGCCACACACCTGAGGCTGCCCTTAGCAGTGAAACATAGCACTAGAGCTCATCTCCAGGCTCCCTGTACATGTCACCTACTCTTTGTTCTTACTAAATCCATGGTAACTCTGCTCACACTGAGTGGCAGAACCCACCGACCAACCCCCCATCCATAGTCACTTATGTATACAATGAGGGTGAAACTAGAAACGACCAAGGAAGGTCCCAACCAATTGCACCTAAAGCAGAGGCTCCACCTGCATCCCTGCATCAGTCCAGGACTGAAACACAAACTCCAGCTCTGCATTTGGGGTTTTATTGGTCCTGGTTCAGAAATTCAGGATCCCTTCTGTCTCTCCTGCTCTGACTGTCAGTTTGGGGTCTGGAGAGTGGCTATTTGGAGACCACACTGCCTGCATTAGGTGACATCAAGTCCCCCACCTCCAGCCCCCTGGCGTGAGAGCCAGATATCTGGGTGCTCCCCACATCATCACTCATTCCCATGCCTTGTCTCTGTCTGTATTCACCCACCCTGTTCTATAGCACATTAGAGTCTGGATCTCTCATCCCTGTAATGCAGTGTTGCCTTTCTCCTTTGGAAAGGCTTCCTTTCCTCCCAGCATTTACAGGAGTTTGGAAATTAGCAGGCTGGAGGCTGCTCTTTCTGTGCCTTTTCTCCGAAGCTGAATTTTCTTTCTCAAGAATCTTTTTCCATCTGTCAAAAAGCTTCCAGAAAAGTCTAACCTGATGCAAACAATCTCTAATTAACGTGCAGGGGGTTAACTTCTGGTAAGTCCTGGACTAATCATGCCTGTGAGCACTGCCGAGAAATTACAGTGGGGTTTTTCCAGTAGAAATGTGAACTATCTGCTCTATAAAACCTCCTCATATCCACAACTTCCCACCTCATTTGTTTAAAACCTGGTAGTTTTATGGCTTGTCTGTATCTCTCCTGAAACAGGACTAATAAGAGGGAATTATGACTTGTCCACTCTTTCAGCATTAAAAAAAAAATTACTTGTCTCTGCTACAGCCATCCACAAGCAGCACAAGCCTTTAGAAGATGCAACAGCAAATTAATCAAGAGCAAACACAAGTTTCTTCTGCCTGAGGCTTCTGTGTAAAAGGGTAAATAATCAAAAGGAATGCTGCAGCTGATTTATATTTCTTTAGGATGATCAAAGGCAAATGGGCTCCAGTTCAGCAAGGAATATAAATGCTGTGTGAAAACTACAGGAAAAAAAATGGAAATGCCTTCTCCAGTGAGCTGTATCTAGTTTAAAATCCATTAGCTAATATTGCATGCCCTAAGGTTAAAAAAGGAGCAAAAACCCAAGGGTGGACTAGACATCTCAGGTTGTTATGCAGACCAAGTTTTATGTATTTTGCTTGCTTCCTAGATGGAAAATAATAGTTTTTGAGATACTTGACTTGTTTAAATTATTGTTGTTGCAAGATGTCTCATCTGTGGTCAGCTGATTAAATGTTAGAATCATAGAACTGGTTCAGCTGGAGAAGACCTTGAAGACAGAGTCCAGCTGTCAACCCAACACCACCATGCCCACTAAAGCATGGCCCAGAGTGTCTCCTTCAGGGACACCTCCCTAGGCAGCCTGTTCAAATTCCTGACCACCCTTTCTGTAAAGAAATTTTTCCTAGTCACAGAAAACATCTGGTTGGAAGAGACATCCAAGCTCATCCAGTCCAACCTTCCACCCAGCACTGCAGGCTCAACACCAAACCATGTCCCTAAGCACCAGCTCCACACACTGCTTGAACACCCCCAGGGATGGTGACTCCAGCACTGCCCTGAGCAGACCATTCCAATGGCTGAGAGCTCTCTCTTGCAAGAAATATTTCCTAGCAGCCAGCCTGAGCCTTCCCTGGCACAATTTAAAATGTTTGATGTTTCTCTATTGAAAGAAAATAAATAAAATCAGCATCCCACCAAAGCCACCCCAAGCAGCCCATGCTGTCCTAAGGTAAGTGTTTGCTTTGGTCCCCAAGTGGTGGGAGAGAACACAAAAGCTCTCTACTTCCAAAGAGCCCCAGGTGAGCCCCCAGCTGCAGTGGCTCTGGGATGGATGCTCAGAGTGAAGAGGTACTTCTCACATACCCCTGCAGCACAGGTATGTTGTTCATTGCAGTGGGGAGTTGGATCACACCACAAACACACTGGACAGCAGCAAGCAAACCATCAGGCAGCATAGCTGCAGAGAAGACAAAGAGGTCTTTAGTAGAACTCAATGGTGTGATGGTTTGAAACTGTCTTTTTAATTTTTCCTTGCAAAGCTCAAGCAGAGAAAGTGAAAGAGTGTAAATAAGTCGCTATTGGGTGTAAGTAAGCAAAATTCTGATTGTTCTAAACACTTCCATTGGAGAGATAGAAATGTTTAAGAACTATTACTCAAAACAAAGTGGGCACTCGGCACTCTGCATTCTGCAGTTGGGGCAGGTTGCTGGGGTGTCTGGCTGCTGTTTTTTCTTCTCTTCTGGCTGAAGATAACACACTGACCTTGACGAGCTAAGTTAACAACTTCTCTGCTTTAGCTAACTCTGCTTTCTGCCGGAGGAGGCCCCTGGGAGAGAGGCCCCTTGGAAGAGGTCCTCTTTGGGGGGAAGCAAAGGGGGCTTGGTTGTGCTTTTCTGTTGATTGTATATATTTGTAAATGTTGTGAATTTTATATATTTGTACATATTCATTGCATTTCATCATATATTGTAGATTTTGCTTGTAAATACAGCTTTCATTTGCTTCCAGATGGAGCTAGCCTGGTTATTGTCGGTGGGGGGGAATTTTTATGATTTTCAGATTTTGGGGGCAGCGGAAGGATGTTAGTAAACCTGATTAGAGGAAAATAAAAGTGGTGAGGTGGAAAGATACCAACTCTCCTCCAGCACTGGGTGTTGAACATGTTTAAAACTTTTATTACCAGGGACACAAAGCCAAAATATTCCACAGAATTTTCTACACCTGGTAAAGTGTTTCAAAAAATTAAACCATGCCAAACCTGTCAGAACCTTACAATTTTAGGCCATGGGCTGAGAATTTTTTTTCTGCTCTCTGCATTCTTTTCTGCTTTATTTAACCTTAAGCATCCAGAAGCTAAAATTTGGTATGGACACTTTTATGATAGGATCTCAAAGTTCTCTCTTCCTCTCCAGTTTTCCACCCTCCACTACCCTGCAGCATATTGTGTTCTATCCCACATCTTTTCACAGGGTTTGAATACCATTATTTTTAAACAGCACAAAACTATTTGAAGGAGGACAGAAATCACAGTAATACCTGAATTCAGCTTTTCGGCTTTGATAAAAGAATTTCTTTCTCTGGTTTTCTATCACCACTAATAAAAGGTCAATTTTGCTGTAGAAAAGGGAGGTTTGACATCTGAACTAACTTGGCTGATGACAAATTCAAATCTTGATGTGTTTTGTCTCCTTTCCCCCACCTCCAATCCTGCCTCCAGTTCTAGTGTCTCCAGCATAAGGAGGACACAGAGCTGCTGGAGTGAGTCCAGAGGAGGCTGCAAAGATGATCGAAGGACAGGCTGAGGCAGCTGGGGGTGTTCAGCCTGCAGAAGGGAAGACTCCAGGGGGACCTCAGAGCTGCCTGCCAGGACTTGAAGGGATCCTGCAGGAAGGCTGCAGAGGGACTTTTGCTGAGGGGGTCTAGAGACAGGCCAAGGGGCAATGGTTTGAAGCTGAGGCAGAGCAGGGTTAGAGTGGAGCTGAGGAAGAAGTTCTTCAGTCTGAGGATGGTGAGACTCTGGCACAGGCTGCCCAGGGAGCTGTGTCTGCCTCCTTGCTGGGGGTGTTCAGTGCCAGGTTGGATAAGGCCTTGAGCAGCTGAGTCTAGTTGAGAGGTGTCCCTGCCCACAGCAGGGAGGTTGGAGCAGATGAGCTCTGAGGACCCTTCCAAGCTGAGCCATTCTAGGGTTCAGCTATACACTGAAAACATTTTATTATTAAGTTGTCTTACTGTTGCAGGGAGAAAAGAAAATAATGTTTCAAGTCTGGAAAAAGAAAATAATCTCCCCTTGATTTCCAAAAGGGCATAAACAAGGGATTTTAGTAAAAATCTGTGGATGGTCACATAAGAGCAATTAAAAGAATTACAGTGATGGCAATGATGGAGGAAAAAGGAAAGCTTTATGTTCTGGGTGTAAAAAGTAAGAATGGTATGGATGGCCTTTCCACCTGCAACAGCAGGCCAGGGGTTCAGCTGCATTAAAATCTCAATTAGTTTGATGACTAAAATCTCACTGTGCTCTCTGGGCAACAACAGATTCTGAGTAAGGTCAACAGACCTTCAAAATTAGGGCTTCCTATTCCAAGATGTTATTTTTTTTTCCTCATAAAACACTCCTCACACAAGGCTCTGTTGTCAGTCCATGCTTTACCAAGATGACATTTTCAGAAGTCACTATCTTGCCCCAGCTCTGCTTCAATCAAAATCAACAGGGAATTCTTTTGGAAAAGGAGACCAAGGCAAATGTTAGCTGCTCCTGAAAAAACAAAACCCCTTTCCTCTACAACATGTATGGAGGATTCCTAGAATTTATCAGTGAATCAGAGACTTCATTCAGTTTGAAGCTGTGGTGGTTTGTTACAGATTTCAAGCAGAAAAATATAAAAATGTAAATAAATCACTATTGGGTGTAAAAAGGAAAAATAACAGTTTTTCTAAACAATTTCATTGGAGGGATAGCTTCCATAAGATTTGGTTCTCAAAACAATCTTTAGCAGTGTGGCAGGGTGTTCTGCTCTCTCTTCTTGTTTCTTCACTGGGAGGATTTCTAACATGCTTTTGCTGACCTTGATCCCATTGCTTGGTCTGGTATTAACCTTATCTGCTTCCCTCTCTCTTTCCTTTGCCAGGGGGGTCAGAAGGAGGCAGGAAGGGGGAGGCAGGGAGGCAGCTTTCCTGGTCTTTTGGTCAGGGTGATTTCTGTGCTGTTTTATGAATTGTAAATACCTGTAAATGTTGTAAATACATATACATTGCAATCCATTGTAGAGTGTAGTTTTGCTTGTAAATATAGTTCCATTTTTTTTCCAAACTGAGCTAGTCTGGTAAAGTTAATGTTGGGGGGCAATTTCCAACCCACCACAGAAGCCTTCAGGCAAAGCATTATCCAAGTGAAATTTATGTGTACAAATGTAGTAGATATTTATAATTCCTGGATGTGCAGGGAGGTGTCTGGGTTGGACTACCATAACTTCCAATTCTGATGTTCAGCTGCCACCTCCACTGTGCAGACTGAAGCAAGTGCACTACTGTTCAAAGTACTCCA